>NC_071469.1:10300011-10916573 GCF_028500815.1 Rissa tridactyla | reverse complement strand
ATAGGAATTCAGTGATCTTGTAGCTTTAGCAGTTTATGTAGTAGTCAATGGTGAGTGTTACTCTGTTCGTCATGTTGTAGGTAGGTTCTTCAGACAGGTTTTGTTCTCCTTTCAGGGTTAACTCAAGAGTCACAATTTATTCAAAGTAAGAGCCATGATTTATACAACACCTTGATATACAGTGGGGCTTTACCTTGTAGTCCTTTCATAACCAAAAGCACAAGCAAGATTTCTAATGCAGATTTCTAACTAATTCAGATAAAATGATCTGGAGCTATGATCCTGTTCAGCAAATCTTGAATTTGCCTGCCTCTTGTTTTTTTAAAACTTGTTTGAAAGCTTTCTGGATATAAGTATTAACATGTTTTTACATGAACTGGAGATGGAGTGTAGTAAATGTTCTTATGTGGTATGTGCTTTATTGTAGTAACTTCATTTCTGAACTGATATATGCCTTCTGTGCAACCTGGAGAAATTAGGTTAATTATACCAGAAGAGATTTTTTTTCCTTCGTGCACTTGAAGACTAAGCTCAAACAGTAAACAATTCTGAATAACATCAATTTACAGCCTAATTATAGAGGGATAGTAAAAACCTTTTACTTTGTTTTAATTCATTTTCAGAGGAGCGACTTGCTATAAAAGAAAAGTAATTACAGCAAATCAAGGGGACCGCTCTAGTACTTTGACTCAAAAAAATTACTCAAAAGTAATTTCGAAGTCATCTGGTACAGAATGTCCATGAATAGAAGCATAAGTGAATGGAAATTTGTAGTAAAATCAGAATTTTGACTGAAAGAAGGTGTGTGAACACATGCATAAGAAGTATTTGTGTAACCACATGCATTAAATGCCTCTAATGACAACGTTCTGCTGAGATCAGCTGAACAGTGGCCCACATTGAGGTCAGGTTCCCCTCAGTAAAACTAAAGGATTAGAAGAGGTTAAAGACCTCATGGTTTCAGGCACAGCCCTGACTTCAAAATATCTTGCTTTCACAAGGGTGTCTTCAAATGGCAAATGAAATAGTTTGTGGGTTGGGCTGAAATCTGCTAATAAATGATTGGGTGGTCATGGGTTAGTTGGTCCAAATTCAGTGTCTTCCTAAGGCAGCTGAGTGAATACTGTACTTGGTTTTTGTCACTGTTGTCGTAAAGGAGGTTACAGAACTACTGGAATGTCTGGTATCAATCTAGATTTTGGTATCAAAATGCTGTAGTGCTGTTAAATAGTTCATATGCAGTATTAGTTAAGTCTCACCTAAAACAACTTAATAATGCTCCTTACATTGAATGTATATACTGCCAGAGGCAGTATGATATCCAGGAGGAATGTAACTTGAGGAGCATACAGTCCAGAAAAATCTTCAAGTTTCTAGCATATTTCTGTGGTTGAGAATAGCGAGGAGCAGAATTGTTTTTTAAAAGCAAGTCTACTTTATTTGTGGGTATAAGGCTATCTATACACTTAGTTATGTAAACTTTGACCTGACTATATTAGTTACTCTAACTGGTATGGTGTTTCAATAGATAAATGATTTAAAGTGGACAAATCTGTTCATTGGTATTAGATTAGTCTCTTTGAACATCTTCAAGAGTGAAGAATATAACTAGTTTGAAGTGTCTGTTGTTATTTTTCAGAAATTCTCTAATATAGTGAGTGTCAGCCACAAATTTGCCATAGTCCACGTACAGCTTTGGGTCTTCTGGTGGCATTTATACTGCAGTTGTGATGACTTAGGTATAATCTTTCAGATTGATTTAGTTTTGTTGCATTTCACTCATTTGTAGAGATCATCAATAAAGACATGTAGGTACACATGGGAGAACTGACCCTGAATCTACTCCAGCTACTTTGTCTGGAAAGCGTGTAGGGAGATGCTTACTGTCTGGTATACTACCAGTCACAAGCCAAAGACTGGCTAGCTAATATTAAATTAATGGACCCATTTTGATAGTTCTTCAAAACTTAGTTGTTCTAATTAGCTTCCAAACCTGGCAGTGTGTTTTCCAGCTACTGTAGATGTGTTAAATTGTCTTGGCAGCTAGTAAAGAAAATGACCTTGCAAAAAGTAGATAAAAATCTTGATGAAGTCTAAAACACAGATAAGCTTGTCTGTCTTCTAGCTGTGGGAAGAATCCTAAATCTGCCATGTGACTGTGAAGTATGCTTTAAGGTTAACTTACACCAAAAGCCGTTTATAACAGGAAATACTCTGTTCCATCATTTCAGCCTGTACTCATCTTCTAAAACAGTACCTTTCATAGATAAGGTTTCTCAATGGATATAACCTTGGACCGTGAGGACAAACAAACTGTTATCCTTTGGTGATATGCTGGATAGGTATTGTCCAAATAGGGCAGATCACTGACCCTTGTGGTGGTTGAAAATGTGGACATTCTGCTGATAGCATTCATTGATTTACTTTTGTGGAAACAAGGCACCAAATAAAATGAGACATGATATCATGATATGACCCAGGCTTGTCTTTTTCGCAGTAACCTTATTTAGATTAGTTAAATATTACTTCCTTTGTTGCCTGAATCTCTCCAATTTTGCCAGTTCCTAGATTTATTTTTTTTTTTTGCTCACTGTAGTGTCCTTGCAATGTGGCAATTGAAGCTCCATATGAGGGACTTCTGTCGTGATTTTTGTTTGGTGTGAATGCAAGCATGTGTGATGTTTAAATATATTTGGTACATTTAGATTTGATGTCTAGATGGACTTCATCTCCTGAATATACATTAAAAAAATGTTTCTTCCACCTTACTTTTAGACTTTTTTCTGTTGTACTGCTGCTAGTACTAGGCTCAAGCTGTTGGAGAGAAGGGGGAAATTAGTTTGTCAGGCTGTATTTTTGCAGAACTTTGTGACTCGTTACTGATGCTTGAGAGGTTGGGAAATACATGTTTTCTGTTTCCTGTGAGCGATAATCTCAATATGGTTGAATTTGGAGGGAGTATGTTGTTGACCTAATGTTTGCCAGTGATAAACTAGAAAACAGACAATTTAATGTCTAACAAGGACATACATGCACGCTCTTTCTAGTTGCTAGATTTAGCATTAAACGTCCAGTGGAACTGCAGCAGGCTTTCCTGGCACTTGGAAAGCAAATCTTTAAGCGTCTTGATCTGTGTTTGGACAAATCTGAGAATTTATCTTTTTCCTGTTAAAAACAGAGTTGTCCTTGTTCTGAGAGTTAGAGACCTCTGTTTGAAGCAATGAGTTAAATATTGATGCGGTAGTTCTGAAAGCAAACAGAGCTGCTGTTGTTTGCTCCATAATAGCACTTGCTCAGCTTGGACACTAGAATTTTTTTACAAGATGGGGAATGTTGGCTAGGATCCGGAGTGTGGGGTGGTTTGATTTTTTTTTTTTTTTGTTGGTTTTTATTGCTTTGCCGAAGTCCTTAGGAGCTCTTGATTTATCAAAGCACTGCACCCTTCAAATAAGCAGCATCTTCAAAGTGTCACTGTCGGTTTAGCCCTGAACCTGTGAATTCAGAAGTATCCTGGCATCAGTTTCCCTGTAGCAGTTTAACAGAAGCTTCCTCTGCCAAAGGCTGTTTATCCCTACAAGTCATCTCGTAATTTTGATCATCGCCGTTCTAGAGCAAGAATCCTTTACAGAACTCTTACTAATCCTTTCAACTGTCAGATTTCTTTTTATTTTCTTGACTGTTATTAGCTCAAAAAAATACCTACAATACTATCTGGATTCAGATATTGCAAAGTGTGCATTAGACAATTTTGTGTTTGATAGGAGTTATCTTTCTGCATGTTTGAAGAGGTAAGTGTTAACAAGTCGTTGGAAAACTGGTGAAAATATATATTGCTGGTAAATAGCAACTATTGCAAACATGCAAAAAGTTGCGCTCTAAAACTAGGTAAAATGATTGCTGGCATTTAAATATCAACCTTAAAATGCAAAACTTGATTTTGCTATGTTGTCTTGCAAGGTAGGTTGTTTGTTTTGTTTTTTTTTTTTTTTCTGGACCCACTCCAGCCTATTGTGTATTAAGAGGTCAAACTAAATTTCCATGGGGAACTAAATCTATTTCTTAACTGTGTTTTTGTTTTGTTTTGTTTTTAAACACAGTTATAATGTAGTTCTTCAGTAATTTGCTGCCATAAAGAACTTGAAAAGATAACACAGGTAATAGTCACACCCGTGTGGTAAGTCCCTTCTGACCTTGAAATTAGGAGTTGCCAGCAATGCTGTGCTACCTGGTATGTGGAGATGCATTCTCAGAGAAGGCAGGGAAAAGTAGGTGGAGAATGGGAACATTCTTTCCCTTTCCTGTGGCTGAGATAACCGTTCTTTCTAGTAGGGCAAAACATAAGCTGCTGATTTCAGTCTTTGTTTGTTCACACCTAAATTCCATACATGGTTTTTACCCTTAGTTCAAATTTGGTGCTTCTAGGCAGTTCCCTCACAATCCCAGTGTTTATTGCTGTAACTTTGGCAGCAATGTATACTTCTGTAAAAGTCACCAATTCTGTTTTCTAACTGGAATCTTCTAAAGGAATGGAAGTAGAAGATAAACTTAGTGTGGAAAATTGTTATGAATAAAGTCTACCAGAGGCTAGTTGTCAGAGACCAGGGTAAAGGGAAATGGTGTTGAGAGTTTCTCAAAGGAAGTGTTTCTGTCAACCTTTCTGGAGGAAAGAAAAAAAGTTAGCCTGGAAACATATAGATGTTGCAGCCTCTCAATTGTGAATTGTGAGTATTTATGTATGTTCATGGGTTTCTTTAACTGAACCCATTTCATCATTATACTTAATCATAGCTTTGGATCTGGATCTTTTGTAGGTCTGGTATTCTGTAAGAGTTTCAGGAGAATAATATAATTATTTTTTATCTGATACCAACCTCATACTCAAAGAAGTATGGTCAGAAAAAACTGAGGCAGGAAACTTCCAGAACTACTCTGGCTTCTAGTTTTCTTTACGTTGTATGACCCTAAACATTGTCAGAGTTCTCAGTTAGCTAAAAATTAGACCATAGCAACACAGATACTTCCACTGGCAGCATAACTTTTTTCATTGTTCTAGCTTTTAGAGCGAGGTCTTGGACTGTAGCCCATGTACTGGATGTTGCAGCAAGGTTGCTGTGTTCATGTAGTCAAAGACTGTCTCTGCCCATGTGAACAGGTTTGCAGACTGAGGAAGGGCAAGCAAGTACTAAAGTACTGTCATAGAGTCTTAAGGGGTAAAAAATATTAGTTATGCCTAGGCAGGTAGGTTAGTAATGAGGTTGTGTAGGAACTGTAACAAAACTGAATCTTGGTGACAAAATTAGTACGTGAGTTTTCTCTTCCCTCTTTTTTGAAGGAACAGAAACTTTATCCTATATGTGAGAGCAAGCACGCGGATTTTTAGAGGGAAATGGAGTTGAATGGTGTATGCAAAGACCATGAAAACAAAAGTTATGGGGAGGACATACATGAATAGCAGAAGGCATTAATTGTGACTTCAAGAGCCACAGTGAAGACAATAGGCCTGTATCTTATCTTGAATGGGAAGAAATGACTCATAAGCATGCTATATCTTGCTTTCCACACTTTATTGCAGGAGGTGTGCTCTGAAATTTGCATTAAAGTCTCTTAAGTATGTGGCAGAAGTGTTTTAACGTAAATAGCTTTTTCCTTCTGTCCATCTCCTTCAATCTCATCAACCTTCAAAGAAACAATTTTGGATGATGTACTGTGGCCAGTGGAAATGGTAGCGTGCTTGTTCTGTTCCAAACTTGCTATTGTGTCTTGTTATGAGTTTTCAGATGCTTCACTAATATATGCAGGAGCTAACCCTTTCAAAGAAGGGAGTCAAAATGAAATTTGGAGTGTTGGACAAAAAAATATAAGACTTTGTACCCAGACTCATGAAGCTGGGAGTTGTGCAGGTGGTAACTCGTTTCTGGCAAGCGATCATTTAGAGCTGGGTCAGAAGCTTCGTTGTGATATGAGCATGTGAAAAGCACAGCACAATTGCTTTAATTATGAGAGGTACCTGAGATATAGACATGTATTCCAAAATTACTTACTTTTCAGGCAAAAAGTGCAAATTAAGGCAGTAGTTGTTCACTCCTATCTTAAAACAACTTGTGTGTGTTCCCTGATGAGTTCTTGCTTGTAGTAGCCTGCTGTTTCAGAAGAACTAAGCATATTTAGAAGTTGTGTTCCTTTATTCTTGGGTGGTAAGTAAAGAAAGGCTCTCATCCTATTCAGGGTTGTTAATTCTTCCTTGCTTAAGAAACACTCCATCTGTGTTCAAGGAAACTAATTTTCGTTGGGTTTTTTTAGTATCATGGTTTTATGGAATCTGTCTGTTTTGGTTGCAATGGTTTGTGTGTGGATCTGCTATAGGAGAATATATTAGACTTTCAGTACATCAGCTTATTTTTATAAGCTTAATTAGATTGGTAAAACATGATGCAATTGTATCCATATGCTACAGTCTTCTACAGTAGAAGGAAGCTGTTTAAGGGTTACAGTAAAGACATTGGTATATCAGACTTACAGAATGGCTAGAAATCTGGCCTGAGGCACAGGTTAAGTTCTAAAGGTCATGGTCCAAAGACCACATTAGTGTGAGAAATAGCAATATGTTTGTCCTTGGAAAACGTTTAGTTTCCAATATCTAGAATTAGGTGTAATTTCCAAGTCGTTAATTAAGGGAGGGGAAAGAAAAAAAATAATAATTCTCATAGTTAACTTCCTAACTGAAGCAAAACCTGCAACACTTTTGAGCTTTGTGCTGGAATTGAGTAACAATCCCTTGCCCTTCATTTTATTAGGAGGTGTATTTGGCTAACTCAAATTTTTAATTTGTGTGAGAATTCTAGTAACTTATTTGTGGGGGGAACCCCAACAGACGTAACTGATGAAAAGATTGGAAACCTGTATCATCTGTGGAACTGTATAGGGTTTTTTTGTAATCAGTATCAAACCAGCAGATCTCATACCAAGCAACTAACTGTACCTTCTCTCTAACCTAGAATAATTTGTAGGAAGGCTCAGCCTAACACTAACAGGGGACTTTGCTGATACAGGCAAAATACCAGGGCCAGCAGTTGGCAGATGCCTGGCTCCGTCTTCTGTCAATGTATTCAAAGTATCTACTTGCGATTATATTTTAATGGTATGACCTTTAGTTTACATGGAACAACCACTTAGAGTGGTAAAGGACCATGCACATAGAGGTAAAAATAGACTGAAGTTGAGCTATTTTGCTAGACTGAGTGTCTGATTCCTTAAGATACTGTTAACAGGGGCACTTTACAAGATGATCTGGGACGACTGTAGTGACCCTGTGGGACTCTCTTGAAGTGTGGTAAAAAAAGACATCTTTAAGTACTGGTTGTAGGTTTGGGAGAAAAAAAAAAAGGCTGTGAAAACATTTATTTCAGGTATGAGATAGAATGTTTGCATCTGTGCTGTTTGTTTATGTTTTCTGCAAATCTGAACTCCTAGAAGTTCTTTAATATACTTTTGTTTTAAACTTTTGTTAAGGTCATAATGGTTTCCATCCCTGAATACTATGAAGGAAAGAATGTCCTCCTGACAGGAGCTACAGGCTTCATGGGAAAAGTGCTTCTGGAGAAGCTGCTAAGATCTTGTCCTAATGTGAAAGCAGTGTATGTATTGGTAAGACACAAAGTGGGGCAGACACCTGAAGCACGAATAGAAGAAATTACCAGTGGTAAGGTATGTGTCATACGCTCACAAAGTACATTTTTGTCCTTCTTTAATGTTCCCGTTTCATTTTGAGAACAAGTTTTGTTTATCTAAAGCAAAATACTGTTGTTAAATGTTTTTTCATTCTAACAGAAACATAAAATTCAAGACCTGGCAATGTTTCTATAGCTGGTTTTCAACCTGTTAGTCTCTAGCAAAGCCAGCAGTGGAAAATTATCCTGCATTTAATTTAGGAGGAGGATGTTCAGCTGTAATGCAGAAATGAAAAGTAAAACACCCAAGTTAAAACTTGTTAAGAGAATATATAATCAAGTGCAAGAAGCCATGTGGACTAGGAATTGTAAGATGGGATTGAGACCCTTCTTTAGATCTCAAGCAAGTAACTTTTTCTCCTTGTGCCTTATTTTCTTTGTTGTAGATGAGGCTTAGTGCTTCCTTTTTCTTGAATGCATTATTGGATCTACCAGTAAGCAAGAACATGTGATCTCAACAGGGTGTTTAAATAGTTTATGCTTGTAAACGGAACAGAAGTGTTTGTCTTAATAGAGTCTGTTATGGATTTCTGTTAGTCGTACATATTACTATAGACCCGTGACAACAAAATATGTAATTATCAAAGTGGCTGTCTAAATGATTTTCTTTGCATGCTGGGTGGAATACTTTTCCTTCTAAAAAAACTTATTACCTTGATATTCTGGTGAGCTGGGATGAACGTTCTTAATACATGCAGTATCATCTATCAGAGTTGCCCATATCTCTACTACAGGCTATCCCATTTATGATGAGAAGAATAAACAGGCAGGGGGGAGGTTTCTAAATTCTGAACTCTGCTAAAGCAGAGTTTGTTTATTTCTATCCAGGACTTTCTTTTGTGGGACATGGGAGTTGGCAGTTTAATTTTTCAGGCTTAGGAAATACGTTGATGCAATGTAGTCTCTGCAAAATGTGTCCCTAGAAGGTGCTTATAGGAGATCAATAAGAAAGTATGAATTGATTTAGGCTAGGAGGGGTAAGTTCTTTAAAGTAAGACAATGAATTGCTATGACTCTGACTAGTGAAGATTACTAGTGAAGAAGGCATGAGGATGGCTGTGTCCTTAGTAAATTACTTTTTTCAGCCATGTCAAAACTGTAGCTTGTTGCCCAAAGGCATCTGCTTGTAGTCCCATGCAATGTCATAAAATGCAACAGAATGAGTTACAGTGGGGTTCTGTCTTAAAAGTCTCAAATTCTGTCTACATAAAATTCTTCAGTTTGTCACTCCCTGAAACAAGGGAAAGATCTCCAGGCTAAATTGAGATGAGAATGGAAAAGCTTCTTGATCCCTTTTTTGCATACTCTACTACCCAAATAAATGAATATCTGGGCAATGAGGAGAATACCAGTAGTGTGGACTGACTTAAACTTCAGTAAAACTTAAGCCTCAGTATAGCTTTTGGGAAACTCATGTGTTGTAAAAGGCTTTTAAAATTGAGTCCAAATCTTCTGCTTGTAGTCTATACCAACTCCTGCTGAGGTAACAATGTTGATGTAAGCAGGACTACTGCTTGAGGTGGTCCTACATAATAGTCCCCAGAGTAAGAACATAAATGGATGGCGTTGTACGTCTGTGCAGAGATGCAGATAGGGCCAGATGCTTTTTCTCTCCTCGTCATGTGGTGAGACAAATTAGACTGAAATTGTATTGTTTAACTGGCATTAATGTAATCGAGATTCCTCCAAAAGACTGAAAAGTTTTAATAGGATCTGTTGTCTTAATGAGTCCATACAAGGTGTGAAAAATCACTGGCAGGGCCCTTACAACTGGACAACTAAGTGTTCTACAGGTGCTTGGACATTCTGTTTCTTGAAGAGTTTAAAATCTGGACAGGTGAATGCGATAATTGAAATAAATTGGCCTGTGAACAGCCAAAAAATGTTGAGGTTTATACTTCCTTTGGGCATCAGATATCTAATTCTTCTGTGATCTCCCATGTGCTGTAGGTGTTTGTTCTTGTTCCCCTTTGTACTGGTGTCAGTGCTAGTATGAGGTATGTAGGAATAATGTATGACTATGGGTGTAAAAAGGGGCAGAACAGATATAATGTACAAACTAAAAATACCAGACTGGTTCTTTAAGTGCTTATCCATGGGACTGCTTTTTTATTATAATGCATGCCACGCAATAATATGGAGGCAGTTCGTTCTAACTGAAACCGGCAAGTTTATTTTCAAAATGAGAAAAGGCTTCCTGCCCTTAGGTAACCACTCTTTGCTGTACCTCTAAGAATTGCAGGGGCATTAAATGGCAGCTTTGGTGCTTTAAGGTGAAACTTCATGTTTGGGAAATCAATTCAAGGCCTCTGTCCCTGGAGATGTCTCATAATCTCTCTATAGCATTACCACTCGTACTTTAGGTGGCCATGCAGCGAGCTGTATTAGCTCACAGTTGACCTGAAAAAGTAATTACAAAAAAAAGTATTTTCAGGCAGACCCCCAAGCTGGTATGGTCACACAGCCATAGGGCTACTTGCTATTGCCAGTGTAGGAGAAGCAATGTGAAAATAAAGTTAGGAGAGGGACCAATCTGGTAGCAGTACAAACTTAAAATGCCTTAAGAGCCATGAAACTGTACCTTTAGGTGGCTCAATTTATTGTTGAAAATTAACTTATTTTCATTCGGTAAGGAAATGTCTTAACTACTTGCATTTGGTATAACTGCATGCTTGGAAGTGGGGGAAGGTACTGCTGTGATTTTAATACATTTTAGTTGACTTGTGTTGAAGCAGCTGCTAGGATACTGGCCCCTGTACAATTAAGAAGGGGGTCTGCTCTGGTGAAACTTTCAAGCGTGTTCTATTCCCACAGTACTAGTTTGGTCAGGAAAACCTGCATACTAATGAATGTAAGTAAGATGAGGCAAGAATTTTTATCTGTGTGTGTTAAGCCATATGGTTAGAACCCAGTTAATTGTGAGGAGAATATATGATGGAGTATAATACAGGTGAGATTTTTTCAGTGAGTATAGCTAAATACCAACTTGATAAGACTTGATCAGATGTTCTAACACAGTATGCAGCCTTTAACCCTGCCTTTTTTTCTTTTAACTAACTGGGGAAACAGTTTGTTTTTTTTTAATCTGGAAGTTCCACAAAACTGGCATAATTCCAGGATAGCATTTCTTAAATCACAGCAAGTTTTTAAAGCTTGATGAAAGCTTTGTAAACCTAAAAACCAGTATGACTTGTGCAAGTCTGCAAGAATTTGAATAGTTATATCAAGCTTGGGAAGTGAGCAGACCTTTCTCTTTCCTTCTGGTCAGAGAAAAGAGATTGCAGTATTTAGATTGCTACTTAAAATTTCTTTGAGTCTTGGTATCTAATAGAGACCATTCCTTCTTTCTTATGATATTGATAGAGCTCTGGTTTAAGAATAGGGATAAGTAGTAAAAAAAAAAAGTGTGAATTGAAGTCTTACTACCTTCTATACAATGCATGCAATACTGCTTTCACTGCGTGGGATAGTGTGCACAACTACATCACTGAATATGTTCATGGGAAGTCAGTAACATGTTGTAATATTCCTAATATTGTTCTAACTTACTGATGATCTTGAGAAATAAGGAGGTATAACTCTGTATAGGCAGAAAATGTGGGGGTTTTCTTCACTTAAATGAAACGTGTATCTTATCTTCACTGGCTTTTAGTTTGAAATTTTAGTCTTGTTTTTTTTAACAGCTCTTTGACAAGTTGAGAGATGAGCAACCAGACTTCAAAGCAAAAATAATAGTAATTACGAGTGACCTTACAAAGCCTGAACTGGACCTTAGTGAACCAATCAAGGAAGAACTTATAGAATGCACTAATATTATATTTCATTGTGCTGCTACAGTCAGATTCAATGAAACACTAAGGTGAGTCTAAAATTCTGTATACTCTGGTTTGGTAAATCAGTGGTACTCAAAGGGAGGGGGTAAATGAGGTGTCTGTGCAATCTTTCAAATGCTCAGCCTGTCAGGCTACTTCATGTGTTCAGGTATTTGTGTGCTTGGTTAATTTCATAATGCCCCTTAAGGTAACAATCTTTTCCCCAAAACTTTTCTTAAGCTGTTGGGTTTTCATTTGTTCTACTTAGGAAGATGGAGGCATATTACTTAGACCTGCTTTGCCAGAGGTTAGAATTACGCTATTCAACATGGAAAAGTTAATATTTTTTTAAAGCTTTAGGCAAAAAGACAAATCTATTTGTCTTAAACTAAATAAATTATTCTTGTAGGTTTGCTATAGGCCCCTCAGGTTTTGTGTGGTGTTTTTTTGGTGGTGGTTGTTTGGTTCTTTTCTGTTGTGTTTCTTTTTTGTGATGTTTTGGGTTTTTTTTTTTTGTTTTTAACTAAATCCCTGTGCCTGAATTTCAAACTCTTTCTGAAGGGAAGCTGTTGAAGAGACTAGGGAACATGTTGCTATTCCGAGTCTTCCTAACATCATATGTTGCTCTGATCTCTGGGGTGGGTAGGAAGGATATGAATAAACTGTAGCTATATGTACTGTGCTCGCTAGTAGTATTAGAGCTTTTTTCTCAGTGTGTAAAAGGGAACATAAAAATACTCCTTTAGCCTTCCTTGTTAGAAGGAGAATGCACGTTTTCAGAGGGTGACTTTTTGGCAAAACTGTATGTAGGGGAAGTTCTAGCACTTGCTCTCTATCTGATGAACAAACAGGCGATCAAATACTGCTCAGCTTTCTCCATGTCTTCAGAGAGTCCTTCATTGAGAAGAATAGAGGTTTGCATTGGAGGGAGTAGGGAGAAGTAGATGCAGAGGAAGAAAGATGAAAACTCCCATGTTGTACGGAAAATACACTAAGGAAATACTAGAGAAAGGAGTACCATAAGCAAGAAAAGATTGTATTTGCTTTTTGGCAAAAACAATGACTGGATTTAGTGTTGAAATAATGGAATGAATATCCAATTTGGGTAAAGGACTTTCATGAATAGCTCTAATTTTTATGGGGGGAGAGAGGTAGTAAACTTTGAGACAAACCACTTCTCACCTCAGATTTTCTTTCAGTTGTTACAAAGGCTGGCACTAACTCTCTGAGAATGCTGTGCTGCCTGCTGAAATGTCATAAGGGAGCCTGTGTTTATCACTGTTACATGGTCTTAAAATGTTAAGGAACTACCAACCTGACAAAAGCCCAGAGGGACTTTAAAACAATTTGGAAGGCCAGTGGAATGGAATCTTGGTATAAAAAGCCTCTGCTTTTTGAACATTTCTTAGCTGCTCTGTCCTCAGCTCTTTCCTAACACATGTGCTGGAATGATTGGAGGAACCTTACAAATCTGAAGACCACCTAGAGCAGCCTTCGTCAGATATTTAACAGAAATAACTAATGTAAAGTTCAGAATACTTGGCTTGGGGCCAGTGATAGGAATAAAGTCAAGAAAACAAAATACTTGGGCTTATTTTGGAATTCTTGCTCATTTGTACTTCCTATACAGTTCTATATCTTAAAGTGATGCATACAGGTCCGATTAACTCCTGCCTCTGACTTTTGGAAAGAAGCATTGAAGACTGAGGAGAACAGTGTGGGTTTTTTGGAACAAAAACCAAATAAATAAATAAAACAAACCTAATTGGCAAAAAAAAGCCTCACCCACTAATGTATTCAGAAGTAACGTTTTCCATTTATGTTAATTGCTTTGGGATAGCAATCCCCCTCTCCTGTCACCCCAGTGCTTCAGTAATAATGTGTGGTAAAGGAGTCTTAAACTTAGTGCTTATTTGAGGGGACTGAGTGTTCTTTTTTTTTTTGTTAATGTAACACTTTATTGCAAAGACTTTGATAAAGCTTTATTTAGCTGTATTCTTGAAACTTAGTTGATCAGTCCATTGTGTACAAGAAAACTAGTGCCCATAGTAAATTTGATAGTGTGGAGAAAATATCCTAATTGTATAAAAATCATAGTAGTCAGTAAGCTGTGTTCTGGTGGGAATTGTAGAGATGTACCTACTTTCCTACAGTGTTGTTAAGGGCTCTATTTTAATGAGAAGCAGAGAAGTTGGAGGATGAAAGTGTTGTTCTTGATGGTTCCCCCTTTTTTTTCCTTCCTTTGTGTAATCCTGTTGTGCTATTGAGCCTTGTGCTCTCCTACAAGAAGAGGCTGGTCTCTGACTCTTAAGCCTCCCTTCTGAGTTGTTGACCTAACTCAACTTGAACTAGGAAGTTCAGAGATACATTTCATGTGGCAGCTAGGTGTTGTGTTGCATTATTTCCTTCACATTATGAAAAACGTAGGATTGGGATTTAGTTTGAGGAGATCAAAGGTATGGTTAATTTCCCACTCTAATAATGGAGCATGGGGATGGCAATAAGGACAGGGTAAAACTTGGGAAACTTATCCTGAACACTGGGAGATGTTCTAGATTAAAACTGCAGCGTATTGGTGTTAGGAGGAAGTTAGGACACTGTCCGTACAGCTTTTCTGGGGGTGTGTGGACCATTTAGGAATACTTTATGTACCCATCACTGAGGCTTTTAAGAGTGAATTGACTAGTTATTTCTTTTTGCTTGTTTTTTGTCGTGCTTTCTGCTAATCAAATTTCTGTTTAATCAACAGAGATGCTGTTCAGTTGAACGTGATTGCTACACAACAGCTCCTCTTCTTGGCACAGCGAATGAAGAATCTGGAAGTCTTCGTGCACGTTTCAACTGCCTTTGCATATTGCAATCGAAAACAGATTGAGGAAATAGTTTATCCACCTCCTGTTGATCCCAAGAAACTGATAGATTCTCTCGAGTATGTGTTATGTTTTATGAAGCTACTTCAGTAATCTGTAACCACTTCCTAGTAATGAAGTACCAAAAAATGGTTAGGAACCTGAAAGACGAAGAAATTAGCTTATGCTGTCCTGTGAGTCTGACAGCATGGCTGACACTTCCCTGTTTCGTAAAGGAGATGGGCTAGGTGTGGAGTCATACTGAAGGAGAGGGATGTTCATACCTACTCATGATGCTTCCTATATGCTGAGAGTGGCAGGTTTTGAGCTGTATGATGACCCGAATTGGAAGCTATTGAAAACAAAAAAAGGTGTGCTGTTACAAGTGTGCTAGCTCTGGCATTGTGAAGGAAAGGGATAAAACCAGTATAGTGCCCTTCAACAGCAGCCTCCACTACATCCACCTAAAAGCCATTGCTATCAGACTGAGATACTGAAATACTACTTACCTGCTCAGAAGCACAACTGTAGAATTAGTTCTGTTAAGTATTCAGAGACCGCGGACGTTAAAAATCTGTTTTCTGTAGCTTTTTAGTCTTTAATTGGGTATTAACTGAGGGGAGGAAACTAAAAATAACAAATTAAAAAGTAAAATGTTTTCTTTAACTTGTTATTATAGAAAGAAGAGCACTAACATTAAGAACAAATGAACTACTACCTAGAATGTATGTTGAACCAACCTTTTTTTATAATGTTGACTTTAAATACACTTTCAAATGAGAAACTTGGAAGTAGTCATATTTTTGCATATCTTTGCTTTTCACAAGCAGGATAAATAGAACTTAAACTGCTTGGTTTGGGCTTGGACAGCCATCTGTATTTTAGAGCTCATGGGAATGAGGGAAGGCTTTTGTAAACCTATACAAGAGTGATCTCTCTAGTCAACAGCTGACTGAGAGACATAGAAACAGATTTGTTTCTATGACTTAAACTAGAAACGAAGGAGGAAGGGGATAAAACCAGGCCCACTAGTAATGAGCCTAGGGATAAAGGGCCAAGGATGGGGGTGAAACCGGTAGCCCAGTTCAAGTGCATCTACACAAATGCATGTAGCGTGGGCAACAAACGGGATGAGCTGGAAGCTGTTGTGCAGCAGGCACAGTGATGTAGTTGCCATCACAGAAACGTGGTGGGATGACTGTCACGACTAGAATGCTGCGATGAATGGCTATAAGCTCTTCAGAAGGGATAGGCAAGGAAGGAGAGGCAGGGGTGTGGCTCTGTACATTAGGGAATGTTTTGATTGCACAGAGCTAGATTCCAGTGATGATAAAGTCAAGTGTTTATGGGTAAGGATGAAGGGGAAGGGAAACAAGGGAGATCTTGTGCTGGGAGTATGCTATAGACCACCTGACCAGGATGAGGACACAGATGAAGTATTGTATAAGCGGCTGGCTGAAGTCTTGCAATTGCCAGCCCTTGTTCTGGTTGGGGACTTCAACCTGCCGGGTGTCTACTGGAAATATAACACAGCAGACAGCAGGCAGGCTAGGAGTGCATGGCAGATAACTTCCTGACAAAACTGGTAGGGGAGCCTACCAGGAGAAGTGCCTTGGTAGACCTACTGTTCACAAACAGAGAAGGACTAGTGGGAGATGTGGTGGTCGGAGGTCGTCTTGGGTTTAGTGATCATGAAATGGTCAAGTTTTCAATTCATAGTGATGTAAGGAGTGGGTTAGCAAAACCTCCACCTTGGACTTCTGGAGGGTGGACTTTGGCTTGTTCAGGACACTGCTTGAGGGAGTCCCTTGGGAGATAGTCCTGAAGGGCAAAGGGGTCCAGGAAGGCTGGACGCCCTTCAAGAAGGAAATCTTAAAGGAAAAGGCCCAGGAGCAGGCTGTCCCCAAGTGTCGCAAGTCTAAAGGGCAGGGAAAATGTCCAGTCTGGGTGAATAAGGAAATTCTGATGGGTCTTAGGAATAAAAAGAGGGTTTACCACCATTGGAAGAAGGGACAGGCAACTCAGGAGGAGTACAGAGATCTCGTTAGGTTATACAGAGAGAAAATTAGGAAGGCAAAAGCCCAGCTAGAGCTCAACTTGGCCACTAACATTAAGGACAACAAAAAAAGCTTCTATAAACACGTCAACAAAAAGAGAGCCAGGGAGAATCTCCATCCCTCACTGGATGCAGGGGGGAAAGCTGCAACCAAGGACGAAGAGAAGGCTGAGGTACTTAATGCCTTCTTTGCCTCAGTCTTCAATAGTCAGACCAGCTATCTCCAGGGTGTTCAGCCTCCTGAGCTGGAAGATAAGGATGGAGAGCAGAACAACCCACACATAATCCAGGAGGAAGTGGTCAATGATCTGCTTCTGCACTGAGACGCACATAAGTCTATGGGGCCGGATGTGATTCACCAAAGAGTACTCAGAGAGCTGGCAGGAGAGCTCACCAAGCCTCTCTCCATCACTTATCAACAATCCTGGTCAGCAGGGGAGGTACCAGATGACTGGAGGCTGGCTAATGTGGCGCCCATCTACAAGAAGGGTCGGAAGGAGGATCTGGGAAACTACAGGCCTGTCAGCCTGACCTCGGTATCAGGAAAGATCATGGAGAGGATCATCTCGAGTGAGCTCTCATGGCAAGTCCAGGGCAGCCAAGGGATCAGGGCCAGCCAGCATGGGTTTAGGAAAGGGAGGTCCTGCTTAACCAACCTGATCTCTTTCTCTGACCATGTGACCCGCCTTCTGGATGCAGGGAAGGCTGTGGACGTTCTCTATCTGGACTTTGGTAAGGCCTCTGACACTGTCCCCCACAGCATTCTCCTGGAGAAGCTGGCGAATCATGGCATAGACAAGTGTACTCTTCACTGGGTTAAAAACTGGCTGGATGGCCGTGCCCAGAGAGTTGTGATTAATGGGGTGAAATCCTCTTGGCGGTCGGTCACCAGTGGTGTCCCTCAGGGCTCAGTTTTGGGGCCAGTTTTGTTTAATATCTTTATCGATGATCTGGATGAGGGGATGGAGTGCACCCTCAGTAAGTTTGCAGATGACACCAAACTAGGTGGGAGTGTTGATCTGCTTGAGGGTAGGAAGGCTCTACAGAGGGACCTGGACAGGCTGGATCGATGGGCCAAGGCCAACTGTATGAGGTTCAATAAGGCCAAGTGCCGGGTCCTGCATTTCTGTCACAACAACCCCAAGCCACGCTACAGGCTTGGGGAAGAGTGGCTGGAAAGCTGCCCGGCAGAAAAGGACCTGGGGGTGCTGGTGGACGGACAGCTTAACATGAGCCAGCAGTGTGCCCAGGTGGCCAAGAAGGCCAACAGCATTCTGGCTTGTATCAGGAACAGTGTGGCCAGCAGGAGCAGGGAAGTGATCGTGCCTCTGTACTGGGCACTGGTGAGGCCTCACCTCGAGAACTGTGTTCAGTTCTGGGCCCTTCTGTACAAGAGGGACACTGAAGTGCTGGAGCGTGTCCAGAGGAGAGCTACCAGGCTGGTGAGGGGTCTGGAGACCAGGTCATATGAGGAGAGGCTGAGGGAGCTGGGCATGTTTAGCTTGGAGAAGAGGAGGCTGAGGGGAGACCTCATTGCCCTCTACAACTACCTGAAAGGAGGCTGGAGAGAGGTGGGTGTTGGCCTCTTCTCCCAGGTGAATAATGACAGGACCAGAGGAAATGGTCTGAAGCTGCTGCAGGGGAGGTTTAGATTAGATATTAGGAAGAATTACTTTACTGAAAGAGTGGTCAGGCAGTGGAACAGCCTGCCCAGGGAGGGGGTTGAGTCACCATTCGTGGACGTACTTAAAAGATATGTAGATGTGGTGCTTAGGGGCATGATTTAGTGGTGGAATTGGGAGTGTTAGGTTAATGGTTGGACATTAGAACAATGGTTGGTGTGTGTATGGTTGGACTCGATGTCAAAGGTCATTTCCAGCCATGAAGATTCTATTCTATGATTCTAGGTTTGTGTTCCTTTCTGGGCTTTTCTACCCCTCTTCCCCCCACACTTCGTATCATGGTGGAAGTCTGACGTGCATCAGCTTTGATTGTAACAGAACATTGGTGAATAACAATATTGTCTAAATTCCATTTATGTGGCTAAGATGTTGGGTGGCTGAGGCAAATAAAATCCAAGTCCTGTTTTGAAGTGGAAAACACCAAAGTAGCAGTAGTTCAAGAGGCACGCTTCTGTGCTATGACTGAAGGTTATTACAAGTTTAAATACAAACTGCTGAATGAATTGGGAAGCAAGATGAAATTGCAAGACTTAACTAAATTAAGGGGAGAAACACGGTGCCACAGCTTGCTTCAGAGGTGGTGTGTGATTGCGTAACACCACAAAAGTGGAGGGTGATGCCTGTAATGTGGCTGGGACTCCTCTGCAGTGGCATCACTTTCTAGGTGACTTAATGCTGACTGAGGAGAAGCCAGTCAGTCCCAAGGACTACCCTGTTGTGCCTGCACTTCATGTTTGAAAACTTAGTTGATAGCATTAGGATTATTGTAAAGGAATGTAATACTTGCACTATAGTTGGTATGTAATAAATTAATTACTTGGGGAAAAAAAGTAAATAGTATGCTTATTTCAGTGGATACTGAATGTGCAACCCTCCTCTCTTTTACTGAGAAACTTGCTTTCATTTCAGTCTGTATCCTCTCTTCTTCAAAGGAGAAAAAAAATCATGCTACCTTTAAGAACAAAAGAAAAAAGAAGATTTAATTTTTAACGAAGTTCATAAATTTACTTACTTTCTACAGTACGCTGTATAAAATAGTTCCAAAACGCTTTTGGCACTGGGCATATGTTCTGGTGAAAGATATTCTTCCTTGGCATTTACTTTCAAATGCGTAGGTTTTATGGTTTAATTTGAAACAGAATGAGTATGAAGTCATTATAAACAATCTTCTGTAAGTTGGTGGTAATGTCCTTAAACCAGCCTAACTACACTGCTGCTGTAGAATCTCAAATATAACATTCATCCTCAAGATCCTGTTTCAGAAGGGTTCTACGTATGCAGTTGACACCTTGACTTAAATAGTAGTGTTCATAATCAAAATGAGTAGTAGGCAGGCTCTATTAAACTTGATTTTTCTGGCCTCTGGATTGGCCTTCAGTTTAAATAAGAAAAAACCCCTAACTCGTATATTTTGATGAATTGTATTTGAAGAGGCTACGTGGTTTTAAAGTTAAGCGTGATATAAGGTGTCAGTAGACGCTAATTGTTTGATATGCAAATGCATATGGAAATGTTGTACAACTTCCATCTGTTTAAAGTAGAAAGAAGTATGTGACATGCTAACTTCTGTGGAAGTTGATGTTAAAGTCTAAAAAATCAAGCTGAGATTTGAAGTGTACTAGTTCAGTGTTAGATACTAGGGTTGTTGCAGAAACATAGAGTACAGAAGTGAGATTTAATTATTGCCTGAATTTCTCCACAGAATTTCCTGTTCCTCTGTGCTCATGCAGCTTTCTAGGGGAATGCTAGGACTTTGGTGGTTTTAGTGTGGTTTTTTCTTGATGATTTTTTTTTTTTGCCTTGGATGGTGTTTTGAAGAAGAGATTGGATTTTAATTTTACTTTCCAAAGTATTTTTGATTTATCTGGCTATCCTTTTTACATACTGCTTTTGCGCGTGCACACTTCTCAACCCCCACCCCCCCAGTGAAGCAGCATGTAGTAATTTACACCTCTTATTTTGTTTTTTTAGGTGGATGGATGATGGCCTAGTGAATGATATTACTCCTAAACTGATAGGCGACAGACCTAATACTTATATATATACAAAAGCCTTAGCTGAATATGTAGTACAACAAGAAGGTGCGAAATTAAACACAGCCATTATAAGGCCATCTATTGTTGGTGCTAGCTGGAAGGATCCTTTTCCTGTAAGTCATTGAGTTTTCACCTGACCATCTTGCCTGTAAACTATAGTACATACTGACAGCCTGTCTATCTAGTGACCTTTGTAAGGAAAATCTATTAGACTATGAAGTTGTGGCTTGGTTGCTTCTGGATAACAACTCGTAATACAAAAGTCTAATACAGTGTTCTTGTGCGTCAAATTTAGAGGTAAATTACTTTTAATCATAGAACAATACACTTGTGTCACAATGGGAGATACTATCTCACGCATGAAATTGTCAGCTTTTTGCATCATGAGTCTGTGTATCTTCATTTGTTTTTTCCCCTCTTCAAGATGCTTTGGTATGTCAGTAGGTGACTAAGAAAACTGGGGACTGCAGGACATAATGATGTTTGTGCTCCACTTTAGTCAAACCCTGTGAACTTTGCAGGGGATGGCACAAATTCTGTGTACAGTATAGTATATGGATATATAGCATATATGCTTCCTCCTGTGTGGGAGAGTGGTGTTGGAATAGCTTTTACAGTTTAAGATTGAATGTATCTTGAGCCCTTAAAATCCATATAATTACTTTGCATACCTCTTTGAGTATGTACAATGTACCTGTCAAACCAATAACTATATAGTATCTAAATACTGTCACTAAAGTTGAGCAAGAATCTCTTCTACTTGAAAATAAAAAAATAATAATAGCAAAGCTACTTCTCTGCCTTCTATGAGTTCCTAGAAGCTAGTCTGACAATACTTGTAAACTGGAATACTTTCAGCATAAATATATTTTTACAGACCATGCCCTGCAATTTTCTTATTCACTAAGAAATAAACAAGCTCACCTCTCGCTTTGAAGGAACAGTGAATCTACAGGGAGGGCTCTTGTTTGAGTCATAGCAACTTGTTACATCACCATATCTTGCTATGCAAGAACTTCATTTAGAGACATGGAAATTAATGTCTTTCTCCTCTATATTCTCTTTTCCCTCCATCCCTTACCCTTGTAGAAGCTTCTCAAATTTTCACTTGAAACTGCTGACTTCAATATACTCTAACCAAATCCTTTCCCTCCCCCTTGTTCATAATAGGGATGGATTGATAACTTCAATGGACCTAGTGGTCTCTTCATTGCTGTAAGTAATGAATATACTTAAATTTTTTCCTCCTTTTGGAAGGCAGGAAAGTTTCACATGTTTTACTGGTGGCTCTTCTGTCTCTTTTTTTGTTTTTGTTTTGTTCTTTAAGGCAGGAAAAGGAATTCTTCGAACAATGAGAGCTTCCAACAATGCAGTAGCAGATCTTGTTCCAGTAGATGTTGTTGTCAATGCAACACTGGCTGCAGCCTGGTATTCTGGAGTTAATAGGTATAACAGGTGACAATAGACAGTACTGCATATTTTGAAATTATATTGTGCATTTTAATAAATCAGTCTTCTGTTGAACTTCTACTGAGGGACACTGTTTAGTGGTAACTTGGCAGTGCTAGGTTAACAGTTGGAGTTGATGATCTTAAAGGTCTCTTCCAACCAAAACAATTCTATGAGTCTAATCAGTGTCCTGCTACTCCCCCAGGACAAAGGAATCTAAGGTTATAACAGCATTAGTCCCTCAAAGTTTAACTTAACTTTCTTAGACTAAAGAGGAAGACATCATCCACTGATACTGTTGTACAGGCTATGCCTGAAACCTACTTGCTGGGTTGTCTTGTAATCAATACAATCTACGGTAATGTAGGTGACACCTTCTCTGGAAGAAAAGAAATATGATAGTTAAAGAAGGAGAAAAATACTGGAAGATGATATAGAAAGCAAAAAAATCTTAGTGTGAGACTGATGGGTTTTTCTCCATGTAAATGATGCTGTCGAGGGAAAAGATACCTTTGGGTATGTCTTTTGTCTGTGTTTTTTAAAAGGTTGTTTATCTTCTAACTTGTTGTCTTTTTTCCCTGCAGACCAAGAAAGATCATGGTATATAACTGTACAACAGGTGGCACCAATCCTTTCCACTGGGGTGAAGTTGGTATGCCAAGTTTCTTTTTTTCATAAACTTTGTTAGAAAAATAAGGTCAAGTAATAAAAGCACAGGCTATAATCAGTGGTCCTATTTCATTTTTATTGTTGAAATTAGTATAATAGCCATACATACCTCTCAATTTTGCAGTGTATTGTGCTTTCTCATTATCTTCCATTGTTAATTCTCTCCCCTTGCAGCATTATCACTGTTCCGTTTTGTTCTTGGTGGGTTTTTTTTATTCCATTATAACTGAAGCTTATTTTTCTGTTTGCTGCTGACATGACCTAATCTGCAGAGTGTGGGTAGTGTGCAGAGAAAAGCATTGCTCAGAGGAGCGGTAGTTAGTGATGTTGGGTTTAATGCCAACCTTACTAAATACGTAAGGATAAGCAGCCCACAACTAGCTGTTCCGTACATCTGCATAATTGAGAGGTATGGTAATACTTTTGCACTTTCGTAGCCCTTTTTTGTGTTTGGCTGAAGTTAATTGTTGGTTGAGGTGGCTTTTTTAATCTTCAGATAGCTATGTGAGACTTCAACTATTCATGTACAGGGAAAAGTAATCTTTAAGAAAGTATGGCCACCTGTTTTCAAGTCTTAGATATGCTGACTTGAATGTAACTCACATGCCAAAAGCTTTCTGATAGTTTTTGTTATAAATAGCAATACAAGCTGTCTGGTATAGTAAAGCTGTTTATTACCATTCAGTTTTTTAGAAATAGCGTTCTTAAGATCAGATTACTTTTTTTTTTCTTTCAGGTAACTTCAATACTTAGATCTATTTTATTTTTCTTTACTGCTTTCTTCATGCTTTTTACTTGCTTTTGCCCATTCTATATGTATCTGTATTTATAAACCTTATGGCTTTCGCCAAACTTGGAAGATTGATGACTTCATTTATATCCCAGTTTAAATCGGGGTATTGAAACACTGTCTATAAACAAAAGCATAAAGTTACAAGAGATGATTAAAATGAGAGTGAATTTCGGCATAACTTTTTAAGACACCAATCCTGCGTATCTGTCATGTACAGAATTTTCAGGTGTCAACTGGAGTTTCACATAGAGTCCCATCCCAATCGCTTTTTTCTTAATGTGTAAACATGGATAAGTTGTTTAGAAAACGTCATTTGAAATGCACTTCAGATGCTTGCAAAGTCCTCAGTCTGTTTTTGAATTATTCTTTACACAAGAGATCAGAATAGCCTTCTTCATGAAATATAGATGACTATTTAAATGGCTTTACATGCTATATAAACTGAAATTGCTGTGAATTTTTGAAACTGACTTCTAAGGTAGGGAAGAGGAACAGAAAGAGAGAAGCTACAATAAAATATGATACTGAAGATGAAGGCATAAAAGACCTCTTGACTGTAATAAGAACCAGTTCAATAGTATTTTAGGTTAAAAGCTTATGACTTTGTTTTATTTTCTGTGGATTGTAGAAGAGTTAGGGTGGTTATTTAAATAACATACTGACGTAAATATTGTACGCTGTAATGTACTTTGAAAACCATTAAATTTTACATGGTTATTATCAAAGCTGTTACGCAACTTTTCTTTCTCAGAATACCATGTAATTTCTACTTTCAAGAGGAATCCTCTCGAACAGGCCTTCAGACGGCCCAATGTAAATCTAACTTCCAATCACCTTTTATATCATTACTGGATTGCTGTAAGCCATAAGGCCCCAGCATTCCTGTATGATATCTACCTCAGGATTACTGGAAGAAGCCCAAGGTAATGGTGACTAGCTCTGTCTTGTCTGTTCCTCTGACTTCTAAACAAAGCTATGCTTACACTATGATGTATATTGATTATTTTTCTTCCCCTGAATGCTTTGTGACTAAAATTCAGCCTTTTTTTTTCCGGAGAACAGGTCCTTGAATTTAAAGTGACTTTGAACTTTCTAGCAAAAATGAGGATGTTTTGTTGGATAGTTTGTGGGTTTGAGTAGTCAAGGTAAACAGAATTACAAGATCTAGCTAGTCATGTTTGTTCTTGAATAATAAATATTCAAAATATGTTGATCCTTATTTTTTCCTACAGGATACCACATTAATTTGAGTTACAAGATAAATCCATTAGAATGTGCAGTAGGGGACCCTAACTTTATTTTGCAAAACAACCCCCTCTTGCGTCTCTATCGGATTGCAGTCAGCCGTACAACTGCATTTTTCCATGATCTTTTGCTCAGATTGACAGGTCGTAAGCCATGGTAAGAAGGACAGGACTAAAAATATCTTGCTGATCAGGTGGTGGAGACTTGTGAAGAAGACATGGCATGGGCACTATCTAGATTTACTAACTATAAGCAATAACAATCCAGTGGCTGCATTTTGAAGAGATTAACGACTGGCTTGACAATGCTGTCCAAGATATGTCTTGGATCAGAATCCTAGTCAGTCATTAAACTCTAGTGGCTTGCATTAAGATTGTTGTTGCTATTATAAACTGAAAATGGAACGGGTTAATAATTGTGGGTTATTCCTGACCTGATGATACAACTTGATCTGATATGTTGGTTTGTATCATCTCAACATTCCATTCAGTTTATAATATATACTAGTATCTGGTTAACTTCTTAAATGGTGAAAATGGCATAGCTCTGCTAAATAGGCTAAGCTAAATTATGTAGAAGGAATGTAAGATGTCACTTCAATTTGTTTCAGATTTGCCAAGCCATATGAACTTAACTCATTGCCTATGTTATGTTTTCAAAAGTATTTGTCTTCAGACTCTGTATTATCTCCACTGTGGTGACAGTGTATTAACACAAGTGAGTATTCATTCATTGTCCTGTAGTCTAGCTCTGTCTTACAAGCAGGGGAAAAGTTCTGTAGCAGGCTTGGCACTGGATCAGTAGAAGGAAGCCATGTAAGTGGTTTATAGGAGAAAATGTCTAAACTGCCTTGGGTTTTGTTGTTCCAAGCCTACAATAGCGTAATATTCACAGCAACGGTAGTAGCAAGAGGCTGTTCCTATATAGTAACCTTCCCACATTAAAAAGATGTAAGCTTTTCAGGTCAAAAGAAGGTACTGAACGTACAAGTTCCTAGGTTTTTAGGTTCTCCTGCAATTTTAAGTTATTCTTAATAAAAGTTGATAGAAATTCCCTGTCAGATGTGAAGACTTCATCACTCCCTAGAAATCGTTACACTATATATGCCAACCTACGGTCTTTCAAATGGTTAGGAAGTAGTGCTGCGAGAATCTTGTCAGTCTTTTAAGTATTTGACTGGTGGGACTAAAACAAAGCTGTAAATCATCATGCTATTTAGAACACTCTTAGTGCTATATATATTTTTTTTTTGCAAGGTATATGTCCAAAGATGGAATTTAGAACTTTCATCAGTACTAGTACAATTGGTGGCACTTAATATGTATTTTCTAGCCTGTGAAGTATTACTGATATGAGCATTCCAAATTAGTTTAATATAACAGTAGGTGGGTGAGTTTCTTATCATGCACAAGGTTTCCAGTTTGGAGGAAAGAGATGGGCGTTTCAGCTAAAACAAGCTGTCGTTCGGTCACTAAGGCTACTCAAATGCATGTGAAAGAAAAGCTTTGAAGTTTGATAGCCAGACCACTTTCAGGGAATATAGTTTGCATTATATAGTGCGATTTGGTTTTTTTAAGCATTTAAAAAATCAGGACTCTGCAATAGAAGCAGTAGAAGTAAATAAATATACAGATGCAAGCAAAAGCCAGACGTGCAGTGTTAAACCTGATGGGGTTCATGTGTTGACTAATAATAGAAGAAATTTGAGACAGATCTTTACTCTTCTACGTTTTTTCCTAGTCTTCTGGCTCAAAGTACTTTGAAAGCTACTTTAACTGATGGGCTGGAGACAGTCATGGTATAGGGATATACTACTGTTGCTGTGGTCGTTCTGTCCAGTTGACAGAATGGTTTTAATTACCAGGTAGTGTGTACCAGGAAACTTCTAAAGTCTTGGAAACATTTCTGGAGATTCTTCAACTCAATGCCGTTCCGAGTGAAGAAGGGCTGGCTTAATCTAAAATGTGGCCTCTTCCATCACAATTTAGCAGAAAAACTTGAGCAGTATAGTAAAAATGTATTAAAATCAACACAAGAAAAGTCAAGTACTGTGCTAACTTGACAGGTCAGTAGCCCTCCCTCTCTGTGCTGAGTCTGAATACACTTCTGAGGCCTTTATTGTGTACAATATAGGAAAAACTAAGCAATGAAATTACTGTGTAGGTTTTAACTGTACTGTCATACTTTCGGAATGCTTTACTGCAACTGAATGAGAAATTTTTAACAAGTGGAAGAAATAGATCGGGCCTATGACCCATCAGAAGTAAAGGATTATGTTCGTAATTAAAAAAAAGTTCCTGTTCAGGGTTTTTTGAAAACTTACCTGTTGAAATCTTTCTGCGATATGATACCATTCTTTTGCACCTTGCTTGTGGAAGCAGTGTTTTAGTGAGATGGAAATCTTCTTGCTTTTTTTGCACCTAGTTAAAGCTTCTTGAATTTAACAATTCTCTGATAATATTAACAGTTAAGGAAAGGGAAGGAAGAAATAATGCATATAGTATGTCTTCCAAATTTTATAGAAAGAACATGTACAGTGAGGATTGGCATAATGAAGATTTAGTGTTTTATACTAAATAATGTTATGGCATTGTGCAATTGTGCACGTTGTGTGACTGTTAACAGTATTGTGCAATTACATAAATAGTGGTGATAATCCTTAGTATCGAAGTTTAAGATAGCAAAGCTTATTAATTGTCTGATTAACTGTAATATAAGGTATAGTTCTCTCTTGTAACTTTGCATAGTGTTTAGCACAACAGGATCATATGTTATTTAAAAACAGCTCAATATATTTGAAATCTAAAAATCTCTTTAAAAACAGACACCCAGCAGATGTTTCCAATTACTCTGGAAGAACAGAATGTGGCATGAAATATTTAAAGTTGTAGTTCAGGGGTTTCTCCAGCAATTCATTTTCTGTTACCGCTTCATAGAAAGCTAAAGGGAGGTGTGGTTGATGTACGTAGCAAGGTGTAAAGGACTTAATTTCATATCTCTTAATTTCAATGTAAAGCTTCTTAAAAATTAACAGGAAGTACCTTTTTTGTAGTTAGTGTCTTACAAACCAGAAATGAGTAAAGAGTACACTTTTATTGAATAGATTAATATGTTTTTTCTTCTTGGAATTACTTTTAAGTTGTGCTTTTAAAGGAACCACAGAGCTGCTGGAAAGATAAGAATTCCAGTAGTACGTCTTACACTTCAAAATTTACAGCCAAATGAAAATCTTAAAACAAGCTTTTGGATTTGTCTTGTTATGTATTTTGGAGGAGTCTTTTAAAGACACATATATAATTAGCTATGTCTAATGCTTACGCAGAGACTTGCAGATTGGCAGCCTGTAGATCCACTGAAGGATCAGTCTGTATTTAGCATCAGAACTGGTTTTAGCCTGGAGACAATAGACTTTTTCAAAATGCAGTTATAGCCTTAAGCCAGGCCACTTTCAATTGTCTGGTATAGAAACATGCCCACCTAACTTACAGATAATTGAATTAACTATTGTTTAAAAACTTTAGTGTGCTGTGATGTGCTTCTCAAACCGTTGTAATGTATTTTGTGTTAATGGCAGTAAGGACTGCCTAGTAGAGGCAAAATTTTACCTAGTATTTTACCTAGTATCTAGGTGGAAGTCTTGCATACTGTCACACTGACTTGCTGACTGCCACTGATGTTCAGTTCTTTATGATGATCAGCAGGTGTGACTTTTTTGTCTTCAGCTTATGAAGAAGCTGTGATTCAATGCTTGATATTACACTGACTAGTTATGTATGGCTTTGATATTTATGACTTGTATCCAGTGGCTATCTCCAGAAAAACCTGTGAAGTGTATATTTCAAAACTACAGGTTGAGAGAGAAAGCTTCGTTATGTGTATTCATGTTCTCTTTTGGGTTGTGTGTGTATTCCCATTTGCAGGAGGAATATGGTGCCATTAAAGCTATAAAACTTAGTCTGCCAGAGCTACATAAGTGTCCACTAAATGACACTCATTGCTGACATCTCTGAATGAGAGCCCTTTTCTTTTTCTTCTACTCAAAAAAAAAAAAAAGTGTAGTTTCATGTTGATTTAGTGCAAACTTAACAAACTGTCACCAAGAATGTTGGTCCTCTTCTGCCAAACTTTGTAATAGATCTGGCAGTTGAGAGGATGTGGGGATGTTTGATTCTTTTGGCTGATACATCAAGAAGCTAACCCTACAAATAAAAAAAACCAAAAGAATTTTCCATTGATGAATTGAATCAGCTGGTTCTGTGGCCAGTCAATAAATCCAATTTGAGTTGGAGGGAGGGGAAAAAAATCTGCAACTGGGGTATAAGAACTCTTTTAGCCACTTGATTTTTTTTTTTTAAATTTTTTTAAAGAAGCTTAGCTGTACTCTAAAACCATATCCATAAGCAGAGACAGCAAGAGTCCCAGCAGATGTTAGTCTTTACACTAGTTTAAATTTAATTTGTTTTTTGTTTACAGAAAAGAGTGAAAACCAATGTCAGTGGCCAGTAACAAGCTCAAAATGTACGCTTGTCTAAGCAGATATTCATTTGCTCCATTTAGTCTTTTGCAGGGGCACAACTTTTCTTAAACTGTAGCAGTATAAGCACTCTAACTAAAACTCAGCTGCTCTTCCATCTTGCCATAAGAATACAAATTGGGGAGGCACAAAAGGGCAAGTCAACTAAGTTAAACAATCTTAAGACTGTCAGTGGACAGACCTCTGCAAAAAGTCAAAGCCTTTTGCCAGTGTGTCCTCTTTGTCACTGTTTTTATCCAGACCATTTTGCTATGGGTCTTTCTGGCTTATCTGACAGAGAGACCTTTGCTTCCAAAGTTTCAAGTTCTTTTCTGAATTTTTTTACTTAACAAATATGCCTTTTTTTTTTTCTTTTAAATGTTCAGTCTTGTTAGCACAGGATATGTTTTGGCTGCACAGACTATATTCGTAATTGTTTTTGAATCAAGAGGAATTCTGGTTCAGCTCAGCTCCCACTGTTGCCACCTTGCCCAACTGGTGAAACTATAAACAGGTGTTTGAAAGCATCTAGAAATGTCTTCTAATAAAATTATCTGGTGGTCTAAAATTTGAATACAACTCTGAATTAGTCTGTAGATAGGTTCCCATGGGGTTTAAGGAAAAATATTTGTGCTTGTTATGCTTTAGAGATACTCTACTTTTTCAGTGGTCTCTGCAATTCGTATTACTCCACTTCATGAGAAGAAAAAGAGGCAATTTTGATACTCTCTTAGATGCTGAGATGCCAGCCATTAGTGACAGTAGGGGACACAAATGCGATGCAAAATGCTTTCTTCAGAAGGGTTTCTGGGACAATGTGCTATATCCCTTCTACAAGTATGAATGCATCAAGGCAGCTTTCAGAGAAAAATTGGTGGTTTTTATTGCTTCTACGAACTTTATTGAACAAACCTTAACTTCAGAAAGCCATTTGCTGTTAGTGCTGGGTTATTCTGCTTTTTTTGCCTCCCCCCTGCCCCTTCTCACTCTGTGCTTAAAATGATCAGTGTGTCCTGATATAAGGATCAAATTGGAAGCAGGTTATATGATGCTAGTTAGTACTTACTGAAATTGAGTGACCGTCTCTAGCAGTGTAACACTTGAAACAATTCTCTTGTCATAAATGTGGGAACTTTGCATCTGAGAGACTGGATCATTCACATTTTTGGGGGGGTCCACTTCAGAGAGTCTGATCAAAAAGAAACTTGCCCAAATTGATCCTTATAACATAATTTCTATGTACTCCAAGTGATGGTTTTGTAGAGTTGCTTCTTCTGCATAATAAGGAATGATGGAAGGTATTTCTGCATATTTTGAGGTAGCATAGAACTGACCACCTAACTAGCAGGATCTGCTGTGGTCTGCATGTGCTCTTAAATATTTTCCTGCCCTTTGCAGCAGAAGCAGTTGGGTTAAGAGGCTAAGCCATGTTTCTGGTGGTTTTAAGCCTTGATTTTAGTGACCATAATAAACCAATTTTGTTTTGTTACAGAGATCTGGTCTCGCACAGCGTGCAGGAAGATTGGGGAAACTTACTCCCTTGATTAAAGCTGTCATGTGCATATGTTCTGCACTGTGCAATTTGACTCTTTCATGAAGTCAAATTGTTCAGTACAACTAGATATTCCAGCGTGCTGAAGTGAAAAGTACTCTGTGTCTATATCCAAAACTAAGAGTTACCAACAGAAGACAATGTTTTACCATCTATTCTTTCTTTTTTTTTTTTTTCTTCGGGAAGAAACTTACTAGTGCACTAGGAAGTAGGATTAGGATAAAAGGATTATCTTATGATTTCTGATTCTATATAAAGATTGGACAGCCAAAGTCCACTTTAATATGCAGAAATATCCCATTGATCTGATGTAACGTTATTTGGGTACATAGCAAGATGGGATATGTTCACATAGGGGTGTGGGGTTGGAAGGTAAAAAATTTACAATCTCACTGCCTGTTTTTCTTTTTTGAACTAACCTTTACCACTGTAACCTGTACATTCCATGCCTTGGACTGTAGGATGATGAAAACAATAACACGTCTTCATAAGGCCATGACGTTATTAGAATACTTTACCAGCAATTCTTGGATCTGGAATACTGAAAATATGACCATGCTGATGAACCAGCTACACCCTGAAGACAAAAAGGCAAGTAGCTGTGTGATGTGGGTGTGAAGACGGAAAGTGAACTATAAGCTCATTTATTTCTTACAATTTTAAAAACTCAGATTCCATTATGCATTTGGAACTGTTTTGTCATTTTTAAGATGTCTTTCCTATTCAAGGGTTTTCCACAATCTAGTTCTATAGGTAAGTAGAAGAAAAGCTGCTGGACTTCTGAATAAACTGGCTAAAATTAGGAAATAGAACAGCTTTTGGTGATTCTTGTGTGGAGAAAATTTCTGCCCCTTTCCCCTTCTTGCCTCCCCCCAGCAACTTGAGCTCAGGAAAAGTTTTAAAAAACAAAACCAAAACAACCCCAGAGCTTTGGACTGTTAGTATTTTCAAAGAGATGAATTTTCAATAGGATGTGCATACAGCACTAAAGAACTAATTGGAATAACGGTTGAAACTTTACTTTCTTTACTTTTACATTCTTGCTGTGAAGATATATTATGGCAAATAAAGTTTAATTGAGAGATTCTGGTAATTTACCAATCCTAGAAGACTGTTTAGCATGTATGTATTTTATATCAAAACTAGAACTACAGGCTGACTTGCAAAGAATGCTAAATTACAAAGACTTACTGTGAGAGATTTTCTTCAGAACTACAATGGGTTTATATTTCATCATACATTATAACACAGCTGCCATGCTGTTAAGTAGCTTATTTGGAAGCATGGACTTGGGCATTTAATGTTTGTGTAACAGCTTTTAAAGCTCCATACAGTTTTACTGCACAGAACTATTTGCTTGGGATCTTATAATCTTGCTTATTCTTTTACCTGAAAGAAAATTGGCAGAGTTAAAAACCTGCTAGGAAAATCTTCGTATTTATTGGGACTTAAATAGCTGATACTGTCGAATCTTGAGCTTAGGCAATCGATACATGAATGAAAAAATTGCATTGTGAATATACCATAGGAATTTCCTGTACTGAGGAAGATACTCACATGGTGGTTCTTAAAATGTAGCTGTACAACTATAAGCACAGCTAAAATAACTCTGCATTTATCAAATAGTGAACTTGGCACAAAGCAGTGTTTATTGCATAGCATATTAGAATTATTTTGCTTAAAAGGAAACAACATAATAGGAAGTAGTTATTTCTAGAGTGGAATTCCTTACAGACAGGTGAAATGAGAAAGCAGTACACTTGAAAGTGGAGGGAAGAATACTACTGCTGAGGAGGATAAATAAGGCATGAAATGGTTGAAATTTGGAAGAGATGGTGTAAGAAGTTGGTAGTTGAGTCAGAAGTGGGATCTAAATCTGGACCATTCTTATGATTAAGGACAAGATAATTCCAGTTTGTCTTTGCAAGAATGTTACCTGGTATAAAGGCATTTATTCTTTTCCTTTAGATTATTATATATAGCAGGTGAATCTTAGGCAACTAACAGTGAAAGCTTTTATTTTATGCAGACGTTTAATTTTGATGTTCGACAACTACATTGGGCAGAATACATGGAAGATTACTGCATGGGAACAAAGAAATATGTGCTGAATGAAGAAATGTCTGGTGTCCCTGCAGCTAGGAAACACTTGAATAAGTAAGTATAAATTTATGTTTTCCTCTGTTTATATTTTCTGTGTTTTCCTGCTCTTGTCAAGTTTTGCTTTTCCGTGTTATGACTTAATTGTTCTTGATAGCACCTGTTTAGGTCCTCCAGAATTCTGTTCCAGTCCAGTGGTCTGGAGTGCTTTCTAAAGAAGTCAGATGTCCTCTTTCTTGTTCTGTTTCACAGAATCGCAGAATGGTAGGAGTTGGAAGGGACCTCTGGAGATCATCTAGTCCAACCCCCCTGCCAGAGCAGGGTCACCCAGAGCAGGTTGCACTGGAACGTGTCCAGGCAGGTTTGGAATGTCTCCAGAGACGGAGACTCCACCACCTCTCTGGGCAGCCTGTGCCAGTGCTCTGCCACCCTCAAAGGAAAGAAGTTCCTCCTCATGTTTAGGTGGAACTTCCTATGCTCAAGTTTGTGCCCATTACCCCTTGTCCTGTTGCTGGGCACCACTGAAAAGAGCCTGGCCCTGTCCTCCTGATACCCACCCTTTAAGTATTTATAAGCATTGGTAAGATCCCCCCTCAGTCATTTTTTTTCCAGACTAAAAAGACCCAAGTTCCTCAGCCTTTCTTCATAAGAGAGGTGTTCCAATCCCCTAATCACCTTGGTAGCCCTTTGCTGCACCCTCCCCAGCAGTTCCCTGGCCTTCTTGAGCCGGGGAGCCCAGAACTGGACACAGTACTCCAGGTGCGGCCTCACCAAGGCAGAGTAGAGGGGGAGGATGACCTCCCTCGACCTGCTGGCCACACTCTTCTTGATGCAGCCCAGGATGCCATTGGCCTCTTTGGCCACAAGGGCACATTGCTGGCTCATGGTCATCCCGTTGTCCACCAGGACTCCCGGGTCTCTTTCCACAGAGCTGCTCTCCAGCAGGTCAGCCCCAACCTGTACTGGTTCATGGGGTTACTCCTCCCCAGGGGCAGCACCCTGCGCTTGCCCTTGTTGAATTTCATAAGGTTCCTCTCTGCCCAACTCTCCAGCCTGTCCAGGTCTCTCCGTATGGCGGCACAGCCTTCTGGTGTGCCAGCCACTCCTCCCCCGCCTCAAGTTTTGTATCATCAGCAAACTTGCTGAGGGTGCACTCTATCCCCTCATCCAGGTCTTTGATGAATGTATTTGTTGCTCCTGAGTTGCTGTCAGTATTAATAATTACAGTATTAGTCTGGGATTATGCTTGTAGCTCTGATCACTAGTGTATACTGTAATCCAGGTTTCTGATTTTACCCAAGTATCTTTTGGAAGATTGTTGTTGAAGACAGTTGTAGACTTCTTGGTTTGTCTCTCCAAAAAGTGAAATAAAAGTGATTAATCTTGTTCTGCAGTACTGCTTCACATCTGCTCTCCTGATGGCACAAAGAGAAGTGGTCTGGGTCATTACTTGTGTCATTCTTCTAAAGATAAGGATTTGCAGCTGTAGAGTGGATTGGCATATGTTACTATTTCAGATGTACTTTTGAAAGATGGTGATCTTTGATAATGGGATAGCTGAAGAAGTGTCCCTTTCTGATTTTTTTTTAATTTAATTTAGATGCTCTTAAAAAATGCATAGAATTTTAATACAGTTGCCATTCTCTGTACAAAGGATCGTACCAAAAATAACATGGGAAAAAGTCTTGTATTGGAGCAGCATCTGGTTGCCCACGGCTCTCAGTTTATAAGTGGATTATTTTGCAAGAGGTTTAGGTTTTAACATAAATTTACTGTGAAGTATTAAGTTGGTCTTTCTTGTTACTATCTAGCTCTTAACTCTAATCTGAATTTGAGGAGTCCACTGCTTCAATACTAACCAGATATGGCAGCCTAGGGGACCTGGCTTCTCTAGCAAATTACTGAGTAGAATTTTTCCTCAAATAGAAAAGTGGGCTTCACAGAAATTTAGACTATTTTTTCTACAGATATGGTATGTAGAGGAAGGTCTGCCTATAATAGCACCCAGCCTACCTGTAAAACAAGGTAAGGGCAGTGAGTATTTCCTTAAAAAGAGGTGCCTTTAAAATGCAAATTGTCATGATCTACTGAACCAAAGGGACTGCTCTCTTTCTAAGAAATCCGAACAAATTCTGGTTGCTGTTTGTCTTGAAGCTTCCATCTTTACATGTGAGAAGATGGCTAAAAGTAACAGTTGCTCTAAAAGGGCACTTAGTTTCTCCTAATATTTAAATACAGTTCCCTGAGAAGGAATGAGTTCAAAATTTCAGTGAAGACTCTGGGGTCTGTGTCTGGAAAATCCTATGATATTTGGTTTTTTCCTGTCAGCAGCAATTGGAGTTACTTCTACATATATATGAATTTTAAATACATGGAGGGGAGGAGGGGAGTTCATAGTGTTAAATACTTCCGTGGTTTTGGGCTGGATGGCAGCCTTCTATAGGTGTGTGTGTGACCTTGGCTTTAAGAAGATTTTATCAAGCAGCTATGAAGCGGAAGTTAGCTACAGGGCATCAGCTTACTTCCATCACACAATACCACTCATAGTGTATCTGGAGATGAATAGGTGAACAAATTAGATTCTACATTAGAAGTTAAGTTTTAGAGTGTTTCTTTTTTCTTGTAAGTCTTGGTACCTTGGTTCTTAATTATTTCCCTTTTCTTTTTTTCCCCTTAGGTTAAGGAATATACGCTATGGCTTCAATACAGTTCTTGTGATCCTGATCTGGCGTATCTTTATTGCAAGATCACAAATGGCAAGAAATATCTGGTACTTTGTGGTTAGTCTGTGTTACAAGTTCCTCTCCTACTTCAGAGCCTCCAGTACTATGAGATACTGAAGAAAAGAATTTAGCATTAGGACATCTATGCATATGGTGATCTAACTGCACAAAGCCTGTAACATGTAGTCATCTCACACTTTGTAAAAGCATAATTTCATCTTAAATTGGAGTGCGAAATACACGGTATGGTATATGTAATGTTAGTTGTGTATCTTCCTGGAGACAGAAAAAATAAAATGGTTAAGTGCCAGGTTGAATTGGCATTAGACAAGCATTTAAATAACTTTAACTCTTTGACCTGGGGAAAACACTTTAGACCACTGACCAGCATAACTGTGCAATTTGGAACGTGTTTGACTGAAATCTGCCTTAACATAACTTTTTTTCTTTTAAGTATTACTCCACATTGAGCAAGATAAATATTGACTTAGTAGTTACTAGTTGCTGTAGACCTATTTATTTGAAATTCTTCTAAATTACAAAGGGTTTTGCAAGTTGCAAAAGTGTATAAATGATGGTGGATCTCCTGGAAAAAAAATATTTGAGGACTTTTGTAATTTGTCTCTACTTTTTGCCACTTCTTCCCTTCTTTTCAAAGTAGGGATGCAACAACGGTGCCTACTTTGGTTTAAAAAAAAAAAAGCGGGGGGGGAAAAACCCCAAACCAATCTTCCTTAATTACTGAAAGGCCTTTTGTCCGATCTGGTCTTCAGAATGTGCTTAGTGATTCAGTTCTATGCTCAAGACTGGCTGCATCCAACTTGCACTTCTGTCAGTATGAACAATTTGCTTCTCTGAAAGCAGAACTGATTCTATCATTGAGTAGATAAAAGGAAATGTAACCCTGAGGGAGGCAAAAATAAAGTCATTGACTGTCCTCTTTTTTTAATGATTTTTATTGGGAACACAGAGCCAGCACTTGATTGTTACACTTCTGACTTCAAAAGGTAAATGTATTTGAAAGGAATTTATTATGCATAGTAGCTATTTATATTACTGGTAATAGTAGTTGGACAAATTATATAGGCTTTCATTAAGAGATATACCTGTTTTTAAATTCTAAGCAATGTTAGCAAATACTTCATGAATTAATGGTTATTTTTTTAAAAAAAAAATCTCCAAGCTATGAAATTTGATGCATGGACAACACCAATGCGTAAGCACACTTTCTCATCCCTGCCCCAATAAAATCTCTCACTTCACTGGGCAAGCAGAGCAAGATGCACCTTGCTTCAAAATGAAAGTATGTTAACAATTCTTCCATCTATCTTTTAACTTAAATTGCTAGGTTTAAATCTGAAGAAATCTTTTTTTCCTGCATGTTACTTTGTTTCTGTAGGGAAAATATTTGGAAAAATAGCAAGTTGTAAGAAAAGATTGAATCCTTGTTTAAGGCAATACGTGAAGATCCCTTTAGATTTTGATTGCACAGAATTCTATCTGAGAACACTGTAATTGTCCTCTAATTGATACACTGACCAGCACCCTGGCCCAGTGTTTGTTCATTAAAATCAGTTTATACTGACAAATATACTCTTGAATCTGCTTGGAAAGGCAAATAATGACTTAATAACAGAAGATCTACATTATACTTGCCCTTGGTAGTTTTTTTGTCCTATTGGAATTAAGTATGTAAAGAACTTATTTTGCTATTCTTGTGAGAACTCTTACTTTAAGGAGAACACCTTTCGTGCAGGTGTATATCTCATTTTGAAAAGATAATGGCTTCCTTGTTGAAGCTAAATATTCTGTAGTAAGTAGTTAAGCTGTAATTCCTTTTTAAAATTACCTATGTATATATAAAGCTAGTGGTGAAAAGCCTAAATGGTCTAGGACCACACCTTGTGTGAGAGACCTCTGACTGTGGCTGAAAATAAATTATGGCTTCTGTGATTGAAGATGTTACACTTTAACAAATACATTAGGTTCATTACATTTTTAGTTGCCTCCCCAAGTATCTTACTAGACCTGAAAGTATGCTTAAGCATTCCTGCATTGTAGACTTTTTTTTTTTCAGAGGTGCCTACTGTCCAATGATACCCCTTGTCCCATGTTGGCATGTGGCTGAAGTTTGCAAAAGACAAATACATCATATTCTGGAAATGATTCTGTGAAGCAATTCACTTAAGAATTTTGGTTGTTTATAACTATTATACATGATACTTTTAATGTTGCTTTGTTAATACTGAGAACTATGAAGCCAATGAACTGATTATTTCTGGTCCAAAACACTGCTTAGAAGTCCATTCTTTTGAATAAATGATGAAGAAAAGGATTACTTTAAACATAAGGGTATTTAACCTCTACTCTTAAACATTTGCCAATTCAGAAATCCAAATTTTTTCCCTCTTTGGAGACCGTGGTTCTGTGCACTATTGGTATCTTACACAAATTCATCAGTCATCCTATTTAACTGACAATAGCTTCAGTGTCACATTTATTACATTAGTTTTGTCACTTCCTGTGGTCAGTCTGTGAAATCTATCTGAAACTACTGGGTTTTTTTCCATATCAGAACCCCGTTCTCTTGCAGTTCTTCATACCAGTGTCTGCACATAACGGATGTGGATCAAAAATATACTGAAACTGTATTTTGATACAATAAGCTAGACTTGCTGTACTGACTAGCAGGTTACAGGAGGTATTCCAGTTGGTTAGATAGGAAGAAGAGCAGGCTGCAACAACATGATCACTTAACAGTTACTGGTATTTAAATTTGGGACCAGGAAAAAAATTACGTTTTCCTGTAATGTTTTTCTCTGCTGTAGGAACAGATATTTGGAAACAAATGCTAAATCTGTGAGCTTTTATAAGACATAAACAGAAATATTGGGTGCCTTTGTTTGTAAACCAAAAATAAACAAATCCCTTGAAAGCGTTGTTACAGTGTTTATTGTATTTTTGCATGTTTTTAGTCTGATATATGGAAAACAAGTAGATAGTATAAATGCTATCTTAATATACATGAACGTGTTCTTTCCTTTGTGAGAACTTTGAAAAGCACGTTAATGACTAATGCTGCAGTTTAAAAAAACAAACAGAAAAACCTTCACAATCAAGGTGTGATTCATCGAGGCAAAACAAAGAAGCCAACAATCCCCACCACCACTGTAAACCTTCATGGGGTGATATCAAAACAGGTGGTGAGGTATGCTTGGTCATGGTGACTTCCTTGTATGTCAGCTAGTTTTCTCCTCACTGTTATTGCCTGCTCACTTCTAGTATTAGTTTCAAATTTACATAAACAGATGGGTGCTTTTTCATAGGGTTTAAAAGGGTCCTGTGATTTTGTAATAGCTTTTGGATTAACTTTCCAAGGAATTGCAAGCAACTACAGCTATTTGTAGCATCTACATTTTGTGGTGAGGGAGGAAAAGGTAGCATTCAGTTAGTGCATTAGCAAAATGGCTTGATTTTTGGTTTTTAAACTTAACTTCTTGGAATCTCTAGCTTTCGTGGATTTGTCCTCCTTTTATTAAGAGCACAGTTCTAGAGATCACGCGTGATCTGTAGGCGGTGTTTTGGGGTCTACCAGCTCTGAAGGATAGTCTTTCCTTTCCTTGACTTTAAGACTTAAACTATGAAAGAGATGTTTTTTGTTGCTCTCTCTAGCTGATTCAAAATTGAAAGCAAGAAACAAACAAACAAAAACACTATCCCTAATGTGTCTCATGCAGTTAAACATTTTGCCCTTTTGTCATAGGACAGCATTGTACTATGTACATATATGAACAACAATCATATGTTGTTCAAAAACAAAGAACAGGTTTATAGAGGTAACTTGGATCTCAGAAGTACCCTGCACAGAGCTAAGAAGGATAACTTTTATAGTATTTTTACATACTTCACGATCTGCTGAGCAGATTTTAAAGCAGAAATGAAGACATGTTACCAAAGAATGGCTACTCTGGAGAAATATAAGTGAATTGCTTTGAAGTATATTCTTGCTGTCTGTCAGTCTTTTTGTGTGGAAGTATGTGTAATTCGTTTTGTCTAGCCTGGTGCCATTCGCTGTGTATTGGAGTAAATCTCTAGAAACTGTGAAATAGTTCCAGTGGAGCTGATAGGAGTTGTCTGCTGCCTAAGTTGTTCTTAATATGTGCCGTAACATCATAAATTTAGAAGCGAAGGTTGACAGGTCTCACTTATCACTTTAAGTTCTAGGTTTTCTTGCTCTCTTCTAGAGTATTCTTCAGAGCTTCTGCAGACAACTCTGTCCTCCTTTCTGTCTGCAGATGACTGCAAGTTAAAGGTTACTTAACCGAACTGTGAGCTGCTGCTTTGCCATCTTGAACTAAATTTAACCCTGCTTCCACTTTCAAGATATTTATAAATGCTTTCCTCCTTAATGTTATCTTAGTACTTTTCTTCAGTGCAGAGTTGACAGTTGCTTTGGCTTTCCCTGCTCTGCAACAAATATGACTCGCTGATAGATAATTAGTAATTATGCAACTGTCTCTTCTGGAATATGGAACAACGACAGCTTTGAGCAGCTTTTATTCTTACTATGAGAAGCAGCAGAAACCGTAACTAATTGGTGAAAGTTCCAACACATTAATGCACTGAATAAAATTGGAATGCTTAGAGCCATGGGCTCTAGGTAGGGTGAATGGGACTTTTTTTACTCTTAATTCAGTTATATCCAGTAATTGCAAGTGTAGTGATTATTACCAGAAGCCTTTCATTTCATTCTAACTTAATTGTTATACCTTTCAGGATGGTAATTCTGTAGCCATTATCACTTCTGAAAAATTAATATCCTGAACACATAGAAGCAAGGCCTCTTTTGATTCTTTATGAGCATGTAAAAAAAAAAAGTATGAACTTACTGTAAGATTCTTTGAAATGAAAAAATTAAAAACACTACTTGGTTAAAACTTTCTGGGATGTAGAATGAGCGTCAAATCTTAAATTGCCCTTGCCTCATATGGTAGGAGTTTCCACAACATCCTCTGTGGGTGCCCTATCTCTACTGTAGAAACAGCAATTCAGTGTACTACCAGGAGTGTCAGAAGGTAGTTGTGGTATTCTCGTTTCAATCAACAAACATCTGATTTACCACTTAAGTGAAAATAATTCACTACTTAACCACTGTTAACTTTTATATATCGTGTCAGCCTTAATCCAGATTCAAGACAGCATCATATAGTTGAATATTTTCATCCTTATGAAACACGATATCTCATCCTTTCCTTCATTCCTGATAAAATTATCCCAGAACTGCATGTCTAGGGACACAAATAGTTGTGCTTACTGTTTTAGGTACCTAACTTGGATGGAATTCAAGAATCTAAAGTTAGGAGGCTTGATTTTCCTCTATTATACAATTTTCTTGGTATGATTCAGAATCATAAGGCAAGTGCTTAAAATAAGCAGGGACTTCTCAAAAGCAGTCACATTGTGGGGTGGGGAGAGAAAGACCTGCGGAAATGAAAGGAAATGGTTAAATTATGGGAGCCGGCTGAGTATTGTTAATATTTGTTCTTAGCATGTATGTGGAATTGGGGCTGTGTTGACACTGTATTGCGTCACATGGTTCATGTTCTGCATTGTATAGAAAACTTGTGGTCCAAACAGATGAATCAGACAAGAAGTTAATTTGAGTCTAAGTGACCAAGTCTGTCATCCAGCACTTACTGGTTAATGTACTCTCCTAGGACAGTGCTTATTCAACTTAAAAATCCAGTTTGGAGAGGGACAGCAGCTAAAGATACGTTTGGAATATGGCTGACAGTGTATGAAAGTGTGTGAGATCTGTGGGAAGATGTTTACTTTTCCAATTTACGGGATAGAAATCTTCTTGGAAGTTAAGTTATTTACATGGCATAAAGCGTCCTTTATGCCCCCACAATGTCCCCCACAAATACACGTTAGTCACTCCTATGAGCAGACTTTTAGTCTGTTCAGATGGGCTTAAAAAATTTCTTGTACTTCAAGGAGGTAACTAAATTTGAACAAATTGTATAGGTTAGAACAAGAGGACGTGATAGCTACTGAAAGTCCTTGGCAGGAAGAATGGAGAAATTTGTTGATCCACTTGCTGTGCTGTACAATTTCTTGCTTCGTGTTCCTTCAAGGACTTTTTATTTGGTGTGCTTAATTTTGAAGTCGTACTTAAATTGATAGTTAAGTATAATTATCCAGTTCTGTGAAGTTACTTTTACTTTGAGAGACACTGGTTGTTTTTTGTTTGCCTGTATCTTTCAAATCCATCTTACCTTTCCTCTTTCATAAAGGCTCTCCCAGTTTAGGTCAGGGACCTGCTATTTGTTGCATAAAGCACACAGCACGTACTTTCAGAATCTTATGCCTCGTAACTAGGGTAGGGATTCAAGTCTACGTCAGGCTGGAGCAGCACAGTCCTCCTGAAACTGTTGAGCTTTCACTGAGTAACGGAATTAACAATATAAGCTATGCTGACTGTTAATGCAGCCTTCTCCACGCCTGCAAGAGAAAGAGCTCTCTTCCAGATACGACAGTGGAGGACCCATAAACTGGTTTCCCCCAGGCATTTGGTTTGTTTGCTGGCAGACCTCTTGTCTATAATCAGCTACTTAACACAATCTAATGTAAGACTCATAATTATCACCTTTTTCCTCTGTATCATGTTGCAAGAGTGACAGTTGAGTAGGCTGCTTCCATGTTTGGGTCTTAGGTTTAATCTTCTCTTGATGAAAGTGCTTTTTTAAAAGGAAGGACAGAGCTCTGGATTTAACTATGCTTCAGTAAGATCTGGTACGTTTGGGGTACTTTATGTCAGGTTAGTTTGCACCGAGCAAACAAACTCGTAAAAACTGGTGGCTCCTTTGTTTTCCTCCCCCACTCGGATGCTACCGCTGGTTCCTCTGCTATCGCCACCCACTCAGCTGGCCGCAGTTGCAGTGCTCGGTCTCGGGAGACGAGACGATCGTATGCTTTTGGTTGTCAACGCTATACTAATGCCAGGCACTGTAGAAATCAGGGAAATGGCCACTTTTTTTAAGAATATTAAATTCCGATTCTTGGAAACAAATGAAAGGCTTCTAATTCTCTTGTGACAACACATATCAATCTAAATTATGCACTTATAAGGTTACTCAGTGAGCAGAGCATGTTTTAGTAATTTTCAATCCATGTGTGTGGTTTTAAGCCACAACTAATCTTTCCTTGTCAGTGACACCTGTGGTTTCCCTCTGTTAAATATTTGATTTGGAAAGAAAAACATGCAAGGTAACTTCCACTCTGTGTGACTCTAATTTAAAACCAAGCCTATCCATTTTTAATAGGGACGTGCTGCATTTCGCCTAGTAAGTCACCTTCTGGATGAATTAGCTGCTTCTGTGCTTGTTTCCGCATTCCATGCAGTTTCTGCGTTTCAGAGCAAATAGGTGCTTAGCACCTATATATGAGTTCAAAGAGCATGAAATGTGACTTAAAATTCTACGGAACGTTAGGTGGATGAAGATATTTTAGGAACTTACGCTTCGATAGTTTTCTGTGAAGGCTTTCCTTGTAGCAATCCTCTCTGGTCGAGAGAGAGAGAGCAGTTGCATTTTTTTTAAATGTTAAATGGTCTCAATTTTATGCCAGTCTCTGCTATTATTGTAGAGAAAGAGGAAAGTACCGATATGAGCTAAACCACTGATGGGAAATCCTAGTTATGTCTGAATTAATGAGTTAAAATGTTTTTCTGATAAAAAGAGAGTACTGGGAAAACTCAGAGATGCAGAATATAGAGGCAGTTGGTGCTTTTTTTTCTTCAAGGTTATTTGATAGGTAGTAGCACAACCTTCACTTCTAATCAGAACTTTACTGTAACTTTTGTAAGGAAAAAAGACCAGAAAGCAAGTGCAAACACATCAGCCAGTCCTTCTTGGCACTTCTTTCTTTCTTTGTTTTAGAATTAAATGCAGTCTTGTCTCTTTAGTCATTCTGCTATAAACTCTTGGCTTTTGTGCTTCTTGTTTGTCTTTTGGTGAAATGTCAGGAGTTACTACCCCGTGTGCCAGCAGTGATCCGTGCAGCTGGCACAGAAGCTGAATGAGGGATCTGGAAACAGATGCTCCCTTCACTCATGGTGGCTTTACAGGTGCTTGGCATGCAGGTTTAGTAATTAACTGTTTTATGGCAGGCGTCTTTGAGTTGGATATGTGGTGGCATGGTGAGATAGCTTGCCTGAAAGGACCATCTCTTCAGGCTCTTTAGAAAAAAAAAAAAAAGGAAATCCAGAAAAACCATGCCGAGTGGAAAGCCGATGTCACTTGCACACTTAAAGTGATACCCTTTCTGAATCCTGCGGCATTGTTGTCACCCCATCAGAACGTTTTTTGCATTTTCTGTTAGAAAGCTATTAAAACATGACAAGTGAATATAATGGCTTGTATCTTGATGAATGATTTTAATCTTTAAAGCATGAAATCTGCTTATGGGTCATCTTTCTACTGATGAAACATTGGGTGGCTCCTGTTTTAGGATGGCCTTCTTAGAAACCCGGGTGGGAGAGTTTAGAGCAGGTAGTTATTAGCATGTGGTGCTGCAAAAACACCCAGGCGTTGCACATTAACTGCCTGGGGCTTTGGGGCAGGAGAAGAACAAGCTCACTTGGGCCCCAGTGATGCTGAAAGAAGGAGCCGCCACCAATTTAAGCTGAGACACCTGCTGTTAGTCTTCCTGCCCAATTTGTCTCCCGTCCCTTTCGTGGGTTTTTCAGGGTTGATGGCTACCGCATCTTCTCACTCGCTCTTCTAGAAGCTTTTGCTTGGTCTCTTTGTCAGCAGCAGTTTCACAGGATTCCACAGGAATTTGGTCACAGATGGAGTGGGGACGCAGGCTTCAGGTAAGAGAAAAGTACAAATGAGCAGTTTGCATAAGGAGAGAACGGAAAAGGCTCAGAGGTTCCTCTGAATAGCGGCTTGTTCGAACTGACCCCCGGTGAACTCGCTGCTCTACTTGTTCATCTCTTCTGCATCATCCGTGTGCCCCTCTGAGCGGACTTGGAAACACTTGCTTCCAGAGGGACTGCTCGCTTCCTCCGCTTCACTGCGCTTCATTAAAGCGTTTGGCCTCAACTGCAGGCCTTTTGGTCACGGGCAGCAATTTTCCTTTTTGCTGTTGGAGCATATACAGTGTGTCACCGGGTGTTCAAATGTATTTCACAGCTTCTGGGTTTTGTAGAACTTCTTGAATGTCCTAGTAAATATGTGGTAAATAGCTTTCTCTGTGTAATGCTTTATGTCTTCTCAGTACCTCACTGATCTTTAGCCTGGGTAGCTTGGGAGGCTAGTGCAAATTCCTAGGCATAGCTCACCAGGAGAACATCAATGTGACTTCATGTGCATATAATCAGCCCTCTAACTTACAAGGTAAAAAAATGATATTTTTTTTTTTAATGTAAAATGTGTGAAGGGAAAAACTACAGGTTTTTTGTTTTTTTTTTTTTTTTTTTGCTTCCAGCTATTTGTGATACTATGCTGTCTATTAATTTTTGGATTTTATAGGATTTCTCAAAATATATATACAGTGCACACGGCTTCCGTTATCCATTCTTCTGGTCTGTTGCTAGTTTTATGTTCCCTGGAAATAGTCTTTTTTGGCAGAATACTATTTAGAACAGGTATATCCACGGCGGATTTGAGTCCTCCTGTTTCTTTAGAGTATCACTCAGTTGTGTTAATCACATTCTGGACGTACATAGTAATTTGCAAGTGTTGTATAATAATTTGAAAAATTTCTGGAGTGTTTAATGTGTACATGTCTCATAATCTCCATAAACATGTACATACGTATAAAGAGCAATATATATATTGCTAGTCTTTCTTCTTATTTTCTGTTTTTGTTCGTGACTTCTGATTTGTTCTGTCTGTGGCTCTTTTTGGAACTGAGAGAGGAAGCACTTAACCAGTGCTATTTTCACACCAGAACTGCTTCACAAGGAGGCTAAATATAGAATCCCTGTGCCGACTTGGGCCATCTGTTGGGCGCTTGGCTTGCGTCAAAACTGCACTAGTCCAGTACCTTCTTAAGTCCTTCTGCTGTGTCGGTGCCATGGTCTTCGTGCTGGCTGTATGAAAGAGGGATGTTTGGTCTGGCTAGTCTGGATACATGTGATTTGAAATTCTCTGGGGCTGACTGATGCTATGCTATAGAATTAAATGCTCTTAAGCTTGTGTCCACTGGTGAGCTTCTAAAGGAGGCTTTTGACGCATACGCCAATGATAGATGCTAAAATGTTAGTCGATTCGACAAGCTTGTGATTTATCAAGCGGCACCAGAACTGAAGTGGGGGAGCATGGGTTGTCACCGGTGTCTCGGCATAGATGTGGAAGATGGGAAGAAACATTTCATCCTTACTGCAGAAATTACTTGTTGAGATGCGTCTGAAGCCTTTTGTCCTGCTACCTTTTGAAAGCAGGAAGTACATGTGCATAAAAGAAATGAGAAAGTGTTAAAGTTTCAAATTTTATACTGATAGACTAAATAAAGCTTGCATAGCTCGTGGTAGTACTTGCACTTGTCTGCAAGAGAGGTGGAAAATGAGAGTTAAAATGGAAAGCAGATGATGAATCACTGTTCTTGAAATATTTGTACTCTTGTCTTTAGGGTGGAAATTATAACTGCTTTAGAGATTGCGTTTTGAAAGTAAACATTCTTACTAAGTTATTGCAAACACTGATTTTTGCTCCTGCAGGAGCTGGTTATGGTTTATTGTTAAAATTGCTGTAGGATGACTTCTCTTGGGGTGTTTAATTCTGTTCTGTCAAAATGAAGTATCTGAAGAAAGAAGAGGTACAAAAGCTGTAACTGAAATGTTGATTGTATTGCAGGTCTTCAACAACAGACTCCTGGCCACTGTCTGGGATGTCTTGGAACTAAAGTAATTTAAATACGTGTGATGTTAACTGGTAAGGTCTGTTTAGATTTAACTGCACTAACGTTTTGAACCGTGTGCATTAGTAAGCTTAGCAGAAAAGCGATATTCAGTGTTCTGAAGAAGTGACACATGAATACTCTCTTTATGGCCTCAGACTGTAACATTATCGTAGCGGAGTTCTGATGCTTCTGTTCTTTCACCTCTTTTTCTTTAGCAAAGAATGGCTGAAGATTAGTTGTTTGTTGGAAAGTAAGAAACACAGAGCCCAGATCTCTCTTACCTGGCAATTCTTTAGGAAAGAGACTGCCTCAGGAGACTTTGTAAGTGGCGCACTTCTACCAATATAGCGTTTTAAAAAGTACTAAAGTAAATAATCTATACAGTCAATACTTTTCAAATAAATTGAAGCTCAACACTGTACAAACAATACCGGCTATATTGAATAGAAGATTAAAATACTAGCTCCAATTTAAGTATTTCCAAATAAAAATCATCCTCTCTAAATGACACAATTTGCTTATTTTTTGTGCAAACTCTACAAGCATATATGTATACATACAAGCATGAGTATATACACGCATATATGTACACAAATGTATGAATGACTTTTCAATTTCAATCTTTGTAGCAAAAGCTTAAATGCTTGCAGTGCAAGCTGTACGAGAGGATTTTCACCACTTTACAGAACTGAAAGGTTTATTGTCTCCATCTCGTCGTTCTAGGTATGGTAAATGGAGTGTGCAGTTTAGAGCCTTACAGTTGTGCTTGTGTTGTTAGTTACTGCACATAGGGAAGCTGGCACCTGTATTGTTGATAAGTTCTGCTCCAGAACAATTGAGCTTTGAATAGAGAGGATTAATGAAGACTGAAAAATTAAAACCTATGCCATAAGAACTATTTTTCCAAGTGCATTAAGATATGTAGGCTCTAGTTTGTTTACTGTTAGGTTTGAAGGCTTGACAACTGGTAAATGAACTTGCAGAGAGACGGTACCGGAGTCTTAAAAATCCTCTCCGCACATGCTTGAGCAGGTAGCAATAAATGCCAAGGTGAAAGAAGGGGAGCAAGTTCAGTTGCATTCCATGAAAGGCGCTTTCTTCCTGCCAGTTAAGAAAACGACCTGGGAGCTTGTAGCTGCACACATTTGAGGGGGGGAAAAATTATTTTAATTTTACTTTTTCTACAGCTCTGTAGGAGCTGTGTTCTCGAGCTAGTTTTCAGAGCAAACTTAAAACGCACAGCTAAGCAGCGTTTGAGTGAAAGTGCTGATCCACCGTTAATAGCGATATTGCAGATGCTGTTTCTTCAGTGAGTTTATGGACTGACAACTCATTTGAATAGAGAGAGCAAGCCAAAAGAAGAGGGTTTTAAAACAGGGATCATACGATGAACTGTTGTTGCAGGCGGACTGTTAGGTAAGCAGCGATAAATAGATCGAGTGCATGTTGATGGCGGTTCTTGTGTGCTCCGTTTTTGAAAACTTAATTGTGCCTTCTGACAAACACAGCGTTAGTCCTGCAGGGGCTGCTGTTAGCCTCTTGTCTGACTTCACTGGTGTCATGTAATTGCGGTGAGATGCCTTGAGACGATACCTAACCTTGTGTTTCACACACCTGTTTCTCTCTCTTGCTACCCGGTAAAACCGCACGCTGTCACTGTTGGCGCGGCTCTGCCTGCAGAGATGGGAAATACAGGAGATTCTGATGACCGGCGCCGAGTTGCTCAAATTCCTGCAACGTGGCTCAGAGCCCCTGTTGTCAGGAGGCTGTCGGCGTTTCCATAGTAAACTCTTGGTCTGCAGCCTGAAGCCCGTCAGGGTGGAACTTGGCAAACAGGCCAGCCCTTATTTTGCTGCCGTCGATCTCAACTGCAGGAGCACACGCTGGAAGAGCAAAGTGAGTCTTCCCAGGAGTTTCAAACAGATATTGTATCAAGGACACTTTGCGTGACAAAAACAACTCTTTTGAGGGATTATTGCACGCACACACACTCTTTAGCATTTTGTTGGGAAAGAGGATTGTTCTGATTAAAGAGAATTTTTCCGGAGAAGGGAAAATGACTAAAGAGGCAAACAACCCGGCTCAGACGCTGTTTGAGGTTGTCTAATCAAAGCTACACTGCAGCAGATCATTTGATACACAACAAACTTGGATTCTAAAAGCAGCATTTATTACTTCAAGAATTTTAAGCTCGCTATAGTAGAGAGCTGTACACTAGTGAAGGCTGCAGGGCTTGCTGGGAAGTTTGGGCGCCAGCAGCAATCTCGCGATGGCAAAATGGACCTTCCTCTGGGCTCAGTTGTTTCTGGATGTCCATGTGGTCAGAAACACGTGTGAAATGAGTTGATTTGGGTTTTTTTTTTCCTTGTCTCTGTTTTTAAGTTGTTTTAGCCACCCTGCTAATTCTGACCTCTGCAATGGCCGCTTATGCAATGTTTATTGAGAGATGAAATTCGGGTTTTCTTTATTTAATTGTATCACTTAATGGTAGAACTTTGTACAGTAAATCAGGTATTTCAGAGGGAGGAATCTATGAGGGTAACTGGAAAAAAAAAATAATTAAAAATCTGAATTTTAAGAAGATTTAAGCCAAAGTGTACCCAAATTCTGTTGTCAAGGTTTTTCCACATTTATGAAATCTAGAGAGTTGCTTTGTGTGTGTCAACTTTATTTTTAACTTAATTTAGGAAGTAGGAAAACCTTGGCTAAACACAGCTCACAAACAATAAAGGCTGTGAAAGCACAGAAAATCAGCCTCTAACCAGAAGCTCCTTGTGCTCGGTGTTGGATCCTGGCCCATAGGATGGGCTCTGTGGCACTGCAGCGTTAAACCCCAGTTTATGTGGTGGTTGAAAATGACTCAGGCTGAACACACCTATTAAGTAACCACCTTGCGTGATACTTTCCTGCCTGTAACAATGAAAATACTGGAGACGGCTTGAATTATTAACTCTTCGTAGTCCTAAATCTGGCATCCTTCGTGCAAGTTGAGAGAGGGTTTGAAACTGCAGAAACCTTTTGGTTTGCTTTCTTGCTACCTGGCAACAATTCATGATTCCAAAGAATGTACGAGGCCATGGAGGACCTCTAACATTGCAGGTAGAAATACAGGAAAAAAGAATACAGAAATTGCAGAAAGAAAATGGCTCTGTTCGTCTTGGTGGAGAAAAGCACGCAAAAGATGCAGAAGCTGCTAAACTGAAGGAGTTGCCTGCTGGTAAAATCTTGAATGTCAGTGGCAGTGCTTCCCCTGGCTGGCTTGTGATGTTAGTCCACAGCCCTGTTATGTCTCCGGTTCTCAACACCACACACGGTTTCAGCCTCTGAAAGCTCTTTTTTTTTTTTTTTTTTTTTTTTTTTTTTTTGGTAGGTTACTCTGGAGGTTAAGATGTGTCTCGCTGAAGTCCGATATACTTGGCTTGGAGATTTATCTATCCCACCCCGTTTCCTTTTGTCCATCTGTCCATACACATATGTACCACACGAACTTTGTATGTTGGGCCTTTTTTCTTGCATGAAAAGATATCAAAAACTACAGTTTACCCCGACTTCTGCTCTAGAGAAGGTAGAAAGTTCCTAAATCATGAATTAGTGATGCAACCCCATGCATACTGCATTAGGGCAAGGAACAGTGCAGCAAGTGATGTGTGCTAATTCAATATAAACTAGCACAGAGTGGCACAAAACTACAGTATTCTGCAGTATTTGTGAACTGCAGTGTTCTGAGGGCTTGACGTGGCACTTTCCTACATAAAAAGGGTTGCATTGTGCACAAAGTTGTGAAAGAAACACTGCTATTCAGTGTGTTTCAGCTGTTTATCTGTAGGGAGTTAGTATTTGCTGTCTAGTTTTGGTTTTGTTTTGTTTTGTTTTAGGACTGGCCAGAGATGTTGCGTGATCAGCACAGCGCTCCTCACAAACACGTTGCTGACCCCCATGGCAGTGAAGTCTTAAGTCACGCGTGTACAGAATTTGTAGGTAGTTTAGTTCTGTCTCCTGTTCACATCAATTTAAGAATAAAGCTTCTTCGTTTGAGTTTAATGCTATGTTTGCATTGGTTGAATTCCTGTGTCTTTTTGAGCCACGAATAAACGTACTGACCGGTGTCCTAGGGCCGCGTACCACTGTGTTAGAAATAACTCTGCCTTGAAGAAAGAGCTGACGTTAAAACTTTCCTGCGTAGCTTAGGTGGACTGTATTGCAATTGTTCTGAGTGGAAAGAATTTAGCAGCTTCAACTAACGATGATTGTGTAGAAGAATATCATGCATCTGCTGATAAAAGGCAAAAGCCACTTCCTCTCTTTGAGCGTAGGGCGGTTGTGTTCTGTGATGGACATTAAAGGCCTCTGGTTTTTGACTGTATTGCTGCAAGAGAATTGACCAGTGGCATAGTTCAGTTTTCTACCTCCTGAAGTTTCACATAGGCCCTGGAACTCCTTTAAGTTCACTTTCTTAAACTATTAAGACTCTGTTGTGATCGTTTTGTTGCAATGAGCTGCTTCGAGCTTGCTCTGGCCTGTCATTGCAGATGTGATAGTAGTAAGCTGGCAACTTCGCCAAGTCTTGCTGAGAGTTGAGATTTATCCCTTCCAAAAGCAGACGTGTGGTGTACATCCATGTCTCTCCTTCACAGTATCCATCATCACATTACTTACGTACCACAATGGTTTTTTAGTAGCTCCATTATTTAGCTTTTTTGCTTTGGCTCTTTTTGCCTTTTCTCATCACAATTTTTTTTGCGAAGACCCGTGTTTGCACGTTTGAAGTACTGAAGGCAGACTTCTCGTTTCCTACTCGCTTTTCAGAACCACACCTACCGCTGCAGAGATGGGGAATCCCCTCAGTTTCAGTAGAAGAGTTTTCTACTTCCCCTCTTTTCATTCCACTGCGGGGTATTTACTGTAGCCCAGCGTATGTTGCGCCCCTGCCTGGAGGAGAGAACTCGTAGTTTCATTGTTGGTTGTTAATACCGAAGCAGCGCGTCCCCTGCAGCTGAAGATACCATGGGTGGTTGCGTTGATACAAGCTGCTTTCTAAGCCTTTGCTGCTTGGAAGCAGGAGGCTAGTTATGGAAGTAAGAAAAGAGGCATGTTAACACAACTTGAGAATTCTAAGCTAGCTGAAGCGTAAACCCAGATGATTTTGTATCGAGGCATATACCTGTACAGGACATATACCAGTAGGATGAATCCTACTGAGGTTTGCGGTGTGGGGGGCAGAAAGGGTTTGTAAATTACTGTCCCTTGTACACGCGACATTGAGAATGAGATACAAAACTGGAAAAGCCATACAAAAGTCGTGCAGCAAGGTCTGTGCTGACTGCGTGTCACCGTTATTCATAATGGGGTTCTTTGTTATGATTAGATAATGTCACAGATTTGTTGGTTTTCCTTAAGCCTTCTCTGCAATCATTTTGCAAAGTTTATTAAGAGGATTATGGATTAGACTTTCTGATAAGACTTTATATATCTCACTGGATACGAATGAGGCTTGTCTTGCAGTACAGAGGGGAAACAATTGATTTTTATTTCTACAGCTACTTGCACGGCTGCACGTTTGTAATACCAGGCAGTATCAGACTGTCCGGTGTACATCAGCCACCTCTGGGACAGAAATGGTGTTGCTCTGCCATCTTATGGCAGAGCTGAAAACGGAACCCAACGCTCCCTACTTTAGTTTGAATGAAGATTACTTTATGCATGGGGCAGCTGGAAGAATAAATATGAATGCAGTTGATTCCGCTATTGGCTGTATTTTAATTATACATAAAGGAAATATCCCATCGTTGTTCAGAAGGCTAAGTTCTGCTTTTAACTTTGTTTCAGATTTCTTCTCTGTCTGTCTTTGTGTCTCCATTTCCATATTTAAAGGTGAGGACAGCGAATCTTGCAATCTTTCACAAAGAACCCCACAACCTGACTACCCAGATTTCAGCCTGGGAAGCACCCCCAAAGATTTTTAAATCCACCTTTCTAGAATCCTGGCACAATAGGAACAGCTTTATGAGCGTGGGACTTTGTCACTGTTCTCTTTTCTAGCTTGACCTCTCAGTTTAAACCAGTAACTGAAGGCCATGAACCTGCTCTCTGATTCTCCCTATGCGATTGCATTTTTCCCTGCATCCTGAAAATAAGTTATTTGGCCATGGAGCCCAAGCCTGGCCAAGAGCAAACTGACCGTGGCTGTGCGCCAGTTTTCTGTAACAGTGGAAGCTGGTTTCTGTTGACTGATCAAGAGGAGATGCATGGGTTACTTTGGAACTTCCTTCTCCTGGACTTTTAAGCTAGTTTGACAAATCATTCGTCTCTACTCGTCTACCTTTTGGACTCAGTTCTGTGTCTTTATGGCAGTGGTACCCTCTGTGGAATAGGCTGCACAATGATACTAGGAATTTTGGACTGCCAGTCCTGAACTCAGCAGGCATCTGGAGTGCCCTCCTTTTACGTCCTGGTCTTGATGTTGGTGTGAGGTACAGATGCTGTACTGGCAGCATGGCTGTGCTAACATAATACATTTTTATCTTCAGTATGTTTCTGAAAAAGCATGCAAGAATTCTTCTCATCGCTGTTTGCCTGAGATGGTGTATTTATGTATTTTGAGCATGTTTTTTAAGCGCTGTAGCAGTGCAAGTGTTTTTCCCACGTTAAAATCAGACATTAAAATGTATTTGCTATGCTCTACAAAAATCAAGTAGCTTGCTGGATTTATTTTGGACCTTGTGGCTGTTACGCATCAACTAAATAAGAGATCTGCAGTTGATTTGATGTAGTTATGATGAATGTCTTCTATATAGCAGACAACTTCTTTTATATCTTGCTTTGTTACGATGTTTTGAACCTCGTTGGAAGATAGTATATTATCAGAGCTTGCTGGCAAACGTGTATCTAGGGCAAGAGTACCTAGAATTGGGGAGGGGAGACAGGTTAGGGGTGTGCTCTCACTCGTATTTGTTTCATACCAATGACAGGGAAGAGGTTGTATGGCCCCTTTTTCTACCTGATGTTACTGTTGCACCTGTCACTTACAGGTATAGTATATACTGCATTTATCGTGTCAGATATTAAAAAAAAATAAAAATGCAGTCATCAAAAGGCTATATGAAGGGTGGTTCTTATGTTCAGGAGTTGTTTGTGTTTCCTGACATCAAGCCATCACAGAAATGTTTAATCAGAATGGGTGTTTAGACACTGAATATCCCGTGTGCCCGGTTACGACTTCCTACCATCAGGTCAGAGATGAGAGAAGCAGAAAGGAAATCGTGAGCTGATACTTGTATAGGTGAGCTGGAGACTTATTCCTACAAGATGGTCAATGCAAACATATCAGAATGATTCCTATCAAACAGATGGTAAGGGAAAAACTGATAAAGTGTTATGGGCGTATATATATTTTTTAAGCAGCTTAACTACTTACACTGGAAAACATTCTGTTCTTTATCATTGGTCATGTTGAGAGAAGAAATTATATTATTCTGTGTCCTAATCTGTCTCCTAATCTACGGAGCCTGCTTGATGAGTGTTTGTTCAGCCAAATCACACCAGATTGCACTAGCATCATTTCAACTGTCCTCCTCAAAGTGTGGTATAGTATAAAAATGTGCTTGTTAATTGGCATACTTGTCTTGCATCAGTTAGCTGTATGAGGCATCCCTGGGGGGTCGTCTTTGTGCGCACAATAATGGCGGTGGGAGGGAGAGTGGGCAGGGAGGGGTGGATGGACTCGGCTGTTGTCTGTGCACGAAGCGGCGGGGGACAGCTGAGACAGCTGGCGGCAGTGGAGGCCTCTTTCTCCAGTGCCTTACACCTCCAGGTGTCTGCTGAGTGAGACGAGCCAGGACCTCGCACCCTTTGTGCTCATAACAGCTTCTCTGTGGCACGATGCCTCGTGAGCTCAGGTTCATTTCAGGCTTTGCTCTTCTGGATACGAGAGGGTGATAAATATAGGGCCTAGATACCTGCAGAACAAACCCAGTGATTGCTAGTGTGTTAGCATAAAATAATGCAGTTACGTTAAATGAATGCTTTAGTTTTCCTCTATTTTTTACTTATGTTTACATTGAGGAGCTGCCACTGTGCTACAGACTGTGTATTTCATTAGCAAAAAAACACTTCTGGGGGATCGCTATATGTTTGGGAGCTAAGCGACCAGCACGCTTCTGACTGTCGCCGACTTGCTTAATCCATATGCCAGATCTTCCTTAGCTGAAAAGTGCTAGTATCGATCTTCCCTTGCGAGGATCGCAGGGGAAGTTTTGAGATATTCAGGCCAAATACTGGAGATAAGCCCAGTTTTGTTCCCTTTATCTTCCTTCATTTGTCCTTTCCCAATTAATCAGTTGTGCTCTGGATGTGAGACCGGACTCTATCCGGGGGAAACTTTGGCCTGTATCTTAACACATTGTGCTTTTCATAGCCTGCAGTATTTTGCATTTGTTGGCATTGTCCCAGTTGTTTGGTTTTGATTTTGTTTACTTTGAAAGTTTAAATCACCATCTGTGGGGAGACTCAGCTCCAAAAGGAAAATGCAGAAAAATCTGCAATTACTCATTGCAGATGCAAGTAACTGAGCCTCTATCTATAGTTTTCATATATTGGTGAGCTCTGAAAGCGGGAAAAATGCAGCTCTTGTGAAAAGTGGAAAAAAGCCAGCAGTTTCTCTTAGTTCTTGGTTACCAGTAACTTTTGGCTAGTATAGCAACTGTTGCTCTTTGCTTTGCATGATGAAAAAGAACTTGGTGCATTTTCCAATAAAGTTGCGCTCTTTTTTTTTTTTTCATAGCAAACTCAAACAGATCTTGATGCATGTCCAAAGGCCTGAATTAAAGACCAAATGTTCTGGGAAACAGCGTCTTGGGGGGGGTTCTGTGGGTTCTTATTCCACCAAGTACTCCTTTGAACATTCTTGCTATTGTATACTTTGTTCTGCGCCCTGACAGGTCAACGGAAGAATTTGGGAGGATGGAGCAAGTTGAAGTGAAAACATTATCAGAAGCCAACCTTTCTTGTTTTACTGCTCCCTCTCTGTCCTTACTTTAGTTAATTAGGAGCAATAAAACATAACTAAATGTCTCTCTGTGAGGCAAGAACACTAGCCCTTTCAGTTCTGTGGAGGGCTGTAATGGCAACAGAGTGGTAGCGGGGGAGGAAATGTTAAAAGCACAAAGTCTTCGAAAGTAGCCTGCATCCAAAGGAATCTGACATATTAGGCTGACTAATACCTGGGAGGATGCAGAGTGTACGTAAGCTGCGCAGGGGTGGTAGCAACTTTCCTGTTTGAGCTACGGAGTTACTAGGTAACTGTATCTTTTAGCTCCTGCTATGCTGGTAAAAGTCTGTAAAGATACTTTGCCCTTTCAGGCATCTTCACACCTTAAGAAAAGGGACTTCATGATCCCCCGCATGTGATAGTTTATACTTAAATATTGCAGAACATCTAGCTGACACGTGTTTACTAACCAGAACCAGACAGGAGGTCATAACAAAGCTTGGAAGAGAACTGGATGCTCTGGGTCTCTTTTTAGGACAATACTGTGTGTAAAACCCAGTCTGCCTGAAGCTTCATGATTGCTTTAGATATTTTAAATTGCAAGTGGTGGCTTCAATCAAAGGGAATGGGCTGATCTGTCTAATGCATGCAGTCATTCCTCCTCCTTTGCATTGGTACTAGCATTCAATTTTTGAGTAACAACTTTGATCAAGAAGCCAATCCAGCTACAAAAGCAAATCCAGCTACATAAAAAAGAAGATTATTCGGCTCTCCTGCACACAGCCGCACCAGAACGGAGGGTGGCACGAGGGGAACGGCAGCAACAGGCCCTTTCGTGGGAGATGGGGCATAACTGCCTTCTTGGTAGCAGCACAAACTTGGGTTGGTTTACAGCTACCATGGACCTACGAGCACTGCGGGAACATACTTCAGTCTGTTGGATCACTTGTGAAGTATTTGCCTTGTATGTTCTCAACAGTTACTGTTTGTCCTTGGTATAGTGCCGATCAACCATCAGCACTGTTTTTATTAGTTAGATGGAAATTAAATAGGTTCAAAATGGTACTGGCTTAAGATTTTTGTCTCTGACCTTTTTATAAATATTTATTTGCTTAATTTTCAGGCAAAGCTTCCGCTTCCCAAGAAATGACCCAGCAACTGAAAAATCATAGATATGAATCTTTCTGGAAAATGAATTGATAGCACTGTGAGCATTATTACCGCAAAATTTTAGTTTGCAGATCTTTTTTGCCATGTTTACCCAAACTTAGTTATAATCCTCACCTGTAAAATTAGCTTAACTACGATTCACGTGGGAACGTTGAGGTGAAATTATGTGGTTTGTCTTTTGTAGGAGGTCAAGTAAATTTATCAGTGTTCTCTGCTGGTCTAAAAAAGTACACGAATCTCAACCCCATGAATCCCAACCAAAGGCGTAACACGGCAGAAGACCGTGGCTCTGCTCTGAGATGAGACTGTGTTTGTAGAGAGGCAGAGGGGAAAAACGCGTTTGTGAGTTGAACAGTTATTTAGTGTTTTGATTCAAGGAATGGAGAATTTCAAGGAGGTAATTCCCTCAGCTTTTCGGTGCGCTGATCTGTGAAGTAACATGAAGGCTGTGGCTGGAAAAAGTGAATGAAAAGTTAGCCTTCCTCAGTGGCTGGGTGGGCTCATGGTGGTAGCAGGTTTAAGCATATTAAAATTGAAGTGAGTTTTGTGCTGGTGCTATTCGGCATCTTTTATATGCATCTTAAGGTCTTCTTTCGGTTTGGAGAAATGGTAGGCAATAATGGGTCTATCTTGAGAATTAAACTTGATTTTCTTGTTACATCAAACTCGAGTGTAATTTGAATCAAGTCATTGGAATTACGGTAGGCGAAAACTGGTGAAAAATAAGTTTGCTGGAAAATCAAAATTCATGTACAACTATCAAAACATAAATACATTTAGTCCCTATTAAAACTAAATCTGCTTTCAGTTAAGAACTACTGCATTCACAAATGTAATACATGAATGAGAAGATTTATGAAGTTTAATATTTCAAGACATTATATCTTGTTTAAAATAGGAAACTGTAAATTTTGTTGTGATAATAGGTTTTCCAGTTTTCCAGCAGTGACCTTACAGTCGGTTCAGATGTGATCAGCGACCCTTGAAATCACAGCTCATTGTGTTTAAAATATGAAAACCAACCCACCACCAAACCCAACAAAGAACGCTTCAATTTGGATGTGTCTTTTCTACCGATCTTCTAACAAGTTAATTACTAACCAGCATTTGCTGCTTGTTTCACCCTCCCCACTCTTTGTCCTCTGCTCCTCGTTCCCTGTTCTCTTAAACTTCACATTGTCACTCAGTGAATAAATTTTCCACCTTTCTTCCTCCTCAGACAGGAGGAGCAACACGAAGCAACTTTTCTAACAAAAATAGAAAGTGTTTTTTTATGTCTTGCAGTCTGGCCATCTTGGTGGCCCACTAACCTTCACTGAAAAGCAGCCTGTGTTCCATCCCACCAGCCCTCGACCCCCTTTAAAAACCCCTCAAAACCAGAAGAACAGAGGAACCATTCTGGAATGCTCTAATGATGAATATTATCTATATTCTTTGCTTTATCTTGGTCTTAAACTTATTTGTATGCGTTTGTGTTTATTTTTTTAATAATCTCAGAAGAAGCAGCAACTATATGTATTTCTACAGTATCAAGCATACTTTGGGGAATAAAATGCTCGTAAATTAAATGCCCAGCAAAAGAAGGGGCAGCCCAGACTGACTAGCATCGATTAGCCCCGTTGTTTTGGGGCTGGGGGGTGGCTCTACCTGCTAAGACATGGGTCAGACCTAGATTTCAAGCACACGGTCATTTTGGACACTTGTTGATTTAATGGCTTTGTCTTGCTACAAAGGTACAGGACGCTAACAGGATGTGCCGCTGGCCCTGCATTGAGATTCGGAGCACATGCCTGGATGGAGACCAAGTGGTAAGGTTTGACCTTTGCGTTTCTTTGAGGAGTGATGCTGGCGGGGGCTGCCTGCCAAAGCTGCGGGTCTCCCGAGCGCCAGCGACTATCCGGCGGGAGAAGCAGGTAAGGTCATTAGTGCCTCTGGCTGCGCACAGGGTAAAGGTAACAGCTTCAGGAGAAAGAGAAATAGAGTACAAGAAAGCCGGCGCTTCTGTTTCGCCATCCCAGACAAGGAGCAGGTTGTACGGGACGTGCCCTTCTGTGCTTTCTCTTTCTGACCTCTCTGCTGCACAGTAAGTGTTGTCTCTCTGTCATAAATTTGAAATGAGCTGATTAGCTTTCTGTTTTGTGAAATGTCTTTAATTTAGCTGCTGATCTGTTCCTTATTTAGGATTTGAATAGTCTTTAAGAGACTTGCACTTAAATTGCTGTTAAAAGTGGAGCTTAGAGACACGGAAAAAAGAGACACGGAACTGGCACTGCTGATGGCAGCAATACTGAAATATTTTTAAAAAGCTGAGCCCTGTCCTCCTTAGTTGCCTTTCAAAAACGGGCTCTAAAGACTGCTTTTCTGAAAACATGACACTTTGATGCAGAGAGCTATCTTTGTCTCGTTCGACACTGAGCATGCTGCCAACAAAATGATAAACTTCTGGTATGTTTCTTGGGTCTGTGAAATTGGCTAAATATAAAGTGTGCGGGAAATATAAAGCATTGCCTCATCAAGAGCTGTAGAAATTGCAAGGGTAAATAGCAGTTAACATTCTGTTCATGAGCGTTCTACTTCAATGTGTAGATGAGTCTGGGTAAGTGTCGCTAGCAAAGCATGCAATAGCAAATTCATTTTGTCATTTTGCCTGAAAAAAGTAGTTTTAGGACGGATTTTATCTAGTATTTTACAGCAAGGACCTCAGTAGTGGCATATAAAAGAGTCACGCTCATAAATTTGGAAAACTTACTTGTGCAGGTAAGTGCTTTATGGCCGGATTAATGAGTAACTTCTACTTCAATTAGTTGCAGTATAGTATTTGGGCTGCTTTTTCCCTATAAAAACTCTCCTTGTTTTCCCTCGGTCGTTTAGCACCCCAAGATGCGCGTTGCCCTCGGTAAGCTGCAGTTGCTCCTGACGGGGATAGTTTGTATCCCAGAGTTTCGTGCTGTGCCATCTGCCCTTCTGAAAGGTAGGGTGAAAATTTCACATCTAGCTTTAACAGTTTTCCAAGTTCTAACGGATTTGTTCTTTCGCAGCGACAAGCATGGGAGTCAGTGCTGAAGTAAAGAAGCTGCACTAGTTTCACCCCTTAAGTTTTTGACCCTAAGAGCTCAGAGACCTAGACAGAAGGTAGCATTAAAATAATTGGTTTAGTTTTTATTCTTTACAATTGTTCTCATCCAAGTCTGTAACTGAAAGTTCTCTTTTAATGCCTGATTCTTATGAAACTTTTGTCTGATTCCTTCATTCAGAATGCATAACGTTCAATAAATATGATTTATAATTAAATAAATACAATTAAATACCCTCCAATTTGCAGCAAGTTAATGAAGGTCTTGGTTTAGCAGGTTACCCGTGGGCTGCAAACAAAATATAGTGAGCCCTCTCTTCCATTGTATTACATCTTAAAATTCAGAGTATTCTTTTTTTGGTACAATAATGATTGCCATTTTTCATCTTTTCTTTATGAAGATTTACTAATTTATAGAGAACTGGAATGGAAATCAGATCTTGACTGTTTGCATAACCATTTTGCTTCCATTTTAAATTTGCAGTAGGAAAAACGGGAAATTTACAGCACGATTTCCTAAATTCTGCAAATCACTTGTTTTCGTTGTAAATGCTCTATTTTGGCTGTCAAAACAGGGGTGGCATGTAAATCATCGTCATAAGTTGCCACTTAAGCAGTCGAAAGCATAGTGTTCTGTAGGATGGCGTTGTCTGGCTTCAGCGTCCCGCTGGGCAGATGGACGGGACGCGGTTCACATAGACACCTCTCAGCCCACCAGACAGTGACGCTGGTCCTGAAGCGGCCTGTAAAGAAATCAGGAATCTCTTGGGCTTACAAATGCCACAGAACAGAAGATTCATTCAGAGTTTGTCAGAATATAGATAATATAAGTTTGGTATAATATTAATATAAATATTAACTTGTAACTTAAACTAATCTTGCATGTATTAGGAGAATGGACTTATTCAATGCTGAAAGAAAAAAGGAAAGTTTTAGTTTATGAATCTGATTTTTTTTATTTTATGTCTTTATTTTTGCCTGTTTCCCCAGTACCAAATTCCCTTTGGTAAAACTTTAAATCCTATTTTTTTTAAATTTTATCTCTGTTTCCTCTTTCCCCTTTCCTCACTGTATCTTTGCACATGGGAAAAAGGTGGGTGCAGTGAGAATGAGGCAAGAATGAAAAAAATCAGGTAAATTAATTGGATCATTTCTATATGAAGCCTTTTTTTTTTAAAAGTAAGTAGCATTGTGTCAGCATTATTGTGACACTGTAATCCTTTGCATCACCCATGCTAATCCAGAGGATGATTGCAAACCCCTTTGTGTAGGTGTTGTAAGCTGCTTTTTATAGTTTGGAGGATTCCACGTTTTCCAGACAGTGTATACAAGTATCGGTCCTCCATCCTTTCAGTACAGCCACCAGTCTGCCAAAACAACAACAAAATGTTCCAAGTTTATGGATGCTAAATTTTTCCTAATGTAGTGTTTAACAGAATTTGTAGTAAAATGAGTTTTCATACAGCTTTAAGAAAAAATAAAATTGTGGCCACCATTGGGTTTGAGAAGTGCGCGACACAGAATTCCTCTGTTACAACGTGCTGTTTGGCAGAATCGGTTGCTTTGCTTCTGTCTTTCTTAAAATACTCCCAAATTGGTAGTTATCACCACAAATACTTGTTTCTATAAATATACTCCTTTACAAATACATAAATATTATCAGCTTTGTTTAGCCTTAGTAGATAACAATAATTATGAATTAAAAAGAAATAAAGTTGGCCTGGTAATAGGTATTCTGGAGAAATTCAGCCACTGTTGTTGGTCATCAGGTTCTGTGTGTTGTGCATTTTGACCCCGTTTGTCCAAAATATTTTACGTACAAATGCCGGGTGTAAAGAGATTTCTGAAAGCAAGAATGAAGCAGTGATTTAGCCCCCAAATAATTGCAAAACTTGCTTGAAAGAGAATGTTGCCATTCAGAAAGTTCAAATTAATCACGGACCCAATGAGAACATTTATTTATATATATATATACACACACACACACGTGCTTATTTGCTCATAGCAGGCAAATTTAATATTTGTGATACAATTGAACAAAAACGTGCTTATTTGGACAACTTTGCAAAATAAAGTACATTGCCCTTTTCTTAGCCCAATTTAGCCTCAGTCTGGGCATTTTGTATTAGGAACTGTAAAATGTGGCTCCTGTCGTGGCAGAGAGACTGCACTGACCTCTGTGCCAGGCCATGCCTTCCAATTCGGTTATTACAAAGTAGAAAAACTTAAATCCAGACTAAATCTTTCCTCCTTTTCCCTCTTTTACTCCTCAGATCCGAAGTGTGGGCAGCAAGTTCAAGAGACAAAACTGTGGAGTTACCTTAACCTTTTCGCTCGGATTGTTGGGGGAAACCAGGTGAAACAAGGCTCGCATCCCTGGCAGGTTTGCACAAGCACGTGTGGTTTTGTCTTCAGAACAAAGTCCTGACGTTTCGTAGAAATGACAAAAGAAGACAGCGGGTATACTCTGTGCTTACTGACACTTCTGGCACATTCTTGAGCTCCACTTTGCTTTTATGAAAAGCAGTGAAGCAGGCGGAGAGGACACAGAACCTGTCCTGCTCCCTGATAAACCTTTGCGTGTCGTTTCTTATTTTGTTTGTCGTTATTTCTGAAAGAGCATCTGTAGTTTAGTCTATTGTAAAGAGGCTCGGGTGAAACTGCTCAAAAACAGGAGACCAAAGGACACCGCTTCCAGCCCCTGACTATTGTCAGGCACCATGGATTTGCGGTGCTCCCAGTGACCGCCAAAGGAAAAGTTCTCAAGTAAATAGTGACCTTTACAGCGTGCCCCGTACCTCAGTGACTTGGCTTTTATTTCGTCTATGTTGCTTTTATCCAGGTGCCAAGTCACAGCTGAGGGGAACAGCAAGGTTTAGGATCAATTAGACTCAAGAACCGTAAAAACGCCGTCAAAGTGTGGTTGCTTGAAATGCAGCATGTACTTTAGCCCTGTGAATCTTCAGAGCGTGCCTGCACGTGCTCTCTCCTTTCTTCCTCAAATGCAGTCGGAGCAGATAGGAAGATTTTCTTCTTTATGCATTGCAGGTTTCCTTGAAACGAAGGCAAAAGCATTTCTGCGGAGGCACCATTGTTTCTGCTCAGTGGGTGGTCACGGCAGCTCACTGCCTCTTGGACAGGTATGGATGTGGGATTTCAGGAGCAGGCTGCAGGCGCAGAAAAACAGTGATTATAAAAGCCTGTGTGTGCTGTAGCATCTCTTTGTGGCGATTACTTACAGATGCTACCCTTTCATCTGCAACCAGTATTTTCCATGTTTTGACAGAAGGGGAGAAAAACCAAAACCTTTGAACATCTCAAAAATAATTAAGAATAAAACAATCTTACAGGGGTGGTGGAGACTGATTTTTGGAAGTGTAGGTAAAAATCTGTACCTAACTATAATTATCAGGTGACCGCAATTTTTTTTTTTAGTAGTAACAACTGGCAGAGCATACGCAATTAAATGGCGAATGGATAATGTCCTCTTGCACGCTGACAATGTCCTGCACAATTTTTAGCGCAATAGTGCTAAAAAAAAAAAGTTTGTGAACGTTCATAGAATTGAACAGTTGCCTACGTTGGAAGGGACCTTTCAGATCATCTAGTCCAACCATCGACCTAACACTGACAAAGAACATCACTAAACCATATCTCTGAAGCAATATGTTGTACAGAAGGTTTCGGTCCTGATTCTGTGGTGGCTTTACTGAGGTTCTAACTCTCTTATTAATACTGAATCTTCATACTAATGAATCACTTGGAATTATAAATTTGATCTATATCTGGCATTGCACGTGATCACGTCTTGGTCAAATTAGCCAATAACTGCAGAGTTGATGTTAACTACACAAGGACAGAGAATATCTAAATCAGCATAAAGCCTACAGACACAAAAGTAATTCTTCAAGTCTGGCTATATTTGAATTGGAATACAAAGTTGATAATGATTGCTTTCGTTTTCCCTTGCTGCACATCTGATCTGGTACTAGGAGCCAGGATTCACTATGTTTTTAAGGTGTAAACTGAGAATGCTAGAAAATTAGTTGTACTTTTTCTGTGCTTTCCTATGTCCAAATATTCCCTCCTCCTTCAAAAAGCAGGGTGACTAAGCATTTTTAAACACAGTAGGAGAACCTGGTTCCTTAGTAGACCACCAACCACCATCAGGAGTGTAGATAAATGGTCTTTCTTCTCAGTCCCTTTCATCTCCCGATTTATACTGCAGGGCATACTCTGATGCTTGGTGACTGTACATATTAAGTGTTGTAAAATCTGAAGATGAAAGGTGTTACGTATCAGTAGTAATAACTTTTCCGTTTAAAAACAACTGCATTTTTTTCCTTTCATTTTGAAGATTCCATAGCTGAACTTTTATTTTTCTATTCTACAGGGATTTACTCCAGTACTTGAGTGTCACTGCAGGAGAGCACGATTTGAGGATCAGGGAGAACGGCGAGCAGACCCTTCCTGTTAAGTATGTCATTAAGCATCCCAACTTTGACCTCAGAAGGCCGATGGACTATGACATTGCCCTTGTGAAGCTGGATGGAGCCTTCAACTTCAGTAAGGCCATAGTTATCTGTGATCTTTTTCAGTGGGGAAGGCAAGGCCTTTGTTTCTCCCAGACGCTGTGAAAAGTCTTGAAGCTCAGTTTAAACCTGTTTCCCAGCTGTCAGATTATACCACCAAAAATCTCCAGAGTATTTTGCAACTGAAGTATTTAAAATGCCAGGGGTGAGTCAGAAAAATCTATCAGTTGAATTAATGGTCGTCTTCAGACTTAATACTCCCTTGAAGAAAAAACTATTGCTCTTTATATACAGGAGACTAAAACCTGACCAAATAGGTGGTTTTATTTTTCATCTAAGGTGTAGGTGGAGATTTTTGCCTGTGGTGAAGAGTAAAGCTAGCAAAGGCAGACCAGAGCTCACTGCGTACCACAGTGCTGTCTCCACACCTTACTCACACCCCTCTGCTATTCGTCCCCTTTCCCCTCCCTGCAGGCTCCGCAGGAGGGGGAGCGGGGTTATCTTCGGTGGTGGCAGAGAGGCCCTTTCAGGGGCGGGAAGGGGAGGAGAGGACAGCTGTTGGTTTCCCCATTCCCTGGCCTGCGAGCCAGTGCACTGACTTTGCCTTAACGGTTGGGTTTTCTGGAAGGCCACTTCACATCAGTTTTAGTGATGGAAGGTGCATAGGGGAGTCCACCCCACACTCGGCTCTTCCAAAGTCTCCGGCTCACATCACTAGGTCACTCTTTCTTTGCCACCACAAAGGTGAGCGGCTACTTTTTCTGACAGAAGTTTGGATCATGACAGCAGCTAAGTTTAAGCCGAATGGCAAGGCCTGGTCTGAAGCTTGTGGGGCTCCTGGCTTTCTTTTTCCATTCCAAAACACTACGAAGTGGAGGCACAGATAAGTTGTCAAATGCGAGATTAATTTTTCAGATACCACAAAAATAACAATATTTTTTAGTTTAAAAAAAAAAAAAAAACCAGAAAGGAAGCTTTTTGTTGTTGTTGTTTCAAATACTTACCAATAAAATTCATGTCTGTGTGTGGCAGGTTCATCAGTTTTGCCAGCATGTCTTCCTGATCCAGGTGAAAAGTTTGAAGCGGGATATATCTGCACTGCTTGTGGATGGGGCCGTTTAAATGAGAGTAAGCCACTCCAATTGTTCTTTGACATTCGGGTTTTTCAGTGTCTTATTTCTCAAGGTAAGAGCTTAATTGCAGAGGTCATAGACAGACCAGAAAAAAACCATCAACCAGTCATAAGAGTTGTAATCTCAAAATGGGATCTTTCTAGCTTCTATGCCTACCTGTGAATTGCCTCAAAATGGATCACTACGATATCATAGGATCATAGAATGTGTTGGGTTGGAAGGGACCTTTAAAGGCCATCTAGTCCAACCCCCCTGCAGTGAGCAGGGACATCTTCAACTAGATCAGGTTGCTCAGAGCCTCATCAAGCCTGGCCTTGAATGTCTCCAGGGATGGGGCCTCCACCACCTCTCTGGGCAATCTGGGCCAGTGTTCCACTATATAGACCTGTATTTCAATTTTGAAATGTTTTGAAATTTATTCAAGTGAAACTGCTTATATACACAAAACTGGATGTTTATGTAACTATAAAATGGCTTGGAGCAAGTTTACAACTTCTTTTTTGGTGTATTTTCAGTGACATTAAGTTCACCTTTCAGCATTTCTTATGAAGAATTTTTTGTGTGTTTCAGATGGAGTACTCCCTCAGGTCTTACATGAAGTAAATCTACCAATCCTAAACAGTAAGGAATGTTCAAGAGCGTTATCAACTTTAAAGAAACCCATCCGAGGTGACACTATAATGTGTGCTGGATTTCCCGATGGAGGAAAAGATGCCTGCCAGGTCCGCTCAGCAGAGGGCCTTGTGTACTCACAAGCCTTTCGCAGAAGCTCAAGGCTGTGTGTCCCTAAATGAATACACTGTAAAATGCAATATTTGGAGGGTATTTATTTTGACGTCTGAATTCTTTCAAAGGTTCTGTATGGGGCGATGCACTTAATTACATAATTCCATTTTAATTATCGTACGAGTTGTACAACAGGTTCCTGAGCGTAATTTTGCAACGTATCCCAGTGCAATAATGCTTCGGGCTTTCTAACTTCATAACAGTTGATATGCTAATTAGTTAATGTTGCTAAGATCCTAAGGAGGAAAGTAGAAAGTCTTGCATTGGATTAGAGGAAGGAAAGAAAGTGAGATAAAGTTTGAGCGTTCCTTGTCATGGGGGTAGAAAAAAAAGCTCTTCGCTCCTTTTTGCATGCTAAAACACAGCAGGTCTGGACCCACGAGGGAATTCGTCTCTCTCTGCCCCTCTTGACGATCCTGACTAAACACAATAAGAAAGAAAGTGTCTTTCTTCATAGTTGTTTTTTTTAATTACTATTCCCTCTGTTGCGGGTTTGTCAGTACAGCACAAAAGAAACCTCTTTGAGGCTTGCTCAGTGGTATGTACCCACTTTTGTCAGCTGTGGGTTGTGGCCTTTTGCTCATTTTTTACAGGGAGACTCAGGAGGCCCTCTATTGTGCCGCAGCAGGCACGGTGCCTGGACTCTCGCTGGCGTGATCTCCTGGGGCATGGGATGTGCTCGTGGCTGGAGAAGTAACGAGAAGAAAAAACATCACAACAGAGGATCCCCAGGAATATTCACCGACCTCAGTGCAGTGCTTTCCTGGGTTCAAGAGAACATGGGTGCCGGTATTAAGTCTCCACAGTAATGTGTCCCTCACTTTTGACAACCCTTCTGTCTCATAATAATATTTCATTTAATTTTATTTTTTTCAAGGTATAGTACTTACATTTTCCCCACTTTTCCAGGCAAAGCATTATAGCATTTCACAATGCCTTTAAGTATATGGTACTGATTGGCAGTTGCCAAAACCAAATCGAGAGCATTGTAAATGTTTGCTTCGTTTCCATTTTGCCTCCTACTTGGACTATATGTGTGTGTGTGCATATATATATATTATTTTTTTTTTACTTTAAGAACAGTCCTTTTATCCAGCTAGCTTCTTAGCCTGGTATTTTTGTTTTTAAGTGGAAATTCACCAGTTGAAAGTGTCTGAAATTCCATATGCACCTCTTTGAAGTCACTTGTCATTTTTCTGAGCTAAAACGTGTTGGATCAGATATTTGACTAGGTGGGGAAAAGTCATGCTCTCAGAAGAGTTTTTGCTTACTCTGCCCAAAAGGCTTCACGTGCCCTCTGTGCAGGGGAACAGCATGGAAATTATCCATCATTTCCAAAGTCATGGAGCTGGAGATATAAACGACAGTCTGTCCAGGGATGAACTTCACTCAGAGCGTTAAGAAACGGAACTAATATTTTCTTCCAATTTGGGCCATTTTTGTTAAAAAGTGTTGGAGATTGTGTTAAAATTTATACAGAGAACTGAAAAACTGAGGAGGGGTGTTTAAGAGGTTTTGCTAGTCAATGGTAAGAAAAAAATTTTCCAGGGGAAAATCCCCCCAAGCTTTCCCATTGGAAACCAATTTCAACTGGTGATTGAAAAAGGAAACCCTCATAATGTTGGAGAAAAATGAAAAGGGTTTAGCTTCTGAACAATATTTTGCTTTCCAATTTAAAAACAAAAAAGAAAAGAGAGACACGGGGTCTTTTTATTAAAAATTTACTAGTTTATCCATTTTATTATCAGGAAAAAATAATATGAATTTGCTGTTGTAGTAGTTAAAGTCTGTTGGCTCCAGCGAACAGAAAAATCGATCTGGTAGGTAAAGTAAAAACACACTTCTCAATTGCATTGCACTAGGTTTTGCTTGCTTACTCTTTTATACTGTCACACTGGTGCAAAAGATCTTAACTGTAATGTCCCTGATGCGATGCTAGCAATTGGATTCTGCTACCCTTTCCTGAAATGTATAATATTTACTCAACAGGTATGTAAGGAGAGAGTACCGTGCTGCCCAGACTGAGCGGTGGCCTACTAATGTATGATTAATTCTAGAAGTGGCTACTCCAGAATTGTTTATTCCAAAGTCAGCATTGCCTGAACTTGCAATTTTGTTTTAATTCTGAGCCTAGTTTATGTCGGCACTATGTCCCCGAGCAGCATTTGAATTTGCCTCAGTGCTAGCTGTATAAAATTACCATTTCACATGTATAAAAATGAAGCCTACATTGTGAATATGAAACTACAGTAATTTATTCTTCTTTCTCCACTCCTTTCCCTATCCCTCCTGTATTAGATCTGAAAATGAAAAGCTCCACAGGTGAGTACGTTTTTTTTCCCAGTATCTTCTATCTGTGTTAGAGCATAAAAAGACCCCCAAAATAGTCTGATACATAATTTATGTAGGAAGAAATGGAACATGAAGAAGCTTGACTCATCAAAGCACTTTAAAATGTATACTCTAAATATATAGTTTTTTCCTCCTCGTTCTGTAAAAATAACTAAAATTACTTTTGTAGGGTTGTACTTATGTACTGGTGACTTCAAAAAGGAATTTTCCTTAAGACAGCTACATATATAAAACCATATTTTTATTGAAATGCAAATAAAATTAACGGGAAAAATGTAGAACAAAACCTCAAGCAATGCACAAAATCTAGTTAGTGAAATTGATTCTGTATAAAAATATAGAGTCTAAATAGAAGATACGAGGTAAATTGGTAGTGCTTTTGCGTGGTCTGAGATGAACCTATCTACTTGTCTGATTTGTATTTCTATGAATAAGATGCAAAAGAAAAACCCCAAGAAACCCAACTTGGAATGTAACATGTTATAAAATTTAAGTCTTACTTTGATTGCACCATGTTCATGTTCTTGGTGGACACTCTGTTCATCTCGGTACAAGTTCACATAAAGAGACTAGAAACAACTGTTGTGAACTAGATCTTAAAATTTTAATTTTACTAATCTAGAGTGAGATTTCTCAGATGATAGATGAGCTTGGGCACACAGTCCGTTTGTACAGACTTGCTGTGTCCAGTAAGAATTGGGTATTTAAGTGCTGTTTGTGTCTTTTTGAAAGTTTTTACTGGTTTTCCTAGGACACTTCAGGTAGGGCAATCTTATAAGTACACAACTCCTTAAATTTTGTTTTCATATGCATAGTTGTTGATAAATGTCTTACTGGCTTACCTTGCAAAGAGGAGGAAAGGCAAGAGGAGATAATTTTTGTAAGTAATTGTGTTTCTGGCAACGCTTATCTGGAGAGGAAAGCTTCTGCTTCTTCTATTAACGTGTCTTTAATACTATATTGCACTGTTGCAAAAGTCTCCTGCTGTAACATAGCTAAGGACATTATTACAAATGGGCTGCAATGAACACTTTTCTTATGTCCTAAGGTTTGCATTTTTCCTCCACGATAAATATTTATACTGAAATCCTCATTTAACAAGTAGTTTCTTTAAGGTAAAAAGCATTTGTACAATAAAATATGATAGCATGTTGGCAGTGCTTCATTTTTGCTCCCAAATTACATGTTTTAAAATTGATTTACCATAATTCCAAATAAGAGAGAGAGGAGAGAAGATCCAGCATCAGTTTGCCAGCAGAAACAAGGTGCAGCGGAGCCATCTTGACTCTCACAATATTGTCTAGATGTTTGAGCTTTTTGGTGGAGCAGATGATTGGATATGTGTCAAACCTGATTCCTTCTATTTTGTTTTAACTCTACAATGCAGCATTTTGTAGCGTTCAGGATGGCAAACTCCCTGACAGTGAAGGAGAATTACATTTTCCTGGGAGTCCCAAACAGTTCTACCAAAACCGCCAGTAAGTAGGCAAAACACAGTCTTTCCCCAGAAACTATTCCCCGTACTGCCGTAGTTGTTTTTTTGTTGCAGTTTTGTGAACAGGAACTATTTTGTTGTTCCAGGTTATGTGTATGGACTCTGTTTGTACCAGAAGGGAATTATATATTGCTTCGTTTTTCCCACTTTGATATAGAGCCAGAAACGTTTTGTGACTATGATTCTTTATCAGTCTATTCAACAGACAACAGACTTCTTGGTGAGTTGGCGTCCCCATATTCTTTGAAATAAGCTGTCAGTGTGGCCTTTCATTCTAATGGCAAGTACACCCAATGAGGACATCGCGACTGATTATGTTTTACTTACTTTTTCATGATGAATACATAGTGACATACGATCCAAAATAAAAGACAAAAGGTGTGGGAGGAGAAAAGAACGGAAAATGCCTGGTAGGGAACTGTGTCAGCATACGACTTTCTGGTTTCAAGGATTTTAAATTTTTAGTAGTGTGCATTTATTTGGGCTAATGGATTAATAGGGAATGTAGAGGAATGATGATGGCAATTTCCTTTTCATCCTAAAATTTTTATAGCTAAGTACTAAAAATCGTACACGCAAGTTTTCTCAAGTGACTGAAGACTTTACAGTGTGATTATTCTCTAATATTATATTTCAGGGAAGTTCTGTGGAGAAGATATTCCATTACCTATTTTGATTGGCTCCAATAGCATAAGGCTGAAATTTGTTTCTGACAACAAGGATTATGGAACTGGTTTTTCCATGACCTACAAAGCTCTTACACCAGATATTCTTCCTGGTAAGTCTAAGTCTAGTAATATACCTGTCAGCATTCTTCGTTAGTGACCTGAAAAAAATTTTCAGGAGAAAATAAATCGGAGGAAGCTCCTGCAATATTTATGTGTGGATGATGTTATGAACAAGGTAAGTGTGGTTAGGCTGCTGTCTGATATTGTGGAGAAACTGGGATGCCAAAGAGATAGAATAGATGCTATTGAGCGAAGCCCTCCTTTAACTTTGCCTCTTCTCCATCCACTTTATACAGGATCTCATTTCCTTCCTTACTTTCAGAATGTTCTAAAACTCAATTAAAAAAATTAGTCAAATTAGCAGAATTTCTAGATGAAAGCTACTTTGCTAGTTCCAAGCGTGCTTTCCTGGAGTGGCCCTGAGGGAGGCAGCTAAAGCTAAGATTTGTGGAGAATTGCTTTCAGTTTTGCTGTGCAGAGCTGTTCACCATCGCCAGGGAGCAGGCGAAGGGCCATCTGCTGGGTCTGGACAATCCAGTTACAGACAGACACATGTTCCTGTTTCTGCAGCTTTTCCAGCCAGTTTCGTTCCTTTGCAGAGTGTAAGAGCAGAGGATAGGGAGGAATCTCCTCTCAGGGGCCTCGCCACTGCATAGCCCATCAGGAAGATGTCCTCTGGTTGTGTTCTATGTCTCCACTTTCCTCTCCAAAGAAAGTTGGCAAATGTTGTGACATGCCCGTGTCCTGCTCTTCTGTCACCCCACACAGGTTCCTGTGCCCGCAGTGCACTGCCTGTAGCCAAAGGGGAATGCTACAGTCATGAGTTGAATTGCTCTTCTGCCTGGGAAGAGATTAAAAATTTTATTTGCATCTTTTTCAAACACAAGGATTTGACTTGCTGCTTTTGTCCTGTTGTCTTTCTTGACTGTGTGAAAGCGCCACAAGAATTTTTCTGGATTTTGTGTGTGAATGATTTAATAGGAAATCACAGTGCCTCCAGTTTTGTTTTCCTGGATTTCCAGATTCTGGCTGTGAGTCCTTAGCTGTCCTTTTTGAAGAAGGAGTGTTACAAAGTATGCACTATCCAGAGCACTACAGCAACATGGCAGACTGTCAATGGATTATTTGTGCTCCAGAGGACCATGTAATCAAGGTATAATACGAGCCCCTCTTGGGTCTGCAGAATGGAAGTGGGCACCGTTAAGTTAAGAAGAAATTATGCAGCTAAGGACAAGCAAGATCAAGCAACAAAAGCTTGCATAATGCTGCTGGGTGCAGTTAGGAGAAACCACCCTCCATCCCAAAAGCCCAGATAGGTTTTGATTTCTCCTTTAGGTTATAGTAAAACAGGATTTCCTGGTTTAAATTTTATCATGACAGATTCCTCTAGCAAATGTAATATGTTAGGTATCACCTCAGAGAGGTCTGAATGTCACAGAAACCAAAGGCTAAAGAATCATTGAGATTACTGAAGACCCTATTATAGATCTTTGAATTTTTGCTGTCTGAATTTAACAAGGTTTACTTTTTCATTTTTTATTTAAAGCTTACTTACCAGTCTTTTGAAGTAGAAGAGAGTGAAGATTGTTCTTATGATGCCGTGACTGTGTATGAAGATGTGAGAAAAGAGGAGGAAATTGGTTTGACTTTTGATCTTTGCATATTTTGGGGATGACCTATTTCTTCTGTGACTTTCACTAGCCCTGATTCACAGTCTAAAATTGAGTTCACCTCTAGAGTCTCACGAGATGTTATAGGTACTAGTTTCGGTACCTTGAAAAATACTTGCAGGTATTGCTGCTTCTGTTCCACTTACACAGGCAAAACCACATTGAACAGAACAGTTTTATGTATTTAAATTCTGTATGAAATGCAGTTCTGAATTTGTGTGAATGAAGAAAAGGGCATAACACAATAATTTGGTTTTGCAGTAATGATGAGACACAGAAAGCACTCGAGAGGTCTCCTTCTCAGAGTCCAGTTGTTCTTCACTCCAGATGAGCCTTCATGTAATTCTTGCTGGCGGTTCCCCTGGCTTACGTTGAACGAGCTGAAGACCTGTCTGTCGACTGATTTCAGCATTTGCTTCATGCTGGTGCTTAGATTAGCGCTAGCAGGTGCTAGTGCTGAAACACTAACAAGGGGAAATCAAGTTTCCAGTGTGTCCTATATGCAATGGCAACCTATGAGCATGAGGCCTGCAATAGTGTCTTGTGAGATAATGCAAGGGTCTCCTTGTTCTTATGAGATGATTACTGAACAAGGACAGACCGACAGGAATAATCAAACAGTCCTTCAGCCTCAGTCTGCTTATCTATGCTCTTCTTTTGTGCATAGTTATTTTTTACCCTCTTGTGTGAGAGCTGGAATACACAGAATATTGAGTACCCGCTTTTGAAAGAGATAAGGATGAAAAAGTACGTGTTAATCTGCAGTGAACCTTTACTTTCACATCTTTAGCTAAATCTTGCGGATTTGCCCTACCAGCACCTGTTCTAAGCTCTTCTGCTCTGATGCTGATTGTCTTTCACTCTGATGAAACAGAGACCTTTGGAGGATTCAGAGCTACGATCTCTTTTGTTCATGTAACAGGTAATAGAAGTAACTTGGGAGACGGCCTCTGTGGGGCAGCACAAAGGGCTCTTCAGTGAATCTGGCTCTTCAGAGTTATTTTGCTCTAGGAGATTCTCCTCTAATAAATTGCTTCAGTAAAAAAACTGTATTGTGAATCTATTGAGGCATTAAACAAAGGGCATAATGAGTGGTTGAAGAGAAACAATGAATCTCCACAAAACCTCAGAGTTCTGTTTTGCGTAAGAGTACTTAAAACCACGTGAAGATGTAACAGCACAGATTCCTACTGTAGAAATCTATTCCTTCTACAAAAATTGTAATAAAGGAAATAAAAGTGATTTTTTTAATAAAAATATCACTTGATGTGCCTGCTAACATATTTGCTATTTTAATTTGCCAGATTTAGACACTTTGCATTCAACTAGTGAAGAAGAATTTGAAGATATGGATATAACTGAAGAAGAAATACAGGTTACACCAGGTAAGCCAACCTGAGTTGTATTTTCTTCATGAGAATAGGCAGTACCTTTTGGACTATAATGTAAATGGTGTTTTCTCCAAATATTTAATGGCTGCAGTCTGAGTTGTCCCAGAATTTTTCATTAATTTGAAGAAATAAGAAGATGAATAGTAATGCTTCTATGCTTTGGCTTTAGAATAGCAGAACCTATTTTTTCCGGTTTCCTTCATCTTTTTAAGTCATTTACAGCAATGCAATAACATTATTTCAGCTTGTATGTCAGTTTACACCTACTTGCTTTGGTGAAAATAATTGCAAAGAGTACAGGGTAGTTGAAAATAACCACCAGAATTTTAGAACTTCCCTTTTCCCCCCAGTACTTTATGGAGAATGGGGTGAGTCCATATTCATTGTAGGTTTGAGGCTAAAACTTTTGAAGGTAAGCAGTTGCTTTCATCTTGGTGAACCTCTGTTTTTGCTAAGATCATCTCCTCTAAACATTCGGATCCTTTCTAATGAGAGAAGTTGAAAGATGTAGCAAACAAAGGGAGGTGGGAAGTCTGTGAAGTTGTGGGGTAGCTCTTAAATGGTTGTTCTTTGCTTCTGCAAATCTTAACCTCTAAAAGACTTCTTGAGACATTAGTGCTTTCTGTTTCAGATGTTTGCGGAATGCCTTCAAATCAGCCCCGGTTCATCTTCAGCAGGATAATTGGAGGTGAAGAAGCTGTACCATACTCATGGCCCTGGCAGGTCAGCATACAAATTTCAGATGAGCATATCTGTGGAGGAGCAGTTCTTGCCAAAGAATGGGTGGTCACAGCTGCTCATTGCTTTAATTCTAGGTAAGAACTCTGGGATGAACCCTTCCCTGGGAACATCTGTAATTGCATGGTGTGTGTCTGCAGCGTGGTCGTTCTGCCCAGGGTGGCTGTCACAGTTTTGGTTACCACTTACTTGCAGCTCACACTGGCATAGGATTCTTTTGCTCCATACAGACGTACTAGGATTAGGGTGGCTACTAAGGAAGTAAGCAGCCTACTTCTATAGGCTTGGGTTTCATTCAGATCAGTTTTCAGAAGAGTTGATAAGATACTAAGTCCTTTGTCATCCATCACTTACTCTTAGGTAACTTCTTCGTGTTTGGGTCATATACAGAGCATGTTTTCATCCAAGAAGAATCAACCTATCCAAAAATGAAAAAATTACTGAATTTGCATAGATTTTGGAGGACATACGGGAGGCTTTTGTGCACAGGGTTGATGCCGTTCCTTTATCAAGAACCTATCAATCTGTTAAATCAGATTGCATGGAAATTTTTCTGTCTTTATTGAGAGGAGACAAAAGGATAGTCTGTATGACTTTCGGACTTTTTAAAATACTTTCTAAAATGTAATTTGTTTATTTATCTCTTAGGCTGAACACTATCTGTTTTGAAGTTCAAATTAATCACGAGTACATTAATTTAACATTCACATACATTGGGTCATTAAAATATTTTTTAAAAATCCTCTCAGGATTGCTGATAATTAAGTATTCTGGCCTGTTTTCAAATGAAGTTGCAATTACTTGAAAATGAGAGGAAGCTTTCAAAAGTCCCAAATGCCAAAAATGCTTAGACATCTATATTCTCCATGTCTTTGATTCTCTTCCCCCCGCCCCCCCCAAAACTGGGGATCTGAAATGCAAGTGCCTTTTCGAATTTTGGACTTTGGCTTCTAAGTTTCTAAATAATAGTTTGCAAAACTTTATGTCAGGAGCATTGCTATGTTGAAGGTACTGCTTTAAGAGCCATATTAAGGAGGAATTCTCTATTGTACCTTGCCATCACATCAGAATTGCCATATGTGTCTTAATGATTCAACGAATGTAATTCGTAGTAATGTTTGAGAGGTTACGCATTTTTTCATTAAGAAGGTAAGGACCAGCACTGTCCCGGGATGATGTGGACCTTATGTTCTGTGTCAGGCACCCTCAATCCTTACAGAAGTGACCTTCCTCTTAGTTTCCTGTGTGTTTGAGAGATCCTACTGCCTCGTCATGAGACTATTTCATGCTCCCTAGAAGACAATAGGAAGATTTCCGAAGATTTGTATGGGAGTGAGGGCCTCGGGAAGAGTTGGCCCAGGAATGTGTAGGGCCCTAGTATCTATTCTGGGTGGGGGAGGTTTTCAGATTCACTGGTTTCAAGACTGCAGTTATAGCAGCGGGAGAACATACCTACTTTTCTTTTTTTTAAGGGAACCATACAGAGACTTATGGATGGTGGTAACAGGGCTTCATGATCTTACAGAGCAAGAGTACAGACAGGTAGTATAAGTTCTGCTTAACAATCTTCACAATAAATCAATCTTGCAAAATAGTTTTTAATGTAAATGTGTTTCCCAAATTGTTCATGATGCAACAATCTACCAGCCTGCACACTGACCTTAATCTGCGTTTACACAACAGCTTTTGTGTGACTCTCAGGGAAATTGTATCAACACAGACGTGTGCCTTCACCAGTAATGAGCTCCAAACCTCAATATTCTGGAGGAGGTATGGGTGGGGAGCGTATTGTCTCTAAATTGCCTCGTGACAATTACCAAGACAGAAATAATTGAGGCACAACTTTCCACTTTGCTCAGACTAAACAAATGTTTTTCCAAGACGCTGTTCCTACACTTGCTAGATGGGGCTTCCTGCATGTTCCCTGGTCCGTGTCCAAGAGGCATAATTTTGACTTGTTAATATAAGAAAACTGGTAACTTCAGTAGCTGCTTTTAAATGTTTCCTTCTCTTAAGGCAACTTGCACATGCCCTGAAAATTTGTAAAACCAAAGTTACTTAGAGACTCAAATTCACAAGTCATTCAGAAAATGTCAATGTCCTTGCTTTCTTAGAAAAGCTCAGTAAAGCAGTATATTATACATCCAAGTTTTAACAAGACCACTATGGACTCGGATATCGCCTTACTGCAACTGGCCGAGCCCTTAGAATTTAACCACTACGTGAGCCCAGTGTGCCTCCCTGCCGAGGAGGAGACGGTCCAGCCCTCAAGCGTATGCGTTGTCACAGGATGGGGAGCGTGTGAAGAAGGTATGTGGCCTTGGCCGTTTTGAAGGTAGAGCATGCTGTAGCTGTGTTTTAAATACCTCGTTCCGTGTTGTAACATTCATTCTGTTTATACATTAGTTTCTGGAGAACAGACATGTTAAAAAGTTTTCACTTTTGTAAGCTCAGCTAGACATGCAGGGAAACGGGTGGGAGGAAAGAAATCAGATAATTTAGATTGAGACCATTTGAAAAGGGGAGGATTAAAGCTTCTTTCTGGAATTGTTAATTCACGCCTCTACTGGTTTCTGAGATGTCTTTTACTTCAAGACAGAGAAAAGGGGAAAAAACTGCATCAGCTGGAAGTCCCCATCCTGGTGCTTGACACGTGTCAGAGCTATTACATAAATCTTCCCAGTAAAGTGACCCAGCAGATGATCTGTGCTGGATTCCCTCTGGAAGAAGGCAGGGACTCATGCACAGTAAGTTGCGCACATCATCTTTGCCTTCTGACACTTGGGATATGGCAGATGGGTTCTGAAAAAGAGGAGTGTTAAAACCTCACCAAAAGCTGTAAGTGATTTACTGTGAAAGACTCCTTAATAGTAGGATTTTTATTACTTGTATTGCAAAAAGAGATACTTCTCTTGAACAAAGGTTATTTCTTTCTCTGCCTTTTAAAAACAGAAACCTCCAAACACAGGAGCAGCTGGGACCTCTCGTAGCTGAACTTATATTTTAAAAACATAAGGAGTGATATTAGCTCATAACAAGATTCCTTTCTTCTTGTGCAGGGTGATTCTGGTGGCCCATTGGTTTGTCCTTCAGAAGATAACTCAGGATTTTACACCCTTCATGGAATCACTAGCTGGGGCATGGGATGTGGAAGGAAGAGCTACCCAGGAGTATACACAAATGTTGGTGTTTTTGTTGACTGGATCAAGCAGAGTATTAATAGTAGTGGTATGTATGAAAAAAAAAAAACAATTAAATGAATCCTTTTGCTAATGCTAAATGCTTCAATCGAGGTCTTTTTCCAGGGTGCCATTTTTATATTTGTGTGTCCAGCACTTCCTGCAATCGTGGCTGTTTAAAATACGCCTACTAAATGCCCAGAAACAGACGAATCTAAATCAGTAGTCACTTCTGAAAATCTTATTTCTTCTGGATGATCCCTTCTAGAGAAGGGATTATTCCCTTCTCTATTGTATTTCTCATGTTGATAAAAATGTTTTCCTTACTGCCGCTTTGCTGCTTCATTTCTCAGGGTTGGGAGGAGGTAGGGAGGCATGAACTGACACATAGATGACAGCTGAGTCCACTTTGACAAGTTTACAGCGTGCCTTTGTTGATGTTCTTTGCAAAGTTCACCCTGGTTTATTTTTCTCCTTGTTGTAGATCTCCCCGTTTTCATGGTGTGACCGTCAAAAGAGCTGGACCACATTGTAGAACACAGAAGTAAAACTGTCGTTGAAAGCAAAATTTGGTGAGAGCATGTTAGCTCGCGATTGGTGAACAGATTCCAAAGTAGCTGATACTTACCCTGGTGAATTTACAGCTGATTTACCTGAATTGAGACTTCAGCTTTACATGTGTGTGCTTGGAACAGACACAAGTTACTTGCAGGCTTCTGACACTCTGTTAATCTATTTTAGAAGGAAAGAAAGGGAAAATAATCCACCATAAACCAAGCATATCCTTGAAGGTAGTACTGGAGAGCATAAAAATCCTGCAGAAATGAGATGAAATAAGTGCCTGTGTAAAACAACTGAAGGGGCAGCCAGTTATCCTTCCATTACGGTCAATGAGAGTGTTACTTCTGGCAATGAGAAGACCCAGGTAGTGGTAGTAGTAGTGTGTCACTGAGGAGCAGAACAACATTGTGTAGTCATTAGTGATATGAATCAATCCAATAGCTGGGAAAAGGATATTTTTAATACAGTTCCTGTTTTAACAAATTGTGTGTTGTTTAAACAGAAGGGTTTGAAAAGACAAGTGTTACAGGCCGAAGTCCTTTGGCACCATGCAAGAACTGACAGCTATCCTAATTAATCTATACATATAACTAAAGAGGTATTGTGTAATCCACACACTGCAAACTGAGCACATTTACTTGTAAATAGCAGTTTGGTTTATGCCAAAATGGCTGCTAACACAAGAAATGTTGATGACAGGCTCCCATTAGCTTGGCAGACTGTTCTGTGCCCAGCCTTGGTGTTTAGAAGCTAGCTCACTATGATAGTACAATACGTAACACCAGTATAATCCTTCTTCGACTCAATGGTCCAGAAAGTAACTAGGAAAGAAGTAAGATATCTCATTTCGTTTCTGTTGATATTAATGGCAAAAATCTAGAGAGATGTGTTTCCCATACATGCATTTGGTGCCAGTAACCCTACTCTTTTGATTACATTAATTTAGAGCTTCTAATTATTTTAAAGATATAATCTTATTCTGTACCCAGGGAAAAAAACAATCTCTCTACCTTTATTCCCAAATGAATATGTTAAACGTTTTTTTACCAGTTTCTCCTCTTCACTGTAAAGTTTTAGGCAAAAGCCCACAAAATAATGTGGAGCATGAACTTTCTGTGAAACTATGAAAGTACTTTATGGTGGAAGGACTATGGACAAATTCAGGTTAAGTCTAAGGTACAGCTGTATTACATTATTGATAGATCATGCTTGTTCTATCTTTGACAAGCTCTTTGAAGAGTCTTTGGAAAGCACTGGAGGGAAAATATCCTTTGTAATTTTTCATTATGGAAGTCTGTTAATGTTCAGTTATGGTAGAACCTGCTATTAGCTAACCATATCCGTTTAACTACGCTGGGAGCAGTTGTGTCTAATCCCTCGGTTTTTATTCTGTATCGCTTAACAGGAACAAGATGACTTAAAATACCTGTAAAGATTTTATCTGCTTATTAATCTAATAGAATGATATCACGTTAGGTGTGTTCAGAAAAATAAAAAAGTGGGGGGAGAACTACAGGTGGTATCAGCTGTGCTAGCCCTATTGAATGCAGTGGTTATATGCTGATAAAATTTATATCACTTAAAAAAATTCCTTTCATATAGTAGGAGTGCCATCTTCAATTATTTGTACTTTATTTGATTTTTGCTTGACTGCATGATGTCAACCTTTTGTGTTTCTCCTAGTATGGTTTTACAAATAGTCTAGTTTTGCTTTTGTTTGTTGTATCTTTTTAGTCTTTTGTAAGCTGACAATATCTTTTAGCAAGAGAACTGTTTTGTGATGCAAACGAAATCTGATTTTTTAAAAAAAATAAAAACTTACTTTCAGTGGAGTTCATGTAATGGAATTAGTTTTTACAAAATTTATTATGAAGTCTGCTTTAATTCTTAACAGTTGTTACGAGGCTTTCCCAAACCCTACAGTCAAAAGGTAGGATACTAGTAGCCTACCTGATTACCGAGGTAGGCTCAGGTTTCCTGCGTGCTTAAAATCTGGATATAAACCTTCTTCTGTTGGCAGGTAAGTAAAAATATCTTCTTTGTAACATCATATGGAAAGAAAGGCTCATTGCATTGTTCAGTGGCACTATGCTAAATATTTAGAATAAGTGCCTATGTGCAAAAATATCTTATTCTGACCTTTGGTTAACAGGAGCATCTTTGACCATAAGTCTTCCTGCTTAGCTCTGAAATGGTAGTCCTGCTCTGTATGTGGGCATGGGCATGGGCATGCATGCTGGAAGTCCAACCACATTGCCAGTGGTGCACCTACATTGTCTTTGCGGGAGTGGTTATTAGAGCACTTTTGTAACTTTTGTTGGAAAAGGGAGACCTTCATCAGAAAATAGAAAGTATACGGCCATTGTTAAAATCATGTCTGGCAATAGTATAGAAGAGGAAGCAACTGTGGTCTGAAATCTGGGTTCTGGCTATATAGCCCAACAAAGGATATTAAAAACATTGTTGATCTCTGACTCTGTGGCATTAGGTCTGTAAATTCCTGCTTCATAATTCTTTTACTTTTCCATTTCCTCTTTTTCCAGTTTAGTTTTTCCAGCATAGTGGCTTACTACATCGTCCTGCTCTCGGTTACTTGTGCTCCTGTGACCTCCTGGATGAAGCCAGAGGAGCAATAGCACTGCAGCATCATATCCTTCCTTGGACGTACTCTGCGTGGAGGTATGCGTGCCATGGATTTCCTGACTCTCTCTCTTTACAGAGTGGGTCTGCCCAAAAAGATCTAACAATTATAGTATTTAGGTGGTACTGTAGAACTATATTCTATGTGGTCTTCCTTGTTTTCTTCTCTTTTCCCCTAGCCTTTTTTCCTTTGTACTTGAGGACAAGTGGCACAACGGCAGTTTTTTTTCCTCATTTAGGAATCCATTTGCTGTCATGTATTGGATGCACAGAAAGACTGTTAACTTCGTCATCTGAAGTGACTAGACTTGATTCTTTGCGTGCTTTCAAGAGAGTGAATTGACCAGTAACGCCAGAGGAACTGTGGATGTTACATCTGTGTAAGACAAGTTAACAAGAGGAAAGAATTAGACTTGGTACTTTGAAGGAAAAAAAAAAAAGTTTTACATAGATCTAACCCCTGCCCTTGGCTCAAAAGAAAGGAAAATAATCAGGAAAAATGAAAGGAGCATTAGGAATAGTTAATACAGAAAACAAGAAATACCTCTAAGTGTTTCTCAAGCTCTACAAAACTGAGTCCTGTTCTTGAGGGAAGATTAATGCTTCATATCGATAGTGCAATTCAGGGAACCACTGGTAATTGCATAGCTGTACAATTATTAGTCATAGCAAAATAGACAGGAAATCCCGTCTGGAAAACTAAAAAAAAAAAAAAAAGGACAAATTCCTGTTTATCTTTCGCTTGTTCTTATTTATCCTTCAGGATAAATGTAAATGCTGACTGAGAGATCTGAATATTTCTTGTCTCTATTAATTTTTGTTCTGCTTTATTATTCTTAATTTCGAGCCTTTTGCCATATGGATATATGGTAGATCATTGATGAAAGCAAAATACAAAAAGGTTGCAAGCTGTACCATTACCATATTGTCAGAAAATAAGAAGTCACAGCGTCTCGGTGGGAGAATCTAGCTTCTTTAATCATGGAGAATGGGTCATTCAGCCTGGAAGTCCTGGGTTTGGTTACAATACTCTTGAGGATAGTCGCTCTGTGTGACACTGATGCAAGGAGTTAAATTACTTCAGGAATGGCATTGTAATATGTAGCTCTGAGCCTCTCTCTGTTTTCAGCAGCCTGTATAATAGAGTGTTGAGTTATATTTTGGGAGTGGTTCCCCTGCTTTTGAAGTCAGGGGAGGAAAGCTAACATTAACAAAAAATTAAAAAGGAGTGTGGCGGAGTATTAATTCTCTGGTCATCCATAGTCAGTACTTCAGTAGCACAGGAGACCGAACGTATTTTTCTTTCAGTCTTTTTACAAGGCACATAAAACAGAAGCATTCTAAAAACTAATAAATCAGATTTATTATCTTGTTTTACCGTCTACAGCTTGGCACGCTGTGACATTATTCCTGGCATTCCTTCCTTCCCCATAGGCTTGATCAGTTTGTTTTCTTCCTCCTGACAAAGATGTGTCTGTGTGATATGGGCAGGCTTTTATTTTAGATAAACTATTTTGAACCTTGTGGCATGGGCTTGGACTTCAGAGACTTGTATTTTCTTTTAATTGAGTTTGTCCCAAACTGTGTGCTCCTGTCCTACGCTCTGTAGAGAGGATAATGATACTTAGTCTCTTTTGTGTTTTTGGTTTTTCATTTTAAACCACTTTGAAGTCAGTAAACACTAAATACTTTGTTAGTGCTGCTTGTCACAAAATAAAATTTTGGCCCAGGGTATAGGTCAGAAGTTAGGAAATAATTTTTGTTCCTTCAGTCACACTAGCTGAAGTTCAGCTTTCTTACCCACCCCCTCCCCACCCCACCCCCCTTTCCTTAGTTAATTGGTCATTTGCCAGTAGTTTGCAGCACAGACTGTGGACTGTACATGCTGTCTGCAGGGAAAATCACAAATGCAAACCAAGGCAACCAGCAGTGCCTGGTGCTGGGGGCACTGGCATTGCAATGCAGGCCTTACCTGAAATGCTGGTGCAGCCTTCATCGCCTTTCATTAGCGTTGTACCTAGTGCAGACTTGAGGATGTTTGTATATGAAAATGAAAGATGATGGATGTCTTTACCTGTGAACCTTATAGTGTTAGATTATAAGGTTGCATGCTATTTCTGCCTAGAGGGACTAGAACTATGCTATTTTACAGGACAGACTGGACAAACTGGGACTGGACCAGAGCTCCTGCAGCATTCTGTTCCTGAACACGAAGGCAATGAGAATTGAGGGAGGAGAGCGCACGGGAGGAAAAAGGACTGTAGCCAGTGGGTGTCCACCCTGGGTAACTGGATTTTGTGGCTGTTTCTGTCCCACTGTTTTGTGCAAAGTGTGCCTGGTTGCTTGCAGTGTCCCGTGGTGTGCTCCCATCCTGGGGAGCAGGACCTGCTGTCCAAAGCGGTCCCGCAGTCCTCTCCGTCAGCAAAACCTGCGGGCGGGACACGTAAATAGCTGACAAACCACTAAGTATTACTAAAGATGCCTTTAGCTTTACAAAATAGACGCTTCTGACAGGAATTCCTCTCCTAAGGTATCCTGTTTGAGCCCGGGCTGGGAGAGGAGCGGGGTGCTACACGCCGTGTGCAGAGATGCCCCAGGCCGGCGGCGACCCCCCCGGGCGTGCCCGGCGGCGGGAGGCGGAACCCCGCGGGGGCAGCGGAGCTCCGCGGGGCCGGGCCGGGCGGGGGCGGAGCGGGGAGGGCAGAGGGCGCAGGTGGAGCGGTGTCTGCTGGCTGGGGAGCTGCGGGCGGTCGCTATGGAGGCGCTTGTGGTGAGGGGTCGGGAGGGAGGCGGGCCGGGCGCGAGTGTGGCGGGCCGTTCCCCTGACCGCCTTGCCCTTCTCCTCACAGGATGCCCCCGTGGCCATCGCCGTGGCCGTGGTAGCCGTATCCGCTCTGCTGCTGCTGCTCCTCAGGGGGACAGGGCGGAGGGCGAGCGGCCTCGTCACCTTGCAGGACCCTCTCGAGAAGTATCCGCTGCGGCTGGTGGACAAAGAGGTGACCGAGCGCCCGGGGCGGCCTCTGGCGCCCCTGAACCCCTTCCCTCGTCCCGGCGCTGCTGGGGTCGTGCCGGCCCCTTTGCTGCCCATCGGGTGGGCGGGGACGGTTGGTCCGTTGGCCGGGGGTGGGGGGGGTCTGAGGGGCGGTTGGTCCGTTGGGGGCCTGAGGGGAGGTTGGTCCGTTGGCTTGGGGTGGGGGTGTCTGAGGGGCGGTTGGGCCGTTGGCCCGGGGGGGTGCCTGTGGGGCCGTTGGTCGGTTGAGGGCCTGAGGGGAGGTTGGTCCGTTGTCGTGGGGGGCGAATGTCTGAGGGGCGGTTGGTCATTTGGCAGGGGATCTGAGGGGCGGTCGGGCCGTTGGCCCGGGGTGTGTGTGTGTGTCTGAGGGGCGGTTTGTCATGGGCTGCCCCCAGCTTCGGGGCCGGGGATATGCCCAGAGCCCTCAAAGGGCAGCTGTGACTCCCGCTGCAACGTACATCAGGATTCTTAAAAGCATTTGTGCCTACACTACGGCATTATAGTTGTTTCAAGAGGAGGGTAGACTCGTGTCTTTGTATGTTTAAATCCTAGTTTGTGGCTGTGTTTCATCCTTGGTTTCTGTCCAATGTGCATCACTGAGAAGTAATCCCAGCAGCCTGTGCTTCTGCACGTCATGTCTTGCCTGATCTTTGGCCACAAATTATGAAATGTGCTCACTGGCCTTGGGCAATAGAAGGTTTCCAGATTTTCTTTATGTAAAGATGCTGCAGGGACTGCACAGACAGGCAAAAGTTACTCCTTGTGGAATTAAAGAGGAAAAGACCGCTTTTAAAGCTTATGATCTGTTTAAACTTTATTTTTTCAAAGCTATTTCTGCTTCCCTTCCTAGTATTTGGCTTGCATGCTAACAAAAAACAGGCTCACTAAAGCATATCCTGTTGAGTAACGTGGTGACGTTGAGTAGAGTGGTGATGTTGACCTCCTTCTGATTTTGTTTTGTATTTTTAGGAAATCAGTCATGATACTAAGAAATTCCGATTTGGGCTACCTTCACCAGATCATGTATTAGGATTACCTGTAGGTAAGTACTGAAAACACTTCAGGACATACGTTTCTGGTTTCAGGATTTAGAACTGTACTCATAGTTCTTGGACTTCTGATTGTTTGTGAATTTAAGGCTCAGCAAAGCGAGGAGTTAAAAGCTGCATCTGAATGCTGCTGCGTCAGAGAGAAATGTCAGCTTTCCCAAAGGGTTGTGTTTCTGATCTTTTGTGTGTGCTTTGTCCTGCTTGTGTTCAATTCTGTGGTGTGGTTTAGAACAAGAACAGTGAAGCAACTGAGTCTGATGAAGTTCATCACCAGACAGGATATAAGCAAGAATGGTACCTGTCAAAGCCGTTTCGTATTTCTTATTTGCATTCTGCTGCTACCTGGTGCCCTCAGCTTATTGTCAACTGCCCTCATGCTTTTGGTGAATAGGGTCGCATTTGTAAATCAGAAAAAGAACAACTCTTCTGCCTGGGAAGCTTGTAACTATTCTGTGCAGAACAAAGGGGAAAAAAAATAACTACTGTATGTAGAAGATGCTGAAATATTCAGAGCCTTTTCTGTGCACACACTGACCTTTGATTTACATACGTCTTTCCTGTGCCTTGCAAAACTGATGGTAATGAACCTTGGAATCAGTGGTAATCTGTGCAGGGGACAGTCTCCCTTTCTGATCTGCAGACGTGGCAGACGTAGCCCTGTTTGTTCTGTACTGTGTTTTGCAGTTCCCTGTGCTGTATGGCAAGGGTCAGGGTCTTTCCCGTTCCATGCTGTGGGCACGTCCTTCTTGCATGCTGCCTGTCAAGGGCAGCAGTCTTTCTCCAAATTCTCTTCTGGCTTGTATAGGAAAGTGCAATTGAACTGTCTGCATTAACTAGACAAATGATAAAAGAATTGAGACATACCCTGCAGTGCTTGTGTTTATCCAGACTTTATTCTTAAGAATTTAGGAGCAATCTGAAACTATATGGGCCAGATTACTTCCTGGGAGATTCCTGCCTTCAGCTTTTTACCAGGATCACTTTGCTAAAAATAAAAATGTGTTCTGCCAGCACTCTTCCTGCTTTTTGTTTTTCCATACAACTCTCCAGATTAGTGCTGTCTGGCTGAGGAGACTACTCTTGGCAAGGAGTTTCAGTTCTTTTAATCAGCAGAAAGAAACTGGGTGCCTTTCAGAGTCTGCCTCTTGGAGCATTAGGTTGGGCAAAGAGCTCTCTCTGCACAGCAGCATCCAATGCTGTGGAAGCCACAGCATTATGGAGGTAGGAGTTATGGAGAAAGAATATGGCCAAAGGCATTGTTCTTGATGTTTTGGTGCAGCATCTTTGGGGAGTTTGCTCTGAGAGACTGCTGCTATTAAACAGTAATACTTATTTCTTTGCCTGCGTGAACTGATGTATCCTTGATTCCACTTCATAATTACAAGAGGCAATGGGCACAAACTGGAACACAGGAAATTCCACCTGAACACAAGGAAAACCTTCTTTACTGTGAGGGTGACAGAGCACTGGAAGAGGCTGCCCAGAGAGGCGGTGGAGTCTCCTCCTCCGGAGATATTAAAAACCTGCCTGGATGCATTCCTGTCCAACCTGCTCTAGGTGAACCTGCTTTGGCAGGTCCCTTCCAACCCCTATCATTCTGTGATTCTGTGAATATGATAACAGCAGAACACAAAATACAGAGGGCACTTGAGACTGCACAGCAAACTTTCTATATCACTATTTTACTATAAATTTCCTATTTTCCTCTTATCTTATCCTTGATTCTGTAATGTACCAGCTCTCCTCAGTTACCCCTACTCCAGAAATTCTTGCTGAAAAAAGAGAAGAGGCTAGATATTTTTACAGCATTTTTATGGTAAAGATTTTCTGCATCATTGCTTGTTACAATACCTGCTTTTCTCACTTGTCTTGTCCTCCAGGGATGAAAAAATAAATAAACAGGTTGTAATTCTTTCTCTCTAGGCCAACATGTTTACCTTTCCGCAAAAATTGATGGTAATCTGGTGATTCGAGCCTATACCCCAGTTTCCAGTGATGAAACAAAAGGTTATGTTGATTTAATTATAAAGGTAAATTTTTGGTTTCTTTTAACATAGATAAGTTGCTAACTGGAATGAAGGAAAGTACTTAATTTTAGTGAAATACAGAGTTTATTTTGATCGATCTTCTTGCAAATAGGATGACTGCATGCCAAACAACTCATTTCACAATATCCTTGAATAGTAAGCTGTATCTCATGTCTCTGCTGTATATTACTGAGAGATAGCAGAGGTAGGGAAGATGGAGAAGGGATTTGCTTCCTTGGCAGTACTGCAGGAACTTCCCTAGTATCTTTTGTTTGGCAATGCATGAATAGCAGTCATTCTCCCTCAAGCTGCCTGCTGCTACTAGTACTTACTGCTAATAGCTGTAAGTAGGAAACAAGTCAATAAGAACGGCTATCTTTGGTGATGCTACAAAGATTGCCATTATACGTCTGTAAGCATCAGAAGTTCTGCTGACCTGTTTATTGATTAAGAAAATAGGATACAGAAACAAGGGAAATCTTGAAATCCTTTAAGCTAGGGAATGCAGGATGATTTGATCCCAGAACTTCTGGACATGATAATCCTTTTCCGTGATAGAGTTTGGCCTTAGGCAAAGTTCTGGCCTTTTTTTTGCACCCTCTGTTCTTCGTGTTACAAGTATGGTGAATTGCTATTAACTACTTAATAGTTATGTGCTTTGAAAGGTGAAAAAGCTATCATGTTGCTGAAGTGTCTGTGAAAGTCTTAAAAAAAAAAAAAGATGCAGGAATGCTATTTTCAGAAGGAGTGATTACAAAAATGGGGTGACATAAGGTTCTTGCTGGAGGGACAGTGAAATGAGGGCACCAACACGTAATCTGCCTGCTGCCAATTCCTGTTAGCTTGTCTGTTTGCAGAGAGCATAGGAACACGTGCCTGAGCGAGCCTTGTACGTATTTTGGCTGCTTTCTGTTGCAAGGCACAACAGATAACTGAGAACAAAGAATTGTCTCAATTTCTTTCTCAGATGCTAAATTTCAGACCTGCAATATTGTGTTCTACAGTTTGTAATATTGTCTGCAGGACAGCTAGAGGTTGGTATCATACCAAGTATTGTTTTTACAGGTCTACCACAAAAATGTGAATCCCAAGTTTCCAGAAGGTGGGAAGATGTCCCAGTACCTAAATGACATGAAGATTGGAGATACTATTGATTTCAGAGGGCCAAATGGGCTCCTTGTCTATAAGGGGACAGGTACTGTGACGTGAAGGCGGGAGAGCAAAAAAGGAGGAACTTGTATTGGTTATTTTCAGAGGTGTTTTATAAAACTCAACAACTTTGTAGAGAATCTTTTTTTTAAAAATCGGAAAAGAGAAAATCCACCTTTCCTGGTCTTGACCAAGAGCCCATCAGAATTGATATGATAGGAAAGAGTACTTTGTGTTTACTCTGTGTGAGGAATAGCAGGTTACTGTCTCACTCCTGGGACCATATAATTAAATTTGAAATAAACACTATTGAATTATATTACTGAGAAGGCTGCACTGGAGATAATGCCTCAGCTATACGCATGGAGGGAGATGTTTCAGATGCTTCTTAAACAAGGGAGCTTGTGGCCTAAAATGCCCTCTGAAAATCTCAGCGTTGTTACTGAATAACCCGCTGATTGAGAGCCAGCTCCGTTTGATGATTAAACCAGGTCTGAGTTGACTGGGAGGAAGTAAGTTCAGAGAAGTAATCCTCTTTCAAGATGCAAGTGAAAGATTTTGCACTGATCTTGACTGAGAGGGACTGTGGGCTTTACTCTTATCTCAGTGAGATAAATCCTCAACGCTTCTCTGGATCATGACCTTTTATGATGAGTAATTGTCCTGGTTCCGGTGGGGAAAGGGTTAATTTTTCCTGGTATTCCATGCCATGTGAGCCACGCCCACCCTGAGCTGCCGGGGGAGGGGGCAGGAAGTTGCTGCTTAAAAGCGGGCTGGGGCGGCCCGGGTCCGCCCGGCGAGCGGCGGGGGAGCGGCGGTTCCGTAATCGTGTTTGTATACTCCCCTATCCGTGTTGTTGTTGTTGTTTGCCTGTTCCCTTTGCTGTTCTGTTAAACTGCCTTTGTCTCAACCCAAGAGTCTTGCCTTTTCTTACGATTCTTCCTGTGTTAGGAAGGCACGAGCGAGTGGCACGTGGTTCTTTGTTGCCGTCTGAGGCTAAACCACGACAGTCCTTTTGGCACCCAACGTGGGGCTCGAAGGGTTGAGATAACGACAGAATCCAACTAGAACGTGGAAAAAACGGTTTTGGTTTTTTAGGTAAATAGTCACTGGTCATCATGTTGCTTGGTTTGTTCTCATGGCTGTGTTACATAAATTCCTATATGGCTTATGTACTCCCTGCGATGCTGTTTACCATGTCTGGAAGAGGGATGAGGATTATCATTCTGCTGTCCTGTGCGATATCTGTTTATGATACGATAACATCACTGTTCAGACGGCTATTTTGGGGTGTTTATGTGGTTTTGCTGTCCTGTCCGTACATTGGACATCGTCTCTCAGAATTTGTTAATAATTTCCCCAGCCCTTTTGCCTCCCTTTTCTCCTTCGGGTCAGGTATGACAGCTTTTGAGAATTTTGAATATCCTTGGGATACTCAAACCAGTGTGTTCCTAGTGCTATGTCTCCTGAATACGTTCCAGGTCTTGTTTAGGGTTAAGCGACTATTTAAGACTACCACCCGGAGATCTGCTCCGAGGCTGGATAGTCAGGGGTGGCACGGCATGTGGGAGAGCATGGGCAGGTACCTAGAGAACTACTCACCTCCAATGGTCTGGGATTTCACCCCTGAACAATTACAGGACCCTGATAAAGTGGTAGAACATTTGAAGGGAAAATGCTGTGGCTATTCTAGAGAGGCACAACTCACCGCGCTGTGCTGGGCCCTGGCCAGTGTCTACCAGGCACTGCTCAGAATTATGCAGCACCCTCAAGGGGAAGAGATGGAAACCAGACCAGCAGCCCCTGCGGCAGCCCCTGCGGCTGCTGCAACCCCTGCGGCAGCGCCTGCGGCTGCTGCAGCCCCTGCGGCAGCGCCTGCGGCTGCTGCAGCCCCTGCGGCAGCCCCTGCGGCTGCTGCAGTCCCTGCGACAGCCCCTGCGGCTGCTGCAACCCCTGTGGTAGCCACTGCGGCTACTGCAACCCCTGTGGTAGCCACTGCCACTGAACCAGGGAACCAACCCGTGCCGGTATCAGTTGCCCCCATACAGAAGAAGAAGTACACAAAGAAATCAGTTCGCTTAGTAAGAGATGATGATGAACCAGGGTCATCACGAGAGCAGGAGGAAGAGGCAGAACCAGAGATAATTACTCGATCCCTATCCTTGAGTGAGCTGCGGGATATGCGAAAAGATTTCAGCCAACTTTCAGGCGAGCACATTGTCACCTGGCTGCTCCGGTGCTGGGATAATGGGGCCAGTAGCCTGGAATTAGAGGGTAGGGAGGCCAGGCAGCTGGGATCCCTGTCTAGGGAAGGCGGCATTGACAAGGCGATTGGGAAGAAGACCCAAGCCCTCAGCCTCTGGAAACGACTCCTGTTAGGCGTGAGGGAGAGGTACCCCTTCAGTGAGGATGTTGTATGTCAGCCAAGCAAGTGGACTACCATGGAAAGAGGTATCCAGTACCTGAGAGAATTAGCCATGCGGGAGATGATTTATTATGACTTGGACAATGCAGACTTACCCACAGACCCTGATGAGGTGCGATGCACAAGGCCCATGTGGCGGAAGTTTGTACGGAGCGCACCATCGTCATATGCCAACTCCCTGGCAGTAATGGAATGGAAAGGTGAAGAGGGACCAACGGTGGATGAGGTAGCTGGCCGGCTCCGGCGATATGAAGAAAGTCTCTCTTCCCCCCTTGTCTCAGCTGTGGAGAAACTGTCGCGGAAGGTCCAGCAACTTGAAGAGAATATGTCCTACTCCCCACCTGCACGGGCCAGTATCTCAGCTATTAGAAGCAGGCATTTCCCCACTCAAGAGAGAGAGTACGGAGGGTACACACCACGAGGCACCCTGTGGTTCTACCTGCGGGACCACGGAGAGGACATGAGGAAGTGGGATGGACAACCTACTTCGATCCTGCGGACACGGGTACAGGAGTTGCAAGGAAGGACAACCACAAAAGGGGATCCCTCCAGGAAAAGTGCCGCCCCAGTTTCCAGTGGGCTGTTCCCCAGACAAAGCAGAAGGCCTGATCTTGCTTCTGATCCTCTTGAAGGAACTTCCAAGTCATTTATGCAAGAAGTGAGTAATGGATACTATGACCAGTATTAGGGGGGCCCTGCCTCCGGCCAGGTGGAGGAAAGGGACAACCGGGTTTATTGGACGGTGTGGATTCGATGGCCTGGCACATCAGACCCACAGGAGTATAAGGCTCTAGTGGACACGGGTGCGCAGTGTACTTTAATACCATCAAGCTATAGAGGGGCAGAACCCATTTGTATTTCTGGGGTGACAGGGGGATCCCAAGAGTTGACTGTACTGGAGGCGGAAGTGAGCCTAACTGGGAATGAGTGGCAAAAGCATCCCATTGTGACTGGCCCAGAGGCTCCATGCATCCTTGGTATAGATTACCTCAGGAGAGGGTATTTTAAGGACCCAAAAGGGTACCGCTGGGCCTTTGGCATAGCTGCTTTGGAGACAGAGGAAGTTAAACAGTTATCTGCCTTGCCTGGTCTCTCGGAGGATTCTTCTGTTGTGGGGTTGTTGAGGGTCAAAGAACAACAGGTGCCGATTGCTACCACAACGGTGCATCGGCGGCAGTATCGCACTAACCGAGACTCTCTGATTCCCATCCATGAGCTGATTCGTCAACTAGAGGTTCAAGGAGTGATCAGCAAGACTCGCTCACCCTTTAACAGTCCCATATGGCCGGTGCGAAAATCTAATGGAGAGTGGAGGCTAACTGTAGACTATCGTGGTCTGAATGAAGTCACGCCACCGCTGAGTGCTGCTGTGCCGGACATGCTAGAACTCCAGTACGAACTGGAGTCCAAGGCAGCCAAGTGGTATGCCACGATTGATATAGCGAATGCATTCTTCTCAATCCCTTTGGCAGCAGAGTGCAGGCCACAGTTTGCTTTCACTTGGAGGGGCGTCCAATACACCTGGAATCGACTGCCCCAGGGGTGGAAACACAGCCCCACCATTTGCCATGGACTGATCCAGACTGCACTGGAACAGGGTGAAGCTCCAGAACATCTGCAGTACATTGATGACATCATTGTATGGGGAAACACAGCAGAAGAAGTTTTTGAGAAAGGGAGTAAAATAGTCCAAATCCTTCTGAACACTGGTTTTGCTATAAAGCGAAGTAAGGTCAAGGGACCTGCGCAGGAGATCCAGTTTTTAGGAATAAAATGGCAAGATGGACGCCGTCAGATTCCAATGGATGTGATCAACAAAATAGCAGCTATGTCTCCACCAACTAGTAAAAAGGAAACACAGGCTTTCTTAGGTATTGTGGGTTTTTGGAGAATGCATATCCCAGATTACAGTCAAATTGCAAGCCCTCTGTATCAAGTAACCCGGAAGAAGAATGATTTTAAATGGGGTCCTGAGCAACGACAAGCTTTTGAACAAATCAAACAGGAAATAGTCCATGCAGTGGCCCTGGGGCCAGTCCGGGCAGGACAAGATGTTAAAAATGTGCTCTACACCGCAGCCGGGGAGAACGGCCCTACCTGGAGCCTCTGGCAGAAAGCACCAGGGGAGACTCGAGGTCGACCCCTAGGGTTTTGGAGTCGTGGATACAGAGGATCCGAAGCCCGCTACACTCCAACAGAAAAAGAGATATTGGCAGCATATGAAGGGGTTCGAGCTGCTTCGGAAGTGGTTGGTACAGAAGCACAGCTCCTCTTAGCACCTCGACTGCCGGTGCTGGGTTGGATGTTCAAAGAAAGGGTCCCCACCACACATCATGCAACCGATGCTACATGGAGTAAGTGGATTGCACTGATCACGCAGCGAACTCGAATGGGAAACCCCAGTCGCCCAGGAATTCTGGAAGTGATCATGGACTGGCCAGAAGGCAAGGATTTCGGAATGTCACCAGAGGAGGAGGTGACGTGTGCAGAAGAGGCCCCACCATATAATAAACTGCCAGAAAATGAGAAGAAATATGCCCTGTTCACTGATGGGTCCTGCCGTATTGTGGGAAAGCATCGAAAGTGGAAGGCTGCTGTGTGGAGTCCTACACGACGGGTTGCAGAAGCCAGTGAGGGACAGGGTGAATCGAGCCAGTTTGCAGAGGTGAAGGCTATTCAGCTGGCTTTGGACATTGCTGAGCGAGAAAAATGGCCAGTACTTTATCTCTACACTGACTCATGGATGGTGGCAAATGCTCTGTGGGGGTGGTTACAGCAGTGGAAGCAGGGCAACTGGCAGCGCAGAGGCAAACCCATCTGGGCTGCTGACCTATGGCAAGATATTGCTGCCCGGATAGAGAATCTGGTTGTGAAAGTACGCCATGTAGATGCCCACGTACCGAAGAATCGGGCCACGGAGGAACATCAGAACAACCAGCAGGTGGATCGGGCCGCTAGGATTGAAGTGGCTCAGGTGGATCTGGACTGGCAACATAAGGGTGAATTATTCATAGCTCGGTGGGCCCATGACTCCTCAGGCCATCAAGGGAGAGATGCGACATATAGATGGGCTCGTGACCGAGGGGTGGACTTGACCATGGACACTATTGCACAGGTCATCCATGAATGTGAGACATGCGCTGCGATCAAACAAGCCGAGCGTTTGAAGCCTCTTTGGTATGGAGGGCGATGGCTGAAATACAAATATGGGGAGGCCTGGCAGATTGATTATATCACACTGCCACAAACCCGTCAAGGCAAGCGCTATGTGCTCACAATGGTGGAAGCAACCACTGGATGGCTGGAAACATACCCTGTGCCCCATGCCACTGCCCGGAACACTATCCTGGGCCTTGAAAAGCAAGTCCTGTGGCGACATGGTACCCCAGAGAGAATTGAGTCGGACAATGGGACTCATTTCCGAAACAGCCTCATAGACACCTGGGCCAAAGAGCATGGTATCGAGTGGGTGTATCACATCCCCTGTCACGCACCAGCCTCTGGGAAGATAGAACGATACAATGGACTGTTAAAAACTACCCTGAGAGCAATGGGTGGTGGGACTTTCAAACACTGGGATACACATTTAGCAAAAGCTACCTGGCTAGTTAACACCAGGGGATCTAACAATCGGGCTGGCCCTGCCCAATCAAAACTTCCACGTACTGTAGAAGGGGATAAAGTCCCCGTAGTGCACATGAAGAATATGCTAGGGAAGACAGTCTGGGTTAGTCCTGCCTCAGGCAAAGGCAAACCCATCCGTGGGATTGCTTTTGCCCAAGGACCTGGATGCACTTGGTGGGTGATGCGGAAGGATGGGGAAGTCCGATGTGTACCTCATGGGGATGTGATTTTGGGCGAGAATAGCCAATGAATCAGATTGTGTGCCGTTAATTGCTAAGTGGGCATTATATGTGTGTGTATATATATATACATAACAGGGGAAAGTGGTGGCAATCCATTGGAACCTGCTGGGCATGGCACAGATGGTATGGAATAAGGGGTGGATAATGTCCTGGTTCCGGTGGGGATAGGGTTAATTTTTCCTGGTATTCCATGCCATGTGAGCCACGCCCACCCTGAGCTGCCGGGGGAGGGGGCAGGAAGTTGCTGCTTAAAAGCGGGCTGGGGCGGCCCGGGTCCGGTCGGCGAGCGGCGGGGGAGCGGCGCTTCCGTAATCGTGTTTGTATACTCCGCTATCCGTGTTGTTGTTGTTGTTTGCCTGTTCCCTTTGCTGTTCTGTTAAACTGCCTTTGTCTCAACCCAAGAGTCTTGCCTTTTCTTACGATTCTTCCTGTATTAAGAAAGCGCGAGCGAGCGGCACGTGGTTCTTTGTTGCCGTCTGAGGCTAAACCACGACAGTAATATACCGATGAAGCTGTTATATCTCAGAGGAAACAAGTGATGCATGTTTTACAGATGTTCCTTTCTGCTCTGCTTTGGCTGCTATAAAGAGCAGTAGCTAGGAAAGCTGGTTACAGATCTCTTAAAATTTGAATACGTCAAGTGCTTTTCATAACGAGTACTTTTCGTGGGCTTTTCATCTGGCTTGGTTCTTGGAGATTAATTCAATTACAAACTGTCTAGTTTTGTGATAGTTCTGAACCAGTGGTGTTGGCCGGTGTGGAGCAGAAATTGGCAAGGTCTTCTCATCACAACATACTAGAAGGTAGTCACCTAGCTGACTGCGAGTGTCATGGGGATCTCGTTAACTGGAAATGAATTACAATAATGAAGTGCTTGATAAAAGTATGAAAGGCTCCAACATTCCTGATTCTAATCTTTGTAGCGGTTCTTGCTTGATGCTGTTTAATTACAACTCCATTGAATGTGGGCACACACAAATGGCTTGACATGTGGTGCAGGTGAGGATGGTGAAGATGGCCTAAGAAACCTGTTTCTCTGTAGTAGGGGCTGTAGCTACCACTAACATCCACAGTTGCTGAGTTGTGTTCTAGGCAGTGATGTGGGAATCCTTGAGTTTATTATAAATGATGTTGGGTAGCAGGGAAAGAAGTCAGTTGTTCAAAGCTAGGATTGGACTTTACAGAGACAAAGAAGTTTCTACTCCTTGTGCTCAATGCTGTTCTGAGTTCAATTAGCATTTCCAGAAGATCTGTCCTAATTAATTGGTAGGCTGTAGTAATTTATTCCTTTGGAATTTGTATCCATGTTTTTTTGGCAGTTAATGTACCTATAGGTTTTGAATATTTCTTCTAGGTACCTTTCTTATCAAGCCTCATAAGAAGTCTGAAGCAGAGAAAAAGTTTGCAAAGCATCTTGGGATGATAGCTGGAGGAACAGGTAAAACTATTTTCATCATATGGAATGTCTAGAGAACAAAGATGTCTTTAGGGATGCGTTTGAGGAGTATCAAACACTGTACTGTAGTAGCAGAGCACTTGGACCTGTATTTCTTTTCATGAGCATTTGGCAACACTGAGGCTTTCCGGTGGCTTGAGCTCAGTCCTGGGAGCTAGCAACTTCAGAGTTTTAATCTTCATTTATCGTGTGACCTCAGAGAAGTCACTTCATCTCTCCGAGTTTCAGTCTCAATGACAAAAAATATTTTAGGAGAATGTCTTGAGTGTAAAATTACTGTATGCGATAGAGAATGCTGAAGAAGCGAGCCCCAGATACAAGTATTGTGGGTTTGGTTTTGTTTTGAAATGATTTGTAATAATAGAAACCCCCAGCCTCTGCATTTGGCAAGGATTAGAAAGTCAGAGGTATGTAGCCCTGTGCAAACTAAGCCCCCACTGAAGGAATGCCGCATTAATAATGAAACTGCATGGTAGAAGAAATACCTGGGGTTTTTTTAACCACTTTGTTTTTTAACAGGTATAACTCCTATGTTGCAACTGATTCGTCGTATCACAAGTGATCCTAAGGACTCCACAAAATGTTACCTTCTTTTTGCTAATCAGGTGAATATACTGACCTGTTTGTCCTTCTTTAATGGCCTACTCTTTTTGCTGGTCTCAGAGCTTTTCAAACTGGTGAGACATCGACCCCTGGAAAAAATACTGCTCTGCATGTTTCATACTCTTCCAGTGTCTTTGGGGTTGTATTTTCACCCTACTGTTTATAAGAAAATAATATCTGAGATAGCACATTTAAAAATGATCAGTATAAGGAGGAGCAGGAAACGGTTATTATGTAAGCTCTTAATATATTGTCTTGGATTAAAACAGTTTAAGGAGAAACTGAATAAAAAAATTATCCATATAGCCCTTTATAAATACTTCTGCTGTCAGAGTTCCCCTGATCTTCTTTTATTTGTTTTGAAGATGGCTCCTCATAGTTTCACTTGTACTCCCTAAATCCTATATTAGGGAATAAATAGTGTGAACAGATCCTGATCCCTCTACTCATTTTACTCCTTCACAGATTCCAAGGAAACAGTATTTTGCTCTGTTAATCTGTTTCTACAGTTAACCTTCACCGTGCTGCTACAGGGCCATATTTGCTGGAGGCAGAGACAAATCTACCTAATTGTGATTTTAGCCTGGATTAAAAAGTTGTTCAAATCGCCATCTTTAAGACAGTGTTTAGGTGGCCATTAAGTCTCATAGTTTGTTGTTCTTAATTTGAATTTACAGAAGCCTGTAATAGCCTATTATATAAAGGGGGGGAAAAATCACTTTGTTGGTTTGAATGAGTTATCATTGGATTTGTTTTGCTGAATGCCAAATGAACTCACACTAGAGGGCATCTTGAGATGATTTGGAGCTAAACAGCGGTTGTCTTTTGCAGACAGAAAAAGATATATTACTGAGAGCTGAGCTAGAAGACATTGCGAAGAGGCATCCTGATCAGTTCACGCTTTGGTACACGCTGGACAGACCTCCACAAGGTAGGCTATTGGTACACACTGGAAATGCCTTTGCTTGTCACTGTGCAACAGTCAGAGTCTCACTCTTAGAATCATAGAATTGCCTAGGTTGGAAGGGACCTTTCAGATCATCTAGTCCAACCACCAACCTCTTGTTCAAGGGGCCATTAGTATGATATCAAGTTCTGTTGTCTTACAGTATTTTAAATAACCAAGACACCCCTCAGCCCCTCAGAAAAAGCCTTACCACAGCACCTGTTTTGAAGTGTTCTAAACCAGGTGGGTGTTAGAAAGTGTGAACCAAGAATAAACTCCTGTTGGGTCAGATGGACACAGTGGATCTTTTGATGTATTTCAGGATGTGCTATTTTTTTGGACTTTTCAGCAGAAGTTACAGCTCTGTTCTGGGTGATCTCCCAAACCAGGTTAGGTTAGCATTTTGTTGGCATTAAACTGCTTAATAATTGTGAATAGTACATGAACATCTTTGTTTTGCAGCAGCTCTAGATTAGATTCTGGTAAAACAGAGCTGCCATATACATAGATTAAGGCATTTAATGTAGGCTGGTGTAGCACTGAATTAGAAATGGAGGGAGGGGTTGAACTCTACTGAATCTCCGTTGAAACCTTGGTATTCATGTTTGCTGATATTGTAAAAGTGATCTGTGCTCTTATTTAGCAGACATAAGAGCCAAACTGGGTCAGATCAAAGTTCTGTACCTGTTGTCAGCTATAGCCATGAGTAGATGGCCAGAGCAGAGTAATCAGCAGGACTTGATACTCTTCCAGTCTTTAGTATTTCTGAATTCTGAGCCAAATGTGTCTCTACAGAAGTAGTAACTCTCAGTGGACTACTTTAGTATGAACTTACTGTACCTCCTTTGGACCCTGTGTGAGCTTTTTGGCAGTCTGTTAGTGACATAGGGTTAGCATTTTTGTATGAAGAATCGCTTCCTCTGGTTTGCATTTTCTTTTTAATTCTTGTGTTGAAATCATAGAATCATAGGTTTGGACCTCTGGAGATCATCTAGTCCAACCCCCTGCCAGAGCAGGGTCACCTAGAGCAGGTTGCACAGGAATGTGTCCAGGCGGGTTTTGAATGTCTCCAGAGACGGAGACTCCACCACCTCTCTGGGCAGCCTGTTCCAGTGCTCTGCCACCCTCAGGGTAAAGAAGTTCCTCCTCATGTTTAGGTGGAACTTCCTATGCTCAAGTTTGTGCCCATTACCTCTTGTCCTGTCGCTGGGAGAGAGTGTGAATAAGTGCCTACCAACTGTTTTCATGTTACTAATTTTACAGACATCTATCACTCACCCCTGCTGCCGCATCTCTTCTATCCTGAAGATTGCTGGTATTCCCCACATAGCAGTGATTACATAGCTTTGCTCATCCTTGTTCTCTCAACCTTTTCTAGCTCTCCTGTGTCCCTTTTTGAGCTGGGTGGATCAGAACTGATCAGCAGTAGTCAATACGCAGGCAAACTCTGCATTTTTAATTTGATGTGGTGTTCCCTTTTCCTTTCCTAATACTCCTTAATGTTTCGTATGCCTTTTGATCACTGCTGTTTTCATAACCCCAATATCTTGCTCCTGATAAATGAGCTTAAAGCACATATTTTTGTATGTGAAGGTAGGAGTACTTTTCCTACTTGGCTCACTTCGAATGCCAGATGTATTCAATAATATTACTGTTTGAAATCATCGAGTGTTTCTTTTCAATTTCTTTTCCCTCTCCTCACTTCATAACATGGCAGAACGTTTGTCATCATCAGACTTTTGTCACCTCACCACTTTATCTCTTTTTAATGTGTTGGATGCCACAGGTCTCATTACTTCTCCCTGCACAACTGCCCAAGTGACCTCTCTTCACTGGAAAGGCCGATTTACTCTTCCTGTATATTCCTACCTGCTGTCTAATTTATTTTGAATGCCTGAAAGTCTATATAAACCCTTATCAATCAATCAATCAGATCCTCGTTATCCACATGCTTGTTGTCCCTATCAAAGGGGACCATTAGGTTTGAGCTCTGTGACAGCTTTAGTCCTCTCTCTGCTTGCAGTGATGGTGGTGTAACTTACCTGATTCTTCAGCTACTTTGTGAGTACAACACATGCAGTTTAAAAAGGCTTCAGACTGTATGGAGATTTAAATTAATAGTTTAATTTCTTTGTTTCAGATTGGAAGTACAGTTCTGGCTTTGTCACCGCAGACATGATTAAAACCCACCTCCCTTGCCCCAGCAGTGAGACGCTCATTCTCATGTGTGGGCCACCACCTATGATTCAGTTTGCATGTCAGCCCAACCTGGACAAACTCGGCTATCCCAAGAGCAGTATATTTTCTTATTAGCACTGATGTCATCTGATACCTTTTCGTAAGTACGTACTGCATATTTTCCTATTAGGACCAACTGGTATATAACTGTGCAGTACTTCTTGGGGGTTTTGTGTGTGTTTTTTAACCGTATAATGTAATTATACATATTATTATGTTATACATATATAACTGTATAATGTAATTACCTTTGCACATTTTAATACTAAGATGTTGAGAGATCATCTTGAATTGTGTGGAAGTAACTTAGTCTAACCTCATAAGTTAGTACGAAATGTCAATTCTGAGAAAATAAATTAAGTGTAATTGGAGAGGTAGGACAGAGATGAAACCACTTGTTTTTTAACATGAGTATGGAATTTGGGAGAGGGCTGTAAAACTGGACTAGCATTATTTGACTGTGCTCTATAGGTAATTAATGTAGTGCATCCTGGGGGAAGGAGAATACAAAGAACAGTTTGTTAGGTGGTTTTGGTTTTTATTTTACAGCCCTTTACCAGGGACTAAGAAAGAAGTCTAAGTATGCTATTGAAAAAGTGGTTTTGTACTTAAATTACATTTGTAGCAATAATGCAAACATATCTTGGGGATTCAGACTGTGATTATGTCCCTGATGAGAGATCAATCACATATATTTGTGTTAGAATCACTCCACAGTCAGCAAGAGATGGAGGAACATTCAGAATTTATTCATAACAGTCAAAAAAATAAGCATTTATGCCGTATAACACTAATTAGGATTTCTTACTATATATATTTTTTAAAAAAATCAGTAATTTTGGAGATTGACTATTCACAGCCAAGTTTGCACAACACACTGAGTTATAAATACATCATCAAAAGAAATCTGAAAATCTGCTCGGAATATCCCAGTCATATTAAGGCTGCCTCTGTTAGAGCAGCTTATCCTAGTTGTAGTACTGTAATAAGTCTGCTGGCTAATTAACCTAACAAACTATTTCAAATGCCCATAGTACAGGACCTGGTCACTAGTGTTGATTGCATTGCCAGATTATAGATGTACTTGACTGGTATGCTTTATACCTTTTAATTAATTAAGTATTTTTAGTTTGCTAATGCGTAGATTGACTTCTCATTCCTTTGGGTTTTCCATTATTATTTCATTGTTCAGTGACTGAAACAAAATTGCCTTGGTTTTACCATTTTTGGACATTAAAATCATGTGTTTGTCTTCTAAAATCTGACCATGCCGTGCAGGGTCCCTCATGGACTAAGGACTAGAATAGATCACCTTTAAAAAGTGCCACTGATAGCTCTCGAAGAGCCCTTGCTGCGTGCTCTGGACAGTACCTGAGATCTCTCCTTTGTTTGGGAGGGTTGTGGCTGGGAATGACCTGCCCTCAGGCTATGTTAATATATGTAAGCCAACACCCTGCCGCCAGCAAGGAGAGAGTAATGCAAACCATCCATATACATACTAAGTCTTTTCCTCGCAATTGAGCATTTCTTTTCCATTTCTTGCCATTTTCCTATTTACTAAGATATATTGTTAATACCTTACCTTATTAAAACATGAGAGGCATATGTCAACAGATGTAACAGTAATTGCTGCTGTAAAGGAGATGCTTTCACCCTTAAAAAGCCCCTCAAAAAAGTAGTAAGAGTCCATATTTCCCTCTGCTACAGTGCTGCCTAGCTCAGTAGAATAGCAACAGGTCTATTTTGTCAGATGTTTTAAAAAAAGAAAAACGTGTTTTATTATGGTACTTGCCTGATGCTCCTTAGTCACATTTTACACATCAGAGCAGTAATGTTTGTTTCCTGTTGCTAAATAAAATATTCTATGAAAATCTACCTGTAGCTAGAATGAAAGGAGAACTTAAAGTGAACAGCAATATTGTTTACAACATCACCAGTTCCCATGCAAATGTTACAAAAGTGTTTCTACTGCAGTCCTCAGGGCTGTTTGCAGCCATATGTTTAACTAGGTGTAACTAGGGAAAGAATTATTACCATGGCTGTCTTCCAGAGAGCGTGTGCTATGTTTCAGACCAACCAGGTACAGGGCTCAGAAAACTTTGAGCCATTTTGACTGTTTAGAAGGCTTATGAGCATCCTGGTGCTTGCACATGTGGGTCAGTACTAGCCATTTTAGGCAAAACATCAGTGTACAGAAAGAGCCTGTTCAATAGTTCTAGTTAAAGAACTGTCATTTAAAACAAAACAATGGATCATGCTGGAAATTCTGTTGCACTTACCCTACTAGTTAAGTGTTGTGATTGCGCCTTGATTGCGAGTATCTTGATGCGCACGTAAAAATCACGCAATCATTAAAATATCACTTTAAATGAAGCACCAGCATTTGAGTCCATCAGTTTTTCAGGTAGTCTCAAAGTTACATTTCCTGCTGCAGTTGTTCAGCACCTTTTTGAGTTAGGTAAAAATTTGCGACCATGCCATCTCGATTGTCTTCCTCCTGATAAAAGTAAGGGCTTGACGGACAGTATTATGTTCCGTTTTTCCCATTCTACACTGCACTTAGAAAAAAAGAGGGCAGGACGTGTGCTAATGAAAGGGATGAGAGATTAAAATCCTTTTACGGGAAACAGTCTCTGGCAAGACTGCAGCAGTAGTGAGCGAGCTATTACCACCGCAGCATCCATCTGCATTTCTAGGAGGCTCTGATTAGTCCACATGGTACTACAGAATATTAATGCTTCCTGCATTACTAGTTAATTATAAAAAATAAAAAATTACAAAATATCTTTCATATAACAGTACATGAACATACCATGAAAAAGATGACTGAATAAAAGGGTAAAATTTGTTGCCAGTCTTGGCTTTCCAGACACTGGATATGAGAGTACTGCTTCTCTCTCAACACCTATTTGACATTACAAAATATGGAAAACAGCGCAGAGGAGAGTTACCTGTTATATGTTGCTACACTGACAACATTAAATGCTATCTGGCAAGTCTCACTGGCAGAAAAGAGGTAAAGCTTTTCTGCACCACACCACCAAGCTTCTCCTGGCCACCCCTCTGGCCAGGCATGAGGTATTAAGTGTTCTTGGTCAGGTTGAAACATCATCTCCAGTCTTCAAAGGTAGGTGTTAAAAACCTGCTGTCGTTCAGCATTTCGTCTTGGCTTAACATCGTCTGAAAAAACAAGATGTGAACGAGTAAGCATAGTCAGTTAGAGGCCTATAGTTAAAGAAATCCAACTGTAATGAGATCACTTTCACAACAGAGGGGGTTAGAGCCACAGAAAATTAAAAGGAATTCCTTGAATGCAGCTTTGAATAAACTATTTGCTTGAGAAAACTCTTGACAGATTTTATGTGTGGCATGTGACTCAATTAAGTTATGTAATTCTTCATTATACCTTTCAGTCAACCTTCTTTTTTTAAATTAGTTGCTATGGAGTCAGGAATTAACACACTGATTTTTTTGTTTGTTTTCCATGGACTTTTAGCTCATGTAAATTTTCAAGTCTGTATCTCTTTGCTAGACTTTGCTGTGACTGAGGCATTTGATGGTGGTTACTTGCCAAATCTTTGAAAAATTGTTTTCATTTAAGTGGATGAATATCTGTCATTGGGTCAAAGGGATAGCAGAGTTCACGAAAACTTAAAATAGGCCTAAATAAAACTTAATTTCTAGTGCAATTTAAAAACAGGGGATTTTTTTGGACTGTGAATGTGCAACCATGCTGCAAAGAGGTATTTAACAAGACTAGTGACACAGTTACTCTTAACTACCACCACCAACGACCAACTTTCACCAAATCCTAGCAGAATACGTTTGTGACTTTAAAACAAGAGTGAAATTAGTACATACCGTAAGATGACTTATGCCTTGGGAAAGAGCCCCTATTTGCATTACTGTTCCTTCTGAATGTTCCATCTGTAAAAGTATTCAGGAACTAGTTCAAATCAGACAGTATGAGCAATTTTATTCACTCTGCATGCATCTTTGGGAGGTATCTGTGCCTGCACAAATGAAGTTGTGGTACTTTTAAAAGCTCTGATTTCTGCACATTAACAAAATGTCTCCGTGCTGTAAGGTATGTGAAAACACATTTAAGGATAGGAAGAGTGAATCCTGATTAAGAAGGATTGATTCCATGAAACTTGAGCTGTAATTCATACAAAAAATAAAAAGCTTAACTGATACTATCAGTGAAGGGTATTCTTTTCCTGATGGTGTAACACTTGTACTTCTGGTAGTCTTCTTTCACCGGCAAGCACCAAGAGTCCTTCATGATACAGTCCTACCTATTCCTACATAAAAAGGTTATCAGCTCCAGAGCACTGAGATGTCACTGCGTAACACATGCTCAGGAGTCATGCTTCTGCTAAAGACCACGCTCCTAGAGAAAAAGCCAGTTACAAAAGTAACGCTTGAACAACAGCATAGTGCAAGCTGTTGGCTCAAAGTTAATGCATTCCCTTGGAACTCTGAACTGTGCAAGCAGACATCCATACTAAATTATAGTCAGGATTTGGTATTGTCCCTACCTAGGAACAATACTTTATTTTGCTAAGGTGTGCGTTGAAAAAGACAATGGTTAGGCAATGAACACAAATTAGGTGTTAGATGGAGTAAACCATGCAAATGAAAAAAGTACTTTCACAGTCAGTCTTTTCCATTTTGTGACCATTCTCTTACTAGGCTTAAAATGTTTTCTCTCACTTAAGGTCACTGGAGATAGGAGAGTTTACCCCAGCTGCCTCTGCCTGGCTCTTGTGTGTTGCCAAAGTTCACACAAGCCTCCAGGTGCTCCATTTTTCAGGGTTTACATCCCTTTACACAACAGGCAAGTTGAATAAAATTTGATGGTGTTTAGTCTTCATCATTTGTCTGCGTGATGTCTAGACACAGTTTCATTCACAAGTTCACTACTACATAACAAAAGTGAATTATTTAAGTATTGGTTTATTAATGATGTTGTTCATTACTGATGCATCGTTTTCACATATACTGTCTAAGCGTAACTACTCCCCACTGTACATAATGAAAGAAAAAAATTCAGTTGCATCCTTTGATAAATGCCTGTTAAAAATATACAATCCAGTTTTACTTTAATATATAACTTGATAGCTTTGTACAAATTAGTACAAATAAATTTATTACATTAAAAACCACCCATAAAGATAATGAAAAAAGTAGTGTGCATACTCAGATTATGAAAGCTAGAAGTATTAAAGTCTTGCTTACTGCAACCTCCACCTTAATTGTCAAAATACATCGATCTTCATAGTGTAAAGGTGTTATATTCCTGAAAAAGGGCTTGAAGATGGATGAGTTTATTATGATGTTGATTAAAAAAATTAACCTGACATTCTTAGTATAGACCTCTTTCCAGTGTCCATAGCCAATACTTTTCTCAATGAGTTCATGCGGATGTAGCAAATACTTTGTTATATGCCAACATTTGGTTATTTGCAAGCTTTGGAATGCATGGAGAGGATGAGATGAGAATGGCATCAGTCTGTCTGTCCCACCTGATCCAGTTCCCTGTCAGTGAATGGACTAAGTCCTTTGTATCCACCATAGTTTTTCTGAGTACCATTCGCAGCAGCAGGGTTTGTATCCATAGGACAAATGTAGTCTGTTGATTCATCAAACTTCTTTTTTCTTAAGTTTCCAAAATGTGAAAATCCAAGTTTCTTTGGCTAAAATAAGAAGACAACAAGTTTTAAATAAGAAAAATAAGGTCATCCTTCAAACCTTAAAATCCTCTCCTTTTTTATTTACTGCTATACTCTAGTCCTTAAAGTATGTAGATTCTGAACTAAATAAATTTAATTGTTTTCTAATTGGGAGCTACAGTTGATTTTAAATACATTTAGATAGTGTTCCCTCTAAGAAAAAACAGAAGGGATTGCATATTTATTTCAGAAGCTGATTTAAACAGATAGAAATTAAATGCTTTGGTATCTAGAATTAAGGAAAACATAACATTCCTCCTACAACTGACCTCTCCCCGCCCCTGTTTTTCCCTTATTTTCTGTGTAAGAAAGACAGGGGAGAGAAAGTCTGAATTTTCCCCTTTTTGAAAGCAGCGCATACCCGAACTTTGGCAGTGGTGGTCAGAGGTGTGTATGCTGTTGACTCTGTTATTTCTCTTTTTTCTTGTTGTGCCTCTGGTCCAATTAATACATTAAAATTGGTTGTTAGGTGGCGTCGCAGCAGGGTCTTTTGAGGCGGAATATTCAGCAGCATTGCTAGTGTGTCACCATTGAAGCGAGGTTCGAGAATCTAGGAAAAAAAAAAAAGGCACATTATTTATTTTTTATATGGTTAAATATTTGCAATAGTAAATCATTACAGTGCTTATCAGAAGGATTTCTCATTCTTACTAAGCTGTCTGTCTACATTAGACCTCTTTTAACTTGCAATATGATACTCGTTAGGGTTTCAATAGGAAATACATGAAAGTAGGCACAAAGAAATGCAGAGCGTGATCAGACAAATACCTAATTATTACTTATCATCAAACATTATATTTGTTTGGATTGAAGAAATTTGTTTTCAGAATTTTCTGCTCTACTTTTACAGTCACTGTACAGTTTACAGGTTTTTTTCTGCTCTACTTTTACAGTTACTGCTGTAACAGAGAATAAACTTAATCTTAGCACAATTTTTCTATTTCCTTTTTGCAAAAATTCAATGGCACTAGAATCACAGTATTTCAGAACTCTGACTTCACTGAGCTGCAAATAGTTCTGAATGGTTTTAATTAAGAAAAAGTCATTATTGATTGCTGGCAAGACTGCTGCAAGTTCAGGACAGTTATTTACTGTGGCTCAGGATTCTATTAAAACCACTCAAACACTCAGTGATGCCTTATCAAGAAGTAACTTTCCCACAGTACAGTTTGTTGGGTTTTTTTAAAGTACTGCTTGTCAAACACTCATGCACAGCTCAGCTTTGATTATAAAAAAAATTTTAGCAGTTCCTTTTTTATTTTAGTTTTCCTTTGTAAAATTAAGATGCATGGATCAGACAGAGAGGCTCTTTCGAAGGCCTGTTCGTGCTGTCATATTGCAGATGTGTTTGTTTCCTCCTGCTTGACAAACACCAGATAAAAGATGGTTTATATTACAATGTCAATTTTTATTAGATATGTAGTAAAATGTGAAAATGAATTCTTACAATCAGGCCACCGTGCACTCCGCTTCCTCGAAGGTTTGGTGCATATTCTGCCAGATCGACTGATCTGAGCCATTCCATCACCCTGTGATTGGACCACTGAACTACTTCAGAAGGCGAAACATTATTCTGTTAAAATAACCAGAAAAGATGATTACGTTATGGCCTGCATCGTCACTGCACGTTCACAATATGTATCCTCAGTTCAGAGAAAAACAATTGTTCCTTCCCTTCCTCAAAGAGCAGTAATTTTTTCACAATTTTAAGGTATTGTTTCTGTTTAAGGCCTCTTTCAAACATCCTCTGACGAGATGGCCAGCGTAGTCTAGTACAGATGAAACCCCGTATACTGCATCAAGTAGTATAACAAGAGACCTACAGAAGGTGGGTGTAAAAAAGAGAGCATTTTGAAAAGAGTGTTATTGTCAGTCTTTAATACTAAGAGAATAAGCTCTGCTGACCAGGTAAGGCAAAAACCTTACCGTCTTTGAGAGTTAAAAATTAGAAAAGGCAAGAAAAAACATTCAAATTCTTCTCTCGGAAATTAAATGCTTTAAACTAAGCAAATAATTTCTAAAGGGAAGTGCATTCAACTAATAAGTGGTTCAAGCATGTAAGGAATGAGTAGATTATTATGGGTGAGTACATGTTACATTCCAGAGCGAAGGCGGCGTAACTACTGCTTTAGATGCAATTCCCTAGTGGCAGTGATTGAGGGATATGATACCTCAATGTACACTGCTACCTTTCTATCCACTTTGGCTGGAATTGGGTAATTAGTGCTTGTTTAAATTAATTTACTTAAACATCCTTTTACCTCCTCAACTGGTCTCCTGCGTAGGCAGTGGGGGTTGAAACTGTTGACGTGCAGCACGTGAATGGCACATTTAATACTCAGATGATGCAGCTGACTGGTGACTTTCAGAAAGAGAAGGTCATTCTGTAGAGGAGAGAGCCTTTTAAGTGCCATACAATACATACCAAAACAGATATTTTGCCGAAGTAGAAAAAATTTAAGCTTACTGTGTAGTTTTATTTAAACCACTGTAACTATGGTTTAGGTAAAATAAAAGTTTATATTTTAAAGAGGATTTTTTGGGGTGGGGATCTTGGGGTTTTTTTTTGTTGTTGTTATTGTTGTTTGGGTTTTGGGGTTTTTTTTAAACATTGCACCATAGCAAGACCTGGCTAAAAAATGAAGAAGAGCTTGTAGCCTATAAAGGAAAATCCAGGCTCATGCATAGTTTTAAAATACTTGGACTGTTTCTGATCTGGGAAGATCCTGTTGTGGGTAAGGTCACTGTAGCTAGCGACACCCACCTAACAGCAGGGCCCGTGCTCCTATTAACTAAGGCTCCTTAAGCAGCATAGACAAGGCTGTACTTTTGGTAACATCTCTATTTTTTTTTTCATAGCATAGTTAACAAAACCAAATACTTAATTATTGAAACCTGGGCAGGGAAACTGTAAGAAAACACGGTTGGCTCTGTGTAGTGCATGGTTTGCTGATAACAGGGTCAGAGTTGTACAAATTACTGGATTTGGTGCTTATCTTTAGTTTCTTGAATATTGTTGCTAATTGGTGTGGAGAACAACACACTCCAGAAGCTGCATGTAAAACAGGTCATTTTACCTTTAATTGTGGTGTACTACGTGATATTGAAAGAAAGACCTTGCAGAAGTTAGCCATAACATACCCTATGACTTATTTTATGTACCTTAGGAATAGTAACCATGCACTAGACAACACAAACGAGTTCCTACTGGCACTATTTCTGCCTTGCAAAAATTCTTTAGCTGCTCACATGCAAAGGAAAATTGTAAAATTCTTTGCTCACTCTGAAGTTAAATTTGGTTAAACTGAGGAAAAAGGATTTTAGCTTACCACAGTTAAATACTGCAACATTCTCCCATCAACTCTGGATTCATGAAACTGGTCTTTGTACTGAGGTAAACCAATATCATCAAGCCATCCTGCAGATACAAGAACAGCGGTATAACCCAAATCCTGATCAGCGAGGATGAAGCCCTTCTCCCCTGCTTGTCTGGGCTGGCTTCTGCTGAGGCGTTCAGGCAGCGCGTTCTACCTATTCGCCTTTCCAAAGGACAGCTTCTTACCCGAAGCCTACAAGCAATTCCCATCAACCAGCTTTGTCCACAATACCCCTGTGATATTTTACAGACAGTGTGTGACTGAGCACATACCTTGGGCAGCATAATGTAGCTCTTGCTAGACTGAGCCACCCCCCCTTTACTTCCCTGCAATCTGAATGACAGAGTTCCCCTTGGAAGATCGTGCTGTATAGCTGTATATTTGGATGTCAAGAACAATACAAAATCCTCATTCTATTCTATGGAAAATTTTACTATCTTGAAACTTAGTGCTCTTAAAAAGATGTTTGGTAACTGCTTAAACAAACATACCATGCAGCCCATCCATAGGGATGGGGGAAATTCTTTTCCAAACAATTCCATGATAGCTCAAACACTTACGTGTCACCCAGATATGATCGAGTTGTGCAGACTTCTCCTCTTGTTTTGCATTTATTGATTTTATGGCCAAAACTAATTTCTTCCTGTGCAGTGGATGCTTTATTCCCATTTCCTGCAACAATAACCATTAACAAATAGTTTGCCTTGCCTCTGGCTCTTTTCATCTCATTAGATATCTGCAAAAATGGATGCTACCTATTTCAGAAAGGTAGAACTGCCAACTGTTTGAAGGGGCCTGGTTGTAAAGAATCAGCACGTACGGTTGCTTGAGCAAACCAGTTACAGATTATTACCTTTTCCATGTCCTGAGGTGTCGCAGTTAACAGTGTATGGCCTGAAGTCACCCACTGCCGCGCAAAAATGACATACTGACCAAGACCAAAGTCCTCAAGCCAGTTACAAACTCTTTCAGTGCTCCACTGAGCAAACGGAGCATTGTAGTCGCTGAAAAGTACAAGAAACGTTTGAAAAATCTTAAAGGAAAGTATTACGGTTTATTATCAGAAACATCATCATGTGCCAGAGGCAGTACTACAGCATGTGTTTTAGTGTGCTTCGTTCTGTGCAATAACAAAAGCCAACAGCCATTCTCCTGGTATATGCCCTGGTACTAGTGTCCCCTTAATTTAGGGTCCCAGCCAGAACTTGTGAACAGTTTTGGGGGTGGGGGGTGAGTAAGAACTTCCCATTTTCTATTTGAAAAGAGGAAAAAGGGAATCGATGAATTCTTATCACTTTGGAGATAGTCCCACACTAGATGATAAGTTTTCTTCTTCTTTAACAAGTTGAAATTTTTGACACTCCAACAAAAAACTAGTGCTGCTGCCTGCAAGTGATGGAGCGCAGACAGGTGAGCTACTCAGGATACATTTTCTACCAGAGAAATTCTTTCCAGTTGTGGAATTACACTTGTGTATCAGGAAAAACGTATTTCACAAGAGGAGGGTTTGGCTGTTCAGCACACTACACGATACCACATAACATGCTGTGCAAGGTAAAGAATCATAGAATCTGTTGGGTTGACCTTTAGAGGTCACCTAGTCCGACCCCCCCTGTAGTAAGCAGGGCCAAAGAAGGAACCGTTACCTTTTCTGCCCTTTAGTTTCCTTTGTTCTGGCTAACCGAGGGCCAGCTGTTGCACGGAGACCACCTCTTCGAAACTCTGCCAAACCCAGATCGTCTGCAGGGAAGTTACCTGACTGAGTTCTTCTTATTCTTTCAAGACAAGAGTGCCAAATTAGGACTATTAGCTTGCGACAGGGATCATTTGTTTCGTATGGAAACTATAGTGCCAACTAGAAATGGTATTAATCTTCCCAGAAACCAGAAACATCTAATTCAAACTACAGCTGACGAGGTTCCAGGCAAACACTGTGTAGCCCCAACTCCAAGGAAAGGAAAAAAAACCACAACCCACAACACAAAAACCCCAACCAAAAACGCTCTGCGGAGAAGGCATAACCCTTCAGCCCAATTAATACTCCACAGTGGAGGCCAGACTCATAAATGGCTGCTGTCCTGAAGCAGATAAAATAAACACACTAAAACTCAGTCCCCCTGGCTTTTTGTTTCTTCTGTTTTCTCTCATTTTTTACCTAATGGCTTCTGTAATGTATCTGTATGACATTCTGTAAATGTATCATTTAATTTTTCATAGCTAATGAAACTGTTGGCATTCTAAATTACCAGCCACGTCAGATGACAGCGGGGTGTCTTATTTCTTCCAACAGCATGGCACTATGAAGACCACCATCCATTTTTCTGCGCCCACGTGCACACAGAGACACCCCGTACAATCACAGAGCTGCTTTCTCTCCTTTACATGAATTTTACTTCATTCTTGCCGCAGATAGTGTAGCTCTCGCTAAGAACTGGATTCATTCTCAGCCAAATGCTTTGACAGGGAACTAAAAAAAATAAATTCTCTTACTTTCCCCAGATTTTCTTGATCCCTTTTGGACTCTTCCTGTTTTCTGGAGACAATGGAGATTGTGGACCTGAATCCGTTCCCGAAGAAAGAGGTGAAAGGTCATCCGAGACTACCGTACCATCCACATTCTCTGTTTCTCCTGGGTTAAGAACAGTAATATAGTCACATTTTATATTAATTATTAATGAAGTTGTTATCTTGGAGACTAATGTTCAAATACAGAACAGAATAAAAAAGTAAAGATATCTATAAAATTGTTCTTGTATTAAAAAAAAAACATGCTCAGCAGGTGAAAAAAATAGTAGCTGTACATTTGATACAAAAAAGAAAATAATAAAACACTGGGTAAAATAGTATTGTTATTTCAGTAATTTGTATTTAAATGCATTACTTAGTTATTTCAAGGTCTTCAGACTGAAGCAAACTCTTCAGACTCTTGCCTTGCCTATTCTTAATACCAGAACTCCTCCATCAAAATCAGAGGGAATTTTTATGTTGACTTCAGTGAAAACAGAATAAGATAAGGAGTAAGTATCTTTAAAAAAATCCCATCCAAATGCCATACAGCAAAAGCCGTTACTTCATTTCAGTACTGCACTTAAGGAATTCAGTCTGGATGGCCCACTTGATATTAGTATTTCATAGAGAAGAGAAAAAGAGGAAAAAAGGAAAGGAAAAAAAACAAGCAGCAAAATTCATGTTAAAGTTGCATCTTGTTTGGATACAGTACCTAGCACTGGTGCACTGACACTCCTGACGCGATCTTCAGTCATCCCAAGAAGCAGAAAGCCAGATGAAGAAGCAAAGATATAAAACACCAGCAAAATAAAGTTACAGAAGAGCAAAGTAGTAAGCTAAGCATTAAAAGCAGAAACAAAAAGAAAAGAAGCAGTTATGGTTGACATGAAAGTCAGGCCCCAAGAATTCTGTAGAGGTCATCTTACAAAGATAAGGATGATCATTTACCTGGGGGTTTTTTGGGTGGTTTTTTTTTTCCCCCCACATACTAGTCTTAGACCATTTTAATACATTAAGCGTATACTGCAGAGCTCCCTAAAGCCTGTAGAAGATCTGAAATGAAGCAATGTCTAAGATTACATCAAATTCCTCTGAAATATAGAATTGGAGGTGTAATGAGTTTATTGCACATGCAAGAAACAAACCACCCTGCATAAAAAATTCTGTTAATTCAGCTATTTAAGGAGTCACTGCTTGTTTCTAGAAAAAGAACATTTTCCTTTAACAAGATCACTCATCCTTGGATAATTCTGTGTTAAAGACACAATAGAACAGCTCATGCATTGCCTACAATGTTGCAATCACAGAAAACCTCTTCAAAAAACTTGAACAATCCACAACCTATTGAACCAGCTTTTAGGACCATGAGGCCTTAAAAAATACAAAAAACCCCCCGAAAGCAAAAAACCCATCACAACTTTTAAAGTGCTGGAACACTTTAAAGTGTTAGGAATGCTTTTTTTTTTTTTTAAAGTGTAGGAACACTTCAAAATCACATGGGATACTCTTGGGCCTGAGCTCCCAAGCTCTTCAGTCTTTGGCAAATACCTGGTTCTGTGCCTCACTGTAATACTTTTTGTCAATAAATCCATGCTGAAGATGTCGCTGAAAATAAATTAATACAGGCTTCCACACATGGCTCTGTTTGAGGAATAATAATGTATTTGTATTTTCAAAATCCACTGATGTTTTTCTGCTCGTAGCAAGTGAATTTTCACTTGTGGGTCCCCAGCAACCAACCACGCTAATAGTAGGATTTTTGCCTGAAATGCGCACGTTAGCGCTGGTTATATTGTAAGCTTTCACAGGCTAAAATGCAGTGGGATGGCAACGGATGGGCTTCTTTGTTTTAATACATCAATCTAGGGTACATTTTTAAAAAGTATTAATGACGTACTCAGCTGTGCATTTTTGCTTGCTTGCTTGTTTTTTAAGAAAACAGACCAGCAAGCTCAGGGGAGCATTTGAAGGGTGTCTGGAAAAAAATACTGCTTATTCATATTGTCAATACGTCTGCATCTCTAAAATTTCCAATTTTTAGTTACAGATTTGTTGACTTTCAGAGTGCTCTCCCCACAATCTTCAAAACAGTGTCTCTTCATGACTTTTGCTATCAATGACGTCAGCAAATCATACCACTGAGCGCAACAGAAAAGAACGCTCTAACTTAAAACCATCCAGTAACTCCAGTGAGCTAATGTGGAATATTTTTGATGCATTGTTGAAAAAAAGAGGCAGAACTTTCCCTAACTAAATCACGTGAACGTCATCGTCCATTATTCTGGCAGAGCAGAATATGGACCATGTTATGTCCCAATCCCTCAAACAGTTTGCTTTTTTCCTTTCTGTATTTCCCTCTCAGAGGCGTGGATACGTACTTAGGCCCGCGATGCCGTTGTCCTCATTCTCATTCATTCCACACCCATTTGGCGAATTATACATTCCCTGCTCTCCGTTCTGTAAGGGTCGAGGCAGCTTTCCTGGCAAGGTTTGGTACTTGCTGCCTTTCGCAAGTGGCTTACTCTGTTTTGTTGGTTTTTTTTTTTTTAAAGAGGGAAAAATAAAACAAATAAATAAAGAATCAAATCACTCATGCCATTTGCAATCCAGTACACAATGTTTTAAAAGTTGAGAAAAAGTATTTGAAGTTCACAGTTCAAAATGACACACCCCCTCCACGTTCCTTCTTACGGATAATTCAATTTAAATCCAGTGTCAGCTGACAGAGTTTCCCAGGGAGGACACAGCCTCTTCCCACATCTGCCCCCCCCACTTCAGCCAGACTCTCTATTACATTAAAATATAATGTATGTTAAATATTACCTGGTTTTGTCATAAGAATTTTTCTAGCTGTCTCCCTTTCCTCTAGGGCCCTATATACTAATTTGGTAGTGCCAGCAGGGCATTTAGTGCATCCTCAGCCTGTTCTTTGCTCTGTCAATTTTTCCCCCTGTTTTTCACCAGACTGTCTATGTTTCTGCGTCACAATTGTATCTCGCTGGAATTTAAGCCAAAAGTACTTGTATAACTCAAACTTTATCAAACGTATTTGCTCACCACCATTAATAACAGTAAAAGAATCAGCAACAGAGTTTGGGTAAAAAAAAAATTAACTTTTGTAAGAATTAAGATCTCTTTGGACAGATAACATTACAAATGTGAGGTTTTAAAAAATAATTATAGATAAATATATAGTTGCCAAATATATAGCTAAACATACAGTTGTCAATTCTATTATAGAACTTAAGCAGAAGGTATAGTTTTGATATATGCTGGGGAAAAAAAAAAAAGCATAGAGTGAGCTGTATTTTAGGGCTAGTTTGAATGGCTGCCAACTATCCACTTTTGGTCCACTTCAGGCTAAAGCAAGAGTCTAACGTATGCTTGCCTGCAGCCATGGTGCACACACACAGTGTCACGAGCATCAGCGAGATCACTTCTGCTGGAAGGACCTTCCTCCAGCAACAGAGCGCCCGAGAGGTGGTCCCCAGAGTCTCAGTGTATTGGACTGAAAGGCAGCTGGTATGTAGGCTGTGCTAAAGACAGAAGATCTCCTGATCTTCCCTGCATTCAATTTTTCAGTGATCAACCACTTGGGGATCCTACTCCTTGTACGAGGGTAGATTAGAACCTGCGTATAAATTGGATAGCTTTGAGCCTAACAAAATACTTTTCCAGGCAAAGTATGTGTTTCACAGAGGTACTTCTCTACAGTTTTGGAAACAGCATGTTGAGACTTCTTCGGTACTGAATCCAAATGAAAAGATGCAGGAGCCATCACCCTGGACAAAACTGTATATCCCACAACTGTCAAAACTACAGGAATATAGAGGCTTCTCCAGAGAAACGATGAACCTGCAACTCCAATCGACATTAGTGGGAGCGGTGTACGTTCAATGTGTGTTTTGGAATAAGCTCATATTGGTAAATGTTTCAGTATCAGAAAGGAGGTTATGTAGGAAAACTTTGTACTGAAAATACACAAAACGTATTTAATATACAGAAACATATAGTATACTCCTATTTAGTAACCCCATTCTAACAAAACAGTTTTAAAACATTTACAATGTTGTCTGTGACAGGATGATACCTGAAATGTTTAATGAGATAACCACTGGTTTATCTATTCTTATTTCAAGGCCTAGAGGGATCTTTGTGATACTGTAACTGCCGCCCACATCCCTCAATTCCTCGACCCCTGCTCCTGCTTTGGCAATTGCAGGAGTACATCCTGACTTGTACCAACAATTATATGAGCAGAGAAATTGCTTATTACATTAGCACTGTATTTTCTGAAATTGCCCGACTTCAGTTTCTAACCTCACATAAAAGCTTTTATTTAAAAAAAAATAAAAATAATTTCCCTCTCAAATCTTTACCCATTCTCAGAGTTTGTCAGTACGTGAACGATGCAAACGTTTTAAAAGGAAAATTAATATAAAATGAAAACACAGCCATACCATCACAGCGCATCACAGCAGATAAATGTTAAGAGAGTTTACAGTTAATATACCTCTTGTTCTACAACAGGCTGCACTGGTTTTCCTTCTACATGCTACGGAGTTGCAGGGAGGGTAATTTCAAAGTTTTATGGAAAAGAGCAACAGACAAATGTTAGTATTAACATACGTACACACAACACCAACTGTAGTCTTATTACTATAGTGATGCTACTTAACGCATTGGCAATATATTACAAGGTCTGTTATCTCTTCATTTCAATAAAATATTTAACACCAGATGTGTTTGTTCAAACCACTCTACAAAATTTGGGCCCTTTTTAGGTTCTGTTGTAATCAAAGGAATTTTTCTATTTTTCAGGCTTCTGGGCGGTCCCTTTAGACTTACTTTAAGCTGGGAACATAACAGTTGTTTCACAGTTAAAACAGTATGAAAATCACTGACTTAAAGAAAGAACATACACAATACTGTATGTACCCAGCTGAAACCATAAAGTGCTGTGACAGAAATGAAGTGATAAAAATGCCAGCACAGGTAGGTCAGAGAAACCAACGTGTTTTATTTTATTATTATTATGGCTGGACATAATTGGAATTTTGAGTTTTGTGCAAAGCAGAACAGCTCCAGTAAACAGTGCCACTAGCACAGGTTCTCTTGGACTTCACGCAAGAAGCCAAGTCGTGTCACGCAGAGTCAGCAAACCAAGTTTTCTTGGGCTTATTTTTGGTTGTAACTAATTCACATTTAGCCACTCACTCACACACAGAGGGAGGTCTCATTTAGTTCATTAAGAAGCCTCATGCCTAAATTAGGGCATACAATTTAAATGCCCTGCTGAACATGGGGCTGGCTTGCTACAATGCTCTCATATCCTTCTTAGTTTCTGGTTCCTTCATGGACTCTGATCTGACAGAGCAGATTTACAGCCTAAATGTGTAGGTACAGCCTTATCACATCGTATCACAGAGACAAATTAAGTTTTTTAATTTAAGACGGGAAAATAAAAGTTATGAAAGGAAAACAGACCTTCATAAGTTCCACATGGAATGAAGTGTTAGTTCTGAATTGATTTCTCACATGTATTACGACAATTAAGTAAGTGCAACACAAGTTTCAAACATTCTATTTGGTCACTGTCATCTTCAGAGACTTAAGAAAAAATGAAGAGAATTTGAAGAACTGGAACAATCATATTACTAGTATCCATTTTAAATCACAATACTGGATGTGCATAATCTATAAGCCTAATTTGAGTATAGAAAGTGTCAATAACAGTATCAGAAAGCGTCACTACAAGTGCAGAAAAATTTCAGCGTACATAATGACAAAACAAGCCTCTGGACCATAACGTAATGAGACTTGGTAATATTGGAACGGAATTCCAATTGAAATTCTGGAATGGAATTAAGGCTTTGAGTTAATAACAGTGCTCCTGCCGTTTTCACTACCATCTTCAGGAATGACATTTATATCAGAAATCTAAGTTAGGGAGCAACACTCATATTTACATGCAAACACTCAAAAAGGAATCCTATGTGGAAATGCCCAGTATTTAATTACTTTCAGGATTTGCTGCCTTAACATTTTTAGCGATTTGGAAGTGAAAATTATTTTAAAAATGTTTACCTATAAACAAAATAGTTCAAGAAAAGGACTCATTAACATTACTTGTTATATTTCTCTTAAATATTTTTCTTCTTTTTCAGCTGAAAAGCTGAATTTGAAGATATGTACATATGGGTGTGTCAACTAGTTTGTTTATTCTAAGCTTGCCAATGGGGTAAAAAAAGAACCTGGACTCTTTTATCATTTGGGCTTTTTTCCCCACACACAATGTTCGTGGTGGTTAAGGTTACTATATGTGAAACAAAAAGATTATTTATACTTGACCTTTATCTTTTAGTCATACTTAAACACCAGAAATTGTGATTACAAAGAAACCAACCTTTTCCAGGGATTCACTCTGCAAGTCTTCTAAACTACTTGACTTTTTTTTCTGTGGTACCCTTAAAATAAGGCCAGACAAAAAGCAACAGTTAATACATATAATACAGCTTACATATGCTGCAACTGTACCATATGACAGCTGTATGTATCACACAATGTCTGCATACAACATAATTCAGAGTTAGGAGATTCATTTCTTTTGTTTTATTTTTAGCCTAAAACTCATACTATTGGGACCTGCAATAGATGAATTCAGAAACAGCAACAAGACAACCTTTGATCAACAATGAGAGGCAACAAGGCGCAATGTGGGGTTTTAAACCTTATATGTATAGGTGACTTTTTAGAAGCTCTTAACAAGCAAAACTCTGTGAACAGTGTGCAACCTTAAGGGCTTTTTAAAAGATTTTTAAGATGGAAAAAAGGCAGAATTAGAAAAAAAATCTGGCTATATCTTTTACATTTTAATTAAGGTTACTCATTCTTACCTATTTACGATATCCAAAGATTCTTCTTGTGGAGAGGTTAAATGACTCGAAGATGCTGGAATGCTTCCACTTTAAATCAGAATAAAATACACTGTTATAAGTACTACAATACATATATCTTTTGATATGTAAAAGTGCTAATTTATTCCTGTAATTCAAACCTGAATACAACTACGTATTGCAAACTCCCACGGCAAACACTGCTTTCACAACTACCCAAAAGTTCTCGCAACACCAAGAACAGGCAAGACGATGCCAGCAGTTAAACAGATTAAATAATACAGACTTAGGAAAATCCGCATGAAAAACAAGAAACAAAGGTCTTGCCTGATTTCCATGGCTTTGTGTGGCACTGGAGAGAGCACAGCTGGTGACAGTTCTCCTGAAGAGGCCTAGGTAAAATAAGAGTTTCAAGCCTGTAACTCTAGCGCCTGATTCTGAATCCAAAGTGCCCATACCAAGAGGCACAAAAATCCAGCCAGGGACAGACCCTCATCTACGTTACCTCAGCCACTACAGAGAAACCAATACTACAAACAAATCATATATACAGCAGAACTTGCTTCTGAAACGTCTTTACTAAGTACCTCTGTTTTAAATATTTCTCCTTGAGGATTACTCAGAAGATTCCACTTCCTTAAAGTTGTCTCAAGTTCCTCTTCACTGCCACCAGAGATGGAAGAGCCTGCAAGCATTAAAGATTAGAAGTAGAAAGAGAGAAACAGGCCAAAAAAATATTAACATTTAGGACCATATCAGTCAGTGCAATACTTCAGTCTCTAAATTCCCCTTCAGCCTCATCCGATACATGTAGTTTTCCAGCCTCTCCGCTCCCCACCCCTGCTTTGGGCTCTGGCTTACAAGCAAGCTGATTCATGTTAGAGCAACAGATTTACCACTTCTGGGTATATGCTGCGCTCTGTTGTGAGTCGCTGAGTCGCTTCATGCATGTTTGACATCGTCTGTATCGTAATGCAGTGCCCCCATGCTGAGTTCAAGGATGAACACGGTAACATGGTAAACGTCCAGGTTTCTCTGGATATCCCAGATCTAAACCAATACTTAAATACTCCAAATTCATTATTTAGTAGGATTTTTATTCCTAAATTATCAAAGCTGCAATACTAAATCAGGGTCTCAATATTTAGTGCTCAGCAAACTTGCAGAGTATTTTGGATAAGAAATTTTTTCTGGAGATCTCCTACGCATAAGGTTGCATACAGGATGTGGAAGAGCTGCTATGCCATGATGGAGAAATTTAGACTGACCTTTAAGCACATTAGTAATTCCTAATTTATGTGATAGACGTGCAGCAGCTCTAGGCAGTTATGAAGAAACACCAAATCTTATGTTTAAGCCCTGGAACTATTAGAAAAGACATCACTTGAAAACTTGTTAGACACGAGCTTGATTATCAGGCTGTTCAGCTACAGAGACTGCCAACAAACCTGGCACTGACCATCGGCCCTTCAGGATATGAAGTGAATCTTATACTATGATTCCTGGTAGACAGCCCTTCAGTTGGCACAAATTACTAAACCCAGAAGAGCTACCTATAGTCGAGTTCGGGACAACCCTTTTACATTTTACACAACTGCCAGTGGCCATTTCAAGCAGCTGCCCTACTTTAATCCAAAACAGATTTTGGTTTTTAAATGTATGTGCTACCTACGGTGAAGAGTCAGTCATCATCTTTTGTCAACGTGTTTTGTAGCTTGCCTTAACCAGAAATAAGAAATGTTTACAATATATTGTGTTTCTCTCAAGTAATTATTTGAAACAGTTATCAGAGACAGAAGATTTCAACCTATTAATTCTACCAAAAGTTTTTAAGCAGGGATTAAATTTCAAAGGGAACATTTAAAACCCACCCCTAGAAATAAATAAATAAATAATCAGGCATCATTTCGTGGCAACCTAAACATGAGACTCCCATAAACACACACACGAGGTAACAAGCTCATTCAGCTGTGATAATCTTGTAGCCATCACAGTACGCACCTCAGTGTGGACAATCTCAGTATACACTCTACTTCCCACAAAGGTTTTGGGTTTTGTTTTTGTTTATTATGCTGAGCATCACTGGTTTTTTTTATTTACACTGTACTGAAGTGTAAATTTACACTGTACTGAAGTACTAGCATACATTAACACCGTCACACTCCCTGCACTACCAACTCAATAATCCAGAGCATCACGGCGCGCTCTTTGCTCATGCACACGAGCGACCTCCAAAAGCCACATCCTACAGGGAGACGGTGCACTCGTATACGTACAACCAGGATGTGGCCAAGGGGAGCGGAACTGGGGGGGTTACTGCTGAGAGCACTTACTCTCAGGGTACCACTGGTCTAGCTATCTTGGGAGTTAACATCAAATACGTCTCCAAAAGCTACAATCACACCTTTAGATTTCCTTTTAGAACAATTTCAAAGCGAGAGAACTTTTTTTATTGTTTTCAAAATGAACATTCAGAGAGAGAGATTTACCTGACTCTTGTTCGCTATTCTTGTGTGTTAAATACAAGTTTCCGTTCTGCCGTACAAGACCTGAAAATATCGTGTTTGTTAATGTGATGATGTATGTTGAACAAAACTGTCCTTTCAGAAGGTCAAGTTTCCCAGACTAAATTTAGTACTGAATACTAAGGTGGCAACTTAAAATGAGATTCTCCTAAAACCCACTCCACTCCCTGAAGTGTAACTGATAAATGGGACAAAGATTTGTGCATGGATTGTGAAGTTAAATACATAATACTGTGTGCACAAAAGCAACCCAGGGCTTTCAGTTGTTCCCTCCAAACCAGAACTTGCCTAGTCAGCTGTCAGGATTTTTCTTAGCGGAAGGGAAGGGCAACAGAACTTACTATATTCATTGCAACTCTTTTTAGCAAAAAATAAAAAAAGTCCTCTTAACTATATCAAATTGCACCTGAGATCAGCTTCCCTTTTATGAATGTCGTATTAAAAACATGACCTAAAAGAAAAACATTGTGTAATTAATGCTAGCTGACAAATGATCTTTACCACTAGTCCCGAATTGAACTGTGGTGTAGGAAATCTGAATATAGGATGTATTTAATTAATTAACGTTCATCATCCACTAATGTTTCCTGATATCATTTTACACTGTAAAAACTGGTCACTCATAACATAATGGTCACAGGAAACATCACACAAACAACAACTATCTGTATACTTTCTTCATTTTCTACAGATGAATCAATTTAAATCAAACAATGTTATTTTAATCTTGCATAATAGATTCTTGAGAGGGCTATAATGCACTTTAGTAAGAATACTGTAAGCTTGTGCCTTTAGCTAATTTGAATTAACTTTCCTAATTGCCTGTGTGTCAACAAATTCCATATCTGCAGAAGTTTGCTCCTCCTTTTCACCCTTTTTGCTGTAATACTTTTTGGTCTGGCCTCTACAGCCCATGTACGACTGCGGGGACGGCAACCAGCAGCAGCGAGAAAGGAAGTACGACGCTTTGGCCATGCAGGATGTACGTCACAGGCATGCACTGTGGAAGAGACTTAGAGGAGTCCCGTCAGCGAGGAGGGACAGGACTGCAGGAAGAAGCCAATAAAACCGTGGCCCGTCTGTGCACCCAGCCACCGCTACATGGGCGTAGGAGTTCTGCAGCCCAAGCTCCTGCCCCATTGCAGGGTACAGCAAAGTGGTCTGAGGAGAGCAGTTGCTGACTTCAGATTGCCTCGGCACATAAGGAGGGAAACTGCAGTGCTTCAGACCCAGCTGATGAGCAGTTCTCACAGCTGTAATCCCATCAGATATCCTTCCTTATCAATCAGAATCCTTAATGACACCATCTAAAACAACGTACAGCACCAAAATTAGGCTCCAAGGAAGGATTTACTGTTAACTGACGTAGAACAAATTTTCGGTTATGACTTACGGAGTCAAGTATAAGATTCAGTCACAGAAATCCTGCTGAACAGTAATGTTGTAACTAAATATCCAGACAGATTTGACCCTAATTTCCTGGGCCTACAGCCCAGGAAAGAAAAAGGAAATCTCCACAAACTACAGGCAATAACACACAAGCCTTGTCAAGACATGCTGTGGGTCTCTCTCTCTCTCAAAGAATATATACTTGCTCTTATAGCGCTCCAACATGATACAAATATATGCATAATGAAATATATATTACTATGCACATGTATGTAAAAGGACAACAAATAGCAGTTGTAGTTCATGCAGTTTTTAAAAGTCCTGATATCAGGAAATTATTCACAAGACATTTTACCGTGAGCTGCAATCATTATCTCTTTGACTCTCCTGTACTGGCTGAGCAATAGTGTTAACTCCTCTATTCGACGGTCCTGTGAAATGCATGAAATGAAATAATATTTAAAATTCTGCATTTTTAACTGGTAGAGACACTGTATTACACACTCATTTCTGCAGTTTTGGCCCGGTCTTTTTCCAGAAAGCAGGATCAGGTCTTACTCACATGCCTTGTAAAGAACGTTTCTTGGCTTTTATTTGCCATCGTACGTAATATCTGCAGGACAGAGTGAAATTATGGATAAAAGGAAACGAGAGGAGCGGGACATTACTAGTAAATTTTTATTTACAGAAGCATAATTTGGAAATCTGCTTACACTTCTAAGAGTTAAGTGAGTATTCTGTAGTTGAACCTCAATTGCCTGAAGTGGGCAGTGTTTGTTTTCTGTTAGCATGGTACCTGTAATTGTAAAGTAAATCATGTTTATGTTTTGTCTAGTTTAACAATCTAGTCATGTTCTTTAATCCTCTCTTGTAGGTTATGTCCTGCACTCCCACATCTACACTTACTCCAGTTTTGAACACACCTTTTTTGAATTTAGGCAGTCAAACCTGTACTGAACCAAAGAAATGAGGTCTGATGAACGTCTGACGCACCACCTCACTCCACGCTTTCTCCAATACCCAGCCCTTTCCTATCAGGTACAGAAAGCTTCTTGATTCATGTATTCAGGGAGCGCACTTGCCTTTTGCACAGACACAACATAGCAATGGGTAGCAATCATTATTTAATTGATCGTATCCATCCTTTCTCTCATTTCTATACAATATTGTGTTCCTGATGATAATAAATTCTTGCTACTGGTCAGTAAGTGTGTAGTCTTGCAATTTGCACTTTTACAGTTTGTCCTGTTTCTTTGAGCCCAGTTCTAACCCATTCCTGTGCAATAATCTTGCCCAGTGCTGTGACTACAGAGCACTGAATACAAACCCAAGCAAGCGATAAAGAACTAGCTTTCACAAGCAGGTGTCAGGGAAGTCACAGAAGCAGAGAGGTGGGCACTGGAAAAAAACCCAAACCACCACAACAAAAAACCTTCCATGGAAGTTGGCAAATATTTAAGTGATTAGCTGATAGTGAGCTGCCACACTGCCACAGCGAGGTCAGCGTCAGAGATATTTCAATTAAAAGCTGCTCCAGTACATGTATACGTGCATGTGTACATTACAGTCACTGCAGGTATCAACTGAGCTGTAGAAGTAGCTGCAGAGAAAGCAGACCTTTCCTACATTACAGAATGGCAGATGCTGCTGATCCTCCTTTCACGCCTCAGCAAGTACACGCAAGACAAAAGAGGCCCAGTTAGCCCAGCTATGGATAGAAGCAATACGTTCTTCTTCATAGCAAAGAACTGTGACTAACATACCCAGTTTTTTGAAAAAGAAGTATGCGCACCACTTACTAGCAGCTTAGTTGAGCACTTTCTCAATATTTAATTATCCCAAAAAGCTATTTAAAGCTATTTTTCCTCGGGAAGAACATTTTATTTTGCATTACATTGAAGGTAACAGCTCTGCATTAAACATGTAAGAAGCTATGGGTCGCCCATCAGTCCATGAGTTCAAAAACTGCAGTTCCCAAGGAAATAAACCTCCTTCCCCTGTGAGTGTATCCAGATATTAGGCCATAAGCAAAAATATTTTGTGTTCCATTCAAATGCAAAAATCTTATGCAGACGTGGAATGACTTTGGCAAGAGATAATGCCATGCCTTTTTATTTTCCAGATGTAAATTTTGACTTTTTGAGTTTTTAAAGAACAAAAGGTTATTATGAGGCACGTGAATGTTCTCCAGAATTAACATTGTCCCGTCTAGATTCCCCACGTACCAAAGGAAGATTTTAGGGATGTATATTATTGTCAACTTGATTGTACAGTGATGTGTCACCATAAAGGAAGATCCTGTAGCCTGGTTTATTATCCAAAACAAGAATTACAATTTCCTCCAGAAACTCAGCCCCCTCAGCCCCCCACCCTCCCTCCAAAAATAAGGAACAATTTGTGTAGTAAGTCAATGGCATCCGAAAGTGGAGATTCAATATTCTCCAAGACTGAGCCCTAAACCCTGCACTTGAATTGTCCAATTAACAGGCAATCTGCATACAGGCGATAAGAGACAAAAGTAATATTTACTATTTTAATGGGTTTAATTTTACTCCTCCTCTCCATTAGTACTCACTTTTATTTTTCTTACCCTTGCCTCTTCAAATCCAAACTTGAGTACAATTCAAAAGCCACTCTGACTTTCTTTTAATATCACTATCTAAACCGGAGATATCAATGTACTGCAGATCGGGGTGGAAGATGAAGAGCTGCCCAGAGATGACCAACCCTTAGTGATCTTTTCAACAGCAGAAACTAGGAGATTCTGCTCATTACAGCCTTGGCTTTCTATTCCCCTCTGGAATTTACTGAGCCTCCCAAGTTCTGCAGCCAGGTTAGCAAGGTCAGCCACACTTTCTATTTAAAAATCAACCTTCTGTCACAATCTCATGCGATAATCCAAAAATCAGGGCAATTTCACGCTTACAGAAAGCAGGTCATTCAGATCATTACAGAGATTCAAAACCATCATTTCATTTTTGTTACGTAGAACAAGGATTATTTTCTCACCTTTTCTTCATTTGCAGCCAATAATGATTCCATTCCTATCTTCAACCGTTGAACTTCTTGATCTAGAAATTTTTTTAAAATGTTATAAGGAAAATACACTTGCTATATTTAGTATAAAGAATATATGTTTTGTGATACTCTCCCTGTGTTCTTATGCGTAACCAAAACCATGTCAGTGGCATGGCAAATGTTAAATTACATTTAACTTGGAGCTTTTCAAAAGCTGAACTATTAAAAGCATCGCACAAGACAAACATGCTGGTTTTGCTTATAAAAGGCTACATAATAGTATTTTATACCCTAAAAGTCAAGTAATAATAAAAAAAATAAATTGAAGTTTACTTTGTAAAAGATGAGAGTGCATTTTTTGTTATACATTAAAGGAAATAATTTTAAGTATGATGGAAAATTAATTATATTCCATCTGGGAAAAATGTTCGCCAGTTTATGAGAAATACCTCAATGATATTCACAAAACTTGGAAATGAAAAATAACAAAAACTAGTTTGAAATGAGGAAAACTTGTAATACTTTTTTTCCTTAAAACATTTCAGTATGAATAACTGAGTTAAAATCTATATCAAGAGCTAACGCAGGATTGCCTTACACACAATTTGGTGTTAAAAGATAGAGGTTATTCAGGAATGCTATAGTCAAAATCAATTAGAACACACTCTCTGGAGATTTATGAGGTTGTTAATCACATCATCCTAACTTTTCTGAACCAAATCTTTCATTTCTTCTCTACACACTATTCCTAGCAAGTTCTCCATTACCAGCCTATGCTAAATAAAATCTAGATGATGGAGACAGAACCAGACAGTTTATCTGCCGTAGCTGCCACTCAAGGAGTTCATGCTTTGACATTAAAACAGACCCGCTTGTTTCACAAAAGACTATGAAAACCAGATGTGTCAGGCATGAAGTGAGAGTAAAGAAAGAAAATCAATACTGCTAAAGAGCATCTTTAAAAAAAATGTTTTACAACAAAATTTTGAACATGCAATGTCATATTTAGACTATTGGCAAAAACTATAATTAATTTTTCTTGTAGTGATTCTGAAGAATACACAAGTTGTAATGATTAAGTTTTAAAACATGTAAATGAACTTTGCAAACATTTCTCTTGCAAAAGAGAACACTTAGTAACACAAGACATGCACAGACAGAGCCAAATCAGAAACTAAAGCCAGCAGGCAGTGGGCAAGCAAATGGAAGATTTTTTTAAAAAGCCATTAAAAAAATCACAGTCCTACTAATTTCTCTTTATAAATATTAGACTTCAAAAAGAACTGGTGTCAAGGTACTTTTAAGTACATTAAAGAAAAGTTTACTTACAATATTTATAACACCAAGCACGGTAACATTTTTATTCAGACTTTTTTTTTTATATTTAATGCACTGATTAAAAAAAAAAAAAAGCCCAAATCCTTCCCCTCTAAGGAAGAAACTTTCAATTGAAGCCATCTTTCCAGATATTATACGGGTTTTACATATATACAAATAAAAAGAGGTAAAGGTTAAGTTTTGGCTCTGTTAACCTTGACAATGTCCCTTTGAAGTCCAACTATCTGATTTGTGAACCTCTGATTTTTTTTTCTCTAAAGTGAAATCTTACGAAACAGGGCAATTAGCTGTCTGCTTGCTGCAAGCAATGAAAGCAATGTCTCATGTATATTACAATTAGACAGCCAAATCTAAACAAACATTGAATTATTCCTGCAGAATGCATTTGAGTTATAATTTGTGTGAAAGGAACAGTGAGATAAAGCCAAAAGTGAATTGCATGGCTTACGTTTTTCTTTTAGCCTTCTCCTATAAACTTCCTCTACGATGGTAAATGGTGAGAGTCAAATAAAGTATGTAGAAAAAGCACATATTAGATAAATTTTGCAATTTAATTAGAATATGCATTCTAGCATACTACAAGTACATTGACATTCTTTTCTAACTTTATTTGAGAAGACCACTTAAAAATCTGATAAATCAGTAATTTTTTTGGCAGAAAAATTATTACTGCTGTATACTATTTCAATTCAAATATAGTCTAAGTGGTTTCCTTAAATGTAGCCTAAAGAATCTGTACAGGGTTTGATTCTTTTCCCACTGCAATCAAGGACAGTTTCACCCATCTTCAGTATCAACAGGAACAGACACACTACTAGAAGCTGAAATCTGCTGAGGTCTTGGGTTTATTGTCATACCACTATCTTTCCCTTGAAATATCATAAATTATTTGGGAATCTCATAGAAAATACAAAATTCTATTAGTAGAATTCCTCTACAAAACACTGCTGTTAGACAAACTTCTTTTCTAGTTAGACATGCAGTTCTCTACATGCACAAGCTCTGCAGCTGAGTGAAATCAGCACCAAGTATATGTTAAGTCACTTATTTGGAATAAACAACCGTCAAAATACAGAGTCTTCTAGACAAGACATCTGCATTACTTCCTCACAGGAGGTTCTTGGTAAGCCCCGAGAAGGAGGTGACACAGCACCTGAAAAGTCACATCTCAACCAGGGCACTCTGGAAACGTTAGTTAACACCCACAAAAGAAGTTAGTGCAGCTAAGCTGATGCACTGCGGTCAACCACACACAAATCTTCCTGCATGGATAAGCGTCAGTATTATAGAAGAAAAAGGTCACTAATATTGTGCAGCCATTGACAGAAGCTCCAGGGAGTCAATATTTCAGAGAACTGTGACATGACTCGTTGAGACCAAAGGCTAAACAAACTGGTTTATTTGCCATTGACCTGTATCAACACTGCAGATTCAAACCAGAAACCTACAATATCATAGTATCATAGAACAGCCCAGGCTGGAAGGCACTTTGCAAGACCATCTGGTCCCACCTTCCATAGGAGAAGGAGCCTAAATGAGATATAGTCTTGAAGAAAGGAAAGGCGCAAATCAATGACTATGTTTTAGAATGTTTGGACGTTTAAAACACGATACTTAGCTACTACTGTGATAATGGAAAGCTACTACTGTGATAATGGATAATTTTGAAAGTATACACCAAAAAATATATTCCCACTGAACTACAATGACTCTTGCAAATTATAAGTAAAATTCCAGCAGAAAAAATTTCAGCGCCCTTAGGATACTTATTGCAATTTGTGCTGCCTCTGGATTGGGATAGAGTTTCACACATTAAAGGCCTCTACTCTACCAGAAGACAAAATAAATTTGTACCATTTTTCCTCCCAAAATAAATTCTGTAAGTCCATGTTTGTATCTCCTTGTATTGCTTTGAAATACTGAGCCAAGCTGCTACCAAAGCCAAGTTAAAGTAGGGGTTTGGATTTTTAATTTTAATTCCCATCCTCTTACCTCTTTCTGCCACTTCACTATGTGACGAGGTCCTAGCGAGCTGACTTTGTAAGCGTTCTATTTCTGCATCTTTGAGAGCTAATTGCTCTTGAAGCTGGGCTATCTCAGCCTGAAAGAGAGTACAACAAATTCAGAATAACATCGTCGCCGATTCTCTGTGATTCTTTCCTATGAACTAGAAGACTTCTAAGTACAACACTTTACTTTGATTGAAGTCCTGCTCCCAATTCAGGACATTTCATAAATGCTGTAACAACCTTACCTATTTCATGGTGTTACTATCCTATTCCATTTACAGAAGCTCACTTTTCCCAATGCCATTATCTCTCGGAGAAGAGAGACTTACAGAAAGATAAAATTTTCAAGGATTCATGTAGGTAAAGAAACTCTGGAAAGCTCTCAATGCTACAATGCTGGTCATATAGTAATGACTATTACAGAGCAACTCTTGAGTTGTGCATGAAGATCACTAAAAGATAACACAGCTTTTTTTTTAAAGATACTATGTTTTTAATCCTGGTTACTACCTAATAACATAACTGAGAATCTATTAATGCTGAGCCCTCTTCTCAGCATTATAACAAAACTGTTATCAGATACTAGAGCAAATAGGCCAGAAGCAAAGTGCAGCTTGGAAAACATCAAAAAATGCATATATGCAACCAAATATCTGTGGTTCATTTGCATGTACTACAATTTGTGCTGCCTCTAGATTGGGATAGAATATCACACATTAAAGGCCTCAACAATACAGAGGGAAAAGAATTCTGTGATTGTCCAGCTTGAAATACAGCGACTCCCATCTCTTTTTCCTATTTATGAGAAAAACTGTCAACAGCATACTTTCTTAAGTAGCTTCATTAAGATTTTCTTCAGCAGCCTTAAAGTCTTTATTAAATGTAACATTCTGCATTTCCCCAGCAAAAGCATACCCAATCTCCTTGCAGTTCAAGAAAAAAAACCCAGAAAAAGAACAACAAAAATCACTACTGTGACCAGTTTCTCAAAATACTAAAATAAAGCAGGAAAATGATGCAAACCACCAAACAACATTATCCAAACAGGGGAAAACATGGACTAATCTACTATTCTACACAAACTTATTTTCACCAGGAAGCAAGCAGCTGGATGGCAGCAAAAATCACCACTCTGCTGCAATTCTGTGTGGAATAGAAGAATCTGCCTTGTTGCATCTCTGAAGGGCTCCTACACTTCCCAGTGACTAATATGCTTTTTATATCCAGCCATGGAAATATTCCAATTTCTCATCTAAGAAGCTGGAACAACAGGAAGACAAAAGCTGCAGACCTCTTAATACCAGATTTGGATTTGTCTCCCCTGGTCTATTTGATCTCATAGCTCTTTTAAATGCCGTCTTTTCCTTTAATTTCTCATTCCTGTCGTCTTTATAATTATTTTTCTTCTTCCTCTCTCTTTCCCTGTACTTTTCTTTCTTTCTAGTCCTGTATCTTCTTTCACTCAATGGGTTTTGTGACTCTTTTTTCTTATTTTCATTCTGCTCCTACACTTTCCATCATCTTTATCTGTCCTGGCAGCTGGCCACACACTGCTTGAGAAAATATCTTCCCAAAGACTCTTCATTTCCACCACGTCAGAGAAAACATTTTCATGGATACAAGAGTTATTATCTTAATAGGAAAAAAGACACAATACCAAAATTTCAATATTCATTTAAGAAGTCTCAAAAGAAAGAAATGCTAATACAAATAATAGCTAGCTGTCATTTCTGGATCAAGCTATCAAGTATTCAAAAGAAAACTCTGTTTAATAATTTGAAATGTTTTTCCAAGATCCAACCACAACTCAAAAAAGCCAGTCATTCATATGAACAGAGAGTATAGCACTAAACAAATGAAAGGAATAGTGATTACCGCACAAAAGTCTACCTCAGCAGGGAAAAAATATGAGGTGCTTTTTAACCTAGTGGAAAAGGGCTAAAAATTCAAACTAGAATTTAAGTGCAACTGTTTAACAATAAGAGTGTTCAACTAGAAAAAATAATTACTGGGGAAAATGATGAAACGTTTCAGATGTTGAGTTTCTCCAGATTACAATCCAACATCTTTCCAGGATTTAAGGTCAACAGAAGAGTAAGGGTGCTATGCTCTTTGATATACACGAAGTCAAAGCAGATGATCTAATGGTGTATTTTGGGCTTAATTTGTGTCTATTAAAATAAATTCCACAGTAAGTGAACACCCAACCAACTTTGCATGTCTCGTCTCTTCAGTTTGGAAAGCATACTCCACAGAGGCTTGTCACCATTACACAAATAAAAGACAGGAAACCTTCAAAGATGCTTTTCCTCAGAACAGGTCTTTTGTAAGTCAAAATGCCCCTTTTTTGAAAAAAATAAGAATTACAAAAAGGTAAAAGACTGGAAACTGCAGGGAGGGAGCAAAAGGCACAAAAAGAAGCTACAAAAACTATAAACCAAAATACTTATTCCAAAGATGGTTGAAGAAAACTTGACCTTATAGTAAGCCCTGACACAAAGCAATTGTAAGGAAAGTAAAAATTGATGAGAAGTGGCGCTGAAATTGGAGTCTGTCATTAGTAAATGCCATGTATTCTGCTTACTTTAGTTGCTTTTAATTTCCACTCGTATTGATTTCTTTCATTTTCCAGTTCTTCCACTTTAATTTTGAGGTGTCTAAGTTCCTGTAGCAAACCCTGCAAAGGAAGAACAGCAGCTAAAAGTAAGATTACTCTGGTATATATTAATTTTCTATTGTCCTAAATTAAAGATCATGCCTGAACCACACAATAATGAACACCGAACCACCACATTAAAAATTGTGATCTCGTCTAAGACGACAACAACTATTTTGAACGGAGAGATAAGGTATACTTTCTCAAACTCTCTACCAGAAATTATGAGCAAATTTCTTAGTCATATTAAGGAAGACAGCTGAGTCTGGTGAAGTCATGTGTGTCTCAGTGAAAATGAGCCAAAAAATCCACAACTGCAGTCCCATATACCATGAACTACTGGGTTTTTTGGGGGCAGCGGGGTTTTTTTGTTGTTGTTTTGTTTTGGGGTTTTTGTTTTGTTTTTCAGCCACCTCAGAAAGTAAGCAAAAAAATGCAGTGCTGAAAGATTACTAACTTTCATTAAGGTGACAATCCTCTCCCCAAACACGTGTTTAAACTACTTACCAAGAAAAATAACACTCAGACTAAATAGTATCCAGCGAGTTACAAGCATTTAATACCATACACATCCAGTCAAATATAGACTACAAATATGCTACTTTCAGCAACGATTTTTGCCACTTTGCAATCGGAGTTGATGCAGCCTGGAGCTGCAGCTCGCCAGGGCTCCTGACGTTCTCCATCTGTTCCTCTTCAAAGCTGTCTCTTCAATGTCCCTTCTCCCTTTCCTTGACAAAACTGTATCCTATTGTTCATTTTGAAGGACAACGAGACCAAACGTCTTAAAATGCACCCAGGAAAGGAAAAGTTTGGAAGGGTAGCCCAATTTTGGAATCCAGTATAGTACATACATCAAGCAACCATACTAATATCTTGGATTAAATTAATGATTATTTTGAATGACTTCCAGATTTGACTCTCAGATTATTTCTCCAATATGCAGCTTGTACTGTAGTCTAATAGGTCACTAATTCTGGACAAAGCCAAGCTCAGAAAAAAAAAGCACTAAGTTCAAAGTAGGCATCATACCCAAATGAGTTATTTTTGTAAAATAAACCTATGAGAAAAACTGCTGAAAAACTCCCTCACAATATAAGCAGATTATTTATAAAATTAGTTCTGGGGATCCAAATTTTAACCGAAGACATGTGGCAACTAAAGCAAACGGATTTAAAAGCAAATATTGAAATGGACTTTTTCAGGCATACCGTTATCATTCCACATTTAGTAAATTTAAGTAGTTTATGGAAAGTAGCTTTTGTTTGGACGTGTGATGTAGTTTTGATCAAATCCAACCAGGATCTGTAATGTAAATTCAAAAATGCTTTTCTGCTAACTCCTAATGTCAGAGAATAAACAAAAATGTGTCATATTTTAAAGGTAAAAGCAGATGACTCTCTTCATTTACTTTAACAGCATCATCAGAAAAAGAAAGGATACATTTCACGTACATTTCAGTCTTACCTGAAACTGTATTTTACACCTGTGTTAAACTTTTAAAATATTCAGGAATAAATAATCTGTTAATTAATTAGCAAACTACCAAACCATGCTAGCATGCTGCATGTCAAACAGACAAATCTCAACTAAAAAACAGGAAAAAAGAAACAAACCCCATAATCAAGAAAACCCACACCACACCAGCACTACAGGCCTACAAGTAAAATAAACATCATAAAAAACCTGAAAGAGGTGATCAGGCCTTACAGATCCCTGCGCTTTAGTAGACAGACATCAATGGTGACCAAATTTGTCCCAATAATTGGGGCTGGGGTGTCCAGCGTGGGAATTTTATGTTAATTTTTACAACCACCTCACTCTTTCCTAACGAAAGCCACAAACATTAATGCCAATAATTCACAACACAGCTCTGGTTAGCGGAATTTAGTTTCTGCAAGGGAAGAGAAGAGAAAATACACAGGCTTCTGCTAAGGTGTACTTCTCGTACATCACACCGAGAGCAATTCTTCTGGCTGAGAGTTGCTACCACTGATCTTGCACTAGATTGAGGACCACTGGGCGTCAAGTCTGGTTTCCTATCTTGAGACTTTCTTTCTTGGATTCTATTATTAATTTCCAGCTGCAGTCTACACATCTGCTCCTGTAGCTCACTGATCAGGTTCACTACTGACTGAAGACATGGGAAGAAAGGAAAAAAAGAAAAAAATAAAAGAAAAAAAGGTGAGAAAGAAAATGATGCAAAGAAGATACTTCTACAGTTGCAGCACAGAGAAATACATGAAGCACATCAAAGGCAAACTAAAAAAAAAAAAACCGACAGATTATATGTTTCCCTTCTGATGAAGTATATCTGAACGAGTCTAAATCTGGAATATTGCACAAAGCTACAGTTTAAATAGAACAGAATCTATATTCCAGACTAATTCATGATTCTGATCCTAATGTGAAGATCAGAATTTGGCCCCTCATTTTTGGAAACCTATGCAGTCACATGAAGACAGATATCAGGAAAAACTGGGACATATTTTAATATGCTGGCTCAGAGGCCCACTTTTGCTGAAACGGTCTTGATTACATTCATTTACACAGCCAAATCATCCACTAGGAAGAAATTGCTAAGCGCTCAGTTGGGGCTATAACCTAGTCTTTCACAATTTATACACAGAATTTACTAGTAAGGTAATTCTGCTTCCAGGTTTAGCATGGGTCAGAAAAATAACTCCATTATCTAGCTTGCTAGCTACGCAGCACCTTGACATGGAGAAAGAGTTAAGCAACATACATAGGAGAAGTCAAAGGATACCACAGAAGAAAAAGTAATTACTTTAAAGTGCACTGATTTGCTGGCCAGCTTCTTGGATTTGCGTGTATCAGTGATACACACAAAAAAATCCAGCTACAGAAAGCCAACCAGAGACAAGTATTAAAAATCTATATAACATTTAACTTAAATTCACTAACTCAGCAGAAAATAGCGCTGGGTATTTCCTCAGGTATTACAAGTTTGGAGTGCCTTTCTCTTAATTTTCATGTACATTAACAACAAATGTTTTGTGATTTCTCAGTCTTCTCAAGTGGAATAAATTTGATGAGATTAATCCATCTCCCAAAGCAGTGAAAAAGTTCTTAATGGACAGAACAATAGGTGACATGGCATAATTTTTTTATTTATTTTCTTCATCACTATGCACAGCAGAGTCCTCCTATAATCTCAGCTCTCTGGTGAGCCAATAATCTCAAAGCTAGGGAACAGCTACTGCAAGGACACGATACTGTTCTGACCAGCTAAGTATCTAACACAACCAGTCTCAAACCATATCAGCATCCACAGTCAACTTTAAACATTCACAGACATCCCTTTCAAAAGCACATGTATCAGCGAGGTAAAAGAGTTTCACATCAGTTCAGCATTTTTCTAGGGCACTGTGCTTAAAATGAAATTCAGAAAAGCAGTTGCATCTATGTCACTTTATACATATTACTCTCAATCAGGATCAAAACATCTGATGCTCACCCTCTTTCATCCAACAAACCTTTTATGCACTTAAATGAGGATTACTTCCGTAAACAATTGAAAAATTTAGAGAGTGCTGTGCCCCAGCACACCAACTCTGCAATATCCAGTCTTTTATAGGCTGACATGTTTTTCCAGGGCTGCACAGGTAAGAAAAGATAGCCTCCTTCAGTATCAGCTCCCCTAGGCGAAACCATATCCTTTGCATGTTTAGTGGCTCCACTAGCCACTTTGCAGCCATACAGTAGGACACTGGTGAGGAGACCGTCCCCGTAGCTAACTCAACCTCTTATCAGAGCGTTGCAAAGCAGAACACCCACAGGTCTAGTTGTATATACAATTCAGATACTATCCACAATCCCTCCATCTTTCATGCTTTGATTTTGTTTCTTTTTTACCATCATCTCCACAATCAGATGCCTCACTGCCCAGTACAAACTGGAGACTGGAATCATCAGGACACACATCCATCTCCCTTGCTTTCTTTGAAGCACCAAGGCCTTAGGTCTGTGCTCGTCTTTGACAGAGAACACTGTTAACACATATGAGGTTCTGAAGAATCACTGCTCAAACAAGACGCGCAGACTTCTGGGCACAAACTGACGGCTGCTCCAGTTGTGGCCACGTGGGAGAGTTCAGAAACACTTCTGCTGATGCCTTGTAATTCTTTTCTCTTTTGCCTCACATTAGAAATGGGAATGGGAAACACTCTGCATCCACACAGGCTTCCCTCAGGGCAAACTTGACACTACAGAAATGTCAGAAATCCTTATTCCAGTGAAGAATAAGAGGTCTACGGAGGAGAAAGAGATGAACTCCAGCTGCAATATATGCCCTTACAATTGTTTCTAGCTTCAAGGTAGAAAAGGCTTCTCGTGTTTGAGATTCTTTCACAGCATGGAAATTTATTAACACTAACATACTATATCTTGAATTTGAGCCAGGTGAGACAACACACCAAACTCTCTGGTGGGAGTTTCGTGGCTCACTGACTCAAGTTTCTTTGGAATTGCAAGTAACTAGATATTTAATTCAGAAGTGTCCACACAAGAGCCACAAAACACTTCCCAACAGCTTATAGCAAACTTCAGATACTCACTACAAAAAAGCAAAAGTCCAAAACTTATCTCATGCTAGTAAAGAAAAAGTAGGAAAGCAGAAGGGCTGTTAAATGGTTAAGCTGAAATTCACAATTACTCCTGCAGTCTCCTGATAGTGACAGTCTCTTTTGTCTATGTTCAGGTAGAGCAGGCATCTGGGCTGCTACTTGAGAATACTGCCCTCTCATACCTTGCTACGTTAAGAAAACACATTTGCAAAATTTCTAAGGTTTCTCAGGTAAGAGAAAAGCTACAGAAACTCCCTCAGGTGAGATTTCAGAAACCTTCAAAGCACCACTTCAGCAAAAGTAGAACATTATTCCACAAAGAAGGAATTAAAATAACAAAGCCAAGCGTGAGACTGTCCATTTGCAAGTAGCTATTCTCCTGGCCTCTATGTTACATATATAAATAAATGACACTTTAAATTTAGCATGTGCTTTGGACGAGCCAGAGACAAGTGGCATTCAGTGTGAAATTAATACCTTTGAGAGGAGGTCACAGATGCTTGATAAACTCTTTGCTGCTAACTAAAACCAAAACTCAACCACAGCTGCACAAGATAAAGTGAAACGAATCTGACACATTGAAACCTGCTCATATTTAGAAAGATATCTTAGTTTGTTTTGTTTCCCCCCAACCCGACCAGGGACATAATTCTACAGATAAATTCTACGTGACAGGAAACAGCTGCTGTGAAATAAGCTGACACAAAATTAGAGTACAGAGCAAATATGTTTTAGCTGAATTATTCCGCAATGTCACATTTAATTTCAAACTTTTTAAATGCCATTATTATATTTAGAAATTGCAGGGTCAGCTATGAAATATAATTAACAGGCTGTTTAAAATGGTTTAACTACTGGATGCTTCTAACACACACACACACTATGGCGAAAACTGATGACTATTACTTCTGATAGTAGCAAATCTATAAAATCACTGTTCTGCTCACCTCTGTCAACCCTAAACTCAGACTTGAAAGCAGCAATTGGCCAGCTACAGTCTATAAGAAAGGCTCTAGCTCTGTCACCCACAGCTTTGTTCCACTTACGTAAAAATACTAAATGCGATTTCATTTGAGGCATTACACGTTGTAAGAGCACGTTGTAGTAGCCACAACATTCAGAGATACAATTACAGCAAGATTAATTTCATTCAGTCACTGTCAGGTTGGAGAACTGTCTCACTTGAAGCAATTAGTTTACCACAACACAACTGTGTACGCATAAAGGAGGGCAAACAAAAGGTAGGCTGTTGGCGTACATAAGAGTGGTTTATTGACTAGAAAGATGTAATTGGGCAGCAGAGGCAAGGAATTCAGGAAGACACTCAAAGATACTACCAACTTTAAGCAGCAGTTGTAGTCTAAAAGTATAAAGACAGTTTATTAATACATTTCATTCTGATTCTTTGAAATTGTGTTTGTATTGGAAATCAGTAAAATTTACAGTAAAAGGAGCTGAAATAGGGTTAAAACATTAGAATTCAAGTAAGCATCCAGTTTGACTGAAAGCAACCCCTGTTTATCTTGAAAAATTGGATTAATGCTTATTCAGGACAATCTCAAATAATTTTTTAAAATCGCCCAATGAGCAAACCAAAAATGCTGTTTAATCCCCACAGCTTTACTTGCAACACCTGTTTCCCTTGCTTTGTATACACAGGTTTGCGACTTTCAACAGGACAGAAATCTAACCCCATCTTGGGGTAGTTAATAATTCAGGGCATACTTAACATCATGATTCTCAACTTTTCCATCAGATTAGAATCCTTTTCCACCTCGGCAGGAACGGTTCCTATCACTTAGCAACACAACAAAGGCTTCCAGGCCAGTAAAACTCAACTTTTCCATCCAAGGGGTCCACACAGCTTGTTGCTGTGGCAGAAGAATTTCACAGGTTGTAGCCTCACCCCCATCACAGGCCCAGGCCTTCTGGGTACTTAAATGGCCCGTCAATGCAAATGCACTCAAACACTTGCTGCTTTCCAGGAGTCAGGCTGACTGGGCATGTCCTGCAATAATTTAAGCAGCCTTGTCCTGGTATTGGACATGTTGGAAGTGCTGAAGGCCTCTCGGGAAGATGGCTGTTGGGGGCAGGTTGCCATCTGCAGCAATTAGGCACTGCACAAACCTGTTTAGATCTTCAGGTAGTACGAGACTGCTCAGGCCTTCTGTACACAAGACACTGACAATTATGGGTGAAAGAGCATGAGAAGGCCACAGATGGTAAAAACAGCAGCTGGTGCCTCTCTGGCTTGCAACCTCCGCCAGAAATTGCTCTCTTTAAGCTATCTTTTAATCTCTAAAGAAAACTTCAGAGGATAAATAAATCAAAAAACAAACACACCCCAAACGTATTATGTCACTGGAGGTAAAGTACTTATGTATAGTTATCAAATAATCCACTAGCAACATTATGGAGAGCAAACAGTTTTCTAACACCGCCTGGGTTTCAAATTCTCCCAAGTCAGTGTGGAACATTAAGTCTTTTTTCAGTCAGCAATGTGTAAATCTTGGACCCAGTAATCCTCCCTTACCAGGTAATCCTCTCCTGGCTAGTTGGTCCCCTCACTGGACCACTGAGTAGGGCAACAAATGGCAATTCATATGAATTACCATCTTCCACAATTGCTTTCCTGCTCAGCCCCCACCTGCCGCTTGCTACCATGAAATGAACGTTGTTCATGATTCCCTACTTCGTACTCTCTTTCTTAACAAATATGGTAAAAAGCAAAGCTTCTTTGATGTCCAGAACTCTCCACATCTGAAGGGGAGCGAAGGTTAGAATTTCCCCCAACGCACGTCATTTTTTTGCACTATTAATTATGTAACCACAAGGGGAAAGGTTCATTTGAGGAAAATGCCCCTTGTCTTTCCCTCCCAAGTGCCACGAATGCATTAAAATCGCCGAGGGTGACCATCTAAGTGTTTGTAGCACCCCTGATTCTACTGAACTGCCAGCCTTCTCTGCCGCAGAAACAAGGAACTGTAAGAGCCCTGGTTGGCCTCACGTGGCCACACCAGTCCAGCTCCTGTAGAAAGGAAAGGGTTACGTGAACGCCAATTGTAATGTATGCTTCTCTTCTGGAAGGGACTTTGTGCCTTGATTAAAGCCAAACAGCAACCTTTGAAGTATAATGAGAGAGGGGAAAAGAAACCACATCCCAAAAATGTATAATCATATTCCTCACTGAATTCACAGGACCAATGATACGGACTGTGCTGTAAGCACAGAAAACACTATCGTGTGCTGATTTCAGGTCAAAAGCTCAGGTGTATGACAGCATACCATAAACGCATGACAGAAAAGCAAAAAAAGAAAACAAGATAATGAAAGAAACTCACCTCAGCTTTGTTCTGTTTCTCTTCATATTCACTCTGTTCCTTTTCCATACCGACCAGCTTAATCTTCAGGTCTGAAACTTCAGCCATTAGATCTAATTTCTGAGTCTCTAGTGATGTTCGACTTAGCAACTCCTGAAAGCAAAGCAGAACATTTTCTCCAGTCATTTATTTGAACACTGACAGAATGCTATATGATTTACTGGCAGACCCACAGAAAAGTCTGTACCCCAGTGTTTAACACTTTCAATACAAAAGCAAAATGCTTGTGTTCTTCAAAAGTCACACTTGCTACTGCTTTACAATGCAAAAAACTCAGCAAGATAGATTTAATGTGAGCATTTACTTCAGGCAGAAAAATTAACTAAAAAAAAAATAATACAAATAATGGAGCGATTGGCAAATTCAAATCAAAGCAAGTTTCTCTACCTCTCCTCACAGCGTGTATACTTTGAACTGTTTGAACTGTGTGTTTCTTGAGTTCTGCAGCTATTTTCACCTAAATGTTCTCCTGTGTTCATCACTAAACCACTGTATCCCACTCCCTATTTCAAGAAAATGTGTGGCAGAGTTAATCCCTGGGCAAGACATGAAATCAGAAAACAATTCTAAGGCTGAACAAACACAAACCGACATAATGCCACAGAGACCGTCACACGACACATTACTAAACAGTTGGCTACTTCCTAAAATACCCATCAGACAAAGCTACATTTTAGTATTACAATGAACCATTTTAGAATTTCTTATCTTGTGTTATTCAGTAAAGGATGTACTACAGAATGAGCAACCTAACCAAAACAGAGTACCAAAGGCAAGCAACATTCCTGCAGCCATGCTAATACTGCTTAAAATTTTACACCACTTAGTATTTGTTAACTTTTGAAGGCTACACAGTCTGGAGGGCGCAGCGCTGAATGAAAAGTGGTATGTCCTAATCTAAAAGGCAATGTCTAAACTGAGTAACAGTGTAAACGAGAACAGCTGGTTGTGACTTTTGCTTGTGTGCCCTGAGTTTGTTTTTCAGATTGTAGAGAAAGGCTTACTTTGGACAGAGTGGTATCACTGTGGTTGGAAAACATTCAATATTCACACCTTTGTTGCATCTTTCAGTTTTCAAGAAAGCGAAGGTAGAAAATCTTTCAAAATTTAATAGTGTATTTTCTATATAAAATGCTTATGTTGGCCCCCATTTTCAAAGAGAAAAAAATCCATTCAGGAGTTTAAGCCTCACTTAAAAAATCAATACCTAACTTTCCAAGTGCCTAACTAATTTTTGCAGAAGAGTGCTGGTTTCTAAATGGTTAAAAAAATTTATTGTAATTCCGAACTCAGATTGGTGTTTTGATCATGTGAAACGCACTGAGGAATCACAGCCGATCCTGCTTTGAATTACATGGAAGTGACTTAACTGAAGTTGGCATAGTTATTCTGGATCTACGCTGATTTTACTGAGGGATCAGAAACTGCCCTGTCCATCACCCCTTTCCTCATCTCTTCCTCTTCCATGAACTGTACAGTATGTTGTAGACTATGGCTTGGAGCCAAGGAAGCCACAAAGGTTATTTTAGAAATCATACAGTTAGAGTTTATTTGGTACCCAAATCTGCTCTACAAGTAAATTGTTTTAGTCTGGTGGGGAATGCTGCCCAAATTAAAAATAGTACTAAACTCCATCTGCATTGCAACACCAATTATCTAAGCCACCCACTATTCCCAGTGCCATGCCTGCTCCTGCTGACATTGACAATGGTATTTGTGTATGGATGGGAAAATAAACAGAAATGTAGCCTCATGTTTTTTTTCTCTGAATGAAATAAATCAAGCATTAATCAGGAAAAGATAGTGCAGTGACTTTTTTTTCCTTGAGAAACTCAGAGAGGCAGTCACCTAATGAAATCCCAGTAGTAGCTGCTTTCTACAAAGGTGATTACAAATTACAATTGCAAATAACTCCTCTATCTTCCAGAAAAATACTAATTTGCACAAATTCCAGAGGCACATTCCAGTCCAGACTCCAACAGATTCTGTACAGCTGTTAACAGAGCAGACTTTTGCAGATTAAGACATAGCTATAAACGAGAACTTTGATACAAAATAAGGCCACTGAACCTGAAAAGGTCCTGCAGGATGAGGTGGTTTTGCCCCGTGGACAGACTCTATTCACTGTTGAACCAAAACAACATTTAGAATTTTTTTGGACGCTGACATGGTGTTCCATGATACAACAGGGAGATTTCTTAATAAGGCAAGGAGACATGGCATCCCTCTAGAGACTTTTAACAAAAGATCTATCCTTTGAGTGCACCATCTGGCATTACTCCTTACTTTTTCTATAGACTCCCAAATCACACATAGTTATGCAATGGAGAGTAAGACCTCACTCCTCTCATTGTGAGTTCAGTAGCTCCATGCGAACACTAAGGTGCTAACTGGTGTAAGAGAGACAGCTGACTTTTTTTTTTTTTTTTTTTAAAGCAACTTAAAATTTTACAGTTTGCTCTGAAGCTGGAGAATCAGATCCTCAGCTAGGGTAAACTGGCACGAACCCCTTGCCTTAAAATAGACAAAATAACTAACTATCCCTAGTTTGTTTTCAATGGAGCTACACTGATTTAAAACAGCTGACAATTTCTCTTGCATCTAGAGAGTCTAACTTTTGCTTTGAAAGAAAGTGCCGTTTAAAGTAAATGTCCCCTCTTGAAATGGTAACATCTGGAAGCAATTATTTTCATCTTCAAGCAGATGCTCGCAGTGAACAGCTCATTAAGAATGTGACCCATTTTGTTACAAAGAAATTATAGTGTATTTCAGTGGTATGATGCAACTTGATTTCAGCCAGAATAAATATGCAATTGTAAGAAAAGAAAATACAAATTTATGTTATTGGTTTTAAAGCAAAAAAGATAATATAAAACAGGCAAAGTGGTAATTTGGACTGTAGCAGCTTTAGGAGGATCTTAAAAGAGCTGAAATATAGAACAGAAATAGAACATGTTCTAGGGAATCTTATTTATAAACAAGATACTTGTTTTTAATTTTAAAACATACTATAATTATAATTTCTCAACGTTCTTTTTTTTTGAAACTCAACTTTTAACTTTAAAAATTAAGAAAAAAAGCTATTTTAGAGTAGAATAATTACAAAGAGGAGTCATTTGGAAGCTACAATATGCATATACCAGACAGATCAATGAACAGCAAACTATTTCCAAACACAATTGTATTTTTAAAACTCACACTGTATACTTTTAAAATATTCCAAATGAAACAGAAACATATGCCGTATATCTCACTTCCACATTTTGTTGTCTTGGAAATACATAATTCTTATAAAGCTGCTTATAAAATTTAACGAGAGAAAATAGCTTAGACACTACACTATCCTAGACAGCCAGCTGCAAGCACAGAAAATTCCAGTATATTGAGCACTCCACAAAACAGAAGCAACAATCCGATCATACCACACACTGATTGAGAAACCATAAGTAAGATTTTAGTCAAGTAGGGGGGAAAAAAACCCCCAAAGATCCCATTTTTCTTCTGTGCACTATACAAAGTACAACACACAAAAAATATCAGACTTTTCACCCTTTTTAAAATAGTTGAGAGAAACAGACAAACCAAGCTACATACCTGGTAAGCAAAATTCATCAAGAACCACTGCTAATGAGGACAAAACTTCTCAAGTGCTGTGTGTCAGCTGTGGTAGAAATAAGATATTTGCTTAACTGAAAACACAGCTGAGAGCAATGTACATGTGTAATCAGCATGAAATGGTGCAAGTCAGTAGCAGAGAGTCGATTACAGCCCTCCAATTCATCATTTGCCCATTATATAGTTAAGCAATGGAAAGGACAGAACTTCCTACTGCTCTGCCAATTTGAACAGCCCTTTGCATACGCCTGACGAGCAGATTCTTGCCTACATTAAATGTAAAATAACAAAGCAGGGTAATGCTCACCTGTAGAGATAAGCTGCACAACTTGAGAGCACACTCTGAAAACCTTACGCCTCACAACCAGAGCAGCACAGAGCACACTTCAAAAATCTGAAACGCTAAGCTAGCTGCTGGCAAGAAGTTACTGCGTGCTATAAACAAGTGCTGAAATTCATCTAAGATCAGATAACTCAGGCAATTGAAAGTTGAAGGAATGATCCTTGCCAGCCAGCAAAGTTCCTGAGAAGCAAACAGATACACACCAGATTTACACTCCGCAACCATGATAGGATTCTGGTTCCCCTGAGTGTAAGACAGCTGCAAAAGCAGAACAGGTAGGCACTAAACTGCGTTAGATTCAAGTGCCTATTCTCATACAGCTCCTCCCTGCATTCTTTTAATCCACTGGTTTTTAAAAGATTCTCCCTTGTGCCTCACAAGGGGCACTGTCTGGCACACTTTCCCCTGCTCCTTGCACCCAAGCAGCAGTTGACCATAAACTGACACAAGAAACAGAAATTCAGTCCTCTTCGCATTCAAGCATTTCAGTTTCTATGTGTATTTTTAACACAGAAAGAATTTTAAGGCCAAGTGCTTTGTACTTTGCAAGACAATTTCTTGATAGAAGACACGATCGTGTTTACACAATGCAACCATCTGACAAAAGTCCCCTGGATTGCTTCTAGCAATTATGTGTCAGAAATAATTGGGAAGGCAGAAACACACAGTCAGACCTCATCTAGGATTTGGTACGGTCAGGTACAGGAAAGCCACTGCCACACAGACCAGCGTTTTGATTGGCACAGCAAACTCTACACTGCTACACTTTATGCCACAGAGCTTCAATGGGAACTACTATCATTAAATACATCAAATGCTGCACTGAAATAGCAAAGAGGTAACTACCTATTTTTACTCACGATGATTACCATAACAAATCCACTTAAAAGAAGAACTGTGGAGGTGAAATCTGTATGTGCAGAAAATTCACTTTTCGAACTGACTTAACACAGCTGTGCAGATTGACAGCGTAGATTCCATAGCACTAACGTGTTTACATTATGCATGGCTGGTACTTTCTGTTATGGGACAATTTAGGCTACTTTATAGAGTAAGAATTTTGCTTTCCAATTCTATTCTACAAATGAAAGAAAAGTTGATAGCAAGTTCATAGGAGGTTCCCCCAAAGCTAACACAGCAGATGTTCAAGGCCCTCTCTTCCCTTAAAAAAATGTTTCTTCCCTTAAAAAAATGTTTCCTTCTTAAAATCGAGTGGAAGAAAGTACTTAGAAATGCCACAAACTAACTTAGAGGAAGACACATACACATCATTGTTCTCTAAAATTGGCTGTAATTTTACATTTTAAAGCAGCTGATATACTGCAAATGGACTGTCACAGCATAAATCGTTTTCATAGGATAATTCTAGGAGGTGGGTTTTTTATTTCAAGACTTAGTTGTTACAATGTGCTAAGGGGCAAGGCAGGTAACTGTTCACACAGGCTGGCATTTCCATATCCTTTACACATTTGATGGCAAGAAAGAGATACCACTGTATCTGGCGTCTTGCTCCCAGTCATGCTTCAGAAAATTTCCTCTCAACATTTACGATGAAAGATGACCAAGGAAATGTGTTTCTCAGCCCAAACCGGAACCATGCTTAAGGACCAATTTAAAGTTTTGCTATTGACTTTCAGGAGCTTTTGAAAGACCTGCTTTGTTTTACAGAATGAAAATGCAAACATCCTTAAGGTGGAAAATGCTTTTTCTTGATTAGAGTCCGTAGTGGAACAAGTATCCTTACAAAAGAAAAATCTTAATTTTGACACTGTAAGCATCACATCTCATGAAAACATACATGCATTATCTGTAACTGTGGACACCAGTGCATCTCTGCATCTGTTACACAGGATTCTCTTGTTTCTCAAATGCTGCTGAGCCATATTTTCTTTGGCGGTGGTTTCATAAACACGTAGATCAAATGCACATCTCAGCATTGTCCTTATGCCATGCCTTGACTTTTCTGTGAGCTGTTTCAACTCACTAACCCAGCAGAAAAACATCCGCTTTTTAAACACCAAGTTAGTTTTCTCCCAGTCATTGAGGAAAAAGTCTGATAAGCATGACAGCCAGCACAAAATAAGTTGCAGAAGCGCATGGTCAGGACCAGGGAGAAGGATGAAAGGAGAATGAGGCCTTCTCCTTTTTGGAGAACCTTTAGATTGGCTCATTTTTTGAAAGTTCACATTTCGACTAAGGGATATTACACCCTCCTCTTAGAGTGATGAAGAATCACAATATTCTGCAAAGCAGCAGCAGTACCTGTTGCTACTATTCCACATTCAAGATGTCCATCCTAAATGCCGAATAGACATTTTAAGTAGTATAAAGTTTATTTTAGCTGCTGTTTCACAAGTGCTTCCATGATCACTTTGTAGCAGGGTTCAAAACAACTGTGCATAAATCATAAGCCAGCAGGATTTTAGCCAGTAACCCCACCCCGACAAAGTGGACAAGTCTCTGCTAGCATAGATTCAGCAAAAACGATTTTGCAGGGCAGCATTACATACCCTTTCGGTTGTGGAACTACCAGATTACCATCATTAAATTATCTTAACAAAGTGTCTGGGGTTTGTTTTTACTGTAGCATTTTAGGACAGAATTAATTAAGAGTCACTTTTCTTCTAGTTCCCAAAATTAAAAAGACGGGGCTTATCCTGGACTTAGGTATATGGTTCCCCAGATAAGTAAATAATACGTTTATTCATACTGTAGTTAGCTTAGTTCTATTAATATACATAAAGATTTTTCAAGCTAACGCAATTATTTTTATTGTTCCATTTTCCATTTAGAAGAAGCAGTCGACTTATGTTCACAAAGGCAAAAATCAGTGGAGTTCACTATATTGTAAATAAGCAAGCAGAACCATGAAATCAAATGGGATTACCTCAGGAAGATAACAGAAGTCTTTCTGAAAAGCCAGAATAATTATGTAGAGCTAGATGATTCTATCTTATTAGAAATATGTTAGTTTGCTGTAAAAATAAATAAGTACTGTCTTGAAAGACCCACAAAATAGTTTTGACTGGAAAAACCCAGTGACAACACTCGTACCTGTCATCTCTTTGCTAAGCATCATGAGCACTTGTACAGCCACTGGCAACTGCTGTCTGAGAAGATCTGAACCCAACCCTCCCCAATATCTGATGGATCCATCAGTCTGTTGAAGTCCCTGAGGCCAGATACTCACTCTACTTTTGACAAATGAACTGCAAGAGAGCCTGTTGGCCACGGATCTTACATGAACGTCCTAATCATCACACTATCAGGTCATTCTCTTCTCTCCAAATCTCAACTCATTCCCTATAGAGGGTAATCTTTTCAACAAGATGAACTGAGAAAAGAACCTTCAAAATAAATTAGAGACAAATAGGGCCCTCTGCTGAGCCATTATAAATGTATAGTTTTTGACTGTTGAGATTTTGAGAGATCAAACTTGGGTTTCCCATATCCCACTGTCTACTGGGGCATGTAATCCACGTGAGAAAGACACCACAACTACCATTCCCTCATCATCCTACAGTATTTCACTTAATTTGCTCTTCTTGTTGCTCACGCAAAACTAAAATGTTAACTCAACATCATTTTTTTTTTATTCCACTGGCAAAATAAATTTTAAATATCTCAGTTTCATGCTGAATTTATTTTTTAATATTGGTTCAGCTATTGAACACTAAAACTAAAATACTAATACCAAGTTGTGGCCTAGATAATTCTTTCTCTTAAAAAAACTGCAACAACCAAACTCGAGCTATCATATATGTTGTAAGCATGAGAGATTAATCTCTTAGAAATCTCGTAATCAAGCAATTTTGTCAGTATTTCTCAAAATTATGTTCAAACGCAAGATCTCAAAACTACGATACAAAACAGTCAACAAATTTGAGCTTATTGCTAACTAATATGTGCACAGGAAAGAAAACAAATTTGAAATTACATTTGGCAACAATTACAGCTGTTCAAAGTGATCTCAACATTTAGATTAAAGTTTACGTTAAACATATTTGGAGATTCTCCGACTTCCTTAGTATTAGTACAGACTTCTGTAGCTTATCACTATAGGATCAGCTTTGTAAGCAATTTGTGCACGTGCCTAATGCCAGATGGGTAAATGCAAATATTTTCATTAAAATAGCAATGTACATGCATTATTATATTCTATTTTCAAATGCCTCAGTGTTCTCTTAAATCAGGCTTTAAATTCACAGTTTCCTCAGAAGACTATCAGAGCAGAAAATTTTAAGTCAGAGAAACAATAAACAGTTTTAGCAGAAGTCATAGAACAACTATCTAGTTTTAGATTGAAACAGGAAACTTATACAGCCTATTGTGAATGCCTTCCTGAAGTTTGAAAACAGATTTTCATCACGTAAATAGTTGCTGTCCTTTAATTTCACTTCAGATTTCACTGAAAAACTAAATGCGCTCGCTATTTGCATTTTCAAAAACATCCCCTCATTTAAGTATGGGAATAAAACTTTCCCCAGCTGGAAACATTTTGGGCTGCAAAAGTTGTGGGAGACCAAGTGTTTTTTAGAGAAGCTCGGAGAATGATAACTTTAAAAGGTTTATTTATCTTATAGAAACTGCTGCAGTTTACGTTCATATATGTACATGGATCCTTATCACAGTAAAATAAGTTTATATACGTAAACACAACTGTAATTTATAGGTTTATATAGATTAACACAAGTATAATTTAAAGCCATGAATAGTTCATAGACAGACATATATTTCACACAGAACAAAACAGTAAATTTATAACACAACGTTCTGGGTGGGGAGAGGAAGTAAGTTCATCAAGAACAATATCTATCCTGCAAATTTCTGGCATACATTTTGAGGGTTATTTATGGTTTGAAATCTATTTTTGATATTTGTATTGCTAAACTACTCGTGGATGATCTGCATCTCTAATAACAGAAAATTGCACCAGGAAAGTTCTTTTGCATCGACAGACCTGCCAGCTCTGCAGTAACACATGAAATGTAAGGTATTGAATTTATCATTTGTTCTGTTCCCTCAACATATAACATGAAACAGCAAAAACTAAATCACATAGCCTGAAACTGTTGATTGAAATAAAAAAAAAAAACCACACATGTTTTATATAGTAATTTTCTTTCAAAAATAAGGGGAAAGCTCCGAAATCATGCAAAAATGGTTATAGCACCAAACTTGATACAATAATTCATTTCAACTTACTACCTGTTCAGCTTCAAAGACATATGAAAAAAGATATTTAAATAAAACTTCTTAATTCTATAACTCCTACATATATTAGATACATTTAACCTGTCTAACCAGTTACTCAACCATGTCCAAATTTAGTTCGTCAGCACAGTACAAATAAGACACAATAGTTTCATTTTACATGCTGCCACGTACAGTGTTATGCAACCAGCCAGTAAAACGTTTCTGCAACAGGAAAACAAAGAAAACATTTATTGGGGAAAAAAAAAAAAATGTGCAAAGCAGCAAGAGAACAATAAAAAGAGGTATTTTTTTCCCGCTTTATCTTGTTGCCAAAGGCACTCACACATGCGGGCAAGCTGATCATGTATGTTCACCCCTCTGTTGGAGAAGGTTATGCAAGAAGCTTTCCCATCCAGATTTTTACCTGTTGAAGCATTTCTTCTGTAGCATTCAGTTTCAACTGATGCCCCTCCAGACAGATTTCCAAGTCCCGGATTTTCTCTCCTTGAGCTTCCACCTGGTCTGTAAGAACACTCACCTGTAATTTGAGAAGAGAAGCACAACACTACTGAACTGACTGTAAATAAGTTTCAATTACCTTATACAATTAACATCCAAATGCACATTTTAACAGCAAGTTCTCTTTTAAAGTCCTCAGTGGTTTAATATTCTTGTGCACTGCAACAACCTGCTCTATCAAGACTGAGAACTTTTCAGTCTTACTTATATATTGCTCCAACCCCGCCCTCTGAACCCCCCTCCCCCGCCGATTATTTTGTTTTAATATAAAAAAGAAGGAGCTTTTCTGGAAGAGATGGATGACTACCAATAGGTAGCCTGAGTCAGTTCCCGCAAAATCTGAAAAATTGGAAAGCACCGAACAAGAACATAGGATACTGAAAATATTTTAAGTGGTTTTGGAGCATGCATCGCCATTTCAGGTTCCGTTGGCATTTCACTCCCGAAAACGGATAAACAATAAAACTGTTCATTCGGAAACCAACCAATTACTTTACTTCTTACAAGAACAGAAAAACAGCTTACCTATCAATAAAGCGTTCTGAAGTTATAAAGAATGCAATGAGTAAAAGGCATGTTTTAGCAGCGGCAAAGTTCTATTCCAAGAAAAATTCCCAGGCTTTGCAAGCCAAAACATGAAAGCAAAAGAAGTGAGATACAGACAATGAATCCCAGGAAAAGAAACAATAAGCAATAGTGGTAAAGAACTGTGGGAATGGTGGTACAGACCAGTGAGTGTGTAATAAGAAAAGCCCAGCAGCCTAACTCAAAGCTTGCAAAGCTGAAAAAACTACACTCAGGATAACGTTACAAAGACGGGAAAAACGCCCAGTGTTAATTCCTATGTTAAGCAGCACTCTGTATATTCATATTTACTATTTATTTTTATAAATATAGATATATTTTATATATTCTAGTATAATCAAGACTATATTTATATATATTTATATATAGCCTTGATTATACTAGAAAAATGTTGCCTCAAACGAAAAAGCAACGTTAGGTGTTTAAACTCCAGTCTGAATGAAATGCGTTAACAAAAACTTATCTGTGTTGTCACATCCAACCCTGCAACACCTTTATTAAAAAAATAAAAAAGTACAGTATGTGGAAGTGAAACTTTTGAGATATACCTGCTACGCAGCATTTCTAAAACCCAATCAATGAACAACTGAGTTCACTTTAGGGAAGCTGCAGAGGGAGTGCCTACGTGATCCGTATTTGTTTTACCTGCAAACATAATGACATGCACGCCTGGGAAAGGAATATAGAAAAAGAAGAAAAAAAAAAAAAAGAGGACTATTTTATTTTTTTGCCTTTAAAGTAGTTGGCTCTGGGGTAGAGTACAGATGAATGCAGGATGAGAGATGACAGGAAGGAGTGGGTGGAGGCAGATGGCAGGGGGACACATCCAAGATGGGGCAGGAGGAGAACTCCCTGCGAGGAAGTCGGTTGCTTATGTGCTTTTTTGTTTTGCTCCCATTAGATGGGTGATGGCACACAAAAATCCCCCGTGAGGTCAGAACGCAGGAAGAAACAAACTGAATCCTCTCCTTGAGTCTCCTGCAAATTGCAGAGAAAGAAAACAGGCTCTACCTAAAGGGTTGGATTAGCTTCCCATTAGCATTGTTACCTGTAAGGAAAACTCTCTATGTTAAATATGACCTGCAAAGGAATTTAGTGAAACAGCAGCTTTAGAAGCATGTGTTGGCTGTTCCAGTAGTTAGGCTGAGAGGCACATTAGCTCCTTTGAGCTCATATTTTCCCCTCTGTTCAGGATCACATCTGCCAGACTCTTCAGGGAATCAGCAGGCTGCGCACCGAACATAACCCCAGCATATGCTATGCTGGCAAGTCCATCCTGCCTTAGCAGAGCAACACCCGCAAGAGTCTGCCCATAGATAATAGATTTTCTGTAAATATCTATAAAAGTGAGGCATATTGAACAATTGGCTAAAAAGCGAGTGGTGTAAGTGTTTAAAACACCTTTGTGGGAAAAACCCAACAAACAGAACAAACACCTAAAGAAGTACATTAGCTTCTCTGTGCAGTCACTGAGCTATAAGAAGGTGTCCCAGACAGATGCTGTAGCATTTCCAGCCTCCACTCCAGACTGAACAGCGGAAGCAGGTTTCACGGTGCGCTGTTTGACTCAGCCTTGGTGGACTGAGATAATGGGCACTGCCCGCGCCCACTACAAGGTGCCCTGCACTGCTGCTTCTGCAGCACGGCTGATGCAAGACTGGAGCGCTCCCAGCCTCATACTCCCTACAGATTACAGCTACGGACCACAGTCACTGGCACAAGGCAACGTGAGCTGTAGAATAGAGGTGCTCTGTTTCCCATCACTTTCTGATCCTTCATGCCAACGGTCACACCCAGGAGCCAGGTTTGTCCCAGCAGTCTCTCTGAGGCCACTGTAACCTCAGCATGGGACTTGCCCATGTTCCTCATATTTGACTGCCTAGATAGCATATGCAGAACTGGTGTAAACCTGGTTCTCACCCCAGCTCCATCTTGGCACCTTTGTTTAGTTGTTGACTTTCATCTACCAGACTGAGGTTTTCATCTATCTTATTTGCCTCGGGTTTTTGGAGTTCTACTGCAATACTGTGCAGTGGAATAGGAAAATGCATAAATATTGACTAAGCCTCTTGATTTGATGGGGGTATGATGGGAATAAAAGGCCAGAGAGAGACAATTTCTATATCTGAATTTACTACATTATTTTTGAGAAAAACTCCAGGCAGGTCTCAAAACCATGTCATAAAAGACCCTTCTTTGTGAGTTTGTCTGGCTGCATTCTATACGTACCTAATTGTGTGCATGAATAAATAGTTACTTAAAATCAGCAGGACAAAGACAGAAAAAGTACGTACTGAGCAGTAGCCTGGAACAGTCTTCAGAAACTAACGCTGGAGACTAGCCATCCTGTTAAATCCACAAAGGCTGATACACTTTGAACACCAAAATTCTGCCAAATCTGTACAAGCCGAGCAGCACGCATGACCATCAACGACCGACTGTATAGCACGAACCACATCCAAAACAACAGTGGCTGCTCCATGCCGACAAAGATCACCAGACTATACACACACGTGATGAAACAAAGAGGCACTCAGGGACAACGCAACAGGTGCATCAGTACAACCCTCTGCTTCTGAGCAAACAGCTGGCTTTGGCCTCCTAATTGTTGCTCCAATTACAAGTTGCTCATGTGTGGTTAATAACCACTTGATTAATAAAAGGTGTTCTAATAAATATCAGTTGTGATGCTGACCTGATTCCCTCTCAGAAAAAAAGGGAATTTACAGCGCACATTTAAACACTTAAATTCCATCCAGAAGTTTGGTTTTTATTCATTTTTTTTCCTAAATGTGGCAATAGCAATCTTAGTTTAACAGTAATGAAAAAATCCAACCAAGCCTAAGCTTATGTCTCACAAACAGTTTATTGTTTATTTAACAGCAGCAGTGAGAATTCTGCTCAGTAAATTAATGCAAGTGTGAACAGAACATACAGGATGAAACATGCTTACAGAAACTAGTAACTGAAAGCAGGGAGAACACCTACCCAGTATAGTTAAGTTTTGTTTGATATAAATATGTATGCTTATAATATGCTTTTGTAAGCATAAAGAGAAAGGATATGCAAAGACCATTGAAAGAATCTTCAATTTCAGTTTTAAAAAGCATGCAATGTACAGTTTAGTAATAGTGAAAATATCCAGAAAAAAATAATTAAGTTTTTTTTGTAAAACATGTTTTCTTCAGGAGGAAAGCTGACAGTGGATCAGTTTGAAAAAGGCTTGCTGAACTGAGAAATGAGAAACCTGGAAGAGCTTAGGCATGTATTTTACTGTCAAATTTTCCGGTTCCCCTTTTTCTTCCCCTTTAAGCTTTTTGATGATGTAAAGCAACTTTGGTGCAGTGCACACACAGGAAAAATATCAGCTCTATCTATCTGCCAGTTTTCCAGTTCATTAAAAATGGTGGCATGCAGAACCTAGAAAAATCAACTGGTACAACCTAGAAAAATCAACTGGTACAACCTAGCAAACCTAGAATGAGAACCACTACCACAGCATTGTCTTGGGACGCCACAGCATTATTTTTAAGTTAGTTTTTTTCCTTTGTCATTCTTCTCTCTCTTACTGCTGTTACTGCCCTCTCCTTTACGAAGTTACCCCACCATGAAATCAATCAGGTGGATTATACAAATTATAAATTAACTCTTGATTAAATATCAGTTACACTTGGTGACCTGCTAACATTTGTTTAACAGAAAATACGCTGTCACTTCAGCTTCTATTCACTGAATATCAACTACGTAGACAGGTTCCTCTTCAAGACATACCTGCAGTATGAGCGACTCTTTATCACCTTCTAATCGTGCCAATCTTTCTTGATAAGTTTCATTATTAGATGAATGATGATTCACCTGTGACTGAGGGAAAAAAAGTGCTATGAGAATTTTTACAGTTAATATTAAAATGTCAAGCAATATTTAATAAAAAGTTATATATGTTGAGTGGTTGTTACGAAATGTGTCTACAGACCAAAACCATTTGTTTCATATGCATTAAGCCTTTTGAATGTACCCTTTTTTAGCTGGATTTTGAATACTTTCTCATTTCTAGCAATCAAAAATTGTATATGAATAGATTTGATATTTTCTGGCAAATTATCATTTTATTGGGAATGCCACCTTACCAAGACAAAAAACATTTAATTTGATCCGCTCTCAACAGCCTTTTGCCAAAGTCAAGGAATCTGGGTGTTTATTTTTAAATGGTAAAAAAATGACATATGTATTATACTATTCCTATAAATTACTGAATGAAAAGGGTTTTTTTTTTGTTAGCAATTAAGAAATTATTTAAATTATCAAATTCTTATCAGGAACTTCTTGAGCTACGTAACCACTTATGGATTTCTAAATGGCTCTAAGGAGCAAAGCCTGCTAAAATGTGGCCTGTTCCTAACTATTACGTGCCACTTCCTACGAATTTTAATACTCCAGAGAGAAAAACCACAATTAAAAAAAAAAATCTGCAGATTTATTTTAAAAAGTTTAGAAGAGTCCCATAGCTTCATCCTGCACACTAAAACATTGTGTAACTGTGGGAATGGAGCTGTTTGGATGCTCAGAGCATTGAAAGTAACATGAGCCCTTAGGGGTTCGTTTCCCAGCTCCACTGCAGGCGATGCATTGCTGCCAGGGAACACAACACTGTCTGCCTTTTCAGCTAATGTAAGAGTCAACTTCACTGAGTTCCCTTCAACTACACTAGTCTGCAGCTGACTACTCATTTATAGTTACTTGTAGAAGGGCACCAATATAATTGTAATCCTCCTCCACAACTGGCCTTTCTTTCTCAACTGAACATTTCTGAACAGGATTTTAAAAAAAATATTAAAAATATTCATGGCTTCTTTATCTCCATTGAGATCTACAAGTCCAAATGTAAAACAGATGATGAAAATAAACACAGTGCTAATTAATACAAATCAAGAAATCAAATATTTATCCAATCAAAAGACACTTATCAAGCTATAAAGTGCTGAACTAGACACAAGTGTGGCATCTTTATGAGCTGAGAGGAATAGACCACCCTTGTCCCTGATAATTTTGAAAGGAGTTGACAGAACCACAGACACACCAACAAACAGGACTGAAAGGTGTCTGAAGAGATCCTCTGGTTCATTATTCCACCCAAGGATTGATGATTATTTGCAATATTCTTGTCTTGCCTACTCCTAAAGACCTCCAGAAATGGATTACACAGCCTCCCCAGATAATCTGTTTAGCTACACATAATTAGAACATTTTTCTTAATGTCTAACCTGAATCATCATCTCTTCAACTTCAACCTACTTGTCCTTATCATACCACCATGGATCAAAAAAAAAAAAAAAAAAAAGAGGTCTTTCCCTTTGCTTCAGAAAATTTTTACATATTTAAATACTATCTGTAGATCTCTAATGAGCATGTCCCTCTAAGGACTAAACAAACACAAGTTTTTCTGTCTTTTCCTCACAGGTTAATTTTTCAAGATCCGTTTTGTTGCTTTCTTTTGGTTTATCTTCACCAATTGTTCTTTGACTTCTTTTGAAATTAAGTGCCTAAGAGGAGACAGGATTCCAGCTGAAAATGGCTAGAGTGGAAAAAACCTTTTCACAGACCCTTGGGCCATATTTCTTTTCATATTATCCATATAGTAACACTGATATATTTTCAGCCTAGGGTCCTTTTTTAGCAGTCTTATTAAGCTAGCATCCTGTCCTTCTCTTTTTATTAAGAAATATGCCCCCCGTGTTTATAAAACATGCCTCTTCAGTTTAACTTAGGCCCTTTGTACTAAAAGTTAGTCAGTCAGTCAGTCCGTATGGTCTTAAAGTTCATTCCTTATTAACTCTTCATAGAATCATAGAATCATTTAAGTTGGAAAAGACCCTTGGGATCATTGAGCCCAACCATCAACTCCACTCTACAAAGTTCTCCCTTACACCATATCCCTTAACACCACATCTAAACGAGTCCTAAACACATCCAGGCATGGTGACTCCACCACCTCCCTGGGCAGCCTATTCCAGTGTCTGACCACTCTTTCCGTGAAGAATTTTTTCCTAATGTCCAGCCTAAACCTACCCTGCTGCAGCTTGAACCCATTCCCTCTTGTTCTATCGCTAATTACCTGTGAGAAGAGACCAGCACCAACCTCTCTACAATGTCCTTTCAAGTAGTTGTAGAGAGTGATGAGGTCTCCCCTCAGCCTCCTCTTCCTCAAACTAAACAGCCCCAGCTCCTTCAATCGCTCTTCATAAGATTTAGTCTTCAGGCCCTTCACCAGCTTCGTTGCCCTCCTCTGCACTTGCTCCAGCAAAACTTTTGTAGTACCATAATGAAAATAAGGGATCCTCCTAAGTAAACAACATGCATTTCTGTATGTCTGTCTAGATAATCCTTTGACCTCAGCTATGCATCCTCAATCATACTGCCAGCCATTCTGCCTGGGTCGTTATTCCACTTAGAGAGCAAGGTCTTATACTGTACTTTAGAATCCAAAATCTTTAGTCTTGGCGGCTATGTTTCCATTAGGGTTAAAATGCCATTACATACCATTAAATGAGTTTTCTCAATGGAGAGCCCACAGGCCTTCCCCAGTATGTCTTCAGCTCACACACAATGTTAGGGGAGACTTTCCTGCACCTAGATCATCAGGTATTCAGGAACACTTGAATAGAACACAAGAACAGCACGCTGCTAGGCAGGGAAAAATTCTCTTAATGACAAAACCGCCTAGTCAAGTAGATTTTGCACCCTTTCTCCTGCTGTCATTTGCTATTTTCCTAGGCTAGATTTAAGAAATATACCCGTAACCACTTGTGTAACCACCACCTCCTCCCCCCAGCCTTACAAGCACAGTGAGTTAAATTACTGCCAACATATTTTTACATAACCAATCTGTCATGAATTCAAAACAGAGTGCAACATTTTGCACAATCAGTAATTAAGAATTAGTTCAATATCAAATCACAAACAAGATATTCTACTACACTCACATTTACCAAACGTATAGCCTCCGATGATGTCTGCTGCACTGTGACTGTGAAATACGCTCTGCTCAAGTCCAACACTCAATACTCCTGTGCAACCTACTAAATCACACCCATGTGAACAGAAAAGGGTGAAGAAAAAAAAGGAATCAACTCTGCCAATAGGTCATCCAGAGAGTGCTCAGATAAGTAGAGGAAAGTGCAGTAGACAGACAACGACCTGCTAAATAAAAGTGGCTGATTGACACAGAGCAGTTGTTTAAGACGTGGTAAAGCTTTGTGGCACGCATAAAGACAAGATAAAACAATGTAATATGAACCAAGGCCATCTGTGGATGGCTGGAGTGCATTCTGCAGTTGTGAAAGTCAGTACTGAGAGGGAACTGAGCAAATATAGTTAGCTATCACATGTATCAGCAGTAACTGAATAAAGGACCTTAACACTAAAGTCGTAAGGATACAGACCACTCAAGTTGGTGTAAGAGCTCACAAACATGTGTAACCACATGACCAAAAGGCTGAACCACCAAGATTTTCCACAAAGATGTTATTTCAGATGTAGCCTTAAAGACCAAAAATTATTACCTAGGCTTCACAAATTATAAGCTAAATATGTTACTTATATTTTATGTATTGAAAGAATGAGAGAAATTGCATAAAACATGTAAAAAAATTGATGATGACACAGGATAACAAAGTAGAAGGAAAGATATGCTAAGGCAAGGTGGTTCAAACTACCTTCATGGTAGTACCACTACAGATGAAAAGTCAAGTGCATACCATAAATACTTTACCTAAGGGAGCTGCAAAGCAATGCCTTGAAGCACATGTATTATAGTCTCCATAGAGATTTTGCATATAGTTTAATATCCATCAGATCGCATCAGATATTAACATAAAATATTTCCTCAAACAATTCCACATCAACTGTTTCTCCCAGTTCTAAGGGGGGGGGGGGTGGCGGGGGGAAAGAGGCTCTTGCATTCCATCACTTGCTCCAGCTTCATCTTTAGTTTCCAAATCTCTCTCTGGAACATGCTCTTTACTCTAACTCAGACATAATATTGGCAGCTGCTGGAAAATTGACTAAGTATCACTTACATGATCAAGTCATTACAGAGTCCTTTTCCAAGAAAAAGACTTAAATATTCCTCCAGAATATATGACACAAAAAATATCAGACTTTAGAGTATGATTCAACAGCTTTAATTTAAAAGGGGGACAACCAGCAAAAACATAAAAGGGTGTGGAAAGAAAGGGAGGAAATGTTTGGTAGACAGAGTTAGCTATCTTAATTTGCAGCAGCCTTCTCCGAGCCCGGGAAGCATGGAACATTATGTTTTTGTGCATGTTATTTTAATAGGAAACAATTCAAAATGCAGGTTATTGTCAGAACAGAATGACAACCACTGTTGTAGTGCTTCTGTACAGATGTTCCGTTCAGAAGCTTCTGTAACAGAATGTCTAGCTGAACCTTGAGAGGCTGTAAAAGTAAGCCCCTTAAAGCAAGCACATATGCGAGATAATAAAATTGAATACAGGCCAGTTTATATTCTCCTCGTGTGCTGTTTCAGTTTCATCTCAAAGAATCTTCTACACCGATAACTTTAAAACAAAAATACCGACTTCTGAAGTGGATCAACACGCTGCTACATGGAAATTTGTCACTAATACCATGGATCTCATATTGGGCTGTGGAGGGGGGAGGAGCTGGGAGAAGAAACCTGGCAGTCAGTCAGAGTGGTGATTTGTGAGCTTTTTCAACAAGTCACCCGCCTCCTTTAGAAGACAGATTATGTCATAACCCTCCTCTCTTCTTATTCAGTCACATGAATCACCTTCAGTTCCACTGATAATTGAATAAGCCGCCTGTGGCAACTATAATACTGGCATTACTGGGGAAGATTAGGGACATGCTCGATGTATTGTCTTTTGCTGCAGTTTAGAAGATGAAAACAAGGCGTATAGCCAGCAGAGTTCAACCACTCAGTTCTCCTGCAAACTACTAGCAGCACAGAGACCATAGTATTATATTTCAATACAAGAAAATGTACACTATACACTTTTGCCAGCCTATTTGGAGTTGATAATATTTAGAAGAGTATGGACTTTCCACCTCTTTATTACTCTTTTGGGCCAGCAGAATTGATGTTATGAGTCACAGTAGTTGCTATTGTGTGGTGATGAGTGAGTAGCCTACACAATAAACATTTTTATTTTGGCATCTGACTATGGATCTAATACAAATTTAATCTCTCAGCATGTTAGCGCTACCTCAGATACACACCCATATGTACATTCACTCAGTGTACTTGAGGAGGAGGAGAAGGCTGGAACATGATTTCTGGATCTGTCATTCTTGCCTTACATCTGAAGGCAATTAATAAAGCAACAGCAGGATTTTCTATTTGCTGTTGTTCCTTGTTGGTTAAGTGAAAGTGACAGTCACTTTGAAAAAGCCTACAGCCTACAGTCTGAAATTAATCAAAGACAGAGCTAGGTAAATTTCCGTAGTCCTTATCATAAAAGAATTTTGACCAAATATTAATATTTTTCTGGATAATTTTTCCTAATACTAGTATCTATTTTCTCCTCCAGACAGGTACATTACTTAAAGGAAGTTATCCTTACAGATATCGTAAGATTCACCCTCAATATCATAAGCTTAATGGCTCTAGCATGGGTTTGATTGCTCCACCTCTTGCTAGTACAGGTTAGCATCCAGAAGGAAGGAAAGAAAAGCACAAGAATAATGTATACCTGTTTCAGGTCAGCCATTAGCTCTGTGCTGCGTGCACTTCAAAAGGTAAGTGTAAGCAAGCTACAAGAGCCATCAGACACCTCCACTTTATAAGGCAGCATCTCTCAAAAGAAAACTCCTTACCACCGTACAAAGTTTTCCAGAGACAAGAGACTTTCCGTTTTCCATTTTGCTCATTCCATCCACTGCACTTCAAATAGCTCAGTTAGTTTACAGTGTCCTTAGAGAGCCCATAATACTGTTGTAGTAAATATCAGCATTTATGTTCATTATGCTTATTAATAATTTGTGGTTTTACCTCCATGCCTAAGTACCTAAATGGGGGTTGTGCCATTTTCATTTGGAATGGTGTGTTCCAATTAAGGCCAGATGGAAAGACAAGAATAAAGCAACAGGACAACAGAGGAAATGGTATGTGAACCCTCTAACCCAAATCCCTTAGGAAAATCAAAGAAAGTTTGCTAAAGATGAGACACTTTCAGCTTCAGGTAGTAGGGAATGTCTCAGGTTCCTTAGCTTGCTACAGAAACTGTTGCGAGTGACGGATTTATGCTTAGGCCCTGTAAAAGAACCCAAAATCAGTTATCTGCAAAACGCTTCCTACAAACTGCCCACCAACTACTTTATGAGAGCCATGCTGCTGCGTTAGCGTACTGTTAAAAGTGCACTGTATATACACAAGAACTCTTCCATATCCTTCTAGAAACAGACTGCTGAGAGATGTGCCTCCCTTAGCCAGGTTTTGTGTCTTACTAACAAGGTGTCCTTCAATATCTGCATTGTTACAAACTCTTATAACGCTGCATGAAACCAGGGCAGTATTATGTGCCTATGTCAGATATTCGGCTTCTCAGCCAGACAAAGCTAACCAGGACAATTCTGAAATTGCCATCAAAGTATCACATGCCATGAAATACAGTGTGGCCGTACCCATTTCAGAGCTTTGTCTTTCTGATATCAAGTAAGATATTAGCAGAGAAAGTTCTTTCTCTTGCGAGAAATACTACTGCAGACTAATCATTTTTATTACTGGTGAAAAGCAAAAAAATGTAAAATGGAGAAAAAACAGTAAACGAAGGAAAACGCATTAACTGTGCATCATATACAACTAAGACAAGGCTAAATTGTTTTTTGGTTCTGTCCATCTTCTCTTACATTTTGCTGCCCACTTTGTCCATTCTTGGCACAGCACTTTTCAGAGGTCACGTTGACATCAAGAAAGTCCAATAGAAAGAGCAGAAGTGCGGTGACACCTTATTGCCATTTGATGTAAACATTGCTTTGTCCCTGCTACTGTTGCATGGTTGTACTATACACTTTATGTTACAAGACAACTGCTTAAACCAGAACCTCTATTCTGAATGTGAAAATAGCATCTGAAAATAGCAGTTGTATCTGTCATTTTGCCTGCCTGGATCTTGTGATTTTTGTATTTGTTTATTGCCCTAACCCAGTCCAAGCCGCAGATACCATGCAAATGTAGCTTAGCCAACCACTGCAACATCAAAACTGATTCTGGTCTCTGAAGTGATTTCTGCTCATGATGAAATTGGAGCCAGCTTTGGCATTCTTCACCAAGGCCTTATGGAAGTCTGTTGCAGTTACTCTCTGTGAAGTGGCATTTGTTACTCTGGAGAGTACTCGTACTTTCATTAGCAGCCAAAGAGAAACAGTCTTTGATTGCAGGGCCTGAAATCTTTATATGCTATCACAGTCAGTGCCAGACATGTGATGTTAGGATTCTTGAACATGAGAACTAAATAAGCAACTTAGATTGTTTCAACCCTTTTTTTTTTTTTTTTTTTAAATCACTTCTAAAAGGAATTTGGGAGCAGACTACTTAGGTTCTCCTGGGAACAATGCAAGATCATTTTCAGTTCTCTTCCCTTCCCCCACATGTGCTCACCCCCTTACAGAGCTTGCAAGGAAAAGCAGCAGTCTCGATGTTCCCCTTTACATACCCTACATAAAAGGAACTACATGCAACAACAGTAACAGCATTATTAATTCCTGTAAAAGCCTGTGATACATTTGAACGCAGTGTCCTTTCTGATCATCTTGAAAAATCACCCTGAAGACACCCTGTGTTAACCCCTGCAAATCTGTGAACGTTTCAGTGTGAGACGTTCTTCACTGAAGCTATTTCTTGAGCCCTTTCCTATTATGTTATTGACCTCCCTGTATCCTGAACGCCACACAACCCGGTAACAGCGCACCTTAGGCTTTTGTTAGCAAATCTATCTTTTTAGAAATTAAATTTAAAGCAGGAAGCAGGGGTGGCAGACATACCATATTCAAAACCTCATTTAAATAACAAGTTAATACGTCATCTCAAAAACCACTAAAGAGCTATTTAGCTTTAACTGCAGAGAGCACAGGTTAAACTAATAGTATAATGTTACCAGCTGCTACTTCCTGTTGTCTCTTCTCCTTCACTATCCCACTCACTCCCCACTTAATCCCCTCCCCACCCACACTCCAGAAATGTTAAAGTTTCCAGAACCTGATCTAAACATTTTGCAAATTAACTTCATGATTCTTAAGCTTTTATTAAAGATTGACATTCCAACATGAAGATTTTATATTCATTCAAGAAACTACCCAAATTAAAGTTCCTAATCACATTTCACGTATTTACTGACATTTTACGTTTATACTGCTAGTAATAAAAATAGAGTGCATGTGCATATGTATACATGTGTGTTTTTAATCCAGTCCCATACTGAAGCACTAACATAAATAGCATGCATGCATAGAATTTGCAAGGAAAGTACACAGAGGTTAAAATAGATTTTAAAAGTATAACAAGAGGATGTGCTGCTTACATGACACACAATTAAATTAATATTAGAATTAAAACCCCAGTATACCGTGAAGGATCTATTCACATTTTTCAAACACTGAAAAACAAATACTTAAAACCTAAAAAATCTAAAAGCTGACAAAAACAAAGTAATTTTTCCAAGGTGACGAGACAACTGCACAAACCTACTTTTCTTCTTCTATAGGAAGACAAAAACAATCTCATGCAGTTAATTCATGTTCAGACAGTTCCTCACAAAATTGGGATTTTAATAGCACTGTCTTTTTAAAAAACATAATTTTATCAGAGTACAGTGCACAGGAAAAAAGTACCACCATTTTACCCAAAACAAAGGCATCCTAAAAGGTCTCATACAGTTGCCCTGATGAAGAACTGATTAAGAGAAGAACCAGTGCAAATAATTTTTCATTTTAAAGCATAACATGGTAAACAACATATTCTACTTTTTTGCCATACATTCCCATGCAAGATTTGCTTTGTTGTATTACAATCTCAGGAAAGCACGAGCACTTGCTAGAATCTATTGCCATTTGTTCAAAGTTTGATTCTAGAGTTTCGTTTTTAAGGACAAAGACAGCTGATTCTCTCCCCTCCCTGAGCCGCCGCCTCCTACACGAAGAAACATCTTTAATTCATTTCTCATGAAGAAACTTACGGTACTTTGTCTGAGGCACTCAATAGCTCTCCTTCCGCAAAGCTGAGAATTCTGACTAAGATTTGCTAAAGTGCATTTACAAAGAGAAAGCAAAGCCCAGCAAATCACTTACCCTCTTTAGCCACGTGAAGTGCTTGTAAATATCAATCTCACCATCCATGCTTTGGGCCCATCTCAGCAGTCACATTCCCAGGGTTAAAAGCAACTTTTGGAAGCAAGCACACGGCTTTGTTCTACAGGATATAGCTGTGACTTCTTCCCCTTTCAACCCTCAACTTCTAAAATCTTGAATGCGTGGTCACATTTTAAGCTAAATCTTCTGCCTCTGTCCCACAGTCTTATCCCAAACGCTTCTCACAGATGTATATATAACACACGACTGTATAAACTTCAGACTCTCCCCCAAACATCTGTTTTTTTTAAACAGTGGATCAGTTAGCAACGAGAACAATGTAACTCTAAAAACTTCAAAAATATAACTTGCCAAATGATCTTTAAAAAAAAGTTCTTTCAAGAACAGTATAAATCTGCAGAAACTGTTCCTTTTAATGTTGAATAACAAGCTAAAAATTATTAAGCTGTCACTGAGAAACTATTTTCAACTAATGCCTTCTCTGGCTTTCTGTTTCAAGAGTGGCTGGAACTCATTACCAAAGACCCCCTATTTCCTGTCTCTGTTTTACTCCCTGTTTATCGTAACACTACTCAGCCTTCTCAGTTTATTTCAGGCTCAGACTAAACCTAAAAATAAGTTCTGCTCTTTGCATTACTTGCCTGTCCTCTCAAAGACATTATAAAAGAGGAGGAATTCAAGGACGATCCTGTGGATAAGTTAATTATCCCATAAATACTGCTATTGCCAAAGAGGCAATTTTCCATCTTAACAAAAGATGATGATATCCTTCTAAGATTTTTGTCCACTCCTGCTGAAGCTGAAGTCTCATAGCATGGCAACTTTTCAAACTTGCAACACCAAGATAATTGCATATGCAAAGCAATGCTCTGGCAAGAAGGGAAGTTTAAAAGTGTTGCCTGTTACTGCGGTGTCCTCTAGTGCTTCCACGCAGTAGTTATGACTAAGTTCTAATTTTTCCCAATAAACTCCAGTTTCCAATGTTGTATCTCCCACTGGTTAAAAGTGGCTTTGGCCGTAAGCTGGGCAACTGATTCTTCTGCACCCAAGGACAACTGCTTGGGCAATGCCTATTAAGACCAAAACACAGGTGTCCCCATGGGATTTTTGTGATTATCTCAGAACCTTTACTTCTCCCCATTTTCTACAGCCAAACTCGTTCCTGCATTTAAGGAGAAGTAAAACTGCAATTTGGAGGAGCCAGTGTCAAAGTTGCCCATTATACTAATGATATATACAAAGAACTCAAAGTCTGAAGCTGTATAATGCCCTGAAAAGCAGCCCTTACAGGGGCCTGCCTCACTTAGCCGTCTACCCACATTCCAAACTGTGGAAGTCACAGATACACGAGTTTCTGCAAGGGATGTGGGACTTTGTAATTTCAACCATTCTTAATCCTTTTGACACGACAGACAGACCTCTTTTTAGAATCTTCCATGACACAAAGTAGGAGGGAAGGATATAAACCTAGACTTCCAGCTTTCTTCATGCATTTATCACCTGTTGTGACTTAAAGTCATGTGACAAGAAAAATATGAAAGGTTTTTAAAAAGTGCTACAAGTCTTCTAAAGGTGCTAGGATACCTAAAATCACCACTAAGTGTGACAAGATAAAAGAACTGTCAGTTTCCAGAAGTGAACCATGCCACAAGACAGATCAGAAGAGGGCTTGGGTTGCTCTGTACATAGAACGTACTTATTCTACACTAGTTGTAGAAGTTTTTTTATGCTATCTTAAAGTTTGTGAGAGCAGCTATTTCTTGAATAGCTCACACGATCTGGCAAAAGCTTTAGTACACTGTCAATGGTCCATTTTTAAAAAAAAAAATCATAAAAATTAAGATGCACTTAATATAGTACACTTCTCTATGCATGGCTGACAAACTGAAGACTGAATAGGGGTTCTCTTGACATTAAAACATGAACTCCCTACAACTCAAGGCGTTTTTTCCCCAGAAAAGTAGCTACCTAATTGTGGAGAATAGCAAATACATCAAATTTTATCTCAAAGTACTACATATCCTGTAGCACCACCACTATGGAGCCTCAAGTTCCACATTTCATCCAGTTCAAAACATAGGCTCTAAGACTCCCATTTCAGGCTTATTTAGGGAAGGAGAAAACATACCTCTTACAACATTCCACTACACATCATCTCGTAATGATTCTGGTTTTCATTTAAAAAAATGACATGAAAACTATATTACTCCACCTATTAGGGCCTCGGTGTAGCGTCTGCAGCTAGGTGAGTAACCATTTTTCCTCTTAAAAGTATTTAAAATTACAAACGTACCTTATTTCTGCCTTGTCATTTGTCCTGTATTTCATGCAAAGGCCTCTTGATTCTGTTACAGTCATTCTTCCTGATTAAAAGGTAAACGTGTCTGAATTTTCTGCATCTTATCAGCCACGGATGTTGACAACATACATTCCAGACAGTCACATGTTTGCTTTTAGCCTGTCACCTGCATGCTGAACTTTACATCCTGCTTGAGCTTTGCCCTGAGTTTCAGACACCAACTGAATGCAAATCAATTGCTCCAGATTTGCTTAGAATACTTTTCCGTTTCACTGGAAAAGCAGGTTAGTTGCTCTGGGCAGCGTGAAAAATAAGGAAAATATGTTGCAATCTGGGGATTGCTTCATCAGATTACCGATGTATTATTTTTCTTATTTTTAGGAAATCAAAATCCATGTCTGTGTGCAGTTCTTCACTAAGCACTAACTTCAAGTTCAATGGAGAATTAAAAAACGTACAAAGAAAAATCCCCCACTATCACTGCAGTACCACCACCCTCACGTGTTACCCCACGGAAAGAGAATGATCTAGCCATTACTCCCCTCCCCCCAATTGTTTAGTTTCTCCAGTGCCCTCCCCAAAAACAACTGAAAACACACATCGTGGTAATATAAATGCAATGTAGGGCAGTAAAATATACAGAATTAACAAAGTTTATATACTTCACAAGCTCTATGAAAACCCATTGGGGTTTCTTTGCCAATTCTGTACTTCCATGGAAAACTGCTGATTGCTGCCACTGTTGATAGAAAAACTCCATTTGCAGAACGCCAAAGATGCTAGCCATGTGAACGTCTGCGGATACATAACCCATAAAAACCCCTCAGCTAAGCGACCCATTACTTTATTAGTAGGAATGTCAAATATTTCAAACAAAATTACAAATCTCTTTCAAATAGTAAACAGACGTGCTGTTACAGCTTCGACACTGAAAGTAACAATGCTTTAAACTATCAGTTACGCTTCTCACGTCCCTAATTACAGGCCTATGAGGAGACAAGAAAACATCCACAAATCCTCTTAGAAGTGTGGTGGGAAGGACAATCTGACTGGCTGGTGTAATCACTCTTCTCCCAACACTGGAGCTGAGGAAGCACATAGTTGTTTCACTTTTCCAGCACTGTCCCTCTTTCTCCAACCCAGCTGAGGCACTCTGAACATTGTAAAATTATATTCATTACTGTTATTTTAGCAATTTAACTTTTTAGTCAGTTAAATTTGTGCTAAAACAGAGTTTTTTTGTGATTTTTCAGAGCAGCACAAATGCAAACTGTCAATGGAGTTCTTGTACTGGCACTGCATTGCTTGGGAGGTTAGAGGGCAACGGAATAGGAAGCAGAGGAGAAGTTCTTCAGCCTCCATCAAGTCAAGGTCCCTGAAGCATAGCACCTCTCTTTTTAGCAATGACTTTTAGATTATTTTGGTTTCAAAACGCATCAGCCTCTGAAAACACTAAAAGGACAGGCCAAGGACTGAAAGGACCAACTATGTGTCTTCACAGCCTCATCAGGAGAGCCAGCTGAGTATGGACACGCAACAAAAACCTACTCATTCCCAAGAATTAGTATCAACTTTTCCTACACCCATTACTCTGTGCTTTCCCAGTCCTACTGTTTGGGCTTCTTTGGAAACAAAGGGATTATGACCAAATTTTAAACGGGGAAAAATTTCCTCAGCATGCCAATTCACACCTGTCATTCTCATGCTGCAGAAAAACGCAAGCACTTCAGATTGAAGAGAGAGAGAGGGAATATGAGAATACACCTGCACAGGAAAATTTGTGTAAAAAGAAACTCAAGCCATTTGTGCAAAAGACAATGAAGGAAAAAAATCCTTTTTACATGGTGAGGAATGGCTTCAGAAATCTAGATGAAGCATTTCCAGCAAGATAATTTGTCTTAGAGTCTTGTTCATGACTACCCGTCAATGTCTGAGTGACAGAGAAAGACGAAACTCTTGGGAAAAAAATGAAAAAAAACCCACCTGCATTCTGTGTCAGAGCCCATTTGCTTTACTTTTGATCATTTAAAAAAGAAATAAACAAGCATCCTTGGAAACAGACTAGAAATAATGTTATGTAGATACAAGAATAAATAATCCTTTCCCAGCATAAAATGCACTCAGTCCAAATGGCTTAATTCTTTGATTAAAATCTGTATTTCAGAAATAATCAGACTTAGATGACCATTAGTTCCAAGCCAGCACAGTCAACCCTCCCCCTTATCGCATATTCGGGGAGGGGGGAGGCAATACTTCAAACAGGTGCTGACATCTTTGGAGTCATTCCCAACTGCAGGCTGTATGGTATCACGTATCTCTAACACGGGTATTCCTTGGTGGTTATTGCTCAAGTACTAACTAGCTCTCTTCCCTTGGCTTGCACAAAGAATGTGGTACCAATACTTAGATGAAGTTACTGTTTATTAATTCATCCACAGGCATTTTCACATTCTTGGCAGTTTCAAACATTCCTTGCCATATGTTGAAATCCTTTTTCCAGCCCAAGTGCTAGAAGAGCTAGAACTTTTTGCATGAAACTTATTTAGAAGAAAATGTAGATTTTAAGAAACTTGAGTACTGTGTTTTTTCATAAAAACTAAAAAATGTTGTCTGCTGAACAGAATAATAAAATTACTGTGAACGCTTGCCCCCAGTTGCTATAAGCAAGAAAAGAGTACCCTGATACGTAAAGAAAATATTTAAATAAATATATTTACATTCTTCTACCGCACCACATATACAAAAATTCACATTTAGTTTTCAGCCTGAAAGGTTTCAAAGCAGTGCTAAAATTACTAAATATGCAGTAAATCAGTATATGAAACAGCTGAAGCAGAATATTTACCCTATATTTGCACATACATCAACGACATTACCAGGTGACCTCTCCTCAATATGACATGCATCAGATTTGCTCTTTTAAATTTCAGAATGGAGAAAATTGCAAAAAAAATCCAAAACAAATTAAGCTTCAGATAAACTTTTTCTGGTAAGGAATATGCAAATATCAATTATTTTCTTCTTATGCATTTTATTATTTCAGGAAAACAAAGCACATGACTATCAAATTAGAAGAGTAGCATGTCAACACATTGTATACACTGTCTAAGTACGATTTGGTCCCATTTTTGAAAGATCACAAAACCTGAAAATATATTTATTGCATTTTTAACCAAATACAGATCTTTTTACCACTATTATTAGTGTGCTATTCCAAAACAGAATGAAATAATTTTGTTGTGAATTGTATCATATTATTGCTATTTTTTTTCATAACTGATAACATTTAGCAAATGAGATAGGTCAACCTAAATTCTGTGAAATCTGAATAAAGGTTATACACAGAAATACTTCAAACCTATGCCCTGCCTCTAGTATTCAAGTAAGACCTACAAATCAACACAGGAACTTTAAAAAGAAAATTTTGCTCCCAGTTTCTTTACATGACCATTACCTTTACGCCTTATCTGTTCGCACCATTGTTTAATGAAATAATTCTCTCTTACCAATCCCTCTGTTAATTACTTCATGGAAAATATTTTCTGATGTTTCCTCTAGCTACAGTTAAAAAAGCAGATACTTCATAGGATTTAGATTTACACATTAGTTTGTTAAATTAATACAGTGTATCATATTTAAATCAGTGAAAAGCAACGCAGCTGGAAATTCTATCAATTCGATCAATGAAAAACAGACACCATGCATAACATTAGACATAAAAGGAAAGATGAACTAATGTGACAGGGGCACAGAGTCTAGTTGGAGGTCAGTGACGAGTGGTGTTCCCCAGGGGTCAGTACTGGGTCCAGTCCTCTTCAATATATTCATCAATGACCTGGATGAGGGGATAGAGTGCACCCTCAGCAAGTTTGCTGATGACAGAAAGCTGGGGGGGGTGGCTGACACACCGGAAGGCTGTGCTGCCATACAGAGAGACCTGGACAGGCTGGAGAGTTGGGCAGAGAGGAACCTTATGAAATTCAACAAGGGCAAGCGCAGGGTGCTGCCCCTGGGGAGGAATAACCCCATGCACCAGGACAGGTTGGGGCTGACCTGCTGGAGAGCAGCTCAGCTGAAAGAGACCCGGGAGTCCTGGTGGACAATGGAATGACCATGAGCCAGCAATGTGCCCTCATGGCCAAGAAGGCCAATGGCATCCTGGGCTGCATCAAGAAGAGTGTGGCCAGCAGGTCGAGGGAGGTCATCCTCCCCCTCTACTATGCCCTGGTGAGGCCGCACCTGGAGCACTGTGTCCAGTTCTGGGCTCCCTGGTTCAAGAAGGACAGGGAACTGCTGGAAAGGGTACAGCAAAGGGCTACCAAAGTGATTAGGAGACTGGAACACCTCTCTTATGAAGAAAAGCTGAGGGATTTGGGTGTCTTCAGTCTGGAAAAAAGATGGTTGAGGGGGGACCTTATCAACACTTATAAATACTTAAAGGGTGGGTGTCGGGAAGATGGGGCCAGGCTCTTTTCAGTGGTGCCCAGGGACAGGCCAAGAGGCAACGGGCACAAACTTGAACATAGGAAGTTCCACCTATACATGAGGAGGAACTTCATTACTTTGAGGGTGGCAGCGCACTGGAACAGGCTGCCCAGAGAGGTGGTGGAGTCTCCTTCTCTGGAGACATTCAAAACCTGCCTGGACACGTTCCAGTGCAACCTGCTCTGGGTGACCCTGCTCTGGCAGGGGGGCTGGACTAGATGATCTCCAGAGGTCCCCTCCAACCCTATGATTCTATGATATTCAGTCACTTAGTGCAAAAGAAGGCATTGAAGTCAACAGGTGAAAGAGTCTTAGATAACTGGAACTGAATAAATCCTATTAATCCTTTTGAAGGCTAACGTAATTTCTGCACACAATCATGGCTTCCTGTAGAGTAGTCCTTTATTTCCTCTGACAGTATCAAGGTGTAGACAGCCCACATAGGTGAGGATTAAACTTCACAATATCTCAGTCTGAAATCTTGCAAAACTTAGGTATAAATATAAAAGCCCTGCTATTATAACAGGAATACCACCTTTCTTCCATGACTACTCTAAGCCTAAGGCCATAACACAATTCTGTTTAATCACTTCTGGTCATTGTATCTTAAAGGTGGCTCTGTTAAGCAGTACTGACCATTACAATGGTGAAAGAAAATGCCAAAAACTAATCTCACCATGTCGTTTTAAGAAAGAGATCTAAATCAGCCCTACTCACTGCAAAGCTATTTTAAGCTTCTATTAGTTCTTTGTGCAGAGAAGACTCTCCTACCTCTGCTGACAGCTACTACAGTGAGCAGTCACACTCAGCGATGATAGGGTTGACTCCCAGACAAAGCAACCACAGAACATTAAAAAAATTAGGCCTGATTTAGACAAATTCCCTGCAAGCTGTGTACATCCCCTTTCCACTAGCTCCAAGGCACTCTTCTCTAGTATTCATGAATAGCTGTAGATACGAAGGACACTTCTCTGCTGTTTCTTGTGTGCTGTGAATTGCTCTAACACGCTTGGGGAACTCTGAAAGGACCAGATCTACCAGTTCAGGGCTTCCTTGCATCATCAACTCATTGAAAAGGAGCTGGAGCACAGCGGAGGTCTGGGTCATACAACTTTCAACTCTGAGTACTGCTCAGAAAACATAGCCATCTAATGTTTCAAGTTGGCAAAAATAAACATGAATGCTTACGGAATGACGGCTTTTCTACACTGTCCCAAGCAGGCTCTACTGGTCCATTTTCAATCTAACATGTGTTAATACCACTTGGCAATGGGAAGATTCAGCTATACATAGCTCTCAACAGTTGAGTCCCACAGTCAAATCTACCAGCAGATTTGGCTTTAACTGGCATTGCCCAAAATATAGACTCTTCCCACTCAGCAGTTGCTGAAAAATTCTATTGATACTTTTATAAAAGCATTTTTACAAGGATATTTACGTGCCCTGTATTGCAGTCTTTTTTCTGACACTGTTCTGGACAGATAACTCTGTAAAATGAATCTTAGACAAAAGTGAAATAAAGAAAGCAGCGATTATGTTTCAGCAGAGCACTAACACGTGATTAAAATAAAACTTTGATTAAAATAAAACTTTGATTAAAATAAAACTTTGATTAAAATAAAACTTTGAAGTAATTTCAAAACATCACTCCACCAAGTCAGAATACTGAACTAGGGTTTGCTGTTTTAATCCAAGTCCTTGTGAAGACACTGGAGAAAAAATTCCTTAATTTTAACACGCAGTCAAAACAAGCTCTTCTGAATGTTAATAATGACCAAATAGCAACCAAGACTCTGAGAAATTTACCCTATTCCTGCTAAGAACTCCGGTTTTACAACTACAAAAACACAGAGCATGAAATGAGACAGAGTACAGCATATATTGGATGAGGCTTTGAGCAGCCTGGTCGAGTAGGAGATATCCTTGCCCATGGCAGGGGGATTGGAACTAGATGATCTTTAAGATCCCTTCCAACCTAACCCATTCTATGATTCTATATGTCATAAGGCAAATCACGTTATTTTCACAAATTACCTCTACTACACATTCCTTTAGTGTTCTGCTCTTCTACCCTTCCCGTTTTCTCAATTTTAGAACATTTACAAAGATTTTCAGAATTAGGCTTCCGAATTAGTCTTCCAAGAAAAAACATAATCCAGAAAATACCAATGAATTTTCAAGAATCAGCATTTTAAGGATCAGTGTATAAAGCTACATGGTGAAGTGGTTTGCTTTAAATATAAATGTTCCACTGGAAGGAAGATCATGTTTTGCGATCCTGGAAATGCGGTTTTCACTCATGCTTAAAATCATTTTAGGATCACTGTAAGAACACTAGAGTTCCTCTTTACTCAGAAAAGGGTTTTATAAAGATGTATAGAATTAAAAAAAGAATTAACAGTGTAAAAGTTCACTTAGAGTTATGAAATGAAACTGTAACTAAATACATTCTCGCATAGCCAGTTGTTACTGCAGCAGTTAATTTTTAATGCTGAAATTACTGCCTGCTTTGAAGTGATATGTCATGTGGTCACTAGCAATACTAAAATATTTAACAAGAAACATTGAAACTATGCACAAAATTGTTTTATATGAACTCTCCACGATAATACTCAGGTCTTATTGTTCTGCTTTTAAGGCCAAAGAATTTACAATCATACAGCATGTAAAACACTCCAGACATATTTACTTCCAGGTAAAAAATTTTAATACAGCTCTTAAGTAGTTAAATGTCTATAATTAATGACGCTTTATTGCATTTTAGCTTTGTCAAAATACGCACAGTTACAGCAACTGTTAAATCCTCATTCTACGCTAATTAGAATCTTTCTAAATTCTAACTTTGTCAAACCTATTTAATCTATTTTAAAGCAGTGGCAGCAGAGTTACTGTGCCCAGTTACACTGTAAACTCAAGAACACGGTATGTTCATAGATCCCAGACCACAGAAACACAAAAAGGAGCGTTTTTGAAAAGCACACCTTTAGTTCCACAAATGGTGTGCCTCTTCCTTAGGGGACTGTAGATGATGAGCACAAAGTTCAGCTCCATCAAATCACTGAAACACCAAATCCCTAGCACTTGTCCCATAAGAAAGGAATAAAGCAGATGCTTTAAAAAGAAGACACAAGCAAGGTAGTATCAGCTATGAAACGTGAAGTTTTAACACTCTAGGCATACGTAAATTTTCCCACATCTTAAAAAAAAAACACCAAAATTTTTCTGTGACACTCCAACATTTCATAAACTAATGATTACCCAACTTCATTTGAGGCTTCCAATGTGAATGGATTCGTTGAGCTACGGAGTTCTCATTCTCTGTAGCTTACTACCTTGACCAGCTCTGGGCTGGAATTAAGGAATTTTCAGTATGGGACATAACTATGAAATACACATTCCATTTCACTGAACTGAGCTGATTTATCAGATTTCTTCTCAATTTCCAAGTTAAACTGCTACTTGTCGGTGGAGAAGGCTCTTACAAATCTGAAGTCCATGGAAGTTGTGTGCATGCTTACAAATTATTTGCATTTTAAAAAAAATATATAAAAGGTCTACAAATACATAGATTACTATCTATTTTCAAATAACAGTCCCAGCAACTATGCACCTGCCTCCCTGTGCATGTCTTTAAAAGAAGTGCAGAATTCATCAATACAGAACAGTGCAAAATATTTTAAAAACAGCGATCTCAACATACTGCACTAGAGATACTCTATACCACCAGTTTCCCTGTTCTGTTGGTTCCGAGTCCAGACTGCCCAACTGCTTTATCAAATAAATACTACTTTTGATGCAGTAGACACAGCTTTTAGGACATCAGTAAACTGCAACTCTAAGAGGGAACAGTGGCTTCTCTTTTGGCTGGTTTCTCATGAAAAAGAAGAGATACACATACATAGATTAATATGAGGAGTCTAAACACCACGTTTTACCAACCTTTCAGAGCTGAAAAGGTAGTGTAATTAATATTTGTGCAACAGATGGGCCAAAAGCCAGACCACCAGACTCAAACTCTTCAACTTGGTGGTTCAAGTTCAACTTTACTGTGGAAAACTCTGAAAATTTATGTCTTTTATGCATTAAAAATATCTTTTATCTGTTGCAAAGCTTTGATAAAGCATTAAAATTTCTGTTAAGGCAGGAATTCAGCACGAGCTGTCCCGAGGATCTGGACTCAAAATCTAATACTGTAAATACAAATTAATCATTGCCTCCACCTTTTAGTTTCAAAGCTGGTACCAAATTCTCATTCCTTTCTCTCATACGGTCCCAAACAGGACTTTCCAGCCATAGAGCTGTGCTCTGTGGGGAATGCCAACAAACCAGCAGTTGACAAGTTCAAACAAAAACAGCTAGCTTTCCAACAACATTAGGTTACAATAGGTACAAGGCAGCTATAGCAGATGATAAACACTGAACCAGAAACTATAGACACATTTACCTAAAAGTAAGATGCATTGACAAAGCCAGAAGAAAATCCTTCCATCTAGAAAACTTTTCTGAAATTGAAAGCTTTTACTCTTTAGGAAACCACCGTCACTCTCAGTGACACTCTTGGTGAAGAGGAGTGTTCTGGCAGGACCTGGTGTTTCTCTCCCTTTACATTCAATGGGTCGCTTCTTTTAAGGTCAGTCCGCAGATCTGCTCCTCACCTGGTAAGCCTCAGTCTTTTCCAATAGAGTCAAACATTTATCCCCCATCTATCCCAATATGAATGTCTAACATTCAGATGGCTTACTGTCTCCTAATGGACATCCTAATTTACACCTATATCTCCTAATGGACACGTGGGTGCTTTAGCTTTTGTGTGTACCTGTGGAGCTCCCTACGCTCTGCTAACCCGTGCACCGGTGGGTAAGCACCCCACGAGTACACATAGGCACACGTGAGGCATGGGGCCCCAATGGTTGCAACTGGTGACTATCAGGTAAAACATTACATAGAAAATGCCATCTGTCTCACAAATGGCTTTACTGCATTTACCACCACCACCTGGTACACAAGATACTTTGGAGATTCAGAATACTGACAGTTAAGGTAAGGGAAATGTATAGAGGAAAGGATAGGAGAATCATGCATGTTTTTCTACTTCTCCCTTCAACAGACAATGCCACCATATTCCGAATTGGTGGTTTAAAAATGAAAATTTTTATAACTAGTTATAAACTTGTGTGTTATCTCCAGCAAAGGACCAAAAGCAACCAAACAAAAAAGCCCACAGAAAAGGTAACTTTTTTGATAGTTCATTTTAATCATATTTTCTCTTAGGAAGCATAAAGTAAGTTCTTTTACCAATTTCTTATGCTCTTATATATGCATAGCTTTAGTAATCAGCACATAAAGTGGTAATATCGTCAGCTTTCCACAATTGCTCACCATCCCCTGCAGTTCTCTAAGTATGCAGATTCCAGTGATTATAAAAATAATTGAAGCAGCAAAATACTGGAACTAATGCTGTTTGCAAACAAAATGGAAAAACTTTAAATAACTACTCACTAGATTCTCTTCAAACCACTCCCGTAGACACACTGCTGTGGCCCCCGGAATTTGATTTCGCAATGCTTCTTTCTCTTGAGGATCCTCTAGCATTTCCAATGCCATCTTTAGATCTTCCAGGAGATGCAAAATTTGAAATGTGCCCAAGTATACTGATGGAGCAGGTGACACAATATCATAACCACCATTAGCATACTCTGTAGCTGACTTTGTACCTAAGACAAGTAAATTCAGGAGAGACAATAATGTTAAATAATTGTTTTGTAAGTGACAAATTTATACACACTACAACATTCGGACTTCAGATGCTAACTGACAGGTATCAGTATTTCAGGCTTATAACTACTTGAGTTAGTCACTGGATAAATAACAAATACAGAAGAATTAAATATGAGAGGTATGTACAAGTATATTAAAAAAGATTTTTGACCTAGAAAACATTTGCAATGTCCATTAAATGACAAACGCCAAAACTTTACCAAAAATCACCTGTAATTTTCCATGGTTACCATGAGATGTCACTAACTTCTCAGCTACATAGTTAGAAGTCCCCACACAGAACAGTGTTAAGCAATGCAAGACAGATTGATGCAGTCCTTTGACAAGAAACTTAGATGAAAATAGATCGTGTTACCAGAACGAGAAAAATATGTGACCTTGAGCAGGTTTAATACCCTCCCACAGAGAACAAAACCCCAGAAGTTAGCAATAAAAAGGCTGATGAAACTTTGCCAGCTCTCTAAATTTCAAAAAGCTCTCTAAATTACAACACGTCCCTCGTTCCAGCTCTCCAGCACCAATATTATTTTCTCAAGAACAATATTCACAGCACTTGATGGAAGTATTACAAATAATACAAACTATAATATTTCTGAATCTTTTTGTCTTAATACCCGGTGTTTCGATGGGATGCACACTAAAATGAGCTATCTTTTCTCAGTCCTGAATTTCAGATCTTGATTTCATTTAATATCCCTTTGTTTTTTTAAGAACTAGTCAGATGGAAAACTTCTATTTGCTCTATTTTTTAAAGTTTTTATTTACAATTCATTGCCTCATGTACATAATAGATTGTACTCATGTTACGTCTTCATTCCTGTTCTCTCTGGCATAAGCAATCACATTTTCCCCTTTTATTTGACTTCATGGGAGAATTTTTAGGCTTTTGATCATTCTTATTGTAGTCCTCTCAATCCTTTCATTTTGTAACATAATTTACAGGCATTGTTGGATCCACATAGCATATAGTATTCCTTAGAAGACTGTATCCTTGATCTACACAAGGCGATTATAATAGTCTCAACATTATTCTTCGTTTTACTCCTGTCTTTAACATCATTTACGTCGTAGTTATGAAAGGAACAGAAATCTCCACTGAGCCTTTGAAAATTATTTGCTAAGTATTTTTTCCTGAGCAGATGTATCTAATTTGAAACCCAGATGTATAAGTAATTCAAATTTTCTTCTTTAATGCATGCTACTTTGCATTAATCAATGTTAGCTTGCCTGCTATGGTTATTTATCTACCATGATTTGGACATTACAAATTATGTTTGAACCCAATGGTTCATTTTACATATAGCTTGATATACAACTAATACCTAAATACAACTTATGAATACGCTGACACTCTAGGTGTAGTACACTGAAATACCTTCTGCACCTAGACTAGCTTTTAACCAAAATGCTAACTGATCATTTAATCCTGATACTGTTTCCCATCTCAATCAGTTTTTGATCCAAGACAATATTTTGTCTCTCATTTTGTGAATGCTTAATTTTACTCAAAGCTTTTGGGAATAAATAGTATTATTTAAATAATATTATTAATATTAATGAGGTCTTCTTCAGCCACTCCTTTCAAGACACAAAGAATTCTGTCAGATCAATTAGCTTTGTGAAAAATTGTGTGGTTTGAATTGTACTGTACGATTCACATGTTTTCTTGTTTGAGTCTTTTAAACAATGCAAAACCATCCCTAGAAATTTCTAAAGTTTTGCAAGGCTCAGTAGTAGGGATTTTTTTTTTTTAAAGCAACATTCTGATTTTCACTACTGGAGTACTTTATACAACCTTAACCTCTTTTCAAATACAGAATATTCCCTGTTTGATCCTGTTGACTTCCGCTGCTTATGAGTTTATTTTAATACCTCAAGTGCAAGATCTCATCTTAATTTCTGGCGCAGACCATGTCTAAGGTAAAGTTTCTTCAATATCCGGTGCTACAAAGACTGATACACGAGACAACTTCACCTTGTAAATCAACCTTGTCTTCCTGAATTATTTCCTTTTGAGGAGAGGATCAATTAACCGTTTTGCTGCATTTGAGTATTCTAACCACTAAAAGATATTTTCTTGTGTATTTCTATACTCTCAGCTACTTATGCCAGCTTAGTTGTTTCTGTTTATGTACTTCCTGATGCAGATTAATATTAAACTCTAGGAACTAAAAATAGCAGATTACCAAATTGTTTAAGAGCCATTTGGATCATATAACCTCTTAAATCTTTTCATTCAGCCGGAGTGGCTCACTACTTACTTTCCAAAAGAAATACGCACACAAACTGAAATCTGGCATTGTCCTCTTAAGTAGCATTGATGCCACTTTTAAAGATGTGGCTTCCTTGGTTATTGTGACATTAGGACTTTTAAACGAGTTTTCTCACTCTTTCCTTTGGAAAACCCCGTGCTAAAATTTTCTGTGTTTTTGCTTAGCAAGTACTTTTCACACCAGAAGAGCAGACAGGATCCAAATTTATTTCATAATCAGCTTTGGTAGCTACCCCTTCAATGAACTGACAATATAAGACATATATGAAATGGCAAAAACTTAATGGAGCATTCTGCTATAGCATTCTTCACGTTATTCATATGAATACTTTTTACATACAGGCAAGAGAGAGATAAACAAACAAAAATCCACACAATCCAAACAAAACCAATACTTAGAGTGTGAAATAAAAACCATAATCTTTAAACTAATACAGATTTAAAAAAATTGTTCAGGAGTTCAGTGAATTGTATTAGGTAGCTAGGTTATACAGCCAAATATACAGCCACATCATACATACCACTGCAACTTTCTTGAGGACAGTATTGATGACATCTTCCCCCACCAGTCTAAATGCCTCACTACATATCACATCTTGCCTTCATCCTTAGATTACCACAGCTACAACGTTACCAGTAACCTTCTACAGGAAATAATTTTAAATTCTGTAGGAAAATTTGATGACAGTGAAATTCAGGCATTTTGGCATGACCTTATTTGATTTGCCTCTATCAAAATGCTAGAAAGAAACCATACATGCATACTCTTTATTCTTGGAAAGTGAAAGAACTGCCACCCTTAAGAAACTCAGTTCTATAAAGGCAAAAATTCCCCAAGTGCTGGAGCACAGCCAAGGCCAGCCAGAAATGGTATGTTATGTGATTTCCTGAGACTGGACATTCTCCATATGCATACTTCAGTTATCCTAGGCTCTTCAACTAGTTGTTCAGAGTGGCAGAATTCTAAGCATCCTCCAAAGTCACACATTTTACACAGCAGTGGAAGGTCATAATTTCTCAGAAGTCGCAAGAACTGGGTCCATAGCTGTAATCTAAGGTGGGTCTTGAGGACAGTCCTGTCCTGTGTAGGGACATTTGGAAGATGGTAATGTGTTTTCACTAGGAAAGAACATCAGTCTGGCATCTAGTGATTGAGACAAAGTCAATTTAAGAAATTTCAGGATTTTGTCTTACTGTTCCCTTTCCTGCTTCAAGTTTTCCTCCATTTAAGTTTGCATGAAATAAGAAATAAAAGAGAAGGCAGAAGAAGGAAATATTTTTCTACTCAAACAAAAAGAGATGCAACAAATGAAAATCATCAGAGACATCCTTATGGCAAATTCACGTTCCCTGAACCACCTAACAACATAAAAAAGTGGGTCATATCTTTTGGCTTAACCTGTCATTGTGATTTGGAATTCATTTTGAGCATAAATTGTAAAGGTTTTTAAACTGCAGAAGACAATAAAGATACTTCAAAATTTTCTTAGCTAATAATAGTAAACACAGGACACAGTATTTGTTTGCTTACGTGAATAAAGATGTAATGATCTTACAAGTGAACTGTCTGTAAATTCTTAGTTCCATTAAAACTTGAAAGAAAAAACCTCTCTTTGATTAATACCAACTAAAGTTAAATGAAGGAAGTAGCGACTGAAAGGCTTGATTTCATTCATAGTTTAAAATCTTTCAACTGAGGTTATTATCCATGAAAGAAATGATGAAAAAAATTAGGGACGCTGCCTGGTTGTGTAGGGATTGGGGCAGGAGGGCCAAGGCACAGCTGGAGCTGAACTTGGCAAGGGATGCAAAGAAAAATAATAAAGGCTTCTACAGGTACGTCACCCAGAAAAGGAAGGTCAAAGAAAGTGTACCCCATCTGATGATCAAGCCTGGCAAACCGGCAACAGTGAACAAGGAGAAGGCTGAGGTACTAACACCTTTTTTGCATCAGTCTTCACTGGCAATCTCTCTTTGCACACCTCTGAACATACATAAGTCTATGAGCCCTGACAAGATGCATCATAGAGTCCTGAGGGAATCGGCTGATGTAGTTGCCAAGCCGCTCTCCATGATATTTGAAAAGTCATGGCAGTCAGGCGAAGTCACCAGTGACTGGAAAAAGGGAAAAAGTGCACCCATTTTTAAAAAGAGTAGGAAGGAGGACCCTGGGAACTACTGACTTGTCAGCCTCACCTCTGTGCCTGGGAAGATCATGGAACAGATCCTCCTAGAAGCTATGTTAAGGCACATGGAGGACAGGGAGGTGAGTCAAGACAGCCAGCATGGCTTCACCAAGGGCAAGTCCTGCCTGACCAACCTAGTGGCCTTCTACAATGGAGTGACTACATCAGTGGACAAGGGAAGAGCAACGGTTGTCACCTAGCTGGACTTCTGTAAAGCCTTTGACATGGTCCCCCACAACATCCTTCTCTCTAAATTGGAGAGATACGGCTTTGATGGGTGGACTGTTCAGCAGATAAGGAACTGGTTGGATGGTCACATCCAGAGGTTAGTGGTCAATAGCTCAATGTCCAGATGGAGATTGGTGACAAGTGGCGTCCCTCAGGGGTCCATATTGGGACGAGTATTGTTTAATATCTTCATCAACAACATAGACAGTGGGACTGAGTGCACCCTCAGCAAGTTTGCAGACGAGACCAAGCTGTGTGGTGCAGCTGACACACCTGAGGGATGTGATACCATCCAGACAGACCTGGCCAGGCTTGAGATGTGGACCTGTGTGAACCTCATGAGGTTCACCAAGGCCAAGTGCAAGGTCCTGCACCTGGGTCAGGGCAACCCCGGTATCAACACAGGCTGGGGGATGAAGGGATTGAGAGCAGTCCTCCTGAGAAGGACTTGGGGTGTTGGTGGATGAAAAGCTGGGCGTAACCCGACAGTGTGCGCTTGCAGCCCAGACAGCCAACTGGGCTGCATCACAATAAGCATGGCCAGCAAATCGAGGGAGGTGATTCTGCTCCTCTACTACACTCATGTGAGACCCCACCTGGAGCGCTGCATCCAGTTTTGGAGTCCTCAGCACAGGAAAGACACAGACATGTTGAAGCAGGTCCAGAGGAGACCACAAAAATGACCAGGGGGATGGAACACATCTCTTATATGAGGACAGGCTGAAAGAGTTGGGGTTATTCAGCCTGGAGAAGAGAAGGCTCCAAGGAGACCTTATTGCAGCCTTTCAGTACTTAAAGGGGGCTTTTAAGAAAGACGGGGACAAACTTTTCAGCAGGGCCTGTTGCAACAGGACAAGGGGTAATGGTTTTAAACTAAAAGACGGTAGACATAGACTAGATATAAGGACGAACTTTTTATGATGAATGTGGTGAAACACTGGAACAGGCTGCCCAGAGATGTGGTAGATGGCCCATCCTTGGAAACATGGGGTTGGATAGGGCTCTGAGCAACCTGATCTATTTGAAGATGTCCCTGCTCATTGCAGGGGGGTTGGACTAGATGACCTTTATAGGTCCCTTCCAACCCAAACGATTCTATGATTCTATGATATATAACAGTACTATTCAAGATTTGCATTTAGACCTCAAAAAGCAGACACTGGTTAGAGAAGAATGTGCCCATGTCTGATACCCTCAGAACAACAAACAAACCCCCAAATCATATCTGTACCCTTACCATGCCAAGAATACAGGGCATAATTCTGAGATGTGCTGAGGATTCTAGCTGTCAGCAATCAAAATTCTGCTAGTTTCAAGTCACTGGGATCACAAATATTAAGCAAGGACTTAAAAGTGCTCTGCTTTGCTGGACTGGGGACAGAGTACTCAACAAAAGTTACAAAGCCCTCCCATGAGTAACTCTCCTTACCTGGAACAGGCGCTACCCACGGATCTCAGTGCATTACTAAGAGAACATGACCTTTCAGACCATCAAATGCATGCAAACAGTCTTCCTTTTTGAAATTATTTTTAAACTGGTTTGCCATGCGTTGCTACTGTAGTTCCTTTTATTCTCCTGGCTGAAATAGAAAATGAAGAATTCCCCTGAACACAACAACTAATGCAGTTTATGCTAGGTAAAGAAGTGATATAAATGCAGAAATGCAGAGTTCAACTCAGCATTTTAATTCAGAACACTTCCTGTTTTACTGCCAAAATTGAAATGAATCGCAGGCTTGCTTCTCTTATTTGCTTTCCGTATAGTTTCATATTAAGTAGGATATATATTGCTCACCAGAAGGACAAGAACACACCCTAAAAAAACAGAAGTAAAAGTGCGTAGGAGTAAATTATATTTCTTTGCATCAGTTTAAACCTTTACATCATCATGCTGCAAAGCACATTAAGTTTTAGAACCAGACAGTAAGAATTTGGATCTCCTTGTAGACTGATGCAAAAAAGGAGATGCCACAGTACAAGCAGAATGTTATGTAGTACCAGTATATTCTGCCATTAACAGCAATTAATTTGTATGCAGCTTTATTACAGATAGCTAAAGTGGGGAAGAATGTGGTTAAAGCACTACAATTTCATATATACTCAAGAAAAATGAGTGCAGTTTTGAATTCTTGCAAAAAGACTCATTGCGTAGCCTTGAGTAAGTCAGAATCTCCCTGTGCCTCAGTTTTTCCCGGGTAAACAGGACACAGGGGAATCTTTTGTCATTATGTTTAGATAATACTCAACACCATGGTTTCCTCATGTACTACTGGAACACAATTGATCATCATAAATGTCCACCTTAGAGGAGTAGGAAAGAAAGAAAGAAAGGGGAAAAAAAAAAAAAAGCATTGAAACTAAGACATTCCAAGCAGCTGAATTCTGGCTTCCATATACAGACAGTGGATGAGGGAGGTTAAACATTGCTGCAAGGTATATGTATGGTAGAAAGAATAACAAAAGTAGTAAAAAAAAAAAAAAAGGAAAACAATTTTTAAGTTACACATTTCCTACACCCTGACCATGCAAGCACATTTGGAGTTCAAAGTTCCTTGCCATTAGCTGAATGGCTTCAAAGAAACGTTCCTTTTGGGCAAATACATAACCTATTCAGAGAACAGCACCGCTGATAGCTTGCAAGAGTAAATTACTAAGCAGAAATAAAGAAAGAAGCAGAAAGCCTTGCCAGTTTGAAAATCCACTCTCCTCAGCATATATTGTAAATATTCATCCATCACCCAAGTTTCATCACTCTTAGCAGTAGATACTGTTTCTGATCTCTCTCTTTTCCTTGCCCCTTAACTTCTGATTCCCTGCATTCATCCTTATTACCACAGTCTTTTTGCTCTAAAACTGGCTGAGTTTTAGAAAAAAATTCCTGGTAATACACAGGAATACATTGGTTAAAAAGAGATTTTCCTGAAAATGCTGACTCCTTTAGTCCAGAAAACAGCAAAAAACAACAAAAACCCCACAACAAAACCCAAAAGCTACTTCCATGCTGGGGTAAGGATGCTTTTCTATAAAGCTGAAATACTCAAAGGTAACAGTTTCGATATCTGACCAACAGTGGTTACAATAAAATTATAAACATACATTTTCTCTGGCCTTTCAGTCAATCATTATACTGCTAGAGAACTGTTTGTTTTTTTTTTTCTTTACCTGAGTTTTTACTCAAGGAGCATATTGGTTGTCCAAGTTCTTCCTCTCTCCTTCAAGACTATAAAGTGTAATTTTCTTTGAAGCACAAGTCTCTTTTTCTCATGAAGATAGCCTTGAAAATGTGAATTTATGTAAACTAATAGTAAGGTCTGGATGGGACATAATTCACCCTCCTCGTTCCAAAGCCTTCTGTCAAGGGAGTGAAGAGGTAGCTCAAACAAATCTTTCTTCTAATAGTGTGATGCAAAATACATCACAAATGGTGTGTTTTGAATCATAGCTCATATTAGCCTCTCCTCAAATCTCTGCTTTTAGATCCTTAACTACAGGGAACAGTAACTGTTGAACTGGATTAGCAGGAAGCCCCAGGAAAAAATTTCCAAGCCTAGAAACGTTAATGACCATATTCAGATGCAAGTTTCGTGCAGCTCGGATGATTTTCAGCTCAGCTTTATATACAGCCACACATGGATCCTTGACACAATTTTCAAGAACTGCCTATAATTTCTTATGCAAATTATCTGTGTAATTACTCGGCCTTTTTCCTTTTACATACTTATAGACTCTAAGCGGTGATGTGCAGCACATTAGGCATTGTGTACACAACTGCAACAAAAAGGTCTCTCTTATCCAGAAACACAAGCTAAGCAGCCTTACAGCTAATGAAAAAAGGAAGAGGGATTATGCATGATGGAGATTTGAGGCCGAGTCTCCATCACACAGGAAAAACAGGAGCAACAAATTTTATTAAAGAAGAACAAATACTTGCACCAATTTTCTCTTTTTTTTTTTTTTTAAATTTATTTACACACACACAAAAGTGTATTTATGGCCAGTGAAACCAGTAGTCTAACTAAAACAATGTTGTGAGACAACAAATACATCTTTTTAGTACAAAATCCAGAATTGTTTTTAGTAAGCAGTAGTAAGCTACTGGTAACGTGAATACTGTTTCATGAAAAAAATTAATTTCTGAAAGCACAGGGAAAATAAGAGCATGCAGTTTGTGAAGAAATAAAGGCATCTAGTTTTATAAAAATTACACTAATTTTGATTTTTAAAAAGACTCTTTCAAAACAGTTTCATTGCCTTAAAGTAGGAAGATGAGAAGCTGTGATTTGGAACTTAAATCCTGTGTTTGATAAAACTTGTTTAAATTTAAATCTTAGAAATCTGTTCACTAGCCTATTAAACAACTCAGTGACTCATGTACTGAAAAACAGATCACATCATATAAACTACAAAAGGACCTTTGTTTCTCAGATTTTCAGTCCTATGGGGTTACGGCCATCATGGTTTAACTGCTTTTCTTTGCTACATACTGCATCTGCAGCTATTTACATCTCTGTTTCTTTTCCATTCCTTCTCAAAACTCAATACAAATACCTATGATGTATGGATTTTGTTTTGCATAAACACAATGCAGTACTGCATTTTTGGTATGTTGATATAGGTGTTGAGGTCACAACTGTATTTTTTGTGTTATATGCTGACAGAACTGTCTATCTATAGTCAGAAATAAACAATTTAAAGTAGCATATTTCAGTTGACAAAATTTCTCCATTTTGAATTAGTCTTAACTCTTATTTTCAAGAAAGCTTTTAATTTCGTTGCTTTGCTGGAAAGGCAGGAACACATGCAAGGGAAGTCAAAGACCAACTTGATCAGTAAATCACTGTTTGACTTGGACGTTCAAAGGACAATTTTATCTTACGCAAAACAATTTTAAACATCTATTTTTGTAAAAGATCGTCAAGTATGCATAGGAAACAAGTTCTCAATGATTTCAGCTCCTTAAGATTCTGTAGTACTGCCCTGTTTACAGAGGGAATCCATCACTGCAAACAGGATTCAGGGAGTCTTCACTCTCTATCTTGTGCTCAGGCCCCCACTATGTGTGAGAAAATATGCTTAGGATAGCGAGAGTATGGGAAGCAAGTTTTGGGACAGTAGCCCAAATAGCAATAACGACCTCTTGCAAGGTTAAGAACTCAAAATTGAGGAAATTCCAAACTTCAGGTTGCTCTGGCAACCCTGGGTAAGGAATGAGTAGACAATGCTGCACATACACAATCAACATGCAAGTTGCTATGATTTTTCACGTGCCTTTAAAACACAGATCAAAACTACACCTGAACAGTTACGCAAGGTCTTAACTTGAATGCGTAAAGCCCTACAAAATATAGTATCAAATGTCTGTAATGAAACTGCACACAGTTTCTGAGGCCATGTCTTAGATGTTGTTAACGAACATAAAAGAAAGACCACAGATAGCTGACATGAAAAATTACAGATTAACTAAACAGAAAGACAGTGAACTGCTATATTTTTAAAAGTTTAAAAGATTTTAAGTTGTTACAAATCTGTTACTGCTGACAACATCTAAGGAATTAACTAATTAGCTTTTCCAGAGTTGAGTACCTGAAGCTAAATGTGAGCACCTAATAAGCTATAAGAAGTGTTATAAAACAAAGATAAATGTTGAACTACAAATTATAAACCCTAAATATTTAGGGTTTAAGTTTTTATATTTTCCCCTTTAATTTCCAGGATGGCTAAAGGTCACCATTTTTATCTTTTTCCCCTCTCACAATATTCTTAAAACATAATTTTCTTGAACTGTTATGACAGGAAGTTATACATTTCTCTATCAAAGACCCAATTTCAAGTGATTTATTATTTAATTTCCTTTTTCATATCTCTGTGGCTATAAGATTTATGCATAAATACATGTTTTTAATGGTTTCAAAAAGCCACTGTAGTATCTTATATAGTACAACTTCACAAATGCTCGGCTTAATTAATGAAGCAGTAACAAGGTAAACAAGTGCTGTAGAGATATTATTTATTTTGTTCACAAAAAAGCCTAAATTATTGATTAAAAAAACCCACCCAAAATAAAAAGAAAATACAGTAATAATTACTGAAGCATAACCTATTAACACAATTACAATTTATTTAGAAAACACGAGAAAACCACTGCAGCTGTTGCTGTTCAATTACTCTGATCTATAACAAAATAAAATGCTCATTATTTAAATTATTCTGTTTCTCTCATCATTGCTTCAACTATGTGTTAATTCAGTGCTCTAAAATGAAATTCTACAAAGACCTCTGTATTAAAATTAAAAAATGTTGTACACCTTTGCTATAGAAACTAAATTTTGAATTTGAAAATACTGTGAACCTTGAATAGGACATAAGTGATAAAAATATAGAGATATCTGGAAGTATAAGAATTTAAAAGAAAAAATAGAAGCTAGTCTCTCGTCATTCTGTGCAATCACAAGAGGTTTGTACTGCCCATCAGTTGCATGTCACCCTGCGTGTATTTCAAATAAGACCCCCCCATCCCCACACACATCACAAAGAATAGGATTAAGTGCTCTCTGTCTGGTCTGGACAATTTCAGTCCCTTATGAAGCTGAACAGTTTTGTCTATCTTCTTCACTTAAAGTGCTGTGAGACGAGTCTTTAGATTATGAATGAAACCTGCGATGATGTGCATGACTGTTCATGGGTAAAGGATGAGTTCACTAGGAAGTATTTTGATTTCCTATTATTTATGTAGGAACTCAGTGAAAACCTTATTTCACAAAACCTAAAACCCATCCAAAGGGGTTCAAATGAAAGTGTTAGTATTTTTTGTCCACTCCTGCATTTTTAAACCAAGTTCTAATCACTTAACTAGAGGTGACTTAGTAATCTAACACATCCAGGAACATAGCGTAGCTCTGGAACTTGAACTCCGTTGTTTTCATAGTAAAATTATGATGGGGCAGAACAATAAAGAAAAAAGAAGGAAAAAAATCCACCAAAAAACCCGCAAACAGGCTCTCCTTCAAATTCTGGCAAATAGATCCTATGAGGAAAATATAGTAAACTTGAATTAAAATCTTGTTCATCTCTTAAGTATAATTTCCTCTACTGGTCCCTTTCTCAGCAGGGGTGTGGGAAGTGGCTGGGTTTGTAGCATGCAGCCAAAGCAATGAACTGAACACAAGTGTTCTGCCACTTCAAGAGAAGGGAATTTAAGCATATACACTTCTTGGACAACTTCTTGACAGATTTTTTTAATTATTTGTATTTTTTAATCTTTCAGTACTAATACTGAAACATCAGTACACACCCATGTGATTACACATTTAACTCTCTCATTTTTCAGTAAGCAATAATTGCAGGAGCTCTGGTTAAAAGGAAACTCAATAATTACACTGATTACTTGGTAAATTTGAAGAGACTCTGGAGCTGCAGCAGACTAATATTGTGACAGGAGTTTTTAGATCTTTCAGTTATGGTCATTATTCACAGAAGGAAATAATGTATTTCCAGATTGTTGACAGAGAGAAGCCGTTTGATATAAAATAAAAGTAAAATAAAAATTATTGTAATTCATTAGGATATATTGCAAAGAATAAATAATCAAAATCTATAGTCCTATAATGAAACACATTTTAATAAAAGGGTACAAGGGAAAGTAATGACTTGGTCAAACCTCAGAGGGAAGCAATGCCAAAGTCATGCAGCTCAAACAAAGAATGCGTAGACAGATCTGACATATGGGCGCCTTCTTTAGAGAAAGCCTCTGTTTGGAGTGCAAGTCATTCTAGCTAATGGATAAGTCATGTTCATTGACAATCACATTAGCCCTTTTTGCTATTTTAGTCAAATAAGGCTAATCATTTAGCATGCCTAATTTATATAGCTATGAGGGTGGGTTATCAGTACAGATGTACTGAAGCATAAAAGACTTGGGAACACTGACCTATCTGTCAAATTTGATCAAGTCCAATGAAATTCAATTTGTTAATCTTGCTTCACAATCCTACCCTCATGCACTCTAATACATTTTGTATTGCACTGAGATGCAGAGTCTGCAGTGAGACTTTTTATGTTGATTAATCAGAATCATGTATGAGCTATGTTAACATTTGGACTAAGAGACATGACTTTTAAAATTAGAAGTAGGACTGCAGATCTGTAAATATCTGTAACATGTATTTGCATGTCCAGTTCTTACCTTAAAGGACAAGACCACAGTCTAATATTTTAATAATAACAATAAAAGAAATTGGGACTGTTTTCTCATTAAACAGAGAAAATGCTGGTTTTGCATGTATATACACATCTACTCAAGCTTCAAAAATTAACCAATGCAAGTTACACATCTTTGGACTTCTCACTTCTCTAAAATAGTGATTAATGCTCATTTTGTACCTACAGCAAAGATCTGAGGCCAAGAGAAGTGCATAGCTCTCCTAGGACCCATGCAGGCCTCATTCCAAAGGAAACATCTTTTTCATCAGCTACGTGAGTTTCCGACAGTCAAGTTTAGCCCCTGTCTTTGAATGTAGTGCTGCCTAAAGATATCTACGGAGTCTGGATACAGTGAATTGAAATAGCACAATCTCTGAACAGTTGTTTTTTTTGCTGTTTCCAGTCTACTCTAAGAGCAGCTACATTCACATAGATGATTTGTCCAATATTTGCATAATGTGGTATAGCAGAGAGCTACAAAGATGATTAGGGGACTGGAACACCTCTCTTATGAGGAAAGGCTGAGGGATTTGGGTCTCTTCAGTCTGGAAAAAAGACGTCTGAGGGGTGACCTTATCAACACTTATAAATACTTAAAGGGTGGGTGTCAGGAGGATGGGGCCAGGCTCTTTTCAGTGGTGCCCGGGGACAGGACAAGAGGCAATGGGCACAAACTTGAACATAGGAAGTTCCACCTAAACATGAGGAGGAACTTCTTTACTCTGAGGGTGGCAGAGCACTGGCACAGGCTGCCCAGAGAGGTGGTGGAGTCTCCAACTCTGGAGACATTCAAAACCCACCTGGACGTGTTCCTGTGTAACCTGCTCTAGGTGACCCTGCTCTGGCAGGGGGGTTGGACTAGATGATCTCCGGAGGTCCCTTCCAACCCTATGATTCTATGATTCTATGATATATAAATTTGCAGTTAGAAGACTCTCAGTCCTGGTTTGTTTCATGACAGTCCTCCTTCTGAAGGAGTTTCCTACCTTATTTGGTTGTCTCACCATACAGGACAAAAGAACATTCCAGTCCCTGCCCAAATTGCATACGGAAGCTTAGTGGATTGAATTAGAGAATCAAACTTGAATAATTACTATGTTCCTCAATTTGAGATGAGTTGGGATAATAACTGTATCCAAGTATAGGCTCCAGCAGTAATACTTGGTCCTTCAATCATACCAAAATTCAAGAAACAGTTCTGGAACACACAGAACATTTGTTAGAGGAGAGCGACCAGAACAGGCTTGAGTCAACCTGACTTAAAATGTCTTACCTATTTCTAGTAATGGAAAATAATAAATAAATAACTAAGGTAAACAACCTTCCCACTCAATTGAGCTTTTACTTTATGTTATAACTAAAAATAAGTAAAGGAATAAAGCAATATGATTTTTTATTGGTGCAGGTGGACATAATTCTGAAATCATACGTGAAGCATTCAGTTAACATTCATGAGACTTGACAGATGCATTGTCTGGGAAATAACATGGTTCTTTTCCCCATTAGATATCTTTACATAAGCGGATTTTCCATATTATACTGAATATCAGTGGACATCAGACTGAAAGTGTAAGTAATGTGAAGTCATAAAGTGAACTGTCTTGAAGAGGCTGTCAGTTTACTTATGACCTATACGTGCACAGTGGAAACAAACTTTGCATACCACTAGCATGCCTGAATCTGTCTTAGAGCTCGAGCACCAACACCACTACAAAACAGCTGTGAATGGGATGTGCAATCTGCTGATTCATGTTGAATATTTCTTACATTGTTTGTTTTGCTTCTCTGTATCACTGTCTTCACAATCATGGCAACTGAGGGGGGTAAAAACAATGTTGTTTGGAAGCCTGGAACAATTTAATTCTATTTCTTACTTATCAAGCTTAAACCCTAAAAAGCTCTGGGCACAATCAATCTAAAAGAAAGGAGCAGGGTAAAGAATATTAAAACCAAACCAAACAAACAAATAATAAGAAAACCCCCAAACCTGGCTTCTGACCTCAGTTATTTTTCTAGCATGAAACTAGAAGAAATACATGATCTTCTTAGGCAGTCATATATTGCCATTTAATCAGTTATGCCAGATATTACAAGGCTATCTTTCCATACCATAGAAAAAATACCCAACACTAAACACCTATTTTCTTACCCAGAACCAGCCTCACAACAACCATTTTTCAGAGCTTCCATTCATGGAAATGCTACTGAGTAGCATTTCCTGGACAGGCTGGAGAGCTGGGCAGAGAAGAACCTAATGAGGTTCAACAAAAGCAAGTGCAAGGCCCTCCGCCTGGGGAGGAAGAATGCTAAGCACCAGTATAGGTTAGGGGTGGACCTGCTGGGAAGTAGTTCTGAGGAGAAGGACCTGGGGGTCCTGGTAGACAGCAAATTATCCATGAGCCAGCAGTGTGCCCTTGTCGCCAAAAAGGCCAATGGCATCCTGGGCTGCATAGGGAAGACTGTGGCCAGTAGGTCGAAGGAGGTCATTCTCCCCCTCTACTCTGCACTGGTGAGGCCACAACTGGAATACTGCATCCAGTTCTGGGCTCCCCAGTTCAAGAGGGACAGGGAACTGCTGGAGCGGGTCCAGCGTAGGGCAACTAAGATGACGGAGGGACTGGAGCACCTCCCTTATGAGGAAAGGCTGAGAGAGCTGGGACTCTTTAGTCTGGAGAAGAGAAGGCTGAGGGGAGACCTGATTATGGCATATAAGTATCTAAAGGGTGGGCTGAAGGAGGATGGTGCCAGACTCTTTTCATTGGTTCCCAGTGACAGGACAAGGGGCAATGGGCACAAGCTAGAACATAGGAAGTTCTGTTCAAATACACGGAAAAACTTCTTTATGGTGAGGGTGACAGAGCACTGGAACAGGCTGCCCAGGGAGGTTGTGAAGTCCCCTTCTCTGGAGACTTTCAAGACCCGCCTGGATGCAGTCCTGAGTAATGTGCTCTAGGCAATCCTGCTCTAGCAGGGGAGTTGGACTAGATGATCTCTAGAGGTCCCTTCCAACTCTGAAGATTCCGTGATTCCGTGAGTAGCAGTGTTATCCTCTCACTGGAAAAACCATACAGCTGCAAAGCTTTTTGAAGGGAATATGAAATGGCATCTTCAAGTAAAACTGATTTTTTTTCTAAACAAAACATAACACTGCTCAGATATGGAAGGTGATAGACCTGGTTGTTGAATGGTGGTTTATATCTCAAAAGAGGAGATAGTGGGGAATTTGAGATATGCTGGAAGCACATTCTATTAACAGAAAAGACTGAAGCAGATGAAATCCTATGCAGCAACAAACCTAAAAATCCTCAATATCATGACAAGTTTTTTAACCCTTTCCTTCAAAAGAAAACATACTACAAAGCTCTGACAACTCCTGGGGAAAATAAATGTCTAATATGAAAATCAAATTAAATAGAATATGCCTATTTTTCTTTCTCTTGATTTTTCTGAAGAATGGAATCATCACTGCACCCATGATATCACCAATGTGTGCTGGGCTATGTATAAATCATCGCAGAAGGGAGATACCGAGTTAAAATTTCCAGATGTATGCAAGTCATTTACAAGAATAGGTTCCATAGCATAAATAAAGGGACATGGGCTTCTACGTTACTTTGGCTCTTTTATACCACTAGCCACGATCATAACCCAAGGTTTGCAATGGCTAAGAAATTACTTCAATTTTCTAGCTTATGAATTATGGTTTGGGACTTGCTTTTCTTGTTCTTTCTTTATATATCTGAGGGAAGTGCAATGCTATGACTATCTGTTTATGTGTTTTATAAGAAAATAGGTGAAAAAATAAAATACCAATTAACTTCTGTTGGTTAAAATCTTGTTTGAATGAGGTTTTGCATTCAAGAAAAGAAGGAAGAAGGAAATACATTTGTATATTTGCCTGGATCTTGTTCCATTGGTCTGAAAAGTTATTTGTGGAATTATATCTGTGACATATTCACATTTACACTACTGTATATCTTAGCATTCTGTTAGAGCTTGTAAATTTAGAATAAAGTGAAGACTCATATGTGGATGAGAATTAAAAAAATCTAGAAATTATTTAAACTAAAAATCCTGGCTCATGACTTCTTGCCTAATCACAGCTAGTCTCATGGTAATATTTGAAGGTCCATATTAGTCTCTGGATAGAAAGCTTTACTATAAGAGCAGGAAGAAGAGCAGGAAGAAGCACAACTACAGGAACAAGAAGCTGATGTCATCATCTTCATCATTAGGGGGAAAAAAATATGAAGGCACAGCATGGGTGTCACTATTTAAATTTCTAAAGCTTTAGTGAATGCTTTGCCATTGTGCACAAGTGAGATCATGGCCCTGCCCAGATACTTCTTTTAGGAGCTCAAACTAAATGGTGTATGAGCATAAACCCCAAGGCTACTGAGTCCTAACCACAGAAATCAACTTCTCTTCTTGTATGCAGTAATATTGAGAGAAAACTTTTAATTGCCTTACTGTGAGGGCACCAGGACAGCAAATTCTGTCTTGCATCATATCCCTTTCTAGTGGGCAGCTGTGTAAAAAGAATTTCATAGCTCCACTCCTGGATATAAATGTGTGTATGAATAAAAAGGGCATTCTAACTCATTAGGCCATGAAGATTATTAATAGCTGAGATACTTTAAATCTATACATCATAAATGGAAAAAATGATGTGGGTTTTTTTTTAATTTATATATTTATCTATATGTGTATGTATAATAAAGATATATACTATCCAGCTACCTGGAAACCTTGGTGAAAACTTTTTTCAAAGACACACTGAAATAAAAACCTAACACATACATTATGGAATGTTACCCCAGGAATTGGGATGTGTTTAAGCTACCATATAGCATTAGAGCAAAGTAAATCTCTTTTACTTTAATATTTACATGTTTGAGGTCGAATTGCAGGTTTTCCTCCTTTATTTTACTTTAAATTTTCTTCAAATAACTGTTGAACCACAGAAATCTGTCTATCACAGAGAACTTGACAAATTGAGAATAATAATTAAAAAGTAAAAAAACAACCAGGAAAACTGAAGGAGGGAAAAAGACAAACATAGTTAAATCTCATAATAGTTTGGTGTAAAATAAAGCATTATTATACCTGCAATGATGTCATCCATCTGCTCCAAAGCTGCTTCCAGCATATGACTAGCATCAGAAGCCATCATCTGTGATTTCTTCAGACCTTTAAAGTTTCTACTGAAAAGACAGATGAGATCATGTGTTACACTAAACCAGACCTGATAGAAAATATGTCACTGTTACATTATAAATTAAGCCACACAAACAAAAGTCCACACAAGCAAAAATACAGCCTAATAATATGAAAACTAGCAAAATTGTTCCTATTCTTGATAGATGACTTGGGATTTCTGACGGTTTTATTCATTGTTGATTTTTATTTTTTTTAAATAAATCTTACTAAACCAAGGAAATGCAGATGGAAACAAAACCAAACAATCTCAAATCCTGGAAGCTTGAGATCCCCCTATCCTTCATCCTTACCAATGGCTTTATAGATTCAACGTTCAGTGCATTTCAACCTTTTGCACTGTGGGGTAAGAGGATTGACTAGATTTCAATGAAAGAATGAACATATGGTGAAAAACATCCTTAACCCATAATCAGATCTCTGCAGGAGCTCTGCTTTTTGATTGCTGCCATAAGAGTAGAGAATGAAGAGATACAAACCTGTTGCTGGCTCAGCCCCAGGTGTAACTATATCTCATATGGCTTTCATATCTGACCTCTACGTTACAGCACACCAAGTCCAGCAATTCTCACATCACTTTTACTCCTCCTTCCCTCATTCAATCTTTCTACCAATTCTTTCATGACACTGAAAATACAGTTCTTTCCATTCTGATAACCAAAATGCCACAAGTATGAAATTTCTGTTTCATGCTTCCAAGTATGAAAGTTACTGCTGCCTCTTGAAAAAAGGATTAAAGAAAGACATTCATGTTACCATCTGACATTAAGGACAAAATGTTCCAAAATTAGTCTCTGGTTGTGAGTTGGTTTTGCTGGATTCTTAGTCAAGTAGCAGTCACTATTGTCAACAGATGACATTTCAAAGAGCAAAAGAATTTATGCTGTCTATTTCACTGCCAGTGAGAAAATTCTCTATGAAATAAGGCCCTTTTGCACATCACTTCATCACTGAAGTATGAAACCAGTGCCCACACAGTGATGAATAGGGATCGTACACGTGCATAACTTTTGCAGTGCTCTAACACACAACTCAAAATACTGACAAAGCCTTTAAAGGATCATGGAATACGATTTCTCTTCCATGAAGGGTGCAATTCAGTCTTTTGACATTCAATCTCCTGATAAAGTAAGTTTTTGAATCTATGATTCAGAACTGCTCGATTTTGAGAGCTTTCTAAGCACCACAAAAGACACCTGTCTGACAATGGCTAGAGATATCCTTCAAATGATGCAGGTTGTCAGTACGTGTATAGGCAATAGTCATATGTTTGTGGGGCTGATTATTCCAATGCCACTGAAATTTCACTAACCTTTACTTATCATTCAGTTACCTATGCTAAGAATTCAATTACTTTGAATTTAAATAAATATTACAATAATCTCTAATGGCAATTCACATAGATGAAAATACTTTTGTGCAGTGTTCATCCAGTGACAATTCAGACACTGGCCACCATGATCAATGACATGACTGGTAGCTAAACCACCCACATTTACTCTCTCAGTGGGAGCCTGCCTAAGGACTGGAATGTAGAATCAGTAGCCAGAGGATAAAGTCAGCTTTAAAGAAAAAAAGCGTACCCATTTTTTTGTTTCAGAGGGTCTGTCAGACAATAAGTAATAAATCCCTAAAAGTACGCAGGACAACACTTAAGGCTGAATCCAAATTACTGCATCATAAGAAATACTCAATCTCAGTAATAAACCCAGTGCAATGGAAAAAATTCACTAACAAGTCAAAATTATTGGCTTCTCTTACAAACTAAGAATCCTGAGACACAGGCTTTTCTCTACAGTGCTGCTGAAATATACACAAAGAAAGTTAATTTATTAATAACCTCTGTGTTATCAGAAAGGTGTGTGTCCTATGTCCCATTCCAGTCAATGTATACAACACCACTATCTAGAGGAACAGATGCAGGAATAAGAGTCAGAAATTACTATGTTATAATTTGAGCTTTACCATTTATTTAACTTATTTAACTTCAGATCAAATTGATCTGAAAAGCGATACGAGAATGCCTTCTCAGAAAACGGAAGAAAAATCTTTAGAGTCACCCAAGGCAAAGATTAATGTAAATGAATGGTTGGTTTTGGTCTCTCCATTTTTGTCAAAAGAATAATTTAAGTATGAACAATGCTAAATGTAACTGAATTTCACCAAAATGCATTTGACCCAAGTATTTCCTTTAATGGTATTGTAAATAACACAAACTATACTCAGAATAATCTGGAAAGTCATTAAGACAGCTGATAGAAATTTACAATTTCAGAATGCTCACACATGTGAACTTTACAGACACTCCCTCTGATTCTGTTGCTTCAATTTGTTGGTTTTGGTAGATTTCCATCTTCTGTCGTCACATTTACCCACCAGTAGCTCAGTAGATTCCCTAAATACTTTGGAAATACCTTACTCTCAACTGCAACGAGCCTCCTTCCTTGCAATATTTCCCCTAGTTGAAAGCAACCATAACATGGGTAATAATCTCCTCGGTGAGAGGAAATCCACCCACAGTAAGCAGCTGCCAAAGAGGCACCTGGGCCACCTTGCTCCTTTGGTGGATGTGGCCACCAGCCACTCTCCCAGAAATCTATGGCCACCAGCTGTGTTGGTGAACTAAGACAGCAGACTGTCTCAGGAGGAAGAAAAAGAGGGAAAAACACTAAAAATAGCATAGAGTTTCCATTGCTACATTGCACTGCATGCTCTTATTTGCGCTGTAAACTACTGGTCCATGTGCTTAAAGCAGCTAGAGTGATACACAGTCGTTATTAACAAGAAATGTAGGACTACCATTTCTTCTAAACATCAAATAAAGTATTTGACTATCTGTAGTGAAACAGGTGCAGAAAATGCTGATATATTACATTACAAACTTGAAATTTTACTTATGGAAAAACCTTCAATCAAGATCTTGGCACAAACCAGAAAGCTTTGCTGAAAAATACCACCAGAACTAAGTCTTCTGTCTCCTCCCAGCCTCCACACTCTGCCTGTTTTGTCACCTGTATCCACGGTGTATTTGCTGCTTAACTGCATTAAGCAAGAGTAAAACCTGCTGATCAAACAACTGTTTATTAATGAAAGCAATGTTCTTTGCTCCAGAGCGATAATGTAATATTACTTGCTTAACATCTTTTTCTAGACAGACCTGTTGCTTGTGCTTCAGGCGAGTCTTACTTTCCCAGACACTCCCTTCTTACAGTATGACTGTTCTGAGCAATATTAGGAAAATAGCTTGTTAGATCTCATATGCTTTCAGTCACCATTTCTGATGCAGTTCTATAGAAATATCTGCAATTATGGATTATTTTTTAATTCTTATTTAATAACATGACACCTGTATCAATCCCAAGGCATACTGAATGCCTCAAACAGGATCCATCTATTTGCTGGTGTTTTAACTGCAATTCTTTTTACAGCTTTCATTCCTGAATGACATCAACAGATGCAGAACACCGTGACTATATAAAAATAAACATATATTTTGAAAAAAGAAGGTTTTTTAGCTTTGGTAAGGACTGAACAAAAACAATCTCTAATATTACAGTACAAATTCTAACCTTAAGGATTTATTAGACTAATTTATATACCAGCAAAATAAAAGAACCAATCTACTCACCTTTTCAGGTCCCTAAGAAGAAAAGAATTTTTTTTTTTGCCTGAGCAGTAAAAATTGCTCACTATTAATAGCCAAAGTTTTACTGTTAAACAGATGTAAGTCTAAATTATTATCATCCCTTCTGAGCCACACGCTCATACTAATTTAGAGCCCAGCCCACATACAAAGATATTGCAACCCTGTTTGTTGTAATTACCTAAGTAATAAGATCTTCCAGGAAGTGCATACAGAGAAACTGGTCTGAATGCCTAAATTTATTTTGCTCAGCTAGCTTTACCCTATAAATCCCAATTTGAGATTTGCATTTCAAATAAAATGAAAATCTCTTGTAGAACTATTGTGCTTAGAGCCAATATACCTTGCAAATTTCTTAACCTACTTTCTGTATGTAAAACGATAACTTACTGTGTCCAGAAAGAACGTAATATTTAACAGCCATATTCACTATGAGCAAGATGTTCTTCAGAATTATGAAAAGCCTTAATTAAATTTGAATCTTTCATGGCTGCCTTGAACCAGCAGCTGTCCAGAGATAAGAATGTCAACATCTAGGTAACTCATAAGTCAGATGTTTTTCCAAGGTTGCTCCTAATAATGAGGTTGCCAACTTTATCAGTCATGGAGAGGGGTGTGTTTTTTGACCAGAACTCCTGAAATCCAGATCTTGCCTTAATATTAATGGCTTGGGTGGCCTACAAATTCCTTTTACATTTAGAAGACAGAGCTAATAACTAACTACCACCACCTTTTTTTTTTTTTTTTTTGAATAAATACATGTTAGTAAACTGCTTAAAGATTCAAATTCAAGTATCACGTTCCTTTGTACTTAATGGTATAATGAAATTTCAAGTGGCTTGGGTAAGCCTCAGAAGTCCTCCACGCTTTTTTCAGCTGCAAGACGAGTCCTGAGCTGGAATGAACAAATGTGCACAGTTTCCACCCCCGCCATTTCCCACCTTGCTTCTTCCTGAGCCACATGCTGTACTGTATCCAGTGACCCCACAGGAACACAATTGCCGATTCATCTCTTCAACCTGGCTCAGTAGTTCTCATGACACCATCAAATACAAAAGTTAAAAATACATATTTGGATCCTGGCCTTTTAGAACTTGGCATACCTCTGTAATTAAGTTAATCCTTAGTCCTAAATAACCATCCACAGCTGCTGGGAACAGAAGAAGAAGAATTTCTGATGATCGCTAGAATGACCGCCTAAGGAACACTATTTATACAGCATCCTCCAGGACTACCCAGCCAGAAATCCTATTCATCTGATTATAGCTTAAATTTAATTTATTTGTTAATATAGACACTACTTGCCCTATTTCCCCTTCATGTGCTTCACTGGAATAGGTGGAAGGGTAAATAGAACCCTTCCTTCGTTTATTACCCTTTATGTAATAAATAAAAACAAGACTATAGTTTTTTTTTTAAGAATAACTAGAATGGGAATAAAAAAAAATAAATATTTGTTTTCAGCTAGAAAGTGTAAAGCGTACACTCTCAGGGGGAGGAGGAAGCTCTAGAGAGAAATACAGATTAGCCAAAGTTGAACAAAAACCTGATACTGAACTATTTCAGGTAGATGGTAGAGTCTCTAATCAACATATTGTTGGGAGTCCTTATATGAAGGGGCATCCTGAGGTGAAGCACAGTACTAGTACAATACCTCCAAGATGAAAATGAGCTAACTAAACTCATTAACTAAATAAGCTAGACTAACTTATGCAGGCAGCTGGGTATTACCCTGGCACTGTAAAGCCACCATTTTTGTGTGCTGCTGATGTAAGTTAAGAGTGACCAGCAGTTAAGAACTATGGTGCTTTTAAACATATTATACTAAATAATTTGATTTAAAATATAGAGGGAACTGAATGTAGTTAAATTTACTGCATTACGAAGTAGCAAAGTCAAAGCCAAACACCTGTTTTCAAAAATAAACCCATTACCTTTTCTAATACAAGTCTGAATTTCAAGGTGGGGGTGGGGGGTGGAGAAAGCATGCTTAACAGTATGCTAAAGGATCTGGCTGATACTTTATGATACTTTAAGAACACAAATCACCTCATAGTAACTCCTCCACAGGACTCATGGATATTAAGTTACAGTTGCTATTGGTACCATAACCAAATTTCCTGACTTATGTTTGTACAAAGTCTCATCCTTACATATAAAAGCTGACGCCGACAGAATGGCATGTGCAAAGGGAGGTTTCTTCAGCTCCCCTATAGCAGTTCTATCAACTGTAGAAAGTTCTTTATTCCTTCAGTGTTGTTTTAAACATTGTTCATAAAAGCTTAAAAAAGCACTTAATTTAATTTTAAATTGTTATCAGATATTTTAAGTTTACTCTGTGTTACACACAGTATAAAGGGAAACGTTATAGCTTCCGACTTTGCAAATCTTAAAACCAAAACTAAAATTGCATTATTTATTATTGTACTAAATGAAAAAAAAAACAACCCCTAAGTATTTTCTTTCAGTTGTCATCTAACTAGTTCAAATTTCTAGCTAGTTAAAATTTCAAAAAACCACAATGAATAAATTCTTTGGATATAAACCTCAACTAAATAAAGCATTACATGGTAAAATACACAAGAGGAAAGTTTCTGAACCAAAACATGAACATTTCTGATCTTAAAATAAATGCAGAGATGAATGGCATACAGAAGTCATATTTGATACTACAGTTCACATTTAGGTGTAAAAATATTACAATTAAGAATAGTTAGACCCCTAGAATTCTGACATTTAAAATAAACTATGTTTTTTATTTTCCCTTCTAATCTCAGGTATTCACTGTCCTCAAGGTCACAGCTTCAAATTTTCATGAAGATCAACATTTCAAGTAGGTCTTCTAAGTTACCTAACTCCAGATCCAATGCCTGGGAAACTGCATCCCCACCTTCCGCCAAAAAAAAAAAAAAAAAAAATATTTAACAAACCAAACTGAAACCACAACAACAAAAAAACAACAACCAAGCAAAACCCAACAAAAACACATAACAGTTGAAAAACTTAAGCTGAGAAATGATATAATGAATGATCCTGTGAAAGTAAATTCATGCTCTAGTAAACTGAAAGGTGAGAAATGGTAATAAAAGTAAACACAGAATTCATGCATGAATGAACTCTGCCCTAGCGTAAAACGGAGGACAAGACTTTGACAGAAGTTGAGAGAGAGATTAGGTGTACATGATTAACAAATGTATTCAAAGCTATCCTCTATAAAAATCCTAAAAATTTAGACAAACTGTACTGCCTGGAAGAAAAATTCTTTAAAAATTGAGAATTAGCAATAACATTCCTTATGGTTCATAAATAATTCTCAGGCTTTTTCAAACCTCTCTGAAGCAAAGGCTTCTCAGCCTGGCCATGAGGACCTGCTGGATCAGGCCAGTCCCTTATGGGAAATCTTAGTGCTAATTTTTGTTTGCCTTCCTGCATTTTAGTAAGTTTTGGAAATCATTCTTCTTGCCCACAAAGCTGTTATGGAACCAAGTCAGCAGAATAAGCACTACTAATAACTTACTTTATTAATCTATTAAATGTATGTGTATAAATTCCACTAGGGATACAGAAGTGTCTATGAGCACCATGAAAGAGAGATTTTGCATTAACTTCTGCAAGTACCATTCGGAATATTAGTCTGAAAACAGCTGTTTCACTGAAGCAGGTTAGTGCTAACAGACAGAGAATTTGATATCTCAAAGAAATGTAAGGAGGTCCTATTTTCAAATCTGCTCACAGTGTCCATTTCCTTCAGCTCCTTGATGTACACAAAGAATCCTTGTTAAAAAACAGCTGCTTTGCCAACAAAGAGCGAACACTCCTCAGCAAACTGGCTTAGTCTTTAGAACCCATACAGTCCTTGGTCCTAGTGCCTGTAGTGTAATCAAGACAGGTATCCATCAAATTCGTATGACTCAGAGGCAGAAAACAGCCATGTATTTTTGGAACTCTTAACGACACCATAAGAACAGTCATGCTCATTCAGACTAAAAGTCTGTCTGGCCCAGTGCTCTGTCTCTAATGATGTTCAGTGCAACACAGGTGCATAGTGATCAGTCTCCTGCTCTATCTTTCTCAATAAACAGCAAGCATTAAACTTTATGAATCACAGACTGGATAGGAACCATCAAGTTTCATAGACATTGACTGATCTACCCTCTGTAGATTTAACTGATTTCTTTTCAAATCCATTTTCTATCATTTTTCAGTGAATGTTCTGACATTACAAAAAAACAACCCAGTGCTTAATCACTGCTCACATTTTCATGCCACTATCTTACAGTCTGTTTCCAGTCCTACTTCCCTTTCTCCCCTACAACATCCCTGTTTAACTAAAGAGTTGTTATCCTGCAAGTTGTTCTCCTCAGATTAAACCCAAACTATACTTTTCAACACTCTTGCCACTTCTTTATTTACTTTTTCTTGTTTTATTGTACAGCTGTTGAGATGAGATGACCAAGGCTACATGTAGCATTCAAGTTGCGGGGGTATTTCTGACCTTTAGAAAAACACCACAAAAAAACTACATCATGACATAGGTGAATATGTGAATGCTTCCATGAAGAGTAAAAACAATGAATCTTTACAGAAATAACTCACGTCGTAGGATTAAAGAGTGGAGAGCACTAAGTGTTCCTTAAAACAGACAGACACTAAAGTAGGTAAGGATTGGTAGAGGAATTGGCACCAGTGGACACTGAGATACGAGGGATTTGTTTTTCCTGCAACAGAACCTCTGAGCAAAGAGGAGGGTTAACAAGCTAGGAAACTGATTTCCTGCAATCAAGAGAAAATTTCCATCCACAAGATCTCTATGGCAAAAAGCTGAGGTTTGGGTTAGACTACATGGAGAAACAGTCCAACATAGACACAACTAAGAGAGATACTTCTTATCATTATTTCTCACTATGAAATAATCTACTCTTTGGTTATTCAGGCTGTGAAGCTCTGTCCTGAATTTGCCTCAACTTTATTAATGTGATATTAATACTTTTGTTAAATCTAAGCCCAGCTTTAGACATAAGGCCTGAAAATGAATACTAAAAGACAGCTTTTTTGCTTAGAAAGATTTAATTTCATATTAGTATTTTTCCCTCTTTGAAACATTTTGTGCAGCAATTTATAAATAACTGGAAACATCACTAGGCTGGTTTAATATGACCCACCCTGCATCTGTAAAGACAAATATGCTGAATTCACACTAACAGAAACTGACAGTATCAAGTACTTCTGTATAAATTTAAGCTTCAGTAGCTATTTTGAGGAAAGTGTCTGTGGGAAACAAAGAAAGGAAAAATATACTTCTCCTAGAAACAGGAAATTCAACAGAAGTGAATCTGCTTGGATTAAAAGCATTAAACTAGGAACAACAAGTGGGTAACTATGAAAAGCACCATATCCCACATTACTCATCGCATAAATGAAAATAGAAATTTTCACAGCTGTGTGAGTTTAATGCTTGTGCTTATAGCCAAAATACTCTTATATCGATTGCTTCCTGAAGATTAATGAAAATATCTTTGGAAAAAAAGCTGTCTTCAAGTTTTTCTCTTTCTCTGCCTAAAGAATATGTTTAACCAAAAGGCAAAAATTCTCCATGGCAAGTTAAATCCTGATCTAAAATGACACATTTTGTTGATTTTGCTACTCCATTTTCAGAATATGGGACATCTTACTCCTTGCAGAACTGGCCAACAGGTAAGGAAGTCACTGTATCAAACATTGTGTTACAGACAATTTCTAAATCAGAGAATGATATATTCTCCTATTATGTTTACTTTCCATACTTAGTGGATTAACATAACTTCCTAATTACAGGACAAAGCATTATACAGAGGGAAAATGTTGCAAAACAGACACAACGGTAACCTGTCACCCAAAAGCAACATTTAATATTTTTAAGGTTCACATAGGTGAGAGAAACTTGTAATACCTCCAGCTGAAGAAACATTATCACAGGTGGCAAGAAAACTGTGACATCCTTTGTTGCTGTTTTTCCAGTGCACCCTAGAAGAAATACGAATACCAAGACAACTAGAGACAGATTAAATGCCCACTGAAACCAGAAGCTGACTTTAAAGGGAACACAAAGCAGCTCATACTGAATGTGTGATTAGATATATGGGTCTCCTCACTGACCTATTCTATGGAGGAGCTGTATGCGCTCACAGAAAAACACGTTAACCTAGCAAAGGACGTTAACAGGACCACCACACTGAAAACACACTCAAGTGCTCAGCTTTTTATTTCGCACTCATTTATGCGCGCTGTTACTGTTTCTGCTCTATCACCACAACTGAAATAAGTTTCAGGTAAACTGTATATCCAGTTTTGAGTATTTGGTGCAAACTTTTTATATGCTTACAAAAGAGTTCTGAAGTGCCCAGCATGCTGCTTCCATAAAGTAGATACATTCAATGGCACAGGATACAAAAGAGATCCCGGAAGTCTGCACTTATAGATAGCATCTTTTACTATCAACCATGCTAGGCATTCTCAAGTTCTTACCAACCACAAAGCCCATCATGATGTGTCTGCCAACCATTTCAAGGCATTTATCCTCAGTTCTAAACCAATGTAAAATGAACAAGTTTCCAAGTATTTTAGTTAACTACTTGAACATGGACCAAAAATTGTTTGCCAAAAAATAAAACTGGAGCCTAAATTTTGGGCTACTATATGTTACTTTCAGTTCACAAAAAACCTCTTTCAATCATATGAACCTCTTTCATATGATTGAAATAAATACAAAAATTGACATTGTTACTGCAAATGCCAGAGTATAACAGTATCTAAAGCAATATATTGTTATAAAGTTAGCCAAATTTTACTGGCTGTGAAATAAATGGATTAGACACCTTTGTACTGACATAGAAGACAAATGAAACAGAATTCTTTTATTACTTTAAAGGGTCTGAGTGTCATAGAAAGGCCAGAAGTCCACTCTTTTCCTACTTGGAAAGAAAAACATGGTCATGTTAACAAACACCAAACTACTGCTCTGTCATGAGGAAATTGTTTCATCGCTATTAGCCCTTATTGATAAGGCATAGTTTTGCTCCATGACAGAAACAGCACTGTTTACTTTGTCAGTTAAGAAAAGCAAATAAAATACATTCACTGTAAAATTACATTTACAGGCATACTGCCCAGCAAGCTAGGCAAGCTGCCTAGCATGGCAGTTTTATTAGTCTCAACTAATTTGGAACCTCTGCTTCTGAGTACCCAAATCTGGGTTTCCAAAGGAAGTGAGCAGCTGCTATTCCTGTTCTTCTCAATTAGTCCTTGGATAATCAGGAACTTTGATTAAATAAAAAACTACAAATGACTTTTGAATCCAAACTAAATTCATTCTACAGCATAAATTCCCTTTGTATCAAATAATTTACTCTGAAGACACACTCTATTCCCCATGTTAAAAAAAAAATGCTGTCTTCTACAGTCTGTCCTTTTGCAAGTAGTTTATGTGAAATGAGAACCAGCTGGGGTTCACAATCTACAAACAAAACTGAAGATGCTACCAAATTTCCCAATTAAATTGGAGAATACAATCAAAGCAAAACAGATTTGGAGCACAACACTGTTGCAACGGTTTTCTAATCCTTAGCCTAATCCACAACTATTATGAAATGCAGCACGCACTGGATAAAATACAGGTGAGTAACTATTGTGGACTATTAAGTATTTTTCACAACACTACAGCATGTTCTGCAAAGCAAGCCAGGACAGATCTTTTTCTTGCACAAAAGCTTGTTATAACAACTCTCCTTTCTTCCAGTAACAAAAGGTTCTAATATGATTTTCCTTTTGTACCTCTGAAGTTTGCCAGATCAGATCATAAATTGCTTTTCTCAGTTTCAGGAAAAATCACTACTTCGGATACATTCAGCTTCCTACATTGAAGAGCATTTTAATTCAAGAAATATTTACCTCATCATTTATAATGTTTATGACTGAGATTTTCAGGTTTAATATAATCTCTACTAACACTAAAATACTTTGTATATATACTTTTCATTACAGAAGACTACTTTCAAGAAAAGAAAACTATTCACTTGACACATTTCAATTTTTTTCGGATGCAATTAACACCTTCTTTAAGAGAATTACATCATGCTTTCATTGATATTTTACAACCAGTCTGTGTTTCTGGTCCATATAAGTAGCTCCAAATTTTAAGATTTGTTCTTAAAGAAGTTAAGAAGTTGTTCTTCTTCCCTTCTTGAAACAATTATTAAAGTATGTGTTACAATAGAGCTTACAACAAACGCTCTACTTATATATGCTTACATAGCACTTGCATAAACATATGTTAAATTCAGCTAGAGGAGGAGGTTTTTGTTTGTTTGGGGTGGTTGTGGTTTTTTTGTTGTTGTTTGGGGTTTTTTAGTAGTAAGTACATTTAATGCACAGTTAACAAGGGTAACTGGGATCCATGTCTCCGTACCTAGGTTGAAGCTATTACCACAGTTCCTACAGTCGAGCTGTTTCTGAAGCTGTTAATGTATGTTCTGAACACCTCTCAAGATCCAGTGACTTTTTTTGTCATTTTTTTCTCCAGGTCTGTTGGGTGACCATAAATCTGCAGGTGAAACTGGGAGTGATGGTAAGGACACTGGAAGAAGACCCAAGTTTATGTGATGTTTCACTTTTACCCTCACTGCAAAGTATATATAGAGGTTACAATTATAAATAAAGCAAAGCACAACTTCATACCTTAGGCTGGACATAAAAACCTGAAAAAAAGAGGTTTTCCACAGGAAAGAAAGGAATGGAATTAATAGGAAATTTCAGAAAAGAGCTTATGTTAACTTCATTGGGAAGACCTACACTTAAACCTAATGAGAACAGTTTTATGAAGCATATGGGAGCGTTATCACAGAATAATTGAGTCACAGAATAGTTGAGGTTGGAAGGCATCTCTTTAGATCACCTACTTCAATTCCTAAGAGCTTGTTTTTATTTGTATATAGGTTAGCATTGGCTGGAATGTCACCAAGGTATTGAATGTATAGGACAAAGATAATTTAATGGAAATTTCATTATGAACTACAGAATGATAGAATATTTTAAGTAAAACACAGACAAGTCTTATGCAAGAAAAACTTATTACATCTGCTGTCTAATACTGCACACAGCAAATACGATCCAGGTGAAATGCAGAAACTTTGCTTCCCAGGATGGTTTGTGCTGGTTTCCTATCTATTTAAGACACCAGATTTACCTCTACAAGCTCTCTGCTAGAGAAACTTTTTTCTCTGGAGGGAAACATCCACATACTTCAGTTTTGGAGATGACTGGATTACAAGCATTAGTTTATCATCATCACAGAAACATATTCATAAATCTTACTGCCATGTCATTAGAATAAGATGTTCTGATTATGTTATATTAAAGCAGATGCTACCATCTGCACTGCATTGTAGTGGAATAAAAATATGATTCACTATATTCAAGGGACACTTGGCAAATATTTTCCTGTCAAATTTCCCCTCAAATTAAGACTTCTGAAATAAACTTCGGGTTGAAAATAGTGCAAATTGGAAACAAAATTACTTCATTGTATGATCAGTACAGACAGAAATAACAGGGCAGCCCCAGCTAAGTCACCTCTGAATGTGGAGGCCAATCAGACTTGTTTTCAGAAGGGGATAATTCAGCAGCTTAGAGTTATCTCTGGTAATTACATTAACTGGCATACAATCCGTTGATCTTAAAGAGTATGAAGACATAGCCAACAAGTGAATCATTCTCTATGAATATTCTTACACATTATATCCTTGCTCTAATGAAAACAAGACTCACAGTCAGCATATGATAAGCAACACTTGTAACAGAGCCAGGCTTTGGACCTGTCTTTTTCTTCCATCCAGCAGGTCTTGACTTCCATTCCAGCAGGCCTTCGGTTTTACTTTACCCCTCCAGCCTAATTCAAGATTTTGCTGAAGGAGAATCAGGCCTGCTGATCTGTTTTCTCCAAATTCACATCTGCTTCAGCAAACCTTCATCAACTTAGCACCATGTCCTTGGGTGACACACAAAAGACCTCTCGTATAATCAACAGTTCCTGCTCTGTCATTGCAACTTTTTGGAAGTCAGATCCATCATTTACCATTCCAGGCATGCTGTCTGCCACATACTATCTGGTCACCATCAGGTTTCTTATCTTTTCCCCTCTTTACACCACAAAGTGTTCTATTTTTCCCAGTATTCAATTCTCAACTTACATATTCAGTTACTTCAGGTTTTATCTGGATAATTCAGATAAACAGATGAACACATATTTTTACGTGGCTATAAAATAAATACAAGAATATATTTTATATATCACATACACAGAGTTGAGAAAAACACTAATGGCTCCCTGTTAGTTTGTTGATCATCTGGCAGAGAAATAATTTTCTTTTGTCTGCTCTGGGTTAGTCTTTGGACAAAACTCATGATGATAATTTTGAAGAGCATCTTCATTATCTCTTGTTCAGTTTGAAACATCAGTATTAAGAGCTTTAAGAAAATATGCATTCATACACTGACCATCTGTGCTCCTTCCAGTTTTCTGTATCAGTATCAAGGAGTATATGATACCTTTTCAGTACAGCATATATTGACTTCACTTAATTGGTGGAAGGAAAAAAATAAAAAACTTAAGAAATTAACCAAGGAAAAAAAAACCAACAGAAAAATACCTAGAATGTCAAGAATAATTTCCACAGTTTTACCTGTTATTACTGGAACTTTGTCTGTGAATCCTTCTATAAATCAAAACACTTCTCTATGAATTTAATTTAGGATACCATACTACTTTACAACTGTAATGGCAGTAAGCTGATATAGGTTCAGTGCATTTAGGGACCTATTTAGTAAAGAATTAAACTGACTCATGCTCCCAGCAAGAAAGCTAAGAAAAATTTCAGAGCAGGAGAGCACTGGGGCCTTGGAAATGATTTTAATTTTTTTTGTCATAGATAACTATAGCGTTCTCTCCAAGAGAATTCTGAAAGATGCATCCTACATAACTAAGATTGCATTATTTCTTTGATGAATGCAGGAAGCAGAACAGGGAAACTGCATGCTACTACTGTTTTATGCATGTGAAGATACCAGATTATCCTCTTTGATCAGTATGAAACTATACAGCTCTTTCTCCTCAGCAGCTTTGGGTTACAGGTCTTCCAGAAACACTAGTAAGCTACACAATATTCACAACATCCTTGCTTTACAGGTTATCAAATTAGAGTTTAAGATCCAGGTCATGCTTACAGTCCTTTAAACCACTACATTGTGACTTGACAGATGCACATTATAAACATAAAATCCACAAATTGACCTAGACTGGCAACAGTGCCATTAGGATTTACTTTTTATGTTCCTTTCAGAAAGGAATTATCTTTGTAATTTAACTTCTTTGTTCTCTGCATCAATGAATTGCCAAATAAGAGCAAAGTGCTATTGGGAAATAGTTTTATAGCAAATAAACACATGAAGATGCAGGAAAAGAGAAGAGGTAACTGTAATGTTACAAGGTCACACGAGACTTTAAATAAAAACATTGTGCTAAAATATATAGGCAGAGGCATCTAGCTACAAAACAAGTACCTTTATTTTGTTGCTTAATATGCATCTATTTAAAAGAAGAACTATTAAATACTATAAAGGGGTGGCAGGAAGAAATTCAAGCTGTCACAGTGTATCAGACATATTACCACCTCCAAGCTGGTGGTAGTCAAAGCTGAAGAACAGATTGTCCAAAGGTGGGAGTCTCAGTTTCTTCAGCTCTTCAAAGTAACAGGTAAGTTGACAGCACAGAATAGACAAGAGCAAACTGGAGAAAATTTAGAGAACTTAAAATAGTTCACTTTTTAACTTAAAATGGTTAAAAGCCATAACTTGCCAATTTTAGAGGGATCAGGTTACTGAAGCTAAATGATTTCATATGCATCTAGTGAACTCTGGTACTGATCAAGTGTGCCTCCAAAGGCACCTGTTGCTGGCTAAACTTCATTCAGTGGCTTATGAGAACTTCAAGATTATACCTTAAGAAGTTGAATTCACTGAATTCTGAGTTTGAGGTGGCAAACTGAGATGATAAACATTTCCAAAGATTTGAATGATGCAACTTCACTAACAGAAAAGTGACTTCTGAAGGTTCTCATCTACTGCCCTAGACCATGTTATCTTCTGTTGCATTACTATTTCTACACTATTAGATATTTCTGGAAAATGCAGAAAAGCCTGGCTTGGTACAGTACATTGAATGATAACATGTTTGTAGCTATACTGAGGGATCAGTATACAATTCCTTATGCATCATTTCTCTGCTTTAATAGACTAAATCCTCTGAATCATACTATGGACATCTAAAGCAAGAAGATGGTTTCAGCCTATTCCTGTAAATACATTTTTTGGGGGGAGAGAGGAAGGTAGATTTTTCGCTAACTAGCAAAGCCCCACTAAGGCTCTGCGTTACCTGTATGAGCATAGTCCCTTGCTAACCTTACCAGGTCAAGGCCCTCATTTGTTTGAGCTGAAAGGCCCAAACAAATCCCTAGCTGTGGGGAAAGTGAACTAAGTTTCTGGTCTCTCTCTAAATAGTCTAATAAGAGTGAGAGGAGTGTCTAGGGCTAAGTGCTTTACAGGTTTTCGTGGGAGTTTGTTAGTTTGTTTTGAAGAGAGAGACCAAAAAGAGGCAAATGGGAAACAAGTTAGGTAAGTGAGGGCTAGAAGCAGAGCTGCACCTGGGAAAAAAAGAGGTGGGTCACTATCTTTTGTTGTTTTTCATTTTCCCATGTTTTGCATTCATAGCACATTCTCCCTCTGCTTTTTCCCCTTGTTTGCTGACCCTAAGTGTTCAGGGAAGGTGATTCCTAAGGTCTTCACTTACTCTTTTCCAGCTGTTCTTTTCCCATCTTCCATTCAAACACACCATGGCACATAAAATCACATTATGCTGCCTTAGAGCCTGCACAGACAGTCTAGAGTAAGAGACTCAGTGTAACAGAAGCATGACAGGGGAAACAGGGAGAATTGATTCAAGAACGCAGAAAGCACTTCTGTAGTCTATGCCTACACCGATGTATTCTCCCTTTATTTACACACACACACTCTCTTCACTTTTCCACACTGCTGATACCACGGTAACAAAGATGAAGCGAGAACAGATACAGCAGGAGTGAAGGGAGGATAGTGCTTATTATCCCATCTGTACTTATTCCCTCCCTACTTCCTTCCTGTTGTCCCTGCTTGTAGGATAGTCCTAACATGGATGGGGTTGCTGGAGTGAAATCAAGATGGTAGCAGCAGTGCCCTCTGCCACCATTCCTCTAATTCCTCAACTTCCTGGGGCAGGAGATGAAAGCAGCAAGGGAACATGGAACCAGGGAACAACGCTTCCAGCCCAATTCCTACCATGCTTCAGCCACACAGATGAATCAGTTTCTGCCCCCTCCCTTTAATTTGGCACTTTCCATAGGGCAGAGTCACAGATGTACGATTGATAAACTGCTACATGTTTTGCCAAGACACTTGATTATAACCTGGCTTAGGTAAATAAAGCATTTAAATTTTCAGAAGTGATGTTAACATTAGTTTGAAACAGTTGCAGGCATATCATGTGTGTCTACAACAGATAACAAACATCAGCAGTAAGTGGCAAGATTAGTCTTGCCTCAGTTTAAGTCTTGTTACTGGGGATTTGAAACTATTTTATGTATTAAAAATTATAGTATAACATTTTTATATATTATTTTTTCATCATATTCTAGTACCAAGCTATACTTGTCCTGAAGACAAACCTAAGGTTCTTTTGCATTTTCCCTCTGCTCTGACACTGGGTTTCCTCTAGGTTCAAGAGGCCCTTACAATTGCTTCCAACTGAAACTATCAGCAAATGGAGGGTAAATCCATCCCGTTTAAAAACAACCCATATTTGCTTAGGTTTGTCACAATTTGTCCTTTCACTCTTCTGGTATACTGTGTTCTACTCCAAGCATTTCTCCATTAGGAAGATACAAGGAAGCGTAAAGATTTATTGGTTTTAGCTAAGTTCATACACCAGATCCAAGTCAAAGTCAGGAACACAAGCAAAGTAAATCAATAAACCTGGAAAACTGAAATTCAGTCCTCTGCTCTCCCATCTGCTCTTTCCACTTTTCCATAAAAGTTTCAGTACGAAGCCCTTCACGCACCTGTTCACATATCCCTGTTTAAAAAAACCCCAAAACCAAACAGCCACAGAGAAGTGCCCCTCACTGTTCCCCCTCCTGCCAAAACCCTGCAATTAAAAACCTGAAACTGTGCAAAACCTTTATGACTATGGAAATACAATGTGTTGCAGATGCAAATCTTCAAAAGCCCATATTGCACTTCACCTCTATACAGTAAGATCCACACTTACTGACCTACCAAATTAATACTTAACGTCTTCTTTTGCCCCATGCAAAACTGAACAGTCACACACAAAGGGGTGGGATTCCTTACGCTTCTTGTAAATGTTAAGGGAGGAGTATTTTTATCATCGCAGCACGATAACACGAGTGCTGAACGATGACACTGGAAATCACTTGACATCTCCTCATACTCTTACCTCCCTTATCTCTGCACCTGTAAAACAGCCCATAATAGCAGTTTCATCTTCCAGCTGTTGTCTTCTAAACATCCTTTTAACTATCTCTTTTCCCCCACATACCTCTTTTCTGAATTAATTTTCAAGGGGGGGGAACACCTCGCTTCAACTTTAGAGAACTTGGCCGCGGCTGGCTGTCATTGCTGACAGCAGAGCTTCTGAATCGGCTGTTCTATGTCAATAAAACGGTTTATTTACTGAACTGCTAGTTGAACCCCAGTTTCAAAGCCTTGCTCGCTGTGAGAATAAATATTTAACTTACAGGAGCCGCGTCTATTTAAAAGTCCTCTCAACGGCATGGAGTCCTTAACTCTCCCAGCAATAGCAAAGTGTTCAGAAAGGAGAAGCAACAGGCATTGTGGTCGCATCCGCAGCACGATTCCTGAAGGATCCCCTCGTAGAAACCGGCCGAGGCGCCCCGGAGCCCGCCCGGAGCCTTCGCGCCCCGCCGGCGCCTGGGGACAGCCCGGCCCAGCGCTCCGCCACCTCACCCGCGCCGAGGGGACACTCCGAACCCCCCCGGGGCAGCGGCGCAAACCCTCCCCGCCCAGGCAGGACGCTTCCGCCGAGCACTCTGGCACGGAGTCCGGCCCACCACCCTCCCGCCGCCTCGTACCGCCCGCCCCCGGGGACCGACCTGCTCCCGGGCCCGACTGCGGCCGCCCCGGTCCCTCCGCTCCGCCAGGTGCGCCACACGGCGGCCGCCGGCGCGCGGCAGCCGTTAGCTCGGCCCCGCGGCGCCCCGCGGCGGGGGTGGGATCCGCGGCCGCCTTGTTACCTCCTCAGCGCGCTTCGGGGCCGGTAGGAGCTTCGGGATGCCTCCGGTAGGTCTGGCCCGCGCAAAGAGGCGGCCGGGGAGTAGCGAGGCTGGCGGCCGGGTGGGTACCCTCCGTGCCCCCACAGCACCCTCAGGGCTCGGGCAGCCGCACCTCAGCGTAGGCGTGTGCACCTGTAGCGGCTTAAAATGTCGGACGCCCACCACAAACCCCCCTCATGTCAGCGTGAAATCAAGGCTGTGGCTATGGGGCACAGTCTGGTCTCTGACAGGATGGACAGTGGAGGCAAATCCCGTTTTAGGGTTTCTGGTAGGTTCCTGACTGGCACCTCATAGAATCGTCCAGGTTGGAAGGGAGCTTTGGGCAGCTGCATTTCAGCGTAGGTGTGCACACCTGTAGTGTCATAAAATGTCGGATGCCCACCACAAACCCCTCGTGTCAGTGTGAAACCAAGGCTGTGGCAAGGCTCCTGGCTACAGAGCAGGGCCTGATCTCTGACAGGACGGACAGCAGAGGCAAATCCCATTTCAGAGTTTTTGGTGTATTCCTGGCTGACGCCTCATAGAATCGTCTAGGTTGGAAGGGACCTTCATGACCTCCCCTGCCTTGCAGTACCTCAGCTTCTCCAGCTGCCATGTTCCCTGCTGAGCTGGTGAGGTCTGGCTCTCCAAGCTGCAGCCTTCTTAGAGCTTGGCTCCACAAGAAGCCTTTCCATCGCCTCATTGCAGAGGTGGAAACTGCGTATTATCAGCCCTTCAGTGAATTCCAGTGTGAAGGGAAGGGTTTCGACAACTTGCCCCGCCCCCTCCAGTTTCTGAGTTTTATTCTCTGTATCATTATTACTGGAAGTAAAACACTTGATTAAAACTATGTTGGTTTAAACACTGCTAACCAAGCATATTTTTGGTGCATATTCCTACATAGCAGGGATTTTCTAGGTTAACAAAAACCTTAGTTATTAACCAAGAAAAGCAATACTCTCTTTCTCCAAAGATTTAAAAATCAGGTATTTTTATACTTAAAGGACTTCTTATCTATTTTAATTCTATTAGTAAAATAATAGCATAGGCCATTTATATTGGTATGTGTTTTATGTTATATTTTGGTTGACTCCTGTTTTAAAAACATTCTCTAATGCTATGTTTATGATTGCAAAAATCTCTAGTCCAGGAAGTCTCCAAGGAAGCAAGCACATAAAACACAAACTGACACTCAAAAAGTGTAGTTTTTTGTTCTGTCTGTAGAGAATCCAGGATTACTTCTAGAATTACAAAAAGTGCAAAAATATGAAATATGAAAAGTGCAAATTTTGGTCATTGGGAGTTTACCAGTCACTTTGGGTGCCCTGCTGATCCAAAATCTGATAAGGGTTTCTGTTGTCTTGGTTTTACCCAAACAAGTCATCCCAGGTGTGTGATACTGACACAGCTCTTTCACAGCATGCATGTGCTGAGTACTTCTGATTATGTCAATTTTCCAGGGAGTTGACTAAACAACAGCAAGCATTTAGCAAAAAGCGAGATAAAGAGTTTCGAGTACTTGTGACATGGACAATGTAATTAACACACACTTTTTGCTGTTTGCGGAGTGGTTGTATTTCAACCACCACTGTTTGCTGTCTTCCCTCTGCGATGGTGTTGACTTCCATCTAAATAGTCTAAGCATGTTTAATATGCACAACGTTTTAATTTAGTTCTATTAATTACTATAATTGTCCACGATTTTAGAATTTCCTTTGCCTAGCATAAGTTTATACTGTGTTTGGACTGTTGAAACATTTTGTTCCCTGCTACCAACTGATACACTCTCTGACCTTGTGATGAGTTATGTGTGATTTCAGTTTTCTTTTAAGCTTATGCATGAGATCAAGGCCATGAATCACATACCAGATCTTCTAGATAAAGAATTGGACCTCACTTATAAAGCAAACATGCCTAAGGTGGGAGAGTGAGAAAACGGGAAGTAGAACACCTTTGAAACATCTCTGAACATGCTAAAGAATAATTAAAACTGGCAAGAATCCACAGGCTGTGGATGGCTTTTGAATTTGGCTCGTGTTTGAATTTTTCTTGTCTTTCCTCTCAGCTTTGAGGTAGTCATCTTAAATAGGTCACTTAGAGGAGTGGTCAAAATTATAATGGTTGATAACATTTGCATCTTTCGTAATACTGATACCAAAAAGTATTACTATAGCACTGCTTGTTGCAGTATCGTTAAGCCATTTGGGAAGGGGTCAGTGGAATTTAGAACAGTCTGGGCAAAGTCTTTTTCAACACCAGCTTGGTTTCCCCTCCTTTTCCCCAACTAGCCTTACTGGTGGTCTAGGACAGGTGTCTGGGTGACTTTCCACATGATGGGAGCGGCATCTGGGACCTCGTTTACTCCTGTATGGCTGTGTAGGGTTGTTACCTCCTTTCTTGTTTATTGCTGACATGGAATAGTCAAGACCCTGCTAGTACATGCCGTACTCCAGTGTTTTGTTGAGAAAAGCAGCGTCAGCCAGTGCATGAAGGCGAGCGTGGCCTTGCCCTAGTGCTTTGAAGGGAAAGGACCTGGAACAGAGAGGCTGTACAATTACTGCCACTCCCTTGGGAAGTAGAGGGAGATTGAGCAGCACAGGCTAAGCACAGAACACAAACCACTGTCCCGCTACTGCTGCAACACTTGCGTGTAATCATTTTACTGTTCTGTTTCTGTATGGTTTGATATATGGAGTGCTGATACTACTATAATATTATTGTATCACCAGAAAGCAGAGAGAATCCTAATTTTGGGCTACCTTTAGCTTGTTGATCCTGTCTATCCTGTTTAATATCGTTTTAATTTAAGTGGATTAATTCTCACTTTCTCAGTGTAGCGGGTTTCAGAAGCACTCCCTCAGCTGTCCTGGCCTCTTGGCTAATTACCATTCCAGAAGTCCCCCCTTCAATAAGAGTGGTTTGTTTCTTTTCTGCAGTAGTGCAGACACATTACTGTCACAAAGCTGGCATTGTGTTAAGTCTTTGCCTCTCTTATATAACAATGAAGCTTATTCAGGGAAAGCAGAATCATCCTTCTCAGAAAAGACCTATGAAAAAAGTAAGTTAGGAACCCCAAAAGAGAACACTGCTGGATACTGCTTTCTTCATTTTTTCTGTTTCGAAAATCAGTGGAAAGTTATCTTTGAAATCCCAGATTTTGCTCTATAACTGTTTATCTCAACTAGATATAATGACCAGGATATATTTTTCCTTAGTTAAAAATTATTGAGCAGAAGTGTCCGAGTTTCTCTTCCCCAGTGTCACAGTCCCATTATGGGTTGTGCTGACAATGCTGAAAGACCCTGTGTTTGAGTTCAGGCCATGTTCCTAATTCTGCAAGTACCTGCGTGGTGCTTAAGCTTATGCACGTTAGTGGTTCTTTCCTAGTGCACTGCTTGGTCTGTTACTGGGTTGTACAGAAAAGTGGCAAAATGGTTCATAGTCACTGAAGGGTAAGAACCAAAACAGACACTTAGATCAAGCCTCTAAATAGAAGCTCATGGCTATAAGGCAGGAAAAAACATTCATGTTTTGATACATCAGTATGCATTATGTTCTGAATTGCTGTTTTATTTGCTGAAAAGTTTGTATAATTTTACTGTTTATAAAGGAGAGTAAATTAGCTGCAACTAATGTAGCCTAAATTCAGCACCCACCATTCTGATTTTTTATTATCGATTCACTCAAGAATTCTCACAAGAGACACCTAAGATCTCGTGTTCTTTTTTATCGAAAGCTTTACTCCAGGAAGACTACAGCAAAGGTTAGTTACAGTGTGTTTTCATTGTTTTCCCCAAGTTACAGTACTCCTATTCATGAACTGTACAGCCTATGAAACATCAGCATTAAAACAATGAATAAACATTGTGATGCAGGACTGTGAAAGCTGCAAGTACTGTGTAATCTCTTGTTTGTGAAAAAATGATCCATTTAAATACTCAGAGATTTCCTTTCATGTAAATTTGGTTGAATCAGCTGTAGACAGGAAATAATGGATTGGAGAGTCCTTCCCCATTGACTCCATAGAGCTAATCCATTGCATCTCATTAGAAAGTGTAGCCTGCCTTATCTTTAACAGAGATTTATGGCCAGTCATGTTACCGATTTCCTCTGGTAAGGTGGACAACCTTCTCTTATCCTTCGAAACATTTTTTTTTTTTAACTTATGTGGTATGTTCTTTCTTAATGGGTAAGATATGGTTGTGTGGGTTTTTTCCCTATTTGGTGGGGTTAATGTGAAATATTCAAGATAGCAGTTGAAATAAAAATATTTTGTCTCTAGATAAAATTACACTTGAAATTTTCTTGGACTCTTACAGGACAGCTGTAGCTACTCGATACAAAACCCAAACTTGCTATTTTTTTCTCTCTCACAGTTTGCAGCATAACTGTTCTGTAGCAGTAAATGTGATATAGGAGTCGTCTTCTCAGATATCTCTTACTAGGATAGATGAAATACACTTTTTAAAAAAAAACCCTTAATAAATAGTTTTCTTAGAGACTACTATACGTGTTGAGCTGTTTTTTTTTTCAGACTCCTGTTTAAATTCCAGAAGTTTTTATGTACACATGCAGTTCTTAAAAAAGTCTTTCAGGAACGTACTGTTGCTTTTGTTTAGCATTTTTAAAGGCGTTTAAACAAGCCATTGATCTGGCCGCTTGCATGTAACTAATGGGAATTAGATCCGAGACAGCTGTACCTTATCTAAATTTAGTTAGTGGTGCTCCAAGGACATAGCTCCATCTAGTGTTCAACTTTTAAATCAGGCACGAGTGATCTTCAGAGTTTTTGCAATGAACGTTCTTGGCTCCCAGGTAAATACTAGCTCTATATGTTGAGGCATTTTATACATTTTTGGGTTGGAAAGCCTATCGTAGTAAATTAAAAGCTAATGGAGGGGAGGTGCAGTCTTTTCAGGCAGACACAGCTGTTTAAAACATCCACATCTGTTCTAACCATCAGGTAAAAGCCTTCTTATTGCAGCTTGGAAAATAGAGCTTATACTGTAAGTTACCACATGCTTATGTACAGAGAATACAGTACCACATAAACTGTTATTATTCCACCTCCTTTTCTGAGGCGATTTTGAGTCATGGGACTTGGTTCAGTCAAATTGAACTCATAACATCGGGGGATTTGGCATTTGTCTAAATTTGTTGCATTAAGAAACGGTAGAAAAAAATGCATGCTAGAAAGTATTGTTAATTATATAAGCTGTTTCTTGACTCAAAAGATATCCATTATTCTATTATCTTTTCATGAAAGCTTCTAGACAGCGTTTAGTTTTGATTCAAGTAAGATGCATTTTTTTTTGTAAGGTCTTTCTTATTTGAAAAATACGCACAAAATCCTGTGCCTTCAAACATAGGAGAGACCATAACAGCAGAAAAATTCCGAGTTCATCTTACCTGCAAGTTTTGAGCCAGAAGACAAGAGTCTCTGTCCTCTCTTTTTCCCAGATAACACTCTTGATTGCTTTTGTCTTTGATTGTTATGGTTGCTATCATACAGTTCTTTTTCTCATAATCATACATACAGATGCAAGAAGTCATGCCTTCACCTTTGTCCCTTTGTTTTAGAGGCAGACCAGCCGATGCTGTTTGGTATTATGATTCAGCTAGTGTGATATAACAAAATGCTCTGCGCTTGCTTAGCTGCAGAATTGAGCTGTGGCGTGTGACTTGTTGCAACTCTCAGGCAGCAGAGATTAGTTTAAGCCACTTTCATCTAACCTCTACCTTAGCAAGAGCAGACAAGGTCAGTTAGTGTGACTCAGCTGATATGCAGGAACTCGGTCACATGCCTGAGCTCTTGGTTTGTTTACTGATCAGCTTTTTTTTTTTTTGCTGTTTTCTGATGTTTGCTAAATTGTGACTTCATAGAGGATCAGTGATACCTTCTGTGGAGATTAAAGAAGAGTGGGCAATGTATCAGTAAAGTATAACTGAGTCTTTGCAGATACACATCTTAAAATTATCTTAACAATCAGCCTGCAAGCAGTCACTAAGACCTGTTGCAAAAAAACCCACAGCAACCCAAACCCAAGCCAACAACAGACAAAAGCAGGAGGTCCCTATCTCTAATGATTGTCTTGGATCCAGTAGCTGATAACCTATATGTGCGTACCATAGCGTGCATAGCTTGCAAATTATGAGTAATTGACCATGATTGATATATGGAACAGGAACTCCTAGATTTACAGATTCTCTGGGAGCATGTAGCCTGTTTCGTCACAATACAGGTTTCCTGTCAAAGAGCCCTTCTTGACTTTCTGTAGTCTGACTTTTAGCTATTTCGCTGTTGCCTGTTCTGCTTTCAGAGATAAACTTTGTGGTTTTCTGAAACTTGGTTTAGCACCTAAGACCCATTTTGTCTATCTGCCAGACTGCAGGTTTTCAGCAATTCTTCACTCGTAGTTTGGTGGGGTATTTTTTTGCTAATGTGTCTCCTCTCTCTGCTCTGGCTTTGAGCTGTAAGCCTAATTTGTAGATGACTGCCCACATCCTGGTCACTTATACTTTCATTAGATTTTAGAAGTAACCAGAAACATGTCTCCTGATATGTTTTTATTTTTTGAATTGACTAGCATAGGGATCTAAAGTCTCATATCATAAAACCTGACTACAGCCATGTTAATTCATTTTCCAATGTATTGCCTATAAATTTAAAGCTAATTATAAAGAAAGTAAGTTAATACATGATGATGAATGTTTGAATTCATGGCAGATTTTATGTACATTTGAAAGTGTTACTGAAGGTTGATAACTAGTATCAAGCCACTTTAAAATTCTCCTTTCTTTTGTATAGCCAAAACAAATCATCTTGCCCTCTTCACTCAAATTGAGAGTGAATTTAGGGCGTACCACTTGGGGTAGAAGCTGTACCGTCTTCAAGCACATCAGGACTGCAGCTGGTAGGAAACCAAGTTAAGTACCAGCATGAACCCTCTCAGAAGGGTTGTTTTTCACCTGATCACAGTGCCACAGCTGCAGGAGTTGTGGTTGATTCTGGAAAACCTGTGTTTTGCTGCAAATGACCTCTAAATCCTGTTGTGATTTTGCACTGATTGCAGCTATATAAGCCTCTAAATAAGCTTATCTCTGTTGAAAAACTAAACCCATTTATTCTGTGCTTTACCATAATTTCTATTAGTCCAAATAAAAACAGAAGTTATAATGCAAAAAGTTGTTTATGAGCACTGTGAATTTTGACGATTGGGCAGTTAGTAAGCCTTTTCAGGTAATTTGTAGTTTAATTTTATTATGCACAGACAAACTTAGCTAAGATGTATATGTTACTGTGTGTTGCCATAACATTTTATTCTCTGAAGCTTCTTAATGTGAACTGTCTTTGACTTGTTTTGTTAATAAATAGTTAGGAGTTTCTGTCTCTCCAAAAGTCTTCTCTGAACAGGAAGTAATTATGGTCAGTCATCTTTACTGTAGCTCTGATATTTCTTTCAGCAAAAGTGTTCTGCTCTTGTTATGGAACTAGATTTCTTTGCGGATTTATAATCGGCATGATCCTTATTTTTTTCTTAAATATGAATTTATACTAAACCAAAAGAAGTACCTCAGTATCAAAACGTTGTTGGTATGATAATGACTGTATTCCTGTCATAACGTTAACTTCAAGACAGTGGCTTTCTGCATCCAGATCTGAATTGTGACTCACAGGTTCAGCCTGAGAAATGCTTCACTTTTTGCTATTGTAAACAGTTTTTTCCTGCTCTTAAGATCTGTTGTGTGCTTTTTAGCTAATATATTTAGAAAAAGATTTACTTCTTTTAAGCTCCTTTAAAAACACAGCTATATTGTTTGGTCTTAAAGCCTAGTTCACCATTCATAGAGAACCTAAAATGCTGACTTTATTCAATACAATTGTACACAGATGAAGTATTTGTTCACTGAAGTAATGGAATGAATAAGGATATGAATTTAGCTTCTCTCTGTCTTGCTTGTGCGTTGTCAGGTATCAGGATTCAATTTCTGTGAACACACTGCATTCCATTTTAATGGAATTGGAATATTCATATCTTGTTTTTGAACACTCCTTATTGTTTTTCTTGGATGGTCAGTTATGTGGTGGTGTAGTTCCTCACTAAACAGTCAATCAAATTTTTTTAGCATAGATACAAATAAGCATGAAATTAAAATGTGATTTTTATGAATACTAATACTTATAGTGTTGAAGTTAATATGAGGCTGTGAGTAATATCAGACAAATATCGTGACAGCAAATGTTAATATAAATACTTCACCAAAAAGTTTGCTTTAGCTGGAAGGATATAAACAGCACCTTCCTTGCCTTATAGCTCCACTAGAGGGAGTCACTAAAATCATAGCCAGTAAAATCAACTGCAGCTTGTGCCACCTGGGCTTCAGTGCTGTGCTATGTCTGATAAACCTATGGAAGTTTACGTTGCAGGAGTAGCTGAATGGTTCTGGGTGGTGAAAACTCAGATGTTTTCACCTAAAAAATTAGATCTCTTCTGCCCTTCAAGAAAAAGGAGGTCCTTTGTTTCAGGTTATGAAATAAGCTTAAGATATGTGGTTTTACGGTTCTAATTTCACCTGGAAAGCTGAAATGGCATATATGAATTGTTTTATATTTGTACAGTTGTGTGCCCTTATTTTTTTCCTGTTTATGTACGTGCACTTTTATGCGTCAAAACATAAACATACAAGTATATGACCATTGCCAACATATTTTAAATTGCTTAGATAGGAAAAAGTGTACATTCTTTATATCTATTGTTTAGTAAAACAAAACATTGTTTTCAGTACAAATTTCATAAGAAAAAGATTTATTCAAAGTATATATCCTATAAATTATGGTATTCGTAAGTTGGGGAATGAATGATATTTATTTGAAATTCAATAAGAAATTATTTGTTGAAAATACAGGAATGTAGTTGGAATGTAGTCAGGAATATAGTTATATTAAATGTGCAACAAGGATGGGAATGTGTTTTTTTTCTTATGATACTAATGCCATGATAAGAAAAGGATGTAGGTAGTCTGGAGGCTGTTTCAGTTTGTTTACATGCAAGTCCTGTAAACTTAGAGCAGTACGTTTTGACTTTACTGCTGTCATTAATCCTGCAAGTTTATGTTTGCATTTTGTGGCCAAACAAATGAATAGGAAATGCATTTTTTTCTGGATGTAGTCACTAGCTTCCAAAATGTGGAAGAAAACAAGCAATTCATGGCATTCAGCAAAATTGCTTCTGCTAAAAAGATTACTGAAATAGATCTTTTTATTTTTTTTGATCTTCTATCTTCCTGATAGAAGATAACATTTTCCACAGTGATATGAGTTCTGCACACACTTCAGAGGTGATTGCCTCTGGGACTGAAATATCTGACTTCAGATGGTTCTCTCAGATTTCTGGATCCGTACAGAGAAGAGCCAAAGCTTTAAATCGGGTTTTGCACCTATTCTAAAGAAAACCTTTTCTGTCAAAGTTGTTTTTACCAGCTGCATATGTGGCACTGGAAAGCTGGCATTAAATCGGCATGCATCTTGCAGACACATTAAAATTGCTTTTGGAAAAATACAGTCTAAGCATAAAGCCAAAGTAAATCTTTGTAGCTCTTACTGTGCCATGTGGATGGATGGCTCTCCCTGTATCGATTTCAAATTGAGTATGTACACAGGAAATTACACTGACACTTTATCTTCTGAATCCTCAGTTGAAGTAAATGGACAGTGATAGTGCAAGCAGTATAAGACCGGGCCTTTAAAAGACAAAGCAATTGGGCATATGTGAGGTTTAAATTAAATATTCTGATAAAGCAATGTATTGTTTAAATTAAATATTCTGGCAAAACTATATTTAAAAACCCACAAAAGTGCTTAATTCTTCCTGGATACTTGTTAATGGTTACAGATAATTTCAGGCATTACAGGGGATCAGAAAAAAAGTACAAAGTATAAGACCAGTGCTGGTCCCAATAAGAGGGATAAGTAAAAGGGATTACTTATCGAATAGTAATTGGATAACAGATAAACATATAGGAAGTTTATGATCTAACTCATTGCATTAGCAGTTAGTGTTTATATGTTAGATTCTTCCCTTTTCCAGCTAATTAAGAATAAGAAAATTATGATTAACACAGAACAATCTAGTATAATAATCCTCTATTTAAATAATTTTTACTTGTACATCCTAATAAAAATATTGGTTTTAACCTTGTGTATCACAAACACTGGACGAGAGAACCCAGGTAAGAGTTATAAAATGATCTATCTTTCAATGGTTTTGTACCAGTCCCCTATTTCAAAACAAATGAATGCATCATCAGATCATACAGACTGAGTGTCCCATGTACAAATACAAAAAGGTTGGTCATCAAGTGATTTTTCTCAGCTTTGAAGCTTCACCAGGTTTCAGGAGGGGCACAGATTCTTAAGAGAGCAAATATACACCTGACAATCTGCTCATTTTTCTCAGTGAACTTCCCAGGATGGCTTAGACAATGCCCAGAGACCACTCGTCCTCTGTGCTGCTAGCTACAGTTGTGATCAACCACCTGTCAAAATGCAAGATTACCCAAACCTATATTGTTCCCGACAGAGGAAATTGTGAGTCTCTTGTCTCTTAGACAGTTTCTTAGGTAAAAAAGTCTGTGCCAAGTTTCACTAGCCTTGTAGTCGGAGAATTTTCTGCTGTCTAACCTGACGGCAGTTTGAATTATTTCTGTCTATCAGAGACATGGAGGACAGATGCTTCTTCTGCTTTCCAACAGTTTTTTACATATTTGAATCTTGGGTGGGTTTTTTTTGTAATTATGCAGTTGATCATTCCTGCCTAAGTATAGTTCTTTGCTCTTGTCCTTACTGAATTACATCCCAGGTTTTTCTGACCAATTTCCAGATTAATTTTGTTAGAAATGAGTAGGCCAAGATTTCAGTCCTTGGAAAGACTTGGAAAGAGTTGGTTTAGCTCACAGAAAACAGCACTGAGGTAGCAGGAACTGGACATGATAGTTGGATGGTAGAGACCTGAGGCAGCAAACAACTGGGCCTCTGCTCGGCCTGTGTTTATTAGGAATCTTATTGTCCTCTTCATGAAAATGGCTAAGAGGAGTGTTTCTGCAGTGTGTACCAATTTCAAGTCTGAGCTCACAGGTTTGAGAAAACTTACAGGCTGAAAATGATTACAGATCTGGTAAAGTCATGTCTGATAGTATAACTTTCTATGGCTATGTTTTTTGTTTGAATTTGTATAGCATTAAAGGTAAAAATACAGTTTAAACAGCACTGGGGAAACTCCTTATGTTAAATAACCTCCATACTCTGTGGGTATTTCTATACTTGGGTAGGGAAAGACATAGTTGTTTCAAACAAACGAAGTTTAATATTTCTGCACAATGTTCTGTATTGACAAACACTGGAACCTCTATGACATACACAAGTATGTTCGTGAACATACAAAAATCAGTCATTGCACATACTGGTAAATAAATACACTTGCTCCAGAATACCAAACAGTTTCTTTAAAAAATTTACTTTATAAAAGCACATTCTTACAGGTTTATCTAAAACTCCATATAGGTCTGAAAAAAATGAGATGCCTGACTACTCAAAACAGATCAACATAGTCTTGTGTACAGACAAATGGACTGTGTTACAGGTATTATGAACAAACATGACTGGTTAAATATTTGTTCTCGAGATTAAGACATTTTTTGTCAATTTTGATATTTTCCACTTTTTAAATCCCATATAATTTGAAGGAAATCTAGACCATAACATATTAAATTTCTACGGGCCATCCTTGGTTTATTTAAGAAAAACAGAGATGAATTAGAAGATGTTTGCTCTGGGAATAAAAACCCAACCTACTTAAACTGCTTTTTCATCTTATGGGGAACGGAAACATTCATGTAGCACCTACATTTTCTACTTCTAGAAGCTTAGGTAAACAAGTCAGAAACAAAGGTTTATTTTTCTCTACAGGCAGATGTAGTTCCAACACGTTCTAAAATGGGTATTTCTACAACTGCACCCAAACAGAGGATCTTTCAGACTGTCTTTAGTTGGATGAAGGCAGTACTGGGAAATACAAAGGCACATTAACCACTTCAAAAGTATTTACTTTTTGAGATACTTCTAAAGGTGTATCAAATTACAAAACATCCTCCACAGATATTTTTTCCTTTGTTCCCCTACTCTTAAGAAACTATTCAAAAAGGAGAAACAAAAGACCCAGTCGTGTAATCGTGGGGTACAGATTGACTCACTGCATGGATCGATCCCACTGAAAAGTCATCTCAAAGGAAAAGGGAAAAGCAGATGGCTGTCTGTAGTAAGTACAGACACTTACATGGAGAGGATTTAAGAGATTTTTTTTTTTTTAACCTTTTCCACATAAAGATTTTACTTGTTTAAAATTCTTTTAAAAGGAGTTTCAAAAAAGAGTGTTTTTTAGAGATATTTTGCAATAATTAACTCTAAGACAAATTAATATTATGGATTATGCTGTCAGTGTGAACAATGGGGAAAAAAGACTGAGTAATCCCTAGGTATCACCAATAGAAATATGTATGTATATGTCTATATACGTATGTATAAGTGTGTCTGCACAGCACATATATTTGCACATCTAACATTGGAAAATGTTGGGAAAGTCGTAAGTTAAACCCACTCCTAATACTGAGAATCTTGCCATACTGGGCGTGTATGTGCAGTGCCTTTATTCTTTGCGCATAACCTCCAGATAACCTTCATGTCACTGAGTACAAGATTTTTTTATTTGAAATAAACTGTTAGTTTCAATCACAAGAGAAGAATTTTACACTTTTAAGATACTAACAGAATTAACAAAGCTCCAGTATTTGTCTTTTTTCATACATGTTTTACAGTAACCCACTGTAGGAGGTTTGTTTCTTACAGACCTTGTTTCTTAGGGAAACTCCATGTGTGATTTGCTAATTCTTGTGCAGGGTCAATTATTCAGTATTATCCCTTAAAACCTGGGCACCTATTAACGTTTTGTTTTTCTTAGTACCCTGTGCAGTTGCAGTAATGACATCATAGAATTTTATGGCACGTTTAATAGAAAAGGTCAACATCTTAACTGATAGACATTTTAGATACCCCTTTTAGTGTGAACAAGGCTTCATGGGAGGTACCTAAGAGAAAAATTTGTCCTCCCTTCCAAATCCACTTTCTGAAGTATTCATGCCAATACTGCCCAGTTTTTGACATCCAGTTAAGCCCACCTTTAAACACAGAAAGAAAAAAAAACATTCGGACTCTTGTGGAGACATACAAGTGTGAAGCAAGCATTATGGAGACACAACAGAAGTTAGAATGAAACTTTCAGTTACGCCAACAGGCTTTGGATTAGGTCATAATTAGAGATAAATAGGTGAAAATGTCATCATGAAGAAGTCTGCACGTAAATCAAGCTATTTAGGAGAAAAACAAATGGTATAGGAGAGTTCTTACCAATAAAAGGCAACATAAGCAATGACCATCATAGTCTATCAATGAACACTCCTTCCATCCTTTACTCACTCTTAAGTGATGCCAAGAGGCATGCCAATTCTCCGGCAAGAAATCATACTACTGTCATTCCCCAGCACACATTACTGCTTTGCCTGCATGCTAGAGTTCCTCCACATCTGTAAATGGAGCTTGTTTGCAATTTTGTTTGGTTTTCTGTAACTGCACTCCTTGGATTGTATATTCCTTTTTCTGGGCTTAGGGCTCAATATAGTGCAAGTATAATAAAAAAGTGATATCTTATATGCAATGCAAACACATGAAAAGTTCAGGTCACTTGAAGAGTGACAGGTCCCAACTTTTGCCTCCAGGAGGAGCTATTTCTTAGGTATTAGGAGAGCTGTGTCTTAATGGTTTCCATTCTGCAGTTTCTTTTCCAAGCTTATATGCATGTCTTTGCAGCAGTATCCTCTGACTGATGAAAAGCCCACTGGGTGGGAAATAGCACACAGGGAAAAACATGCACTGTTACACAGCATGATGACAGTAAGCATGTAATAGTTGCATTGCTTAGTGATAAACCCATGCGTAATAAATGTGTTCTGTGTGTTTTTCTTACATGGTGGCTGCTTGCATGAATGCTGAAAGGAGCTCTCATCCTCCAGATCCACACAGATATAAATGAAGAAGAAAAAGAGAAAGGAATATTATTTGCTGGCAAAGAAGCATATCTCTGGTGCTGTAAAAATGAACCCAGTTATACTGGCATAATTTACACCGTGCTTGTAGCATCAAGCTCTGCTATACTAGTAAAGCAGTTGCTTTTAGCATACAGTCCACAGATCCTTAGCATCCACAAAATCCAAAGAAGAAAGCACGCTGCTGTCGGGAAGCTTAAATTCATCATACAGGTGTCAATAAATCAGAGAGGCCTTAAGCCCCTCCTGTCTATGATAATTTTGATTGCTTCAAGTGCAAACAGGATGTAATCCTTGTAGATTATCCTGACCTGACCCAGCCCTCTGCAGAAGAGCTGGAACAAAGAATGGAGGGCATGGAAGATGAGGAGTATCTGTGCGTGCAATGAAACCTGCTATCTGATCTCACCATGGGAGGGGTGGTTATGACTTAATGCAGAAAAAGGATGAGGTAACTGACATCAGTGAAGAGGAGAGGGACCTTTATCACAGCCAAAGCACTGAGGGTTGCTGCTGTTCTGAAAAAGATGATGATCCTGCCATAGCGGAGAACCCTGGTTTTAACTCTGAGATCTGCAGTGAAGCAGAAGAGCCAACCCAAGAGGACCTGTCTGTACAGTCTGAGAATGAAAATGCAGCACTGGAAAAGTAAAAAGTCAGTGATTCAGATTAAACAGGCACACAGAGAAAGCACAACATGGAACGACTTGAGTAATAGGGACAATAGTGGATATTATCTAGATGGTGAAGGTAGAGGTCATAAACTGTCATTCGTGTGTTTGTTTTTTTTCCCAATGAAGACTCTCAGTGTTCATCTCCTTGTACTGATATCATTCCTATGGTAACAATAAATCATACCATCTACCTGAACTAGAAGCCAGTGCCCTCTTTCATGCAGTCTTGTTATGGCTTACTACTGCCTTGCCAACAGCACTTTCTCCTTGCTTTTGTGAGACTGGTGTCTTAGAGCATGTTATTCAGTTCAGATATTTGTGATTCTTTCCGATTCTGAACAAACATTCCTTATTTTTGCCCCTTGTCATCCCAGAGTTAACTAAATGTCTCTTCTGACTTTCTCAAAAATACCTGTTTTGTGCTACCAGTTCTGAAAATTAATCAAATCCTTATATATTTATGAGATTATCAGGAAGCTGGAGGAGAAAGTATGCCATCTTTCTCTGTCCTGAATGTTAATGGATCAGCAGAACAGGCCATATTCACACAGGTGACTCTTTCGCAACTGTGCCATTGCTGCTGTAAGGCCAAGAAGCTGTTGAGTCTACTGGCAAAAAATATTGTATGCTATCCCTATCTACAGCCCATTTCCCAGCTTATTCTATGCTGCAGGACCAGTAGCCTAATCTATTTTGTGTTGCAGAAGAATGTGAGGAAGACTGAAGCATTATGAGGTGGTGAAACACCGGAACAAGTTGCCCAGAGATATTGTAGATGCCCCATCCCTGGAAACGTTCAAGGTCAGGTTGGACGGGACTCTGAGCAACCTGATCGAGTTGAAGATGTCCCTGCTTATTGCAGGGGGATCGGATTAGATGGCCTTTAAAGGTCCCTTCCAACCCAAACCATTCCATGACTCTATGAAATTCATGAAAGACAAGTCTTCAGTGATATTGATCACAAAGACTGCCTCTGGCATGAATCACTAGAGGGATACATGTTTGCACTATTCTTATGCTCTTCCATGTGTATTCTTTCTTGGTACCTCTTTGAGATTGGCTATTGGGGTTGGATAACTCTCTGGTTGATTAAATAAGGCTACTCTTACATTCTTATGCTGGACAGGACAAAAATCAATGGGGCTGCATTGAAGCAAGGCAAATTGTAGTTGTGCTTTAGGAAAAATGTTACAGCTGCTGGCTTGTGAATTGATGGAGTAAATTCCTTGGGAAAGTTGTGAAGTCCCTATTATTAAAGGGTTTAAAGAAGAGTTGAGACAGACTAGTTCAACAATGTTGAACTCTGTCCTTGTTCTCTTATGACTGTACATAAGTGGTTTGCCCACAAATCAGTATCAGGATTAACATTTGGAAATTCCAGCTCTTCTAATTTTTTGATTGTTCATATACATTTTTGAAACTAGAAGGCTTGAAAATTTGATCCTCCTTGTAACTGAACCTCAATTTTGAGATTTGTGAAAACTTTGTTATTCTGTTTTATTTGTTTTCATTTCTTTTGCATTCTGTACAATAGGAGATAATCTAGTGACACTCATCCATACAAAACTTTCGCCTTTTATCGAAACTAGGTGGTACCTCTTAAGTCATTATGAAGCTTGGATTTCCAGGGCTGCAAGGTTCAGAAAGGACCCTGTCTGAACTTTTGAGGATTGCTCGTTGAAATCTCTATATGGAACAATACCGTAGGCTTTCTCTGTTGCGTAGTAGTGCGGTGCATAGCATATTCCAAGAATGCCTTTTCTAAAGAGCAGACTCAATCCATATTTACATCAAAACCATTTATTTATTAGGTAAAGAAAATTACACATCCTTTTGCAGTAAAGGATCTCAAAGGATTCCGAAGTGGCTAATACCATTTTGTATTTATCTGTTTGTAATTTTACAGAAGAGGAATAAAAGTCTAAATATTTGAATCTGCCTTTGACTCATGGTCGCAGAGGAAATCGGTGCCAGCTCACCTTACATTCAGTCTGAGGATGCCTTAACTGTGCTTCCTATGGCTTCTGTGACACAGAAGTAGTGCTCTAGTCATTAAGGCTGCTTAGAACGATATAGTTTCTTTTCCTAAAAGCGGAGTAGCACTATTGCAACTCAGCAGTCCGTATGCTCTTTGTTGTATTCTGGAACTCCTTTTCAAAATCATTCCCTGATGTTTGGCTGTTCTGTTGAAGCTATTTTTAAACAGAACAACAGCTCTTTCAGTGTAAAGAACAAAATGGGCTTTCTGTAGAAATAGCTATGGATTGCTTTTCAAGCACCATTTTTTGTGTTTTTTTTTTTTTTAATTTCTTTTTGGTTATTAAACAGAAACGCAGCTGTCATTAAAATCCAAAACCTACAGCCAATACCTATATTTCACAAGTAAAACTGTAAGGTTTGTTTGGATTTTTTAATACTGTTTTTGAAACAAAAATGTGTTTGTATTTACCTGGTTTTTATCTGTTACTCACAAAACCAGGACTGATCAGAAAACAGATCAGAGGATAGGATAAGAAAGATTCTGCTATGAGCAATTGAAGTGATTTGAACTATTGAGAAAATGCCTCACAACTAAATGCTGAGAGAGGACTAATAAGAAAGGAAACAATTAGAGTGATATGTAAAACACTTAAAAATAGTATATGGTACAGAAGAGATCATTTAGAAACATTCCTTCTGATATAAAAGCAGTGATACACTGAAAAAAATTGGAAGGTGGCAAATTGAAGCTGATAAAAGTGGATATTTAGCGGTAGCAAATGTGTTAGCAGGATCAAAAATGGACTGTACAGCTATGTGTATAACAAAAATGTGGAAATTTCATGGAAATAGTCTAGAGGTTCGATGATTAAGAATAGACTTGTAATGTACATGAACAGTATGTTAAAAATAAATCATGTTTGTGAGGTTGTATACTCTTATGCTTTGTGGTAAAATAAACCTCTCCTGTTAAAAACTTATAGATAATTTCTCTGGAAGCTTGTGATTTTATAGTGCTCACAAGAGGGCTTCCTACAGTGAGCTTCAGGGTAGTGAAGATTGTCAGATAACATGTATCGGACAGGAAGGACTTTTGACTTGATTTCCACGACACTGATGCAGAATACGTAGTTTAGATAGGAAGAGAACATGTCAGAGATGGATTATTATTTTTTTTAATTAACCTTAGTCTTTAATTTGTGTGTGTGAGTTGTACATGTGTGGTATTTAGTCATCATGTAATTCATATTAATGGAGTCTTCACATATTCTTAATTGGACATTAGTTTAAGATCACTGGGGTAGGTAAGCCTAAATTTATGTAAAATAGATGAAAGTTGTAACAGATGGGAATAATGTAATTTTAATATGCTTTGATGACCATATTGACATAGGACTGATAGTTTTTAAGTGTATTTGAAAAGTTGCTCAAGATTCTAAACTTTTTGCTTTGTGTGAAGCTTGTAAATGATCTGGGATCCATCACCCCAAGCAAAGAGTTGCTTTTCTTTAGGATTGTAATGTATAGCGGAATGGCTACCCTGACGTTTTGGAAAATGCAATATTGGGATTTCATAAGTATTTACAGCATCCAAAACATCATAAACACATTGTATGCGAGAGGTGCCTCCACTAGGTAAGTTGTAGACAACATAGAGTGTGTTGCATGCCATGAAAGCTGCTTCAGCATCCTTGCTATTGCATGATGTGTCCCAAGTGTGCTCTATTGCCATGGTTATGTGGTTGATTTTAGTAATTACAATGTTTCCTCCAGTCTCTGGTTCTGCATGGATTGCCCAGAGCCCTTGCTCATCAAGGGCAAGATCTATTTTCGTAGATGGAGAAAGCTGATAGGCTGGAATCCTTCCAGCCCCTGGCAGTAGCATTTGGTCAGTTATATTTCTTTTCTGGATATTGAATTTAATTATCTCGTTTAAGGAGCCGTATCTGTGATAGAACAGGAAACCCTGATATATGATGTGGCCAGTTCCTTCCCAGGGAAATGGCAAGGTGACTCTGCGAGCTTTTAGTGTATGATTACTTTCCATGAATGTCATGATATTTGCAAATTCAAAAATAACATTATTTACAGAACCATTTAATAAATAAATCTTTGTATGCTTTTTGCCAGGATCTTTCATCCAAGAGCCATGCTTATCTCCAGTCTTCTTAACTACCTTTAGGGACTTAATACCCGCAAGCATGTGGTCACAACCTGCAAGGAAACACCGAAAGACAAAAATTAAATAAATAATTAGAATAGCTGTGAATTTTCTGGTTTCCTTTCTTTGAGTTACTTAGTTTCCTTTTAAGCCAACTATAAGGCCAGGGTCAATAGATCAGTAAAGGTGCCAGCAGCGTGGCTATAGTAAATAGCGTTGAAGATAATTTTGTAGGATATATTCAGCATCTCCTGCTAAGGGTACTGCATATCTTCAGCTACTATTTTGAGCTCTTTTAGACCAGTGTTATCCAAAAGGGATTCTATTTGTGTACCTGAGAGGAGACCGAGAGTAGTTACATTACGGTGGCCTTTAAATGAACTGGCATGATGTCTGTGTTATCAATTCTTCTACTAGAAGCATGGCTGGTGGAATTACATAATTGTTTACCTCACTATAGGGATAAAATTGGCACTAGCAGAGAGCGAGTCATACATAGTTTTGGCTTCGTTACGTTTTGTATGCACTTTCACAGGCGTTTAAGACCAAAAAGCACCACGCTTGTTAGGACTCAGGCATTTAGACACCAAGATCTTTATCTAGGACCATAATTTCCAGGAAAAACTACTGCAAAGCATATTAACGAGCTTGTTTACCAAAGGCATTCATAAATTACAAGAGACACTATTTGAAGTTTAAAGAATTGCCTTTAGTGAAGTGCAGCCATTTTAGTAAGCAGAACAAACAAAGCCCTAAGGCAGGAAGTTCTGGCAGTAGATGAAATGGAGAAAGCAAAACCAGCCTCCCTGTTTGGCCTGATATGAACCTATTGAAGTCCGTGGCAAGCTTCCAGTTGCCTGTAGAAAGCAACCTTTATGTCATTTGTGTGTACTGATGCCCTCTAACCAAAGCATTTGGATATTGCTGCTACAGCATGGATTTTTTTTGTTGGAAGTCCACACTCTGGGTGCACCTTCCCTGAGCAAGCCTCAACAGCTTTCTCAAAAGTAATGTTTATTGATTAGATAGATTATAGAAACTTAAAACTGTTGAGTCAAAATATCTAGCCAGCCTTAGCAACATCTTCTTCTGCAGGAGCAATAACCAGATTACTATCTGAAATCTATGAGTAATGTCTCTCTTCCTGAAAGAAACTTTTAAACTCTCCTTGGCTTTCATAACAGCTCGCAGGAAGACTGAGAAACTAAGGCATTCACAGTGAGCGAAAAATTTACCAACATTTTTCCACATTCTCCCCAATAATACCTTCAAAGCCCACTCTTTCTTATCATGTCCCAAAATGTGCAGAAGGTCATTTCCCATTTCCCACCCAAAGCGGGATGAGGTGTCAACTACTGCATGTAAAAACAATAATTCTACTTGATTGTTATTTTCAAGTCTGTGTGAACTTGAACCAAAACCAGTAACAAAATGGGACTTAAAACACCACTGTTTTGCTTGAGTTTTGGAGTGCTTTAGTAAAAATAATCGTAACTTCTGGTGAATACATGATAGCATGGAAGCAGAGCTGCTATTTGCTAGAGTTGAGGGTCTTGCTAGTTTTCCAAAGTGCTGTAAAGTCTACACAGAGACTAGTTTTGCCATCAGTTTAACAGGACAAGCATCTGACATATACTGACAAAAGTAAAGTTGCTATGAACTGCTACAATAAAATTAAAAGTAATACTTTCCAACAAGGAAAAATGGAAAGTAATGTTTTCTCCTCTGAAACTCTTAGAAACATATAATTTTCAAAGTGTCCTTACCACAATCAGTTTAAAAATCCCTAAATTTTTCTCCCTCTCAAAAAAATGCCTAATGTTCAAAAAATCTATATATGGAAACAAGAAATCTTGATAGTTGGAGCACTCAACTGTGGGGTCAGATTAGAGTTTAGAAGCAGAATAGGTGATTGCTTCTGTTGCCATCTGCCTTAATACTCTCTTGCTGGAAAAGTTCAAGGAACAAATTGTAAACTTATTTGTAAAATTAAATCAGTTTAATTCTGTTTAAGTTACTGGAATTGTTTAATCAATGATGCTGAAGATCTTTTACCTGGCTTTTTAAAAAAAGGCAGTTTATATTTGTTATTGTTTATTTTTCTTTTCTTACTACTTTTGAAGAAAAAGGAAAAGGACTAATTCAAATATGTATACAATATGTAATTTACATTTGTAACTCAACTTTCTTAAGGTAAAGATATTTATAATTATAAAACTTCATTTGTTTAAAAAAAAAAAAAAAGAAAAGATAGTGTATATATTCTTCCTACTAGGTACCGTAACACTTAAAGTTCAAATCAGAACTGAGGTTTGCTTGCCGCTAAGCCAACGTGCTCTCTTGATAAAGTACATGGAGGGGAGAAGGGGAGAAAGAATAACAGAAGAGGTTAGTAAAAGAGCTTCCAAAGAATCAATTTGATATGCAGTAGAGTATCTACAAAATAAACATTTGAATTGTAGTTTATTCTTTCCCTCTCCCGTATCTTTTTTGTAGTTTGGGTTTGGTTTGTTTGTTGGTTTTTTTTTTTTTTTTTTAAGTCTAGTATTGACACAGCCAAAACCCCATGCAATTATCTGTGGTATTCACATAACTTGTGAAAATCTGTTATCCCTATATCAGCATACATGCATTGGCCAGGGGACTGCCTCATTCAGATCAAATTTCTGAAAAATAAACTGTTCTTACTTGCATTAAGCATGAGTTTAAGTTTCTTTTTTTCTTCCGCTTCTTCAAATAGCTGTTGTTTCACCAGGTCTTCATGCACTTCTGTACATGTATTAGAATCTGTGACAGATCCAAAATAGTCAATGTCCCTTTGTGCTCGTTCAATTCTTGTTAGCAAATTCTCTACTTCACTTTTAACCTCAGCCTTATGATTGTTCAGTCCTGCCAGGCGTGACAGTACCATCTTTGAAAAGTCTCGGAATTCTTCCACATAATCCAGTATGTCTTGGTTGCATTTTTCCAGCCTCTTCTTGAGTTAGAACACAGGAAGAAAATACATGGATATACGTGTGTATTCTGTATAGATTACAGCCTCATTCATGATTACTTCAAAAACCGTGCTATTCTCTGTTTTCCAGTCCCCTTGCCCCCCATCTATTTCAAACCAATGGTCTGTTGCTGTATATCTATATGAAGAGGACACATTAGACTGGCACTAGTATTCACAGTTCTGGACAAAAATACACTTTTTTTTTTCCCTTGATGCGGTTACTGACAACCAGATACTGTGTTTTGCTGCCTAAAGAGGCAGAAGTGCTCCATGGAAACAGCCAGAGGTACTTAAGGGCACATGATCTCTGATGACTTGCTTCCCAGAAACTTTTCAGAACTCCTGTAGGACCACCAGTGAAGCAGTCTCAAAAAGTTTCCTGCAGAGAATCTACAAATGTGAACATTTCACATAAATACACCTCTCATGACCAAGACAGTATCTAGTGTGGCTATTTTTCATCCATTTAAAATGGAAAATGCAAATATTGACATCTCTATGTTGAGGTGTGGGTTTTTTTTTTCTTTTTGTCAAATTCTTGGCCTTATTTAAAAAAAATACAGATGTTTCTTTATACCTAGATTCAAATTATCAACATTTTTAAAGGTGAGGAAAGTAATTTCTTTGTTGTAGCGCAGCTGCTTCTGTAAAGATCATAGGTGGCCTGAAAACAGAAGCCCAGCTGCCACTTTGGGAAGATGAATAAATTGAACTTAAGAACAAACACAAAATCATGGTAGATCTAATGGCTATATTACGTGTTCTGATTTAGTGCTTTATGCACAGATCTAAGGTATTTTGTTTTAAGGTGGTGTTTGAATAGGGAATATCTGAGTTTACTGAATAATTAATGCAGTATGTGTGTGTTCCATGTAAATTGGTGTTGGTGGTTTGTTTGTTTGTTTTGTGAGGTGTGGTTTTTGTATGTGCCCCTCTCCCCCCATTTATATGTGACCGTAAATCACCAGGAAACTGTTTCATTACTTTCTACAAAAACTTTTATTTTAAATGTTTTCTTCAATATCTGCCTCACCCTTTTTCCTGTTCTTTGTTTGGTGCCCCCTGCACCAAATGTCACAGATGGAATTGCATCATTTTTAATTTTTGCCAAATGAATGGAAATTACCGTGTGAAGTTATTCCTATAATGGTTAATAAAATTTAAATCTCAATCTACACAATAGGAACAGAATACCAGGAATACCAGGCTAATCCGTCACTTCTTTCTGTGTTGTGAAGTTAAGACCAGTGAGTGCTTTGTACAAAAAGGGAATGCAAGATCAGACAAGTTAAACTTCTCTAAAGTCTACCAATGCAAGTCAGGAGCCCAGGACATGTTAATGATTTAAGATAAACTATGTATGATTACAACACGTCAATACTGAAAAGGTACTTTGCAGTACTGGTAGTTTTTTACTGCAGAAAAAGAAGCAGGGACTGGTACTTATATAATTACTTGAAAGCAAATACCTATTTCAGTCTCCCAGCTGTAAGGGGATAATTTCAACTCCTAGTTAAAGTGCAGATACACTACTGCTTTACACAAATGTGTCTTAAACTACTCTTCCAGGTAGGTTCATCTGTATTTAGAAAAAATACCTGATATATTTCTATCTCCTTGTTAAAACTTGACAGCAGTTCTACTGGTGACAATATGGTTACACTGTTCCCTAGGATGGACTGTGACAGTTTGATAAGCATTTGCCTGTTTAGCTAAATTCACTGATGGTCATAAAGATATACAAGTGATAACAGAATAAAAATAACATTCTGAAATTATATCCTGCAATAAATAATGATGTGTTAATTAGGAATCATTATAGCTAAAGGCTTAGCTACAATTTTACTTATTTATTTCAAAAAGCTGGCAATTCACCTTCCTGATATTGTTTAGCATACAAACTGTTCGGTGTTCACACACATAGAAGAACATTCATACATTTTCGAACCTCTTTGTGGTTAGGCAGTATTACAGAATGATACAGATAGCACATACCTCTAAAGATAGGAAACGCCGGTCAATGTAGTTCATCAGAGCTGCGTCTTGCATCATATATTGTGCTGCTCCCATGACGCTTGTGAGGAATGGAACTAATAAAAATCGGAGTTGCAAGACTACCATTGTTTCATAAAATTTTGAAGCAAAATAGTATTGAATTAATTGTGTGTGTGTGTGTAGGGCAATCCCAAACACTACTGACAGTCCAGGATTAAATTAAATTAAACAGTTGTCTGATGCCGCGATGTGAAAAAGTAATACTAAAAATTACTAAAAAGTTACTGTTTCTGCAAGTATTAAAAAGACTTTAAAAGGCTGTTGCCTTTTATCATTAAAAAAATAAAGTCGTGGAAGAGGGACTGAATGTGTTTATTTCTAGAAGCCAGATGACTGCTTTCCAGTTTGTGATCCTATGATCAATCCCAGATGTTCAGTATTGAGTCACATAAAGCCCATAGGCCAAATTTTATTAAATACAAATAAAAATAATTTGTTTTCCCTCCTTTCTCCTCCCATCTGCTTTCCCGTGTGACCAACACTGTGCAGTATGTACTTGGTGTAAGTCAGCATAGATTCAAAGTCAGTGGAGCACTGGTCATTTTTTCACAGGAAGATCAACAACCACAGCTGTTACTGTAAAACAATCTAAAGCAATTGTTTTCACTTCCAGTATTCAGCCAGTAGGACTGAAAACCCTAGTTAAAAGTATTAAAAAAAAATATTTATTTTTCCTTCTCCTCTTCTCCTGCCAGTACTTTTCTAGCTAAAACCAATATCCTTAACACAGTTCTGCATCAATTTAATGGAGTCTTGATAGATCTCTTCTTTCACAATAATAATTCTACTTAGGATGACTTAAAAATTAATTAGAATTAACTTACATGAGTTAATTGCATTTGAGGCAATTTTTAAATTTTTTTCATGATTTCCATGACTGAATGCCTTGTCTGGAAATATACGTGGCTATGCTAACATTTTATTTGCTGTGAAACCATGTGTTAGGATGTTAGAAAGCTTCCTTTGTATCTGAAGCCAAACTGGATGTCTGTGTTTCTCAGAATTCTCTACCTCTTCCCTTTTTTCCCCCATTTTTTTTTCCCCTACAGTTTTTTCCTTGCATTTACACAGCTTTCCTTTTCTTTCTGACTGCCTTGTATGTAAACGTGTGACTTGTGACAGAATTCATGAAAATATGTCACAGCAGGCAGATTTTTACCTCCATTTGCTTGACTGTTGCAAGTTACAGGTATGTGTGCTTTAAAGGCAAATTTCACAGACATGCACAGATAAGTATTTTTTCTTTTAATATTGCTTTATCCTAAGAGGTGTAAACAATTTGCCAGTTCCTACTGACAGGCTGAGTCACTGATGCACAGAGAGGCCAATACTCGGTTCTCCACTTCAGTGTCATTTCACTTTACTCCAGAACTCCTGCCTGGGAGGATGGAAATCTTGCCTGCTGGATCCTTGAAGGATAATGCACTGAGAATAGGCACCCTAGGGAGTGTGTAGTCTTCCTTGATTATGTCCTCTGGAACATCTTGACAAAGTGTGCTGTCGTCTTTTCCACAAAATAATCAGCTTCAACACTGGGGAAGAACACAGAAAAATGATCTCTTTTCTAACCTCCTAGGTGAACCTGGAATCCTTCAGAGTTGTTCTGAGTTTAGTATGTCTATCACAATAATCTAAGGCAACAATCACGAGATGAAGAGTATGTGATTCAATAAGTTAATATCTTCATTTAGGTTAGGGAGAAATCATACATCTGTATAAACAAATCTATCATGGTTTGCCTGCAGTTTGGAACATGCTTGACTCAAGTTATGTCTGTAAGTCCTATTTTAAGGTAATATGAAGTAGCATCTTAACTCTATGACTTTTAATAATCTTTTTCATTACAGTATGTAGTCTGGGTTTCCCTCTGTAATAAGGCAGTAGCCTCTTTGGAAAATTTTATTGGATTATATCAGAGCGTCAGTCATAGCAGAACTCCTGACTGAAAGTTTTTTCTTAGAAAGGGTGTTACAGGTTCTGTCTGAATTTTTGATAATCACAGACAATTGTTTAGACTTCACTTGATGAACACTACCATTTATCAGTTTCAGAACAACTTTATTTCTGTTTGAATCCAGACCACCTAAGCAAATACAATATCCTAAGCAAAATATTACAAACCTACTATCAAGAAAATATACTTAAAAGTCAGAATATAGATATATAATTTTTTCTTCATCTTAAAACAAGGACAAGTTATCTACAAAGCTAAGTATCTTGAACTGTTAAACATGCTGTATAAGCTTAAGCATGCTGTATAAGAAACTGGATTTTGTAGTGTTGCTCCATCATTTCTCAGAATTACCAGCAGCTGGAAGAAGCTTCCAAGGATTTCTTTTAATGAGACATTCCTGTACTTATTAAACCATAATCTCGTGGTAAATGGCAATGGTGTCCATGTCAGATGCAGCATTCTGGGAGAAGCATCTGGTGAAGATCTGAGCTTTGGTGTGGTTGTTTTTTCCCCTTTAGTTGTTATATACTTTCCCATTCTGTTCTGCCTAGATATATACATATACATAGGCTTTTGTTTTCAGCTCCATATTAGCTGTATATGTAATAAATGAATATATGTTTTTGATAGTGATTAAAACAGATTTGCTTGGCATCCCTGCGAAGACATTAGTCACAGTGCACAGGATGTTACACACTAACAGAGCAGAAAGATTGTTCTTGTCTCAAGGAATGCTTTTTCTCTTGTGAGCTACTCCTGGAATAGGTTTCCTATTGCTATCTTGATATGACAGACAACTCTCTAAAAGGAAACAAACATGTTGATGTCAGTGTATATGCCTTTTCACTGTTCTTGTCTTCTCTCTCTGGGTAGGATGGTATTCTTTTCTTGTCAATGCTGCCTCTTTGCTGCACTTATTCCACCTTTTTACCATTTGGTGTCTCTGCTATGACAGCTGTTTGAGGTTTCCAAATTAAAAATAGTCATTTTCAGCTCCTCATCTGTGTTTGTGGTTTTGATTTCACATGCTAGAGGAGTTTTCTGTGTTTTAGAAGTGATGTTGAAATCAATTCAGACTGGATACTAGATTTGGGGAAAAAATGACGTTTCTTTAAGATATTTTTTCAATCTTGCACCGTTGTGTGCTATATTTTGTTAGGTTTTTTTAAGTCAGTTTCTTTCTGGCATTTCAGTTGGTAAAACCAGAGCAGTGCCACAATGTCAGGCTCTTTGGAGTAATTTGCGGCACTCTATTGTACCTGCAAATCCTGTTACAGTCAAGGAGAATGTGTGTAAACTCTAAGTTTTCTTCACAGAAACTCATTTCTCCATCACTCTCATGATGGAGAAATCTTATCTATCATGAGATATGACCTCAGCCATGGAGACCTTGAGATTACTTTGCCTTCTCTGAGACGAGTTTCTCTGATTTGTTGCAGATCATCAACACTTGTTCATCACTGCCATAGCTTCCTTTCCAAGTCTTCCTCTGTTCTTTGACTTGCATCCAGGCTCACTGTGGCTTCCTGTGGGTGTGCCTTAGTTCCTCACGGGAATCACAAGGCATGTTTGTTGTCTCACCAGAGCCATAACACATAAACCACATTGTGTCATTGCTGTGTCTTTCTATGCCGGTGACACTAATAGACTCCCAGTGGGCTCTGTAAACCCAGCCTGACATTTTTCTTTCTGAGCTTTGGAAACATCCCTGACTCCCAAGCTCCTTTGCACTTCTTCCTTGGCTTTTGATGAGCAATGGATGCTCTCCTAATGCCATGCCCTATGCTATTACAACCCTGAGAATGGTGGTAAGCCCACACTCCTGTTGCTTAGATCTAACTAATACACGTATACATCAGATTTTACTCCTGAAGTCCAGATTAAAACAGGGTTGATTATGTTTTTAATATTTAGTTAACCTCTATGTGTAAAGCAATAGCGGATAGATGAAACAAAACATCAGAGACGTAGTCTGATTTACAGCTTTCTACATTACTGACTTTATACACACATGCATCAGTGATCCATCAGTGCATGTGTACCTTGTGGTTTTGCATCTCAGGATTGTTAATCAAATGTTACAGGCAAAATGAGGAAAAGAGATAATTGAAATAATGGGATTTTGTTTGTGATTGCAATTTTGTGTAGTTTATGGTTTGGTAGGTTTTGGCACTGATGAACCATAATGATGTTTTATATTTATAATATATAGTGTATCATTGTCTTCTTGTGTATTTTCTAATTTTGCTCAGACTTGGGTCTACAGAATTAAGTTCCTTGTTAGTACTGGCCACAAGCTGACAAGGTTGTCTAATGCTGAGATCTGTGAGATTAGAAAAGATTTTTGTTATAGTGAGAAATCAGCACTTAATTCAAATTCTGCCTTATTTTTTTAAACCACTTTCAGTTTTATATCTTAGAGAATGATTCAAATTTCTGTAAAAAAGACAAACCTATGAAAACAAATTGAAGTCCTCATGTGGTGTTCAGCTATTAAGAACAGTGTCAGGAGGGATACCAGTAAGGGGTGTAATAGACTGTAATGAAAAGGAAGCTTTGCTGAATTTTGCGATTTGGACAGAGGCCTCCACTAGGCGGCTCTCAAGTCCTTCGAATTGAAAGGCAAACTTCACTGAGACACACTATTTCCAAAACTCTCTGAATGAGGTAAAACAAACAGAAAGAAGCATGGTTCAGGTGGTCTAAAATGACAGAGAGACACACGAATGGAAAGCTATTAGTAAGCCAGGTGCTAGAATGCTTTAGCAATCTGCTGCTGCAGTGGCAAGCTCACAAGCATAAGGGATCTGTGCCTTCCAAAACGGTGAAAGCAAGCGCTTCCTTGAATCAGCAAGAGCTTGTGATGTCCAGTACTGCAGGAGAAACTGCAGGAGAAACTAATCATCTCATGAGGACTGGCTCTGAAAATGAAATCACAAAGGCAAAATGAATCCCCATTTTATTTGTGCTGATTTACAGTTGGAACTAGTTAAATCATAGAATGGTTTGTGTTGGAAAGGGCATTTAAAGGCCATGTAATCCAATGCCCCCTGCCAATGAGCAGGGACATCTTTGACTAGATCAGGTTGCTCAGAGCCCCATCCAACCTGACCTCGAATGTTTCTAGGTCAGCCTGTTCCAGTGTTTCACCACTCTCATCAGAAAAATTTTCTTCCTTATATCTAATCCAAATCTACCCTACTTTAGTTTAAAACCATTACCGCTTGTCCTATTGCAACAGGCCCCGCTGAAAAGTCCTTCCCCATCTTTCTTGTAAGCCCCCTTTAAGTATTGAAATAATCCACAGAACTTCATCTGGACACAGCTATGAGATAGTCTGATGTATAAATCAAGCATGTGTAATTATTTAGAATGGTTTGTTTGTTTTTTTGTTGTATAACTCAGAATTACATGTTCTGTTGATCAAAGACAATTCCCTGTACCTTGAAGCTTAAATTTGTATAACCCTGAAACTAAACAAATTTTGAATCATTCAATTCAATATGAAGTAATAAAATTTTTGCTTCTTTTGCCTTGTTTTAAAGTGGGAAGTCTGCTCATGAATATTCTCAATAAAGTTTGTTTTGCTTGAATGTTCACGTTCATTAAACCTACTCTCAGGAGCACAGTAGTCAAAATGACATTGTTTTAAATTCAGAGTATTTACAGGAAATTATTATGACAATTGCCCAGCTCAGTTCAGTTGACAATGGCAATTGTGTTTTTTTGACTATATTTATTTTTGAAACAGATATTTTAGGTGTGATGCATGACTTCTGTTTATTAAATATAATATTAAAGCTTACCAGGGTGAAAACCTGACAAGATATTTTCTAAATTTTAAACGCCTATGCAATGTTGTATTTTACTTTTTTTTTGTGTGTGTGCATAGTAGACACTGACATTATAACATTTCGTCATATTTTAGTCTTGTTTCATTTGTTGTTGCACTGAAGAGATGGATTCATAACCTGTGTACGTACATTGTTGCAAAGAAGGGAGAAGGGATCTGTATATACCTTTGAAAGCTTTTAAAACTTAGTAAGTAACTTTCCCTTTGAGATGATTAAATGTCACTAACTGGTGGAAAAAATGTGTTTACTGATGATGAATAATGCATACTTTTGGAGTTCATTGGCAGATATGAAGAGTTTGTAACAGGGTGATGTGGTCTGAGACTACAGCAGTGAATTCAAGACTCTTCGGTTATATTGTTTAAAACTAAAACTCTGACCCTACATTAAATTTCCAAGTGATCGCTGATGACGTGTTTGGAGATTATGGTGATAGCTACGGTACCAGAAACTTGAGCTGAATAGAATGGAGTTGTGCTAGCAAGTGTCTAATTAAATCTACCCAAAACCTAAAAGATACGAAAATGTCTATGAACTGGGGGAAGTAGGACAGAAAAGGCCCTGAAGGGGCCATGTAGAAGTTGATGAGGATGGTTGAAATTTGTTGTGCTGTTTTTTTCACATTACCAATAAAAATGAGTTCTATAAAGGAAAAGGGGCCAAGCCGAAACTCAAGAGTCATACTTAAAAATAAGGGGTATTTTTTAATTTTTTTTTTTAAAAAAAGATCAGAAAGTGATTAAAGAAGAAAATATCTGTGATTATGTTTCTTGCTATTTATATCTGTATGCTGTCAGCTCAATACCGGTCTCAAGGTAAGATTAATGAGGCCTGCTGTGTTCTCAGATTTCGATGTGGAAATCTTGAGATTTCTACTTCTGGAAAAGTTGGTTAAATTTTTACAGTGTTCAAGTATACTTCTCTGGATGATGACACCAAGCTCAGTGGTGCTGTTGACACACCTGAAGGACAGGATGCCATCCAGAGGGACCTGGACAACCTTGAGAAATGGATCCATGTGAACTTCATGAGGTTCAACAAGACCAAGTGCCGGGTCCTGCATCTGTGTCTGGGCAACCCCTGATATCAATACAGGCTGGGGGATGAAGGGTTTGAGAGAAGCCTTGCTGAGAAGGACTTGGGGTGTTGGTAGGTGAAAAGCTGGACATAAGCCAACAGCGTGCACTTGCAGCCCAGACGGCCAACTGGGCTGCATCACAAGAAGTATGGCCAGCAAATCGAGGGAGGTGATTCTGCTCCTCTGCTGGACCTCACCTGGAGTACTGTGTCTGGGTCTGGATTCCTCCGTACAGGAAAGACGTGGACCTGTTGGAGTGGTCCAGACGAGGGCCACAAAAATGATCAGAGGGATGGAGGGATGGAACACCTCTCTTCCATGACGACAGGCTGAAAGAGTTGGGGTTGTTCAGCCTGCAGAAGAGAAGGCTTCGGGGAGACCTTATTGCAGCCTTTCAATACTTAAAGGAGGCTTATAAGAAAGATGGGGAAGGACTTTTTAGCAGGGCCTATTGCAATAGGACAAGGGGTATTGGTTTTAAACAAAAAGAGGATAGATATAGACTACATATAAGGAAGAACTTTTTATGATGAGCGTGGTGAAACACTGGAACAGGTTACCCAGAGGGGTGGTAGATGCCCCATCCCTGGAAACATTCAAGGTCAGGTTGGATGGGGCTCTGAGCAACCTGATCGAGTTGGAGGTGTCCCTTGTCACTGCAGGGACATTGGATTAGATGACCTTTAAATGCCCTTTCCAACACAAACCATTCTCTGATTCTATGATTCTGTGAATTCAAAATTAAGAACAGCATTCAGGGATTGAGCCAAAAAGACATACTCTGGCTTTAAATGGAGATCCACAGGTATAGATTTCTCTCTCTCTCTAATCTGGTATGAAAAATAAATTTCATCAGTTCAGTCTTTTTTGTTTCTAATTTTTATTTCTGCCAACCTATTTATAATCTCAAAATTATCCCTGATGCATATCAGAGAGTCTAAGAAAAATAATCTGTTAGTAATTATGGTGCAAAGAAAGGGGATTTTAGCTAATAAGTACAGAATAAGTACATAACAGGAGAGCATGTTTTTTTGATGCACGTTAATCTGAGCATTAGCTCAGAGAAATCTCCTGATAGACAAGCTCCAGGTCAGGAGAGGGCGTCTGTTGGACCTGCAGAGCAGTCTGCTGTACCACTTTTGAAACTGACATTTTTCAAAGCCCCATCATGTCAAGACACTTTTGTATTTTCATTTAATGTGGGTTTCATATTATGCTGCACCCAATCTCTGAAAATTAATAAAAAATAAGACGTTCACGAAACTCTGCAGATTAGATATAGTATCTTCCAAACCAACAGAGAGTTAACTCTAAGCATGACACATATGCAAGACGTGGATTTTGTGGCCTTCATTCTCTCTGTAAGGTTAGAGCTATTGCATTTGAAAGTCAGTGTATCAGATGAGGTGGTCCTAGTGCTAGTTCATGATGAATAATAAAGCACATGCACTGTGCTTATTGAAAAGGACATAAACATGTTAAACTGTCATGAATAATAGATAACCATTTCTTTAATTCTTCTTCAGAAGTCAGCCTGTTGTTTAGCAGTGCTATCATTGTACCGAATCCATTCCTCAAGCTTTGTTGTATCTCCAAAATTAATTATTTCCAGCCAGGAAAAAGGTCACATATATCTGTGCACAGCATATAACATTCTGCAATGTATCAAGTGGATTTGATCTGTTCCCTTTGACCTGTCAGGGCTCAGTGCACACTGAATTTGTATGCTTTGAAATGTGAGCTTCTGCTGAAGACAATTCAGTCTTGTCATAAAAATATGCAACTCATAGAGTCTTTTCTTAGGAAAAAAGCAGAATGCTTATCTTAAGAGGAAAGCTGAAAAGCACTGAATCCATTCGGTAATACATAATATGTGGTAAAATTTTCCATCTCTCTAGCCCTCAGTTGACCAGACAATCAGAAACTGTTTCTATTAACAGATTAAAATAGAAATTCAGTGCCACTATCGTGGCCTTTTACTGGGTTGTAGTAAAAAAAAAAGAAGAGCTGTTCTGCCCTGCAAGCTATCCAGCCTGGCTCTGTTTGTTTCTCTGAGTAGATAGGGCATAACTAACTCGTCCATATGCTCAAACATAAAATTCCTGCTGTGGTTCTCTGCAACAGAGGACAAGCAGCATCTGTACATAAGGGATGCCTTTTCTGCACTTGAATCAGTGTAGTCCTCCAATGGGACATATTTATTCCTGGCACTTGAGAGCTAACATACTACTGCATCTTTTAGGCCTGGTGGTATAATAGCAAGATATTCCCTTTTCTGCACATGATATGTGAGTATTGTATCCAAATGCTGTACCACAAACTCACTGTCTGCCCTGTGCACTTCTACTTCTGGCAGAAAGATTGTACAGTCTCTGTAGATTTGTTGTTGTACTGAGCCCATGAAATCAGTTGGGTTGATTTTGGGAATAGTCTGGGGTAAGCAATCACTGCAGTCATTTTCGCATGCTGTGCTGCCATGGCAGAGTTAGAGAATTTGCGTGTCTTCCTATAGGCCGTGTTAATGTTAATGCATGAATTGGTGTTATGTATATTCTTTTAGATCCTTTGATGGATTTATCTATGTATGTCTGCCTGAAAGGTGATTTAAAAATATGATCCTGACTGACATGGCATAATTATAAGTGACGAATTAGACTTGGCCACTAGCTTCAGTTTTTGTGACTTTTCATCCTGATCTTTGATAGAAGTTAGTTCCTGGTCTTCCAAACTCTAAAGTACCGAATAAAATGACATAGGATGATTGAAAAATCCTATGGCATGTTTCTGCAGAGACTTTACAGAAAGAGACTTCCATCTTTGATTCTGGGCTTCACTTTTTTTTCTTGGAACTCCCTCTTAAGGAACCACTATAACTTTTGTCCATGTTTGACATGTGCCAGGTATTAGAAAGCATAGACACCTTTGTAGTCTGTCTTGAATGATATCCTTTTGTGCTGCCATTTGTTACATGTGTTATTCTTAGCTTCTAAGGGCCAAAGTTGTTGCATGGCTGAGGATGTGCCATGACCTGTTCATTATAGATTAGGATCTCAGTGTGCCTTTTACTGCCTCCATGCAGGACCACATATTTCATGCTTGTGTGTGAAAAGGAATGCAGGGAGTAGGAATCATTGTCTTTAGCTGGCTTTTCTCACTAATTGGTTATACTTTTTCTCTCTTCTTTATTTTTTTTAAATGTAATGACTGTTTTGCAAATAGCTTTCCTTTTCAAAACAACTGAATCATGTTTGACCCCAGTTTTCCTTTCTCCCTGTGTCTGAATTACCTGTACCAGGTAATACAGACAGGAGACAACTCGGAACAACTAGAAAGTGATGTTGGTATGGGAATTATTGCTTTACAAACCTCTTGGAAGCTAATGAACTCTTCTTTGTAGTGCTAAGTACTTTCAAAACCATCTCTATATAGTAGTTTTGGCTCACATGTCAGGTGAATGAATGTGATTAGCACATACAGAGAAACCTATAGGTTAAGTTTTAGCTCCTTATTAGACCTTTACGAAACAAATAAGCTTGTACATAGTCTTACACACAGAGAAAACACTAGAGAGTTAATGATGAATCAAAAGAAAGCAATACAAGAAGATCTGGCAGCCTAGATAACAGTGTGTAGCCCTATCGGATAACAGGCTGAAAGCAGCAAACACACTGCTTTTTGTAGAGAAAACAGATGCTGCCACTGGAAAATGCCTCAGTTTGACATCTATGGCCAGATGGTCAAACCTGTGCCCCCTGTATATTGTAATGCATGCAAATAATTCTGCCAAGTGTAGAAAAATAGGAATAGGATCCAGTGATTGTCAGCAGTTAAACAGGATTACAGCAAATTCTTGCATACACAGCCAAGGGACATCAAGGTGTTGGTGATTTTTTATGCTGCATTTGTGACCCAATTGTGAGATCTAAGCTTTGGCCCAGCAATGCTCCTGACCTTCAGTAGCTGTTTCAGTTTAGGATGGGTAGGTACTTGTCTCAGGAGGGAGGTAACAGGCACTGGACCACTAGTATTGTGGTCTCTCAGTTGCTACTGGTAATGGATTTAATTGTTTCTCTTTTGTTCTGCTCCAGTGTACGGTCAAGGAGACAGACACCATCCACAAATTAAGCTAACCTGTTTGACTTTGAAATGGAAACGGGAACAGTTTATGATAGCATGTAGGGGCAGGAACTAAAAGCCCTGCTTCTTGAAACCTGTTCTCTGTATAGGCACTTGAACTTCTGTTGAGTCTGTCATGAGCAAACTGTTGTGAAGCCGTCGGTGCACTAAGCATAGCTGCTGAGGTGGGTTGTGAGCTAGGGTACAAACCTGGGCTCAAATCCAGACTAAATAAGAATGTGGATAACACCAGTTATTTTAAATGGGGATCTTCACACCTGTAAAGTGTCTTGAGCTGGTATGACAGCTATTAGGGGATGGTATGATATCGAAAGAGAGAGCTCTTGGATAAAACTAGTTGACTAGTTGGTGGTAATTACAGATCCAACTATATGCTTTGGAACATGGAGAGTGGCTCCAGCTGAATGGTGTGGTAAAAGTGAACTCTTAATAATTTCTTTCTTGAAGTTGCCATTGGCCGAAATGAGTTGAAACCCATTTTCCTTTCTCCCTCTAAACTTTACCTTGCTGCTTGGCATTATTAAGCAGTTGTTATGGTTATTAGGAATGCAACTGTACACTTGAGAGTCATTTTTACCTACCTAATTACCTAGTGTTTCTGTCTACAACTGGGCTAATAAGCTTTAAAAGCTATGCAAAGATTTCACAATGCTAGCTCAAAAGCTTCACAAGCTGTGCTATCCCAATTACCTTTTTGCAGTGAACATCATCCCATGAGAAATTTCAAATCCCTTACAATCTGACTGAATGTAGGCAAAATGGAAAATGCACATGGAAAAATCAGTTTGCCCAGCAGGACTTTTGCACAGACTAATTCTTAGAGAATTTTAATTTAGTTCAAAACACCTAGGATGATTCCTTTGGGTAGCAATTGCCAATTTATGCTCAATGAGAAACACAGTTTCCACAACTACCTGATTAGTATGATATACTTATTTTCTCTACAGCAGTATCCTTGATACTGTGGAATAGCTGTAAAATGCCCTTTTTTCCAGATTGTGACATATGGGTGATGGTTGGCTGCTGTAATGCTTCTTTTGATAGTATCAGATGGGATTTACTTAGAGTAGCATTGGGGGTGGGGGGAAGTTCTGTAACCTCATCGTCGAAGTTACAGTCAAGCATGAAATGAGAATGGAATTCTACTGTTTTAGGCATAGATTTGCAGATTACAAGAGTTAATTGGTGATTAGTTATTCAGAAAATATGGTTCTACATCATAAATGTATGTACACAGTGATTGATCTCTGGTTTGAACAATTCATATGCATGTGGAAAAAACTTCACAAAGTGTTCAATATAGAACAGTGTGCAGATAGTTTATGCTGGATTTAGATCCTCAGGGTGAACAATCCTTGAATGGAATTGTATTTTTAAGTAAGGAACTTTATAAAGTTAGGAAATATTCCTAAGATGGTAAAGTATTCCCCAGAAGTCAATAGAAATGGTGACTAAAATTGGTTTTATTTACATGGATTCTATCCCACCACTACTTTTTCAGGACTAGTGTCCCATTAAGTTGAAATTTACTCTTCTCCAACTTCATTCCTGCTTCCGCCATTGAAATAAGAGGTAATTATTCCTGGATCCGGTGCTCTTTTCAGTTTTTTTTTCCTTTTGGCTTGAGTTTGACCTTTTTAGGTGGTGCAGTTTATTCAGGACTGCTTTGATGTCAGTAGTGCTCCCTTCCTGCAGCTTTATCCAGTCTAATACCTTGAGAACCAAGTTAAGGAACTTGTGCAAACTTGCTGAGGTTTCTATCATTCAGAAATCATTCAATTGTATGCAAAATACTGAGGAGAAAATATAAATTGTGAAGGTCTATTTAATTACAACTGGGAAACAGAGGGAGCTGGACAGATTGTGGCTTTTAATTCTCAGCACCGGCTATGCGAGCTAAAGAATCTCAGTCCTCCCAGAACTGATTATAATACATCTGATGTAGCACTGCCATCTCAGAGATTTCTGAAATATGTGAATTTTGCAGGAAAATTGGAATAAAAAGACTGAATTTGGACATAGGTCTGTGTTCTCTGTTTTTTTAACTCCATCTGCTTGGCCTGTGTGCATATATATGTGTATGCACACTTAGAAGTACGCTTTGTGTGGTTGAAAGCTTGCTTGTTTATTTTCCAGCTGCATCATTTGATCTAATAAAAGGTATTATGTCTCCCAATAAATCTTGCCTGGCTTATATCCTTAGGCTATTGTAGCTACAACAGCGTTAGTCAATTTGCCAGCTTTTACACATATATTGCAGCCAGGTTGTGGAGAAGCATAACATAAGATAGAGAGAATTTGATACATTAGGTGATCGACTACATGTTCGTATTTAGATTACTTTTAGTCTGTCTACTGTGAAGAGTTGGCAGCCAGGACAGAGCAGGAATAGCTGGAGAAGCTGCACAGCAGAAGGAGTAGGAAGGCTACTTGTTTATTTTTTAGCAAATAAATGTGCAATTTTGCAATTTAATTTTACATTCTGCATGTGAAAAAATCAAATTCTAAAAAGCTGTCTCTTCACAGCTTTCTGTGTTGAGCAGTTTTCAAATTATTAATTAATAGAATAGGAAATGTTTCTGGAATGCTTAATCTGAATAATAAACAAGCAGAATAATTTACCACTCACCCTTTGCTGAACACAGTCTCAACATTTTCAGTTAAAAGCTACATTCTGCTGCTGTTCAGTGACGGCTGTATTATGTGATGTTTTGACAATAAGAATTACCAGCAGGAAATTCAAAAAGCATTCAGTAGCTCCATTTTTATATTACATACAATTTATTATTTTGCTAATAGCCTTTATAGTGAAGTAACATAGAAGTCCACCCAGATATTAGGCTTAATGTCCCTGAAGGCAAAGACAGAATGGAATGTAATTGTTTGCTTTCATATATAACAATATTTATAATATTAATTCATTAGTGGATGAAGTGAGGGATACCAAATCCTGTCCAAGATTTTTATATCACTTGAATTTAAATGTAGTTAACAGCACGGTGTGGAATCAGTGATACAATAACCAACCTGTGATGGGCTTTGGCAGGGACGTTTTTCAGATTTATAGGAATACAATAATGTTTTGCTCTATTTTTCAACCTTTTTTTTTTTTTTAAATACATTATGGGGGAGAAGGGTATATGATGTAGGACTCAGACAACAGACACAGCCCTGAAACAACTGAACAACAGAGAAAAGGTTGTGTTTGCTTTCTCAGGGCTGAATGCCTAATTGCTTTTCTTTATTATGCCTTTGTTTTGGTTTTTCTGCACAGTTGATTATCGCAGCAATCTTTATGCCATCCGCCAGTGTGGCCTATCTTTTCTAACTGTGGAACTGGAGCTTGTTCTGGGCTCTAGGTGTGGGCTGCACCATGACCTTCTGGGTCTGAGTGCTTGCTCATGGCTGCCACTACATGTTCTTCTCTTCAGCCTCCTTTGAGACGGTTGGTGAGCCAAGTTGGGCTGCCCTATGGGCTCTTTTGGCTGCCAGTTGGACCAGCCTGCTGTATCAAAGTGATTCCACATAAGAATTTAGTTTACTGAAAGAATGTTCTTCTGATGTTGAGCCAGGAAGAATAGCCATTTTCTTCTCTTGCTTTTTAAATCTCCAATCTATTATTCCCCCTCTACTCTGCCTTGGTGAGGCTGCACCCGGAGTGCTGTGTCCAGTTCTGGGCTCCCCGCTTCAAGGACAGGGAACCACTGGAGAGGGTGCAGCAAAGGGCTACCAAGATGATTAGGGGATTGGAACACCTCTCTTATGAAGAAAGACTGAGGGATTTGGGTCTCTTCAGTTTGGAAAAAAGATGGTGGAGGGGGGGCCTTATCAACACTTATAAATACTTAAAGGGTGGGTGTCGGGAGAATGGGACCAGGCTCTTTTCAGTGGTGCCCGGGGACAGGCCAAGAGGTAATGGGCACAAACTTGAGCATGGGAAGTTCCACCTAAACATGAGGAGAAACTTCTTTACTTTGAGGGTGGCAGAGCACTGGCACAGGCTGCCCAGAGAGGTGGTGGAGTATCCGTCTCTGGAGACATTCAAAACCCATCTGGACATGTTCTGGTGCAACCTGCTCTGGGTGACCCTGCTCTGACAGGGGGTTGGACTAGATGATCTCCAGAGGTCCCTTCCAACCCTATGATTCTATGATTTTCTCTTTTCTTTCATTAATTAGGGAATGCCGTAGACAAATCAGAGTAGAATATCCGTCATGGGATAGACCTTGATGCCCTTTTACCTCTCAGATGTCCTTCAAACTAATTTGGACAAAAATAAACACTGGAATTTTCTGTCCTGAGTGCTTCAGACATGATCGGTCACCGAATACCTCAAATGGGTATTTTGTCATTTGGCTTCTTCAAGTCAGGAGGATAAAAAATGGATGCTGTCGGTTGAAAGCACTCTAAATAGCTTAATAGCCATTACCTTAGGCAGTACCTTTTACTCTTCATTTTGTCTTGATTCCAAAATATGACTTTATCTTTATCATCTGTTGACTACTTTTTTCAGATTTGCACTCTCAGAAGATGAAGGTGCCTTCCTGTACCCAGAATAGCTCCCACAAATCTGCCTGAGAAAGTATTTTAGAAACGCATCAGTATAAATCATTAAATATTTGTACCAGGGGGGCATACATAACCACCCATTAAGTGAATGATACTTCTTTTCGGTGTCTGGCCTGGAAAAGATTTGAGTATATTGATGCTGTTAAGTGGAGTACTGATCTTTGGCTTCTATTCTTTTCACTGTGATATATGCAAATATAACCCATTCCTTCAGAAGGAGAATGCATAACAATGTGGTTAAAAGCAGTTAGTATCAGAACATGTTATTTTCTCAGAATCTAACATGCTATTTAATAACCACAATAGGTTGCACATAAGTGCACCATGTGTCTGACTGTTTATAGCCAGGGATCTAAAAGCATTTGTGGACAATATTTTGTGAACAATATGCAATAGCACCTACAGGGGAAGAAATTTTATTTTAATTTTAATTCATCTTTCTCTGTTTGAAAATCCTTTTTTTTTTTTTTTTCACAAGCATCTGGAGGTATTAGGAGTAAGTTCTGGTGACTGAGATACTTATTAAAATCTCTGAGGACACAAATCACCTTGTTTTTTAACTTGAAAGTTAGTGCCCAAGACTTGGCTCTCAAATCCCATTTTAAAAACTAAAATATAAAAATTGAATTCTTAATTTAAGGTGCTTTGCCACAGATACCAGAGTTCAAATAATATAATAAAATTTTTATAATTTTATATTCTTAGATTTCTAATAGTATACTTCCTTGGCAAAAAGACTGAGCGCCTAAGTGGCCTTCTTGAAGTGCTTAAAAATTACAGGAATTAGAGCAGCAGTTAGGTGATAGGAACTGGTTTTGAGAGCGTTCTGGAAGTTGTTTTGAGCAAGACTTTCACATTTTAGGCTCTACTAACCCGTTTTGGAGACTTACAATGCACAATCTGACCACTGTTCTGTCAGATCCTACGGAATATTGCAGAGGAATTTTCTGTGTGATTTTCATGCTGAGCTGAGCAACCCACTACTTACCTTGGACACGCACCGAATAGAAATAGCGCTTTTTTAGGTGAAACTATAAAATGAACCCACTCACAGCTGCAGCTGCGTGAGCAGGCATGTGCATACACTAACAGATGGTTGGGTGGCAGAGCTCTGTGGGGGCATTCAGGGTCGTCCAGATCATCCTGTGCAGAAGTGCTAGGACCTCATATAATGGTGCAGAGTGATTTTTACTGACTTATTCTGACAACTCAGTATTTTTTTTCTGTACAAAAGTAATAGAGATGGCATGGCGGACTGAAGAAAAAGAAATCAGGATGGTAGAGACAGAAAATCCTTGAGATGGCTAGGAACAGTCAAGCTTGAAGAATACGGTTTTTTGTTTGTTTCTTGTGATTGTTTGGGGGATTCGTTAGTACAGGCTCTGAAAAGGCAGTTTGTACAAAATTTGAAGCATGAATATTTTGTCCAATGGAAATTGGGAGTTGCACTAATTTACATATGAAACCAAGAACAGGACTGAGTGCCTGTGCATCAAGCACAGAAAGGCATTTGGCTGACAATCACCTAAAATGGATACTGCGTGCTGGAACAACAGAGACAGCAGCAGCAGACTGTGCTACATGTACATTATCTGCACCAATCCTGGTGCCTTCATGATCTGTATACCATTAGAGGAGTGAGTGATTGCTTCTGTGTGTGACCAGATGTTTTGTTTGAAGACCATTAATCAAATTTCCCAAGGCAAAAGAAACATTAGGCAATTAATGAAGATATAATACTAGTCTTGCAAAAGGGTTCTGACTACACTAATTAATCAAACCAAGTTGGAAGATTTTGTTCAAGGAGCTCTGAAACACTCTCTGATTTACTTCAGAGGAAAGAGCTGTGAGTATTGCAGAGGAGATGTGTACTATTCAAAACACCCATTTTGCACTCATGTCCGCTGCTGATGTGATGGATTGTGTGTTAGAAAGCCACAGTGAAATCAAGATTTTTTTTTATAGTCACAAAGGCCTTTGTAATGACTTGCAGTTGAGTGATACAAGGAAGCCCATCTTTCTCTCTGCTGAAATAGAAGAAAAATGCTTTGGATTTTGAAGGTGAAGCCAGGCTGCTGTTTTAATTATTCATTTTAGGGGAGTATGGAAAGAATATACAATTAGGAAGAGCTATATCAATGATTATGCTCATTATTTTTAATGTTTAATGCAACAGCAAATATGCAAGGATCCATAGGCTGAAGGCCCTTTCTTATGGACTTTGAACACTTCCTGATGAGGGAAATGTTGCTGTGTCACTAAGAATTTTAAAACTGCGGAAGAGTCTGAAAAAAGTTAAAAATCAGGCAGCAGTAGAGCAGTAACTAACAAAGATTACTGTCTCAAAGGACAAGCCTTTCTTAGATTCCTCTGCTGCATGACAATAGGAACAGAGGCTTTTTATGATGAGAATCTGTTCCCACCTTTATTATAAGGTGCTATATATTATTATAAGGATGTTAACTTCAAGGGAAGGGAGGCGTGTATCCACTGCTGCGTCTTCTTGTCAGTCCTGCAAAGGGGAAGTGTGTTCATAGCTGTTAGCCTGTGGGAACTTCCTTATATATATTGATAATTGAAAGTGACTCATGGCAGTAGTTACTTGAAAATTTCAATAGGAGGACAACGATGTTGGAGGACACTGCGTGTTTTCTCATGATGGGCACAGGCAGACTCTTTGAAGGCCAAAGTGAGAGGTTCTTCAGGTTGATAGGAGCATGATAGCAACCTTCATCTGGTGCTGAAGGTAACAAGGATAGTTCTGTTAGTTATTTTTTATTAGAAAGCTTTTGAAACCAGCTCTAATTAGAACCCCTATTTCTCAGTATGTTGTCTGGAGGGCCCGGACATATAAGTTTATCAGAAGCCTCTGTTGTCAGCCATGCAGGAAATAAAGTAATTGGAAATAGAAGATCAGATAATTTGAAGAATATGTTAAAGAGAAGTAACCATTAGGTATGAAAATAAGTAAGAAAAGATCTCATGACATATTATCAACTATAAAGGTCAGGAAAATTAATGAAATATTGTTGTAAGTTTTCAGACTAACAGTTAATACACAAATGGGTGTACTTGTTTCCTTGGTTATTGAAGCACATTTTGGTTGATGTGTCAAGTGACTTCCCAGAAACTGGCCTGACTGTTTGGATAGGCATCGTCTGGAGATCTCTCCAGAGAAAATTACTATGTAGGAGATAGAGAAAAAGTTCATTAATCAAAAGGATCTAAAACACTTGAAAATGGAAAGCCTGCAGTCAAAGACTCAGTCAAGGTTAAACAAATACCAATCAGAACTAAAGGGCGAACATTGGCTGTAGCATATTTTCTCCAAAAAAGACAGTCATGAGCATAAAATATCATATGATGGTTAAGGGGAAGATACCAAAATAAACGAACATGACTGAGAGGCTAACTTGACTATTTGCTTGGGAAAGCTGCAAGATGTATGTTTCCATAGAAACAAAAATGACAGATTTATTTAAATGGTTTCTCCATGGGCCAGAGTCTTTTCTTACTGCCTAGAGACTGTTCATTGGCAATGGATAGAACAGGCAGGTGCCAAACTGATGAAATCATCACTGGTAATGAAACCATTAATTGAGATGGAAGTCTTGCAGAGGAAGGTGTCGCAGTAGCTGGTACATATGGAAAAATAAATACGCTATCATGCAGTGCTCAGCCTTCTTTGACAGTCTGTCTTTTTAAACTCTGTTAATTGGTCTAATAAAAGATATTACATCTTCCCACAAACTTTATCTTCGTTCCATTGTTAGATTATAATGGACTGAACATTACCATTTGAAAAAAATAGTTGCTATTTAGTTGTAGCTGTTATAGTTATTTATAGCACCTCTTTTCTTCCTGAGATCTTTCAGAAAAAAACAGAAACACTGATTTTTCTTCAGAAAAGAACATGAAAGTGTAAAAAATAATTATATATATATACACACACACAAATATCTATGAAGAAAAAGCTCATATAGTTTATTGAAAACCTTTTAAAAATTTGCACTGATTTTTCAGTACATATTAAGGTGGTGGAAGGACATTTCTAGAGCTTACCTCTGTAGCATAGGATTAAAAGATTGGGCAAAGTGTTAAATAATATTTGGCAAAATTTTTTTAGGAATCACTTAGTGCCAACAACATTGTATCTTCTACATCACCATCTGATGAAAATGTGAGATTATTCTTAGCATTTTCAAGCTTAGAGTGGTGAATATTCTAACCTTTTTTGAGGGTTTCTCTTACACACTGGATCTTTTAGGTACTTCTAGATGTGGACTTCTAGAGAATAAAAACACCTGAAAGCAAAAGTGTGTCATTTGGGTCCCAGTGGCAATATAAATATTATAAGAAATTGCTTTAATTTTTCTTAATCCTTTTTCTTCTCAGGATGGATCCCTGGATAGGATTATGCTAAAGGGAGATGTTAGGGTAGTTAACAGTAAGCTTCCCTGGATAAAAAGTAAATTGTATTTGTCCAATTAATTTCCTTGTAGGTGAATTTACTTAGACAAGTGAGAAGTTTAAAAAAAATAGATGATTGTTTTGTGTCCATTCATGCAGTTATATGAGTATGCAGTATACAGAGTATACATGCATGTATTCATGCAGTATACAGAGCAATACATGAAATTCCCCAAATCCCATTTTGATTTTAGACACCAATGGGCAGACAAAGGAGCTGGTTGAACAGTCACTAAGCACATGGATATATACCGAGCCCTTGTTAAGGCTTAGTACCAGTATCCTCTCTTGGAAGAAAGAAATGTAGTTCACTGTAATAGTGACTTCAGTGTGTCTTTTCTAGAGATCCCATGTCTAAGGATTGCTCTGTCAGTATAAAAGGAGTTATAAAGCAGGCATGAATTTTTGTGCCTATATGCAGTGCAACTGCAAAATACAGAGGAAATGAGAAAAAGAAAAAATAAGATCCTAAATCTCAAAAGAGAGGAAAATATGCTGAAAAAGGTACCAGATGAAATTAGAGATACAAGTATTGGGCCAGAATTTCACATCATATCTATGTAAAGCTAATGTAACCAGAAAAACATATAATATAGTGGTGGTTTTTGATGATGTACCATCACCATTTTCTTCCAGGTTCCCACTGTAGCTCTAGTGTGAATTTTTTTTTGTATCTTTTTTTCAGTATTTTTCTAAAAGCTTGGCAAACTATATGTCATGGCTGCTCTGCTACTGTTACTGAATAACATGCTAATAGTGGAATGATGATCAGAAAAGAAAAGATATTCTGAGTTGTTTTGGTTGGGTTTTTTTGTTTGGGGTTCCCCCCCACCAAGTAGTACTTGAATCCTATCATCTAGCAACTAAACAAAAATAGAAATTATGTGAAGTCAGTTTTGATATGTGACTAATACATTGGACAAGAACCAACTCAAACTGTGACCTCGCTTTAGCAGGGTTGTTAGAGTTTATATTGTTAGAATATAAAAAAACCCGCAAACATATTTTTTACACAGAAAGGACTAGTGTTACCCTTACTTTGTTCAATGTTTAATGGTTTTAGGTTTTCTAGTCCCAAGCAATTTTTTTTCACATAGATCATATCAACTCTTCCACAGATTCTGTATGAGACGGATAGTTGATAGGGCACATCATTTTGTCTTAATTGTTCTGATTAAATAATGTTATGTTTTTCATCATCTAGGTCTGCGGTATTCCAAATTCAGAAATGTGCTACTGACGCATTTGAGGAAGGATTAGAGCGTATCACCCAATATATGCAAGTCTGAAATGAGAGAAGGTTGCATCAGGATACTGTTGGCAAGGTAATTTTTATCATAGCCTGACACACCTGTCTATACAGCTTACTCCAATTAGTATTTATAAGTTGATCTGTTAAAGGTCATGGATGTTGCATTCTTGTTACGAAGTTAAATCCTAGATAAAATGTATTGCATGAAGCTACAGTGTTCATTATTTCACACTGAGATTTTTTTTTTCATCTTTAATTAATCTGTATGTCACTGGAATACGTCAACTCTACTCTGAGTTGGAATATTTTTCAGGCTAAATCAGCAATATTGTCATATGCTTAAATAGTTTTATTTTTACATTTCAGAAATGTATACATTATCATTTGATAAAATTAACAATCCTGTAATTCTAACTGAAGCAAAGCTACAATACATACGGTTATTTCTTTGAAGTCCATGGAGTCAAGATATTATCGTGGATATTTATCTTTATCTTTCTGGCAAACTGGTGAGACTGAAGAGGAGGAGAAAGAAAACAGGGAAAGCCAAATCTAGACTTATCAAACTTCGCAGCAAAACTTCCTTTCACGATTGGGACCAAAGTTTCATGAAAGGTTCTAGCAACATTATTAATAACTGGATATTATTCCTTTTCATACTGTTTCTATGCAAAACTACTATACCACCTTGATTCTGTCAGCTTCTGCTTTCTCTTGTCTTTGATACCCTAATGATTTATGGAACACACTTGAATTTAAATTCATGTACAGTCAAGTTGAATTGATTTATTTTACTATATGAGTAATAAGCTTGTCCCACATATTCTTCAACATGAGATCTTTGTGTATTTTAAATGTACACAACTAATACAGGAATGTACTTAAAACCAAACAAAAATTCTGATACAAGAAAACATTCCTATCCATAAAAACATACAGTTACATATACCTAGGACTCACTGAATTTATAAAATTGGATAACATGTTTAAATATATGCTTCATTCCACGTTTTAATAGGGATGGTCTTAAACACATACGTAAGTGTTTTCTCTAGCTGAGTCCCAACAGAGTATAAATTAAAGTGTGTAGGTAATAGACTTTCTAATGCTATTTCTAAATTGTGTGTCTCGGTGTTTACATGATTCCCTGTTAAGACAAGTCTCAAGTGCAAGCCAGGTTTCCCTTTCCTCCGTTTCTTGCTTTCCATTGGAAGGAAATGCATAGGAAGATCAAAGGACAGCTAAGGCATGTCAGTCTAGGTGGTAGAGTGTGTCAAGGAGCACATCTATCTATCTTGTGGCTGTATGGAGTAAGATTGTTCAGGTGTTCATCCACAAAAGTATATGATGAATTTACTAACCCAGAAATATCCGCACTGTTACTTTTGTGGAAATGTGAAGGAAAGTATGACTTCAGAAGATACTAAAGAAGTACATGGTTGGATAATGAGTAATTATAGTGCTGAAATTGTTCAGAATAAAAGCTTTTTGTGAATTCCATCGTGAACATCTAGAAATTCTGTTTTATGATTAAAGATTGAGATAACCAAACCAAAATGAATCTACTGGTATTTATTAATCCTCATTCAGTAAGCCTTTTCCATCATTCTCCAGATACTTTTGTGTGTCTCTTTTCAGAGCCCTTACTGCAGTATAAATGGAATTGAAGTTTAGTTATGTGAAGTCACTTTGCATTCATTTTCTGTGATGACACTATTTACACTGTTTATTATTTGTCTCTTGTTAATTTGCATCCCTTCTCAGCATTTCTACAGATGAAGTAATTTAGTGCAGTAACTGACACAGAAGTTGGCCTTTACAGGGTGTATTGTGCATGCAAAGCCAAGCCTGCTGGTTCAGAGAGTGCTAGGAGATTGAGATGTGAACAGCCCAAAGCCCACATTTTATCTAGAGTCCTTCTGTCAGGCACAATCACATCAGTCAGATCATTACCAGTATATTAATGTATGTAGCAAGCCAGCTAATAGATCTTAAATGTCTTCCTTTATCATTAGAGCTTTGTACCCTATGTAACATGCACGTCCTTTCCAGCAGGAAGAAGCATGTTACAAGAGACATGAATCTTTTCATGTCAATAAAATTAAGGAATTTGCATTATAATCTCAGTTTTGACACTGGCTTTCTTATGGTTTTGGCATACTATTTATTTTGACTTCTTGTTGCCTTTCACAATTATCTGCATCACAATTAGATATCAGAGCAGAAACACATCAGGGCTTTGACTGGGAAAAGCGTGTGCTTTGTTATGGTAGATCTCTTTTTGGTCTTTGATATCTAGTGTTGACAAGGATGCAAGTTATTTTGGAGTAAATGAGGTTTCACTTTGTCCCTTTATCATGATGACTTCTAGTTGACTTTTTGTTTTTTTCAGCATTTATGTGACTCAGAATGAAGCAGCTGAGATTCACTAGGGCAAGCAGAAGTCCCCTTTGTTCCCTGTTGCTCTGATGAAGCAGGGCACTGTTCCTTTGCCTTGTAAGGACACACTTTAGTGTTTACAAGAAACTTCCCGAGATGAGGAAACTTTTAAGTCACTCTTGATATCCTGTCACTGGAGAAAAAGGGAGTAGTGACAGCCTATGATTTGTCTCAAGACAAGAAATAACCTTTGAATAATTGGTCTCATTAGACAGAGACTTGTTGTTATGGTAATATTATCATCCCGGTTGATGCAGAAAACTGAACGGGGTCATAAAACAACAATTACAAGACGTGTCAGAGTGAAAGAATTGGGTAAGAAGTAGTCTTTCAGGAAGTGACTGTTGGCAGGTTTCCCAGGAAGCTTCTAACCCAGAGATGCCTGATTCACCTAATCCCTTGCTGCAGCCCACATAGCACAACAATAATTGCCTGCTTACTGAATGAGGATCTTGAGATCAAGACCATTCACCGAATCCTGAATGCTCCCTATTCAGCTAGGAGATTGTTTTCTCTCCCTGGCCCATTCAGGGACAGGTTGACTTTATCCTATAGGCCCTTAGGGCTCCGATTATGATACTGAAACCTTTAAAAATGTTCAGAAGTTTGTGAATGATGTGATTATACTGTGTATATGCAGTACATGGCATCTTCAGAAAGATGGGAAGGGAAGATTTTGAAGTTGGTGCTTTTGAAAAGCTCAACAGAAACAGTGAAAAGCAGGAAAGGTTTTTAAAAACAGGTGGAAGATTAGGGCTGTTGTTAGTGTGGAATAATCCTTCGCTGTGCTAAGGTGAACTTTATTAAATCAGATTTGTTGTTTTTTAACCTCATTTAATGAGGAAAGAGAAAGCTTAATAAAAAAAAAAACAACAGAAAGATTTAACTGTGGGGAGTAAAATTTAACTGTAAGATAAATAATATCAATGGATTGCTTGGGTATTTATGAAGTCAAAATTCTCTCTATCCTCTTACCTGTTACTTAGCCCATGAACTTTCTCATGTCTTATCTACAGTATCAAGACATACAAGATTTAGCAGTTGTTATGCATTATAGGTTGCAGGTAGATCACCAGCTGCCTTGCTAAAGTCCTGGACATGAGGCAGCCCAATTTCTGTGCTGATACTGTGCAGAACCTTTCGTTCACATGGAAAGAGAAAGAGTAGTCCAGTGACTGGAGTTCTGGACAAGGACAAGAGAAAGCTGCCACTGACCTCTTGTGGGAATTAGACAAATCTAGGAGATTTCTGGTTAGCTGCATATACAGAAGTGTAATATTTGAACACTTCACATTGTCCTTTAGTCCTGAAGAGCTTGTCCTGAAAATAATGTCTGCCTTTTTTTTTTTTCCACCTCTGATAGAGGTCTTTAAACCTTGCCTTGGTATAATCTTTAATGTGTTCATCCTTGAAGTGCTGCTGTGAAATATAGAAGCACTGCTTACCCATTTCAGAGGTGAAAACAGACTTGAGGCCTATTCAGAAAGATTAATTTTGGCTAGAGAAGTTTAACTATCTAAGCAATCTCTGGAGGCCTGCCTTTTTGGAAAGAGAGAGGCTTCTCCAGTGGTCATTTTACAGGAAAGCCTACCTTAGCCACTCATCCATCTTCTGGAAGTATCCATCTTTCATTCTCCATTGACTATAGTTATTTTTAGATTCTGTGAAGTGAGGTTAAGAGGACTTTTACATTTCATACACTGTGTTGGGAAAAAAGGATAAAGATTGCATGGTGCTCAAATATTTTGTTTCAAAGGTCTTTGATGTTTAGGGCCTCTAGAGCATTTGTGTGATGAAGTTACATGAGGACCTTCTTCACTTATTAATCATGGTACGGGGTCTCACTGTACAGCATGCCAGTCCACAGGAGTGGAAACTCTGTCTAAGCTGAAGTTTGTTGAATGGTCTTGCTTCAGCCCTTTAATGAGCTCTTTTACATACTGTTGCAAGTGGCTATAAAAGAAGCAGGTGTAAGTATTGTGTGGCAGTTTAGAGATCTCATAGGTACTTTTTGAAAAGGTAGAAGTGAACTAGCATTTCATTGGTTGTCACAATATCTCATAAATCTCAGTGCATCAGTGTTAATGCTGAAGTACCTGAAAGCGTACAGCTGGATCCCAGCTGTACAGCCAGGTTTATAAGTAGCCAAAATTAAGAAGCAGCAGTCACTCTTCATTATGGCAGGGACCAGCAGCATTCTCAGGGTTTGTGAAGGCCTAAATGCTACATAAAATGTTTTTCTGCCCTTCAGTGAACAAGAAAATGTTTCTAAAGTTTAAAAACTCGGTTAGCTCAACTTCAGAACATCCTTCTTAGGCTAACAGAACCTGATGCTCAAGATCACTAGCACAGCCGTCATACCTAGCTTCATGCCCTGGGTTTGTTGCCATTCAAAAGATACGACGATTTGCACTAACAGAGTCAGTATAACAATTTTAATGCTCTTAGCTGACTACCGTTTCCTCATTTTGTTAAAAAATACTGTAATAAAATTGTTATGACTAGCATGTGAGGAAGTGAAGTAATAGAACTGCTGTGTGGCTATTCTTCCTTGTCTGAGCCTTCATCATGAAGTAGGATGTTTAAAATGAAGCGATTAGGCCACTTGATCTGAAAACTGACTAGAGCTGTTGGTTCCTATGCAACTGCTATTTCATGTTACAAACTATATTCAGATTCCACCATGCTTAAATATGTATAGAATACCTGATCTCGGTGTGCAAGGCACAGGTTATTTTTCTACAAAGAACTAATTTTTCAGTTCAAGAACATTCAGGGTATATTGATTTTAGTAAATTAAACAGTGCCAGGGAACATAGGCATGTGTCAGAGCTTCACTGTCTGTATTGTCACACTTTTAAAAATCTTCTGCTTGATTTTGGCCCGAGCTCACTGCCACTTTGCGAACAGGAGCTAGGTGCGATTCATGAGTCAGCATTGGTCAGGGAGCCTTCCCAATACGCAGTCTGAATGCAGCCTGTTTTGGTGGGGAAGACAGTTTAATGGTGTGGACATGAGCCATTCCATGCCAGCTGGCCTGTGGGCCAACAAGCAAGCTTGTGCATGTTAATTTACTACCATAGCCAAGACCTACTTTTAGAAAAAGCTTTTTTTCTTTTTTGTAAAATTAATTGTAATGGGATTGTTTCAAATTTTCGTTTCAAAATGAGAAGTCAAGACCCGTGTTTTAAAAATGGCAAAATGAGAAGTTTCAGCATTGATACACAACCGATATTTGTTCTTTGCTGAAATGACTCAATTCATTTGTATACAAATAAAAACTCTTTTTCTTTGAAATTGTTTGGAAAAAAAAAGTTTTTTCCAGTTTTAGAGCTTAATGTTCTTACAAAGTGTTGAGTATCCTCAACTCCCACGGTAGTCAGATAGGATTCATGTGCTCAGGCTCTAACTGGAGGGCTCTATTTTGAGATGTACAGCAATAATATATGTATGAAAGAATTGACCTAGACAAGCACAGATATGCAGGTAGGAAGTACAATATCTGCCAGTACTGAACATACAATATTTTTCTGTTGGCAAATGGCAACTAGCTAACAAAAATTGCATATTATCCAGAACTCACAGTGAAGACATTTGGGGTTACAGGTGCTAATTATAGTCTTTGCCAATTAAGGTACTTATGTATTTGCATATCGCTACAGTCTGTGAGTCCTTGTGACTAGACATATAAGAAAGAAACAATCCTTCCTGTTTGTAATTTGCTGTATGGAGTGGTGAGAAAAGAATTAAATTTTTCAGTGGTTTTCTGTAACATTGATCATTAGTAAAATGACAAATTCAGAAAGATATTAATAATCTGATGAAATAATAGATACATTGCGGGGAAGATACGGAAACTGGACTACTGAAAAAACTGGAGAACATGACAGAAATAGAGGTTACATCTGGTTAACCCAATGTCTGGGAAGGGGAATGACATTAAAATTAGTGGAATCGTGCCAATACTGCTTAGGTAGGGCACAAGGATACAGCCACTGGAATTGGTACTTCTTGGCAATTGATGATGATAACTCATGACTTGAAACACAGCCTCAGCATGTACAGCATGTACACAAGTATGTGCAGACATCAGGATCTGAAATGTGACCCTACTTTTGTGAAGTCAGAATAGGAAGTCTGTCTCTGCCCAAAAAAATGCTTCTTTCTGTCAGGCAAGAGTTGACAGAAAGATGAAGATGGTAGATGCAGATGTAAGGTAAGGTGAAACTCCACTAATTTATATTTTTATAACAAAGAAGAGTACATCCCTTTGCTCTTAGGATTTTAGGATTTTTAGTGAGCCAGATCCTAGAGTGTGGCAGAACCTCCATCTCCAGGGAGCGGAGCAGAGTCCTAAATATAGCTCAGTCTGGAAAGTATTTGGGTGGCACTGGCGTTGGGAATGTTTTATGAGGTTTCCACATATAAATAAAAGATGAATGCAATTAGTGCTCACCATAGGATATTTCCTTCTATGTGACCCAAATTTATTTTTTCTATGGTTTTCAGCAGGAGATGTGTCATCAAATGCCTTTTGAATATCAAACAGTTTGAATGAGTTGCCATAATCAGCTCCATAACCTTTTATAGCCATCTTTGTGTGTGAAAATTTTCCCTTTGAAATCCATATTGGCTATTCTCTTTCAGGTTATTACTTCAAATATGGTCTGCAACTTACTTTTAATTAGTGATTCCATCTTTTTTGTAAGCTACAGATGAACAGTGCTGTTTTGCTGTCTCCAGGTCAGGACTGCATGCACTTTATAAACTCTGAGGCCTCATCTTTGTACTTTTGGACTCCTCGCACTTTATTTGTGCTAGTGATTTTTTCATGATTACTGCCACAACCTCTGAATTCACCCTGGTCTGAATTTTGACTGTCAGAATAACTTAAAGCCTGATGCTCTTGGGAGTTAGATCTGCTCAATACCTCTGGTGGTCACACTTCATTTTCTTCAACACTCTAGAATAAGATCAGCAGAGTTTTCAGCATTATTAAACTACCTATGTAAATTAATATTTTTGCTCCTGTTGATCATAAGATCATTGGCATCAGTATTTGTTTAGAATACCGAGGGGTAATGGGGGTAATTTGGTGGGATACTATTCTTCAGTCAATCAGTTTCAAAAAATAGTCTACTATCACCCTTCCAGAAGTTTCAAAAGCCCCATTAATGGTATAGTGCATGGAGTAAAGGACATTTGTTTGCATCAGAAGGGACACTGACTTGAAAAGAGCCTGTCTTCCAATACAATTGCAAAGCTACTATCCTTGTTCGTTCAGAATTTCCCTCTTCTTGATGCTAATTCCCTACTTGAAACAATAATTACCTGTTTCTGGTATTGCCACCTCAGAAATCTGAAGTTATTGTGAGGAAGAAATAATAGAGGCAAGGGAACTTTATATTAGGGAATAAAAAAAATGTTTGTGGTTTTATATTAACACATAATATATTGAAGACAGAAATAGCAAGTCAAAGCTCAAGCTATCACACAAAAAAATAAAGCAAGATATGAATGCTCAAGATACGAAAATTTTTGAGATTATTTTTCCAGTATATTTATTTCTATGTGCCTTGCATTCCCAGGGGCAATTTGAGTTTGGAAACAGAATTTATGAAGTCCCTTGAGAGTGTCTGTTCCATGCAGTATTTCCAGCCTGACCAGAAATACATTTCCTCAAAGATCTGGAGAGAAAATCTGTTATTTTTTTAACTCAAAAGCTACTCTAATCAGAGAAACCCCTCTGTTTTGTTAGTAAGGTGGTCCAGTCAATCAAGGTTTGCTAACTTATGGTAGGATTTGGACCTTTTTTGGTACCAGGAAAATTTTTAATGGGTCTCAGCCCTATCCTTTCCAGCAGTTGATGATTAGTTTTAGTTCTGATAAACTTGTGAAGTTTTACAGTTCTGTAAATTAAACTGATTTTTTTGAGTATTTCCCATTGTGCTAGACTCTTCACTGTGGTTCCTCTCAAATGCATTCAATGCAAATGCTTGATACTTAACACCTTGATACAGTGTTCACAGAATCACAGAATTCAATAGTTTATGTGACTGAGTGTCTCTGGTTTTTGCTAAGGTGACTGAGAGAACATATATTCAAGTGGGGACATGCTGTACTCTGTGCTAATTCAGCAGATGTATGCATCCTAGTTGAACAATGTGGATCAACCCATAATATACAGCCAGAGCGTATGGCAAGAAAAAAGAAAGAAGAAAAAAGAAGAATGTGTCATGGAAAATATACACGTCTCCCCTTGTTTCCCTCTATATTCTTAAAATTTTCTCTGTAACATCAAAATTAAGGACTGAGATACTCGACTAAGCTATAACATGTCAGTTGACCAATTGTAAGAGATAATATGTATGCTTTTAGCCTGTAGCAGAGGAAGAAATTCAGTGTGATACATTTTACCTCGCAGTCCATTACTGCAATTAACCAAGAACCTGCAATAGATCAGTCTTGCGTGCAAGCTCTAGTCCAGCTTGATGTCCTTAGGTGCAAACTGAATGCTTATAGAAAATGTGTATAAATCTCTAGTGCCCATAAATAAGCTCTGAATTCACCATACTCTTCACCATACTCTTATGGCTAAATTCTGGCAAATTAAAACCCAGCTGGTTGTTACCACTTTTTAAAAAATTTTTTTGTCCATCAGTGTTTTGCAGTTGCAAAATCAAATTATGTATATGGTACTCTATAAATGGAACAATATTGTAGCCCTTGCTTTTGAGGAGCTTCTCTGATAAAGTAGACAAAAACTCAGTGAGGTAAACAGGCAGGAGGCACAAAGTCACGAGAGGGTGGCTCTGAACGGTTTGATAAGCACTGGCCAAAACAGACCAAAGCTTAGCCGTGCTGTTCTAGACATTGCAGTAAAAGAAAGTGCGACTGAGATTTTTGAAGGGAAAAAATAGGATTGTTTTTGCATAAATTAGAAGATACGCAGGTACACTGCTGCTTGAGAGAATGGGTAGCAGACAAGATTACACAGATACTATCTTATTTTACATGATACAACCTATCATGTGTGTGTCACTGTATTCTATAGCCCAATTATATATAGGAAGAGTAGCTGGGTGCTGCTGTCCCCCTGTGTGGTTTTTGGAAGGCGAATTTTCAGTTTTACAGAAGGAAAATACAGTGTTACAGTGTTCTTTGTCTAAGAAACAGTCTTCATAGAAACTTTCTTTAGCAGGTGTAAGAAGTGCAATAGAAATCTGTCATACTGCTTCAGATTTCCACTAATTGTTGTGCTACAGCAGTGGAACAGTTCAGTGTTCATGACTGGAAATAGTATTGTCCGATTAATAATCTCAGTAGTTATGATCTTCAAAAATCCCTGAAGCTGTCTGAAAACCAAGGAGAAAATAATTCTTTCTGTAGTGTGGAATAAAAAGAACTTGAACAGGGGAAATGAAAAAACTTTATATAAAGTAGAATCATCATCAAGTGAAGAAAGAATGATTTTTTATTTGATTTTGCATTTGATTGCATTGTATATCTCAGTCACCAAAAAAAAGGTTTCTGGGTATCCACCGTGTCTTCTTGTTTTTAAGAAAAGGCAAGAGAGTCGTGGCTTGATGCGATTGAACCCAGATGAAAAATCCCAGGTATTTAGACAGAGTAGAAGCCAGATTGGGACGTACTTTTGCTTTTCATGGAAACAGAAGAGAAACAGGTTATTCAAACTATGACTTGCTGAGACAAACTGGAGGAGTGCACGTTGCAGAAATAATCACTGAATAAGCATAAAACATGTAGGTTGTAAAGTTTCTTTGGAGTTAAAATGAATGGACCTGCAAGGTGTCCTTCCATAGCACCAATTCTAGCTGGAAGTGCTTGTAGCTCACTGTGAATTTTAATTTTCTGACAGAGTGGCACAATAATTTTATCTTGATCTTTCAAAAATAAAACTCGATTTTATATTGAGACGATTGAGACTTTTTCAGTTGAGTGAGATTTTAGCTCAACTTTGGAGCAGCAAGTGATAACAGTTCCACAATCAGTTGTGGTTGTCTTCATTGAATGCAACATTATTAATTTAATATGATTTATCCAGTTTACCTGTAACATCTTGAATTGTGGTCCTGCCCTAAAAATGCCTGTGATTCTCTTTCATTTCATTAGGCGATGTTGACAACTTTTGAGAAAAGGTTTTTTTGGGGGTGGGGAAAAGCATTTTTTGACAAATGCTTTGTGGAAATACTGTCAAGCACTGATGCTTCACTCTATTGTGGATGAAGCTGGAATTTTAGGCAGGGGATTCCCGCTGTATTGTTTTTTTATCAGTAAAAAGCATTAAACGCTTGTAAGCTTATGGCTTTTTAAAACAAGCTGCTGGTACCGGCTCTAGGTTCAGATTCCCCGTCGGCTCTAATACAGAGATTGCTTTTTCATTTGACTCTGCTTGAAATAGCTGCGTACAGTGCTGGTGAGTAGTACTTTCCGACTTGTTAGACACGACCGTAACTACTTTATGTCGGTGGTAGTCCTCGTAAAATAACCCACCAGGCTGCCCAAAACCTGCTTTCAAAGTCGCTTCCCAAGCCTACTTTTTTTCTCAGGTCTTTATGAAATAATCAAACCCAGCTGTACCTAGAACTGATGAAAGAAAGAAATTTTAAGTAATTTGCCAGTCTTATAAGACACATCGTGTATAACGTGTATAAATAATGATGACTATTCAGTGATATGATACTGTGATGTCAAAGCACCTCAAAATATTTTTAGATGAAAAATACATAGATTCTGCTTTTTGGATGTATAACTGAGTGAATGTAATAATGCCTATTTTGCAGCAATGAAATTTGTGTCATCTTTCCACTCATTAAATATGGTATTCCAGCTAGTAGGATTTTGAGTAACTTTTTTAGTGTCATTTGATAAGCAGAGATCCAAGCAGACTAAAAGACACATGAACTCTTTTACAGTTTTCAGTACTTCCTCTAAAAATACATAGAGAATTTCACAGCTCTGGGCATTTGTGTTCTTATGTACTTCCAGCATCCCACTGAGATTTCCAGTGTAAGTTAGAATCATGAGTCTGAATGGCGTAGCTGAAATGGCATTTGATATGTTTATTTTAAAGTGCAGTAATTTGGTGCACTTCTCTATGTTTCTGCAAGTTTTCTTCGGCAAGTCTGCAATTTTCCTTCCCTAATATAATTCCTTTTCCATGTAAACTCTACAATCTCTTTAAAGAATAATTTTTCTGTGAGCTTTTAAGAGAACTACTACACAACAACATTAAAGTGTAGTCCTTCTATTTATTTTAATAAATGCCAAGAAATTAAGGTCTAATTTTTCCTACATCAGTTTTTTTTTTTTATCCAATTTATGGAAATTACGAATTTATATTATTATCTATGTTTATGCCACTTAAGACTGGATTCATGTTAGTGCTATATTATAGTCAAACTAATTTTTTACTGTTTAAAAAAATACAGGTGAGCTCAGAAGGGCTCATTTTTGAAGCTCAGCAAGGACTGAGCATCCCCGATTTCCCTTTTTTTTTAAAATGAGGTTTTTCTTTTAATTTTGTCTTCTCATTTGCTCTCTCTGTACATTTAACTTTGGAAAGGTTCATTGGTAACATTTTTTTCCAGTAGCAAGTTCCAGACTAATTGGGTAGCTGCTGAGAAAGTTCTGTGTGCTACATTCATTAATTTTTTTCTGAGAAATAGTATGATCATTTTCATTCTGGGATGTAACATGTTGTGCAGTTGTATGGAAACATCAGTTGTTAACTGTGCCATTCACAGTCTGGAATGGCTCTAGGAGGGCACAGTTTAGCAGCTTCTCTATCAAAGAAGACAATATCTTTGTTTCTTCCCCTGCTAGGGTGTTGATTCATTAGAAGTCTTTGTGCCAGAGCCTGTATGCATCTGCCTGTTTTCTGACACAAACACCAGAGTTTCCTTCCTTCCTTCCTTCCTTCCTTCCTTCCTTCCTTCCTTCCTTCCTTCCTTCCTTCCTTCCTTCCTTCCTTCCTTCCTTCCTTCCTTCCTTCCTTCCTTCCTTCCTTCCTCCCTTCCTCCCTTCCTCCCTTCCTCCCTTCCTCCCTTCCTCCCTTCCTCCCTTCCTCCCTTCCTCCCTTCCCTCCTCCCTTCCCTCCTTCCCTCCTTCCTTCCCTCCCTCCCTCCCTCCCTCCTTCCTTCCCTCCTTCCCTCCCTCCCTTCCTCCCTCCCTCCCTCCTTCCCTCTTTCCCTTCTTCCCTCCTTCCTTCCCTCCTTCCCTCCTTCCCTCCTTCCTTCCTTTCCTCCTTCCTTCCTTCCTTCCTTCCTTCCTTCCTTCCTTCCTTCCTTCCTTCCTTCCTTCCTTCCTTCCTTCCTTCCTTCCATCCGTCCTTCCATCAAAGGACATCAGAGAACCATAAGTATCATTGAGGACCATGGAGAAAGAAATGCATGCATGAGTACCAGTATCACAAGTTCTGATGAATGCATGCAATTTGAATATATCTAGATTTATGTGACTCAGGACAGTGTCTTTCAGTAGGACTGAGTTACAGGAGAGGATAAAATGGCGCTGGGGTTCCTGAGATGCACGATCAGAAAATAGTGGTCAAATGTTCTTTCTTTGGGTCTGAAGAGTCACTGATCTCATTTTGTGATTGATAGACCTGAGAAGAATAATTTTGGTGAGAAAGTATACACTAAGAACTCCTATAGTGGGATATGTGAAATGCCATTGTGGTGCTCTAGCACATCTGGTAGGCACAGAGAAGGTTTCTAACAATCTGGAAGAGTCTTTTTTCTACCAGTTGCCAATACATAATTTCTACCACCTGATACATACTTCTGAACTTGAACTGGTAGATTAAGTGTTTTAAAACTTAAAATTAAAGCATAATGAGATAAACAAACTGCTATCATATATATATAGCATGTATCTTGAGATATATTACCAATGCACTGTCTTGTCTCATCTGACATAAATCTGTCATTGATTTTGCTTTCTTGTATTATTTCTAGTACCAACTGCAGTTAACATGCCTTCCATCAACACTACATTCCACCACATTTGTTCACTTCTGTCATAAAAACCTGAACAGCAGAAGAGCACTAAGAATTAGAAATAAAATTAATTGAAATTAATATAAATTAAGAAGTTAGAAATATTCTTAGCCATTTTCATCCAAGAGGCAGAAAGAAATGTCTTAAGTCCTGTTCCCCAGTGAGTACAGAAATGTAGTCAGTAAATTCCTGTTCTAGCTGTTCTTAACACCATCATAAATGGTGGGACTTTTTTGGATCTTACATGTATATTATAAAACAAGACAGAGGAGGTTATGCAAGTCAAGTAACAGAAAGCTGTAAAAATCTTGGCACAGAAACTCACAAGGATTTCAGTCAGAGGAGCCAGAGTCTGAACAAATATTTAAGCTAGAAATTCATAGATTTAGGGGGACTAATAAATAGGTTGAAGGCCAAGTGGTTATCATACCAACTGTATAAAAATTAAAGATGGGCAGCTTCATCTCTCAAATTCTTGGTGACTACATCACACCTTACCGTGTTCATATATCCATACGCCTTCTCTCTGTGCATTGTTTTTCAGCATGCAAAATATTTTGTATTTTTACTCTCATTACCCAATGAGGAAAAGTGTTTAAAAAGAAAGAAAAAAACCCAAACCCAACCACACAGGTTTATACTCAAGAGTTTATTTCAGCTCAATTTAATGCCAAAGATGGTACCATGAAGTAACCGGGGAGAATGCACTGAAGCTCAAATTTGCAATAAACGGAAAAATTTAAATGATAGGAGATTGCATTTTACTTTTACTGAGAGCAACAAAGGAAAATTAAAGGGTTATGTGAAAAACCAATGAGCATGTGTCTGTGTGAGTTAGCCTCTGCCTGTGCACATCCTTTGAGACAACCTGCCCCTGGGCACAAAAAAAAGCTGCATTTGCGGCAGGCATGTGAGAAAATATTTTCCATTTAGAAATTCATCAGCAGAAAGTAATAGAACATTATATAGTCAGATAATTTTAGAAACTGTTGATAATTTAGTGATTATTTACTTTCTTATGCTGGCTGAATTTTGTTCACCAAAGATCTATTAGAAATTATTAGTTCACTCTAATTTACTACTTTAGTGGTCACAACTATTTTCCCCATTCTTTATATTACATCTCAATGATTATGAGTAATTAACTTGTAAATATGTTATCAGTAATTAGTTTTGCTGAAAATTGAGATATCACAGAATAATATCCAGCAATTCTGGATGATGATCTCAGCATTTTCAGAACTGTTAGTTCGTCATCTTTCCCTCCACAACTGTGTTCTTATATCTGTTCTGGTGAGATAAGGAGAAGACTAAAGAACATGGAGATTAAGAGCAAAAACTGAGAAACAAGCTTCTTCCCATGGGCTCCTTGCCTCAAAACCACTTTTCCAGCTGATTTACCCAACATTCACCTGCATCTCTGACTGCGGGGCTTTGCGACGCTCCATGTGTCATTGTATTTGTTTTCACATTATCTCACAAGAAAAAGGTGTACGTTGGCAAATTTTATGTCAATCGCTGTAAACTTCACGGTGGCTTGGCAGGGGCCTGTGCAAAACATGACCAGTGAGGAGGATGGCATCGCTGACAAACTGTTATGGCCATATGGGGTCTTCTGGGGGAATGAATGCGAGAGCAGGTGTGCTGCGGCAAACACTTAAAAACTGATCAGGCTAGTTTTGTGGGTGACTGGAGGAAAGCAAACAGTGGTTTTGTCTCTGCATGTGTTTGGCTGTGTGTTGCAGAAAACGGGGTGATTAAATTATGGTACTGTTCAGGCAAGCTGGGTTTCTTAGATGCCCAAGAAGAGATTGGTAGCAGATTGCTATTATAAAAGCTGCTCCTAAAATCAATTCGATTAACGTGGAAAGCTGGTAGTAAAGGGATGTAAGCCCTTTCTCCCAAAAGCTGTGAGAGAAAAAGCTTGGGGACAGCTATGCTTCTGCAGGTGTCCATCTGAGCGAAGGTAAGGGAAATTGAATTTGGAATTGGGTGCAGGAAACAAGGGCTGGGGTTCAGTGTGGTTTCTGAGTATTTTGCAGAAAAGCTAGCAACCAGTGGCTCTTAGAATCACGGAATCACGGAATCATGGAATCTTCAGAGTTGGAAGGGACCTCTAGAGATCATCTAGTCCAACTCCCCTGCTAGAGCAGGATTGCCTAGAGCACATCCCTCAGGGCTGCATCCAGGCGGGTCTTGAAAATCTCCAGAGAAGGGGACTCCACAACCTCCCTGGGCAGCCTGTTCCAGTGCTCTGTCACCCTCACCGTAAAGAAGTTTTTCCATGTATTTGAACGGAACTTGCTATGTTCTAGCTTGTGCCCATTGCCCCTTGTCCTGTCACTGGGAACCATTGAAAAGAGCCTGGCTCCGTCCTCCTTAAACCCACCCTTTAGATACTTGTAAACATTAATCAGGTCCCCCCTCAACCTTCTCTTCTCCAGGCTAAAGAGTCCCAGCTCTTTCAGCCTTTCCTCATAAGGGAGGTGCTCCAGTCCCATAATCATCTTGGTTGCCCTAAAGAAGAAGACTTCTTGAGATCAGATGGAAGGTGACAGCCTGGATTTGGGAGGGCGTGACAAAAGGCCTCTTGGGAGTTTGAGCCTGTGCATCTTTGGAGAATATTGAGATTCTTGTTCAACAGATGCCAGAGAGGCCCGAGGCAGCTGTAGCTGTGATTGAAGACCCCTCCCAGAGCTGGTCTGAACTCCGACGGGGTTGCGGGAGTAGCGGAAGTGAGCCTGAGTTATGTGACATGTGACAGTTTGCAGATCTGGGTGAAGTGACATTGTTTGATAGCTGAAATAATAAAGCGGGTTCCAACAATGTTTACAGGTAGATTGTGGAGCCAACATAGCCAATTCCCCTGCCTTGCCTGGAATACTTCTTGTACTCAATGGGATTTATATTAGATGAGATTTCAGACATAAATGCCCAGATGATTTTTATTACCAATTTAAAGAATGTTTTCTGAAATTGCTGAAATCCTGATGGCCTCTGAATATTTTGGAGGCTACAAAGATGCTGGGATATTCAACTTCACAACTACTGTTGAACCTGTCAAAATCAACGGCGATGTTTTTCGGATTGGTGTTTTTTGCCCTTGTCTAAAAGTTCTACAAGTGAAAGTTATATTTGAGTTCCAAAAACTCTGAAAGTAATATTCTTCTGAATGTTTAATTTGCACTTGTTGCTGTCTTGTCTCTGTCTATACTTAATCTGCTCCAGCTTCCTTTAAAAATAAATTCCTTTTAAAATATTCCTTTTATGTCAGAAAGATCTTGGAGAGAAAAAATCTTGTAACAGGGTTGAGAGTTAGTTCTACACAAAACTCTTTCAGAAGCTTTATATTTTGGAAATCAGTGTCTGGGACTGGAACTCCAAAAGCAATCCGCAGCATTTAAAAATAAATCCAGTTAATAGCAGTAGCTGCCAGACCTGGGAAGGGTATTTTGCACAGGAAATGTGTGCCAGGAATGTTCAGGTTGGTGTCCATCTAGATTAGTTTCCTCTTCTTATCAGACAGAGACTTCTGCATCACAAATAAATATCCATACAGAAATTTTAAACATAGAGCTGAATCTTGTAAGATGCTAAACATTTTTGTACCGTCTGAGAAAAACATTTTGTAACACACATACTTAGCTTCAGCGCTATGAAGATCAGGACCACAAGTCAGCACCATGCAGGATCAGTCCTTGTGTTTGCATAGAGCATTCCTGAGCAATTCAAACAACTAAAACATTGATGACAGCCTGCAGAAAGCCTGTTAGAAATACCCCCAAAGCCAATAACCGGCCACATCTGTTCATGTATCCTATCTTCTAAGGGTTCCTGGTACCATTAATGAAAAAGTGATTAGGACAAAAACATGAGCCCCATGTTCAAATGTATGCTGCACCCTTGGTGTGCTGCAGATTTTTAATGCTGCAGGTCTGAATTACTGTGGGAAAACCGCTTTCAAAAAGACAGCTAGGTACTTGCAGTCTTTTAAGTTTCCAGACCCTCAAGCCTCTTCCCCTCTGTGAAAGTAATTCCTTAGAAAATGACAACCAGAAAGGGTTCTGAAATGCTCAGGAACAACTGTAGTAAGGATTATCTCAGTCCACTCTGATATGTTTCAAAACAAAACCGTATGTAATATGGGAATAATTTAGATACACACCAAAAAGTTTCATCTTAATGCAATGCGTACTGAAGTGTCTGTGCCTGTGAATTCAGTTTTGCCTGACTGAAAACTGCTGGCTGCTCTGAAGTCTTCTCTAGTAATTTGTGTTTTATTTACTTAGAGGCTCAGAAGATTTTTCCATCCTCTGGACACTGAGGGCTTCAGAGCAAAATTTACTTTTCAAAATATGGTTATGAGGAAGATGTGGTTGAAAATAATGAGAAATTAATTAAATGGGAAGCTCATTTTAAAGATAAGAGAATGTGTACCTGACTAAATATGTACTGTAAATAATTAATCCTATATCTATTGCATAAATAATAATGTATATCCGTCTCAGCTAGCCTGAGGGTTCTGTAAGTGTTATGCTGTGTGTGTATCCCATAGCGGCAGGAGAAATCAGCAAAGGTTTCGCATTTCATTAAACCTTGAGACAATTTAGTAGATTTCAGGCCTGCTGGGATTAGAGGTTGGCCTTACATGACTTTCTCAGATGAGATGTAGTGTAAACACTTTTCTTTGGCTGCAGTTTTCAAAATGTTTTACATGATACCAAATATTCATGTTTGGATGAGCAGGCGGCTGGCAACTCATGTATGCTTTGAGCAAATGAACTACAAGGCATCATCAACCCTGCTGTATACTGATAGAGGCCAAATGTAATAATGGTAATATTCTGAGGAAAGTAAAAACGTTTTTGTTTTGTTTGCTTCTGTCCATCCAAGATGCTGTAGATAGTGTGTCCTGCATTTAGGCAGTTGATGAAATAATTCATGTAATAGATGTGCTGCAAATCTCTCAAGCACTGTAAGATCTAGAATATAGTGTCCTCATTTCACTCTCTTTTACTTACTTGTACATGTAATCAGTAGAACTTTATACATTTTTTATTATCCTGTATTAGGAGGATCTGCCATGTGACGAACAGCTGAACAAGATCAGTAACTCAGGATTAGTGTGGGTATTTTCTTTGATTATTTAATAAAGAAGGTAATAATCAAAGATATCTTTTTTCCCAGAAGCAATAAAAATACAGTAGCAACTCATACAACATTCTATTTTTATAGCAGACAAATGTAGAGGCAACTTTACTACAGCTTCTGAATACGCTTGAACTAAAATCTTTAGTTACCTATTTTCTTCAGTTTCTCACTCACTCAAAGCCATAGCTTTGAGTTTCCATGTCTGGGGATGTCCACAGCGCTAATGGTATTCAGCACTGAATAAAGCTAAGATCCTCTTGATGTCTGTCTTGTACGTGGTTGTAACTGTTTTGTTCATTCTAAATAAATGGTTCTGTAACTAAGAAATAAATTTTAAATTCTGCTGGTACACTTTCTTTGGGTCCCTATTCTTCAAAATTATGGAATTGTTCAATAGTATTTTGTTTAATAGTGTTTTTAAATGATTATAAGTATCTCCCTCTGTGTTTTAAAAGAAACACTAATAGAGGAATAATTGAAAATATATGTATGATGCTAAATATATATATGTAACCCTATATATAGATGCTTATATATATGTAACCCTATATTAGATGCTACAATAGTCCTTTAAAATTCCTATCAGTGACGTACACGTTGCTTTATTGCTCTGCTCCTTCATGTATCATTTCCCTAAGCTTTCAAGATTCAGAGGGTAGAATTATGCACTAACGGTGCTCAAGGGGCCCTTGCTAGTCTTTGATTATGATCTTTTCTGGGTCAGATTAATAATTCATACAATATTTCTCTGTGAAAAGAGATATGTTGCTTGTCATCTCCTGTCATCTTTTTAAGGTTTCTTTCAGCTCTCTAACGGGACTAAGGCCAGATAAGTTCATTTGAGGATTAAACTTCAGAAAAAGGATAATTACTAGGTTATATGAACATGCACCAAGTAAAGAGCAATCTTAACTTGGATGTGTTTTCTGGACCTCCAACTATTAGACTGTGGAGCAGCTTCTCATGGAAAATGATGGAACATCCATTACATGAGGCACTTAACATGTAATTGATAACTCCTGGTGGGGAAAAAAAAATCACTGTGGAGAATAATTTTGCTCTGTGCATGAGTTGTAGATACAAATAAATTTTGCAACATTTTTGAGGGAAGTGATACATTTCTCATGCATCTTTGGCTGGTTTCTTTAGGCCATTTCATGACTCTTAAGATCTTGTTCATGTTCTTTGGTATACCAAAAGGTTTTTGATTAAGATGTTATATATTTTAGATTTAAAAAAAACATCTTTGATTCAAGAAAAAATGGATCACTTTACCTCAATTTTTTCCTGAGTGAGGAAATCCATTTTCAGGAGAGAGACTTAGGTATTTCATAACCATGGGTTTGATCTGAACAATTCAGAACAGAATATAATACCCAGGGATTTTGATTAGCTTTAAATTATCTCAGGGTTTGGGTTTTTTTTTGGTTTTTTTTGGGGGGGGGTTTGGGAGTTGTCTTTTTTTCAGTTACACTCAGTTTACCTGTGGTACTTGGGACACCGATAGTGTTGTTTGCTAGCCCTTTGCCTGTTGCCTAACTTAAAGAGAAGAAGAGGCAAAGCACAGCTTGACAGTCTCATTAGACTCATTATTTGAAATCAGGTTGAAGGAGAGCTCTGGAAAGCGATGAGGAGAACCTCCCTGTGTAGACGTCTACGGCTTGAGTATTCCTTCCTACAGAGAGCTAGGGAACAGATGAAGAGAAAGGGTTGTCCAGCCCAAGATATGGCAATGCTGATTGAAATCCTCGTCATATAATAGACTATCTGTAAGACTGTGGGAAAGTTGTGTGGCTTCCCTGCCCACTCATAAAATGGCCTAATGTGAGGAGAAATCTGTTAATCTAACACACTCCGTACTAGAAAAATTGGTCTTTATATTTTCTTGTTCCCCTAGAACCATGCTGTAAGATGACCCTGGTGAGGAAGAAGCAGCCTTCTGCTTAAAAAAGCAGTCATGATTAATTCTTTTACTAAAGAATATGGTAAATGTTAAATCTCAGTGTCCAACTCTAAAATGATCTGGAACACTTTACATTAAATCGAATCAAATAGCTAAAGTATGATTAATATTGCAGTTCCAAGATAAGGTCTTGATGATCTCTTGTTTGAAAGATAAATGAATGTATAGAAGAGTAATAAAGTTACTATTTTCTGCACAGATAATTGATGATAACAGTGTTAACTGTTTCTTTCACATTCCATCAGCCTTGGAAAGATTAATTCATAAAGTATCAGCAGGGATTACAGCACAAAATAGTCTGGTATAGGAGAAGCTTAGTATTCCTGACTTTTTAAATGGTATGGATATGATTAAATTGCAGGTTAGAGACTAAACCATTTTATTATAGTAGAGTAAAATGTTGGTGGGGCTAAATTACTCTTTGAGGTATGCATTTCAAGAATGTTGCACAATCACACTGAGAGAATGGCAATGTAACTTGCAAGGAGTGTATTAAGGACTAAGAAATTTGTGCAGAGATTTGAAGGTCTAATCATGTATATAAGTACTTAATCTGTGGCAAAGCTTGAGACGGCTTAAATTGCATCTGGAAGAAAAGGAAGTAGGCTTTGAGATTATCTGTGTTGCGGTTTCTAAGTAGAGCCCTAGACTTTTTTTGAACAGTACAACTATCTTGTCTTTACCAGCAGCACCTGGTTCACATGAGCTGTAATTAAAGGTATCCTTTACCACAATTTCCAAAGTATTGGCTTAGGGAGAACTGTCAGTGTTTGCTGTGTTCCCCACTCCAAGTACTTTATCCTGCTCTTAAATTATTACTGTCCTAGAAGGACAAGAAATGACTGTCATGAAATTTGCCCTGCCAGTTTTGCCTCTGCTGAGGATTTCTTTAGGCTGAGAGAATCCCATTGTTCTCAGACAGGTTTGAAAGCTTTATGGAGACACGTTTGCCTAGCGCAGCAAAACTTGTGATGTACTGTGGTTGCTTGCTGTCTGTCTGAACTAGCTACAAAAGGAAGGTTCATGTTTGTAACAGTAAAGGAGGCTGTAGATCAAATCCCTAATGATTCATCAGAATGCGGATTTCTATCTGTCTGTAGACTGGAAAAACTATAGGTTTATGGCTACAACCAACTGTGTCTTTGTTATTTCCTCTAATACTTGTATATGCTTCAGGGAAGGGAGGTTTAGATTGGATGTCAGGAAAAATTTCTTCACTGAAAGGGTTCTCAAACATTGGAACGGGCTGCCCGGGGAAGTGGTGGAATCGCCATCTCTAGAGGTATTTAAAAGATGGGCAGCCGTGGTGCTTAGAAACATGGTTTAGTGGTGGTTTTGGCAGTGTTAGGTTGATGGTTGGACTTGATGATTTTAAAGGTCCCTTCCAACCTAGATGATTCTATGAATCTATAACTACAATTACTATCAGTGTAAAGTCAACATACACACTGGAAAAGCACAAAGCCCTCTCTCCACTGTTCTTGGTCCTCTCTGGTACAAATATTTTTACAGAATTTTGTGTTTTATACCATATGTTATAATATTGTTTAGAATATAGCAAAGTAATTAGTATAGTTTTATTAGAGTCACTAGAGCTTCTGAATAGATTATTATAATATTTTATATAAAAATGCAAACAGGAATGAAATGAAGTCAAGCCTTTTTGGTTTATCAGAGGAAAGTCCCAGTATATTATTGAAATAAAATACCTTGACATCACATAAAAGAAATGAGGTAGCTTAGACTGCAACTTTCTCCAGTACGCTTTGTTCAAAGGAGAATATTTCAATAAAATATATAAAAATGTGTACTAGAACTGTAATTCTTGTATTGTCAAAAAGATCTGAGCTAACTAGTCAATCTTAGGTGTAATGTCCAAGATGACTCTATTCTCTTTTTTAGAATATTGGATCCACTTTCAGAAAAATACCATTACACATTTCAGAAAAAAACCCAACAAAGAACAACACAGGATTTCTATCCTGTTGTGAATTCTTTTGACTTTTCACTTAGTCATTTGGTATGCCTCAAGAGGATTTTACCACGTGGCTACTAATATAATTTCTGAGTTTCAGAGTCAAATCCATGAGGTTCAAACAGTAAATTCACCCCTTGTGTTATTGTAATGTAGTTTCCCAGGAAGAAGCTGTCCTGCTGTCATATTTAACAAAATCCCAAACAAACAAACAAACAAACAAATGAGCTGGGGGAAAAAAAAACAGCTCTTTAGTTTTCACAGAAGTAAATCATATGTGCATGGCAAAGCACTAGAGTCTCTGACAAACACTAAATGGTTCTTTTGAAGGTAGCTAGCTGTGTGATGGTGTATGTTTTCTCCAGAAAATATCCTGGGGTGGAGTTGGAACCTGGGGTCAGCTAAATCTGTTACAAATACATTGTTACATGAAGCGGCAATAAGTATGTGAAGAAGCATACAAGAAGAGGGATATGCAAGCCCTTCTCAGCTGGCAGTGTGTTATGACAAACCTAAAGAAAAGAAGTGTGAATACCAGTAAGCTATTTTCCAGATGATAGCTTATAAGTATGACTGTCATTCAAGGAGAAAGATTAAAGCTTTCAGAATAGGATTTTCTCACTGGTGTGATAAGTTCCCACAGAGCATGCAAATTCCCATGTTTCTTCCAGAGAGCGTTGTCAGTGCATCATCAGGAAACTTGACTTCAGCAGAAATACGGTGGAATAATTTTTTGAGGAGGCTACTGATGAAGAATTAATTTACAGAGCTCCCTATCTACGTGTTATGGAGCAATTTATTGAGCAAGCCTCTTATCTTTTAGATTAACTGCCACCACATCTAGGAATGAGCTTTGCATGATTTAAGATCAGGCCTGTTGGTAAGTGAGCAGGCTATATAATAATTTTATATGTTTTTAGCTATTACTTACATTGTCATCTAATTAATAATCTTATTTTAAAGATTCGGTTAGGTGCATTTTTTTTGTACTTATTTGATGGCCATCGATAGCCAAACTAGGATAGTGGCATAGCTGGTGCCCTAGTTCAGGAGGTTGCTCTGTTTTTAAACTTTTGTTGGTGGCAATTGAACAACTGGTATCCTTTGTGAGAGAACACAATTTTAATTCTAATTTGGAAGACTGTCACTTAAAACCATGGCTTGTTGTGTTTTAAAATCTTTTCTCAGGTTTCACTTGGAAAATGTAAATGTAAAAATGAATGAAACTCAAGAAATGTTAGTACATATCCATTATTTGTGCTTTCATGTGCCATTTTCGGTTTTCTGATAAGCAGATGCACAACCTGGTGAATATGGAAGAGCTGGAGATACCATCGGACTCTCTGATTCACAATGATTCTTTTTATGTGCTCGTTTCAATAACTGGACCAGTTTTTGTTTCTCACCTGTGTTATTTTTCTGTCACATTTTTACTTGCAATTTTTTGTAGCTCATATATAGACAATTTCTTGGGTTTAAGTGTATTTTGAAGCTTCAACTTTTAATTGTTCGATTAGTATTTCCAGCTAATAGAACAGAATTTTTGAAAGAATATTGAATCACAACTTCCAAAAGAAACCGAAGCTGATGACAGTGGTGCCAGAAGACAGATACTTATGGTAGTGTATGCTGCCAGCTTGGTCCTGTCCAAGTAGTCCTGGCATGTTAAAATCATAGCAGACCTGCTTTGTCATGATCAGGGCAATCATATGATAAGATAATATCCTATAGATCTTTCTGTGCAAAAGAAGCCCTTTGCACAGATGTTGCAGTTAGATAGAGACGGCATTTACGTAATTCACTTTTTGTCCATGCTTAGCTGTTACCCACTAGACATATTGTGGTGGAAGTCGCACAGTGTTGCAGGACCCTCATTCATCTCAGCACATTTTTAATGATCTCCATAATATGTGATCGGAACTTCTAGTTCTGTTTCAGAATTAAGGTAAGGCAATTACATCTGGTAGTTCCTAAGCAGTCACCTTAGAGGAAACTCCTGGTAGTTTTTTTACACTGTAGTTTTCTTCAGTAAAGATTACTGAACTGAATAGGAAACATCTATCATTCTTTTTGTTTTTATAGACTCATGAAAGTCCTCCTGCATTTTTTTGCGTTTTGTTCATACCATTATTAATGCTTATATTTTAGGCTGAGATTCTGCAATGAAATGTTGCAGTAAAGGAATACACTGTGCATCTGTAGTATTACAGAATAGAGAGAGGCCTGATGGGTGGCAATATTAGTTACATTTGGACCTTCTGTGCTGTATGATGTCCTGCTCAGTAAAGAAGTGTTGCTCAAGATTAGTAGTTGTTAACCAGTCTGTAGAAGAGGAAAAACCTGAATTCCTGCCTCCCAACTGTCTATTCTTTCATAAAAGTATTAGTTGCACATATGTACACTTATACATAAAGCAAATTTTCCTACATCCCATGATTTAACATTATCCTTGAAATTTAGGTTCTGTTTACAAATGTTATGATTCTACCGAAAGAGTAGGTTAAGGGGTACTGTGTAACATCACAAGGAATAATTTGGTAGGTAATACACAATCAGATGAAAAAAGGACTACTATGTATTTTGTAATCGCTACTGTATTGTAAGAACTGGGCTGTTCTCAAAATTTAATTGCTGCTAGAATTTACAACGTTTGTTCTTCATTAATTAGAATTTCATTTTGTGAAATTAATTTTATTTAATGCTTGCTTTCTTTGTTCTCTGTGCATATTATTTTCTGTTTGGACTCACAAATTGACTTTTAAAAATTTCACAGATGTAAATTTGGGATGCTTTAATAGAGAAAGACACATGAAAATAAGATGTGAATACCGTAAATGCACTTTTAAATTATCTGACACTCTTCATCACTGCTGGTGTTATTGATGACAAAGTGTAATAACTTATTAGATATGTCTTAAAAAGGATTTGAAATTACCTTTTTATTCACATCATAAGACTATCAGATACAGAATTTTCTGTTTTATGAAAAACATGTTCAAATGGTAGTAAATTGTAAATGTGGAAAAAAATTTTAATTATAATCTTTAAAAATCGCATTAACCAATAAAGTAGAATTTACGGATTGTCATATTCCAGAATTTAGTTCAAGTGTTCTGTGATTTAAGTATAGCAAATAATCTGTCTCAGAAAGAGTCACGTCATTATGCATACATGAAATTTTAGTAGAGGGTCAGAGAATCTCTCTTAAGCTGTGAAGCACACTCTGCAGAAAAATGTTGATAGGAAAGAAGAAAACCTGTTTCTTAAATCGTACAATATGACTGGATCACCCATTAAAATTACAGTTCTGACCCTGTCCAACATTAATAAAAGTTTTAGTATTTCCCAGTTCAGTTCTTCACTCTCCCCTTGTTATGCCTTTCTTGCTTGATTTTTCTGAAGACTGTAAAATAAATTAAATATAAATTTAATATAAGTTAATATGCTTTCACATGTTACAGGAGTGTGTTACATGGTTGAATGGTTGTAGGTGTAGGAGAGAAAATGATCAACATAAGAAAGACCTAATCTTTCCAGGTTCACCCTCATGAAATCTCATTATAGGACCATGGCAGTATTTTCAGGAAGTCTTTCTTTTTTTTAAAAAATGTCTACCATTGAAATTCTGTTGTAGAGAAAGAACATCTCATGAGTTTGATAGAATAAGGAGGAAGACACCTATCCTGGCCAACTGCTTAGTGATGAAAAAGTGTATTTTAAAATCTTCAGTGTAATTTATCTTGGAACATATGTCAATTTAGAAAAGAAGATGCTTCCGTTAAAAAGGGTATCCAAATTGCTGTTCACAGTATTAACTTCACAGTTCTTTTCTAGCATATCCATTTAATATGTTTTGCGATTATATTTCAGGAAATATTTTTCCCTTATTGGTGTCGGATGTAGTTTTGTAGCTTTGGTGTCTAGGTACTTGGCTTTCATTGATAAAATGTCTTTTGATCAGATCTTTCCTTTCAAAGAGTGAAATATTTGGTAGGTACTTGCTATGGATTTTACTAGAAGAAATAATTAAGGGAAGTGTGCGTAAGGCGAGCATAGCTGAGTCGGCAAACTCAGCACAAGTTCTGCAGAGGAGTCATTGCTTTGACAGGCTCAGCCCATCTTCCCTGAATGTACATTACAGCAGGGGGGGGTTCGACAGAAACAGGGCTGAAAACTCCTCTGCAGCGGCAGTGACTGTTGACTGTTAGTTACTACTGATGTTTAACTGAATACATCTCTGACATTCTGCACGTGAGCAGTATGGATAGGGAAGAAGCTAGTAGCAATCAAGGTATAAGGTGGTATATTTTTACTCTTTCCTGAATTTTTCACTAACTTCTGTCTTTCTGGATTCCTGAGCTGTTCATTCCCTATTTGCCAACTCACTGAAACTTTCTTCAGCTTCTGCTAATAAGTAGAATAATGTTTAAATTGCAGACTTGGGAGTGATTGTGATTGTCAATACTGCATGCTGCAATTCAGTGCAACTATAAGTAGCTACTTGGGGTACGAGGAATGGGTCAGTCACAGCAGCACAGAGTAAAGGCAGACTGTTTGATCCCTAAGTCACACACACTCTAACATATGTGGTTAATTGTTTGTTATTTTTCAATAATTTTTACTGATAAACAAACAATTGTGCCGTGCCATTACTAATGATTTTCTGACACTATACTTGCACTTCAAAAGTAATAGTTATAAAATTATTACTGTTCTCCTGCATAGGATCTCAAAACATTTTGTAACATGACATTATTCCAATGCACAAATGGAAAGTCTGTCTGTATTTCTCCTGATCAGAATTATTTCTGGTGACCTGCTCTTTGCATATTCAAATCAGAGCATTAGCTCCACTGTGACCTACCAGCTTGTTTTAAAGAAAAGGGAGAAAATAAGATGGAGTTGCCATTATGTTGAAAACCTACCAAGAAATATGTTTCTTTTATTTATATTAAATTATATGCGAAGATGTATTGAAGCTAATTGGTTTCCTTTGAGAAATAGGTTCAGATGATTAAAGGAAGGTGTAAATTATTAGAAATACAAAGATTTTAGGCACATCTAACAGTCAGGAATAGCTCATTTCATCTGAAGTGTTAAAAGCACATAACAGCTTTTAGCCTGAGTGATTAATCTCTTGAGGTTTCTGTTTGGAAGCATATATTCTTTCCAAAAGACTTTGCTAATAGGAATGTGTCATTAGATCTGCACCTCAACAGAGACACGTAGGTTAAAAAGTTATTAGAATTATTTCCATGCACCCCTTAATGAAGGAAAGATGCATAGATATCCTGAAGGCTACCGAATTCAGCTTTAGTCTGTATAACCATGAATAGGGAGTACTGAAAAATCAGAAACAGAGTGTTTATCTGCTGGAAATACACTCTGCTCCACAAATCCTTGATTAACTCTTTTCTAATGAGAGCTGACTTGGGATAACAGCAAAGAAAAATACTGTTTTCTTCACTGAAAGTTTAAATAAAAGCAGTAAATATCTGAATTCGAGTTCATTTATGGTGGTACTTTTTGATGCCTTACTTTTCGCTACCAAGGACATTTGTGGGAGAATGTGATCTTGCTGTGAACTCAGTGTGGGTATGAACATCTGTTATTTGATGCTAGACATTTAGCAAGTGCGAAGTTCATAGGCATCATCTGTGGAAGGCCGAAATCAGCATGCAGAGAGCCCCTGTGTGATAACAATGAAGGCAGAGATGCCATATTAAAAAATGTCATTTAAAATCATGGGAGATTCAGCTAAGATCTTAGTACTTGTTCTGCACCTGCTTGCTTTCCTATAATGGAAATGCAGAGGTAAAGAAGTCTAAGATAATTATCGTATTTAAATGAATACCATTGCTCAATCACTTGAAATGTATATTTTTCTAATGACTTTCTGTAAAAATGAGATAATCGATCCTAAAAAAGGTTATTTGTTAGGTTCTTTAAATGAACATAACGTTTAATAAAATAAAAGAGCGGAATTTTTTAGTCTATTCGTCTTTCTACACAGGAGTATTACTGCTGTTTATATTTATCTACTTGACCTTTGTTAATATATTTTATCAGTATCTTTCACTTATATTCAGTTTAGTGCTGCGTTCACAATTCCTATTAATGATTTTTCAGTTGCACATTTCTCTTTTATTTTTACAGATAGTTTCTGTAACATTTTCTCTAACATTTTTTACAGATAGCTTCATTGATCAGACTTTTAAAATTAATTGCTGATTTGGTTTGGTTTTTTTAGGTTGCCACCTAAATCAGCTAATGGTCTCCTCTGCGAAAATGGAAAATAATCCCTAACTTTCAAGGTCAGTCTGACAATGCGGCTTGTTTGTGAGTACTGGTTTAAACTTACTTTCTATTATTCACTTCCTCTTATATACACAAGTACACACGTGTGTTTGCGTACTTACTGAATTTGGGTGCAGATGGCATGGTGTCAGAAATCTGAACTAGACTATTTACATTGCACATCTTAGAATCACAGTCACTGAGGTTGCAAAGGACTTCTTGAGATCATCTAGTCCAATCTCTATTTTTAAAAAACAAAGTTACCAAGTTTTATAAATGTGAAAGTTGCAAACATTTGCAAAGAAGAAAGTCTTTATCACATAGACTTTACAGACACTTAAAGAACTCATGTTTTTCTGTTGCCCTTTGTTTCATCCTGTTGAACAAGGACTGTGATTCACAGACTGAAAAATAGCAAGCAGCAGTTTTTCAGGTAATATTTGAGTCAGTGTGGAACACTTTTTTTTTCCTAGGAGCAGTCCATGTAAGAGAAAAATTAATTTGCATGGTTGCAAAATCAGAAAGGTTTGAAGAGAAAAAAGAAGATTTCTGTGCTAACTGGTTGTATTTTTTAATCTAGTGCTAAAAAGTCAAAGCTGAAGGTTTCCCTTCAATAAATTCAATTTAAAATATCAGAATGAAAAGCTATTCCTCCATAATCATTACTTTTGAACACACGGTAATATATATTGGCTAAAAAAATACAGAGAGCATAAATAATTATTTCAGCAGATCACTGCATGGCTGAAAAGGTTCAAATTAAAGTGTTTGAAAGCCATCCTGTAGGCTAATTGTGTTTTCTCAAGCCCCAAGGCAACTCATGATGTCTCCATGGCAACTCTTCTTTACTTTTTTTTTTTATTTAGAAAACTGTTTATGCTTCATACTTCATATATTATTGGGTACAACGAAACCTAATATGGAAGAAGTTAAATAGTCAGCAACTTTTCCTTTTGCAGTATTTCCCTTAGTGCAGATACTACAGTTGTTATTTCTGATCTTAACTAGATTTTTATAATCAAGTGATCATTACATTTTCTTTTTGGACTGAAAAATACTTATTTGGTAACAAAGAAAATTATGTCATATTTTCTTACATTATTGTAATTGCATTTCAGCAAATTCTAACTGCCCCTCATTTATGTGCAATTTTCATGTTAATTTAGCAGAAGTATCACAGCTGTGATAGTGATCGACATGGATACCAAATGTGAGCATGATGAACCAGATTCTTTTTGGCTTTTTAATCCATATTGTGTGATTGGTACCTGGCTATTTCACTGACTGTAAACTTGTGCAGAATTAGGACTAATATACTGAAATTGAAAAGGGAATCCAAATTACTGAGAGTGAATAGGAACCTGCAAAAGTGCTCTCTGATGTTCAGGCTGGCATATTCAGGAGATGAACATCCAGAGTGTATTTGCCTTCCAAACGAGCTTGCTAAATGACTGCAGACAACTCATTTTACCTCTGTATCTCAGTTCCTGCATCTACAGGTGGTATTAGTGATTTATTTTTGCAAAGCACTGCAACATCTGCACTTTTGAAAAGACATGCAGTATAGCTCAAAGCTTTTCACTCTTGGTGAATACTAACCAACTTACTTTCTGGAAATATTTTGCTATTGTCAGTTCTTACCCCTTAGCGTTTAGTTATACCAACGATAACCAAGACTCTGTGGCCATTTCAGTCACCTGCCCAGCTTTTGTGCTTGCAGTCATTGTAGAGAGCTACTGAGAAATTTGAGTTCTGGCTTCCTGATTATTTTTGTCAGTGCAGTATTTTTTCTAGGGCCACCTAACTGTATTTCTTCATATTTGACAAAGACGTGGTTGGAGAGCTTTTGGCCAGCTGTTACTACCTGTACTTTTGCCTCACAGCTAAAATTTGTGCCAACATAGCTCATATCATGTGAGCTTAAAGTGACTGGGAGGGTCTGTGTGCGGTCTTTTGGAAGGGGCTGTGGTATGAACTGAAAGAAGAGGGATAACTGAGAGTGACTCCTAGTCTTGTGTTGGTTCTGAAGCTCATAGCAGGAGTCAACTGAATTCAATAATCAGTTTGGGGAAGCAGTGGTAGTGAGACTCGTGAACAGTTCTAGGCCAACATCTGCCAAGGATGTTTTAGATATGGTAGATTCTCTTGTATAAGTGAGGATGGGCAAGAGATCTCTTTGACCTGTTGGGGTTCCCTCCACACCCGTTTCTACAGTTTTATGGTACTTTTCAATAAGGTATAATTTTCTTTTCCAAATTTTTTTCTTTTTGATTTTAAAAATTCTTGTTTTAGTATTTACAGAGAGGTATTTTTTTCCTTCAGAGACTTGAGTTTAAAGTTTGTGTGAGTAAAACTCCACTTAACGACAAGCTCAAATGTAAGTACTTACTTAGATGGTTTATCGAATTGAAGTCTGTCCTCTCAGTGCCCCATTCTGCCTTCTTCACTGTCTCCCTGGGAAATATGAGACCAGCATGGTGATGACTAATCCTGCTGCTTTTGTTGTGGTAGTGTTTAGATGCATCAGTGAGAAATATTTTTAAGAACATTTCCTATTTTTTGACTTAATCTTTAATAAATCAGGGAACAGCCAAACTGCTGTGTGACCTTGACCAAAAATAACACGCTTCAGATACCTAATGTAGAGGAAGCAGTTCCCAAGCAGCTTAGAGAGTATAAATTGTTGGGCCAGAGTAATCATCCAGTAATGATCACATCTATAAACAATTTGTAATTTGTTTTTATGGAAAATATACAAACAACACCCTTCCCCCAACTGTGTAATAGCAACAATTCATTTATCAGCTATTCAGCATTTATCATTTATTCAGCAGCTTGATAATAACAAACTGCCAGTTTATATTCTTGCGTGTACTAATAAGAAATTTCAGTGCTAGTCCTAGAGAAGTATAGTGGAAAGCAGAATTAGACATGCATTGTGTATGCCTGAATGCCAGTTGATTACAATACTTCTATTAAAGCAGCTAAACAACTTGCTTGTGGTTTTTATTTGCCCATACAGCACCGTTATAAATGTGTGCATTTCCGTGAAACTGAACACAAGCTAGTTGTTAAACAGTTGGCAGGAGAGAAAAGTATTAGCTTAAAACATGTTTAGTGTAGTCTTTTTTGATGTGTTTTTCTAATACTGGTAATAAGCAAGAACATGCTATAGAGTGAATGCATACCATTCATAATGGCATTGCTTTTTCTAAAACCTACTAGCAATAACCTTGGTGGTATTTGCTTAATGTTTACATTTAATATCACCAAAGAGATGAGCTTTAATGTTCTAGAAATATTGCAAATATATAATAAACAACAGTCCTTACTTCAGACTCTCAGATGATTTACTTAATCTAATCATGATTTGTACATGTGCCTTATTTATTACAAATGACATTTCTTATACTTGATATCTCTAAAGTCTTGCTTTAGATCAGGAGCATTCAGAGCTAAGGCTTCAGCTTTCGTTTTTATCCAAAAAAATAAGTGTGATCTGCTTTAGGAGCTTTTGGGCCTCCTAAAGAAGCCCAAAGAGAACAGGGGAATTGCACACTATTTGTCAGATGGGTAACTGTAGAAATCATACTACTAATTATACACCTCCTAAAGACTCGTCTGTGCAGACAGAAAACCTGGTAGGAAAAATCTGGCTCCTTTCTGGTGCGTTCTCAGTGCTCCTATGGCACAAGATAACAATAGAGAATTTGCCTTCAGAATTAGTTGTAATATCCATTTTAGATATTTTTAGGGATCCTAATGGGTTCTACATCTGTAGAAATGCTGGGTTTTGCCCCTTACATTACACAGGATATTTCCCAAAAGAAAGAAAAAATGAAACTGTATAAAACAGAAATGAAAATGAAAAGCACTCAAGAATGCATAATCCTCTCCTAATAGCAATTTTAACTCCTTTGGCCAAAGTCCAGTCTCAGAAACACAAACGTTAACTTCAGTAAGCCTTTTGAGCATGGCTCTTACATTGTGTTGAGCCCTCTAGGCTTAATTTGAAATGAATAGAAGCTGAGTAGTCGGTGCAAATTTCTCTTTCTTAAGTAATAATTGTATCAGGTAGGATGTTCCAAATTAAGAATTTAGATACCAACTAAAACATAAATATGCAGGGCACAAGAAGCAATGATCATTGATCAATAAATATTAAATGACGGGATTTGGGTTAGAGATACTGAATAAATTAAAATGTTCCTAATTAAGAATATAACCTCCTTTTTTCCTAAGCAAAAAATTATGTGGAATAGAAACAAACAAACAGTTGATTAGCACTTGTTTGGCAATATTCGTCCTCTGGAGGTCTTTGTATAACTTGTGTACAGCCCAAGGTGCCTTTAACCATTAAAAGTCTCAAAGTAATTTAAAAAAGAAAACAAAATGCAAAAACATGGTGTCAGTAATGTCTGTCATAGGTCGGTGTTCTTTAATTTTTTTCCAGAGCTTGAATACAAGCAAAAATCATAAAGTTTTCCTTGCACAAACATTAAAATAGTAGATCTCAGATGGAGGATCTACTTCATTTTCTTGACTAATGCTATATTGACCCCATTTGTCAGTACAGCACTAAACTTTAGGGCAGTAATTTTGGGAGGGCTGTGAAAGATGGAAACAGAGGCGAATGCAGAAAACGGAGAAAAAAGGGGTACAATTTCTTTTTTTCATAATTTTATTAGTTTTCCATTCCTTTTGTTCATGTAATAAAATGGTGAGATAATTTGTATGATTGCCGTTAGTTGACTAATAACCTTAAAATAAAGAGACTTGTTAATGTTATTTATAAGAGGAAGTTTATGTCGGAAATGTAGTTGTGTGGTAACATCTGGATGTTAGCGTGGAAAAAGAACCCCTGCTGGACCTTCAGTTTTATTGCTGCTACCTCATACAATTCACTGGTGCAGAAATACCATGTAACATAGCGATTGCAACCAAATATAGGGAAGGAGGAGTAGGAATAGATTAACTCATAAGAAAAAAAAATCTAGTTCCCATAAAAAGATCTTAATTAAAAAAAAAGGGTAGGGAAGGGGGAGGAAAGGAAAGGAAAAGAACTCACAGAAACAGATTGCTTTTTATGGCTGTATTTTTAGCACTTTTCACGGGTGACAATTACTGTGGAAAAAAAGCTTCTTGAATACGTTTTTTCCCAATATTGAGTATGGAACAGTATGTGTGTGAGTACAGATACGCATAGATACAGGGCTAATATGGAAAGATTTTTAGCGTGGCTTCAGTCATTTAGTACATATATTAATTCCCATTTAAACTTTATCTGACTTTGTCTTTTAAAGCTAAATTTCTCTAGAAAGGTAATGGAAAATAACCTGTATTGTTTTTTCATTAGTTACAAGCATCATCTGCTATTTTAAATCTACCTGTGGTTGGTTATTCTTTACCATAGAGGCACATAAAAGCAGATGTGATTGTCAGAGAAATAAGCATCCTCCTCTTGGCTAAAGAAACAAGCATATTACTTTTGATGCCTGAGGATGAAATGAAGTATCAGAAGACCCAGTTGATCCCACATTGCCGCAGTGGTTCCACATCATCCTGGTTTAGGTCAGGGTTTAAGGACCACAGCAGAGTCCTCAATGCATCATTTGCACTTTTCACTTCTGAAACGTTCTTCTTTGGTATTGTGGATATATTGATTACAACTGATAATATTAAGAAAACATATTCGTCCTGCTGACCAGCATGGGAAAAAAACCACATATGCACATGCATTCACATGCATGCACATTTACTGTATGTAGTGCAGTTAAATGGAGTAATTAGTCACCTCATTTGTATCCAAGAAAGATGGAAAGCATAACAGTATTATGGTTTCTTAGCATCAGAGACCATGGAAGCTAAGAAAATTTTCCAGGAGAAACAGACTGGAAAGATGTTGATGTAGTTTCATCTTTAGAACCAATACAGGCTGCTGATGTGATAAACTACAGCAGCATTTCATAAACACCATTTTTAGTTTATTAGGTAGAGTAGTTTGATTTTGGCATCCTGAAGTAATAGATGAGATACTCCTCTCCATTTTCATTTCCGTATATATTTATATGGCTTTGCTTTTTTCTTTCATTTGTTTTGGAGCCCTTGGAGATCTTCTTTGACAAGCCATTAAAGTTGTCAGGATTTTTTCTACATCATTGCCTTTAATTCTAGTCCTGTCTCATTTTTTTCCATCATACTCTTCTCTCTGTCTCTCTTGCTGTTGTCTTTTTTTCTATCTTTTTTTCTTTCTCTTGCTGCTTTGCTTTCTGATTCATTATTTGAAGTAAAATTTTTTCTCCATATGATGAAGAGTTACAGGCATGATTTACATGATATTTGCTTTGTTCAAATACAGACATTTATTCCAAATTGTGGGCAGGAGCCTCTAAGTAACGTGGTTTAAGAGTATCTGTTGAATCCCTGGAGCTTCAGCAGAACATTGATTACTACCCTGATGATGTTGTTCAAAGTTAAAAAGACTGTCAGTAATGTAGAAAAGAAAAGATAAGCGGGCAGACCATTCTGAATTTGATGTGAGGAGAAAGCACACTGGAACAAAATAAAATCTGTAGCAAAGCCTTGTAAAAATAAACAAGGCTTAAAGCTGGGGGTGTATTTATTATGGCATGTGTTGCAGAAGCTCAACACTTTTTACTCGTGATCTCTTGAATAACTAGGAAATATATCAAATAAATACCGTTTATGTATAATATAGACAGAAAAATAGATAGACATAAAATGTCTTGAGCAACAGGAGCTGTTTTAAATCATGCCCTTGAATTTGTTGCACTTAGATGGGACATGATTTTCAGAACTGATGAGTAACCTTGAGTGTCTACTGTCTCGTGTCACAAAGGGCCTTGTGCTAAGCCCTTGCTGCAAATTATATTTATCTCTTCTCCTAAGTATATTCCCAGATAGGTACCAAAAATGCAAGCACACTGAATCAGTAAAAGCTGTTAATTTGGCTTTAAAAGGAATTCTTACAGAGAAAATTCTCAGCCTCTTCACCTGGGGGCTTCTGATGCAGAAAGGTCAAGAAGATAAGGGGTTTTATAACAAGAGAAGAAGACTAGTAAGAAGAATCATTAGCAGTATTAGTTACTGCTCCTTCAGAGGTGTCCACGGACTGGCTTGGCAGGATACGGGCAAAATGTTTTCATTTAGTATTGTTATGAATGGGATAAATGGACAAGAAGGTTCTGCAGTATAGTCTTCATATGATTGCAGTGTAACTCGTCTGAAAATGCGAGTGAGTTAATTGTAGAATGACTGCTTAATAATAACAGAGCTGTTTTCATTAGCTTGCATGGTAAGTCACATTTGCTAACTCATGAATGATAAGCCCTTGGGAAAGTTATTAATTTGTGTTGAACACTGTCATTCCAGTCTCTGATGGGCTGAGGCAACAGGATATAGATGTTGAATGGTTAGAAATGTGAGGTGGCAGGAATTGCCCGTGGTTCATGAAGGAACTGACAGAGACTATTAAAACTTTCCTTTGCAAACATCCAGTCATTCTGCTTCTATTCTGGCGCCCGTGAGTGCAACATATCCCTCCAAAAAGGATGACTTGCACACTACCAAGTTAATAATACCAAGTTAATTATACCCTTACCAAGGATTCAGTTTTTTTAATACTGAACAAAAAGAAGCACTGCACTCTTTTGTTAATGTCCTAGCTTTTTCTACCCTGTGTGTTAAGGTCCTTGTATTTTATGTATAAAAATAAATGAACAGATACACACCATCTTAAGCAACTTGTTGGCTTAGTATTTTATAAACTGAAGCATATATTAAACTAGGTATTCTTTTTCCTCACTATAGTCAATATCGATACTCCCAGTAGTATTAGTGAGTACAAGAATGGACCTCAAAGCTGTTTTTGCTTGAATTAAATAGGGGTACAATAGATTATTCTTTCAAGAAGTTGGAGCCTCTTTAAAACATTCGTGTTTTGGTTTGGGGTTTGGGTTTTTTTGTTTTTGTTTTTTATGAGAATAGCATGCAGTCATTGTTTGCATCAAAAGTGCACTAAAACTTGCCTAAAATGTTTTAATGAGTCACTGAGGGACCGTACTAATGCCTTCATCTGTTAGATTATATGCAAAACTAAGGACTGTATCATTCAAGATTAGTGTTCTGAAACAGAATGTAAATCACTAACAGGGACTATTCTCTGCGATTAGGAAGCAGCAGCAGTTATTTGAAAGACAGAGACTCCATGTTAGTCCAGACTAAAGACCTTCTAGCAAAGATAATGGAAAGCTTCCTTCAGAAACTAGATGGAGTCAATAGCACTTTGTGGTTTTTCAGTTTCTCAGCAGATGGCCGGAAGGTCTCCAAAAGCTAAGTATGAAAGAAGATATCTAATTCTGCCAGTTCGAAGGACTTGACTTGCCATTTCAAAGCTATGACTGCAACAAGGTTACAGCACAGCCTGAGACCACCACGGAATCCACTGTCAGAGCTCATACCCACTGCATACTTAAAACTATGCAAACAGAAAAGCCAAGGTTTATTAGACTGTTAAAAATTCAAAAATCATAGGTCATGTGAAGATCACATGAAAATCACTTGAAGTCTAGAAGTAACTAGTACGTATGAGTTAATTTACTCTCTGATTTCTGAACACTCAGATTTCTTTAGATACCTTCTCAGGAACTAAGTGAAAACTGAGATACTCATTCAGTGTCTTGGTTCTACCTTGGTTTTAAGGAAAAGTGCTGAACATGTAACACTGATGAAAAAACTGTGATCCGTCAGAATGGATTTAAATGCACGAAGTAGGCATTTGGATGCAATTTAGGTGCCCAAATCCAAAGCTGCAGTTTTGAATATTTTTGTTCTTTTAAGATATTTATGTGAGGTTTGCAAAAGCATTAGATCTGTGACATACCAAGATTTTAAGTGACTTGCCAAAATTATATGTGATAATCAGTGGCTGAAAAAGACCTGGCTACCCAGTCACATTTTATATGAAGAAGACAATGAACAAAACACAGAAACATGAGGCAACATTGTGTGATCACAGCCCAGAAGGCCAGCTGTGTCCTGGATGGCATCAAAAGACATATGGCCAGCAGGTTGAGGGAGGTGATTCTGCCCCTCTACTCCGCTCTGATAAGACCCCACCTGCAGTACTACATCCAGCTCTGGAACCCTCAGCACAGAAAAGACATGGACCTATTGGAGCGGGCCCAGAGAAGGGCCACAAAAATGTTCAGAGGGATGGAACACCTCTCCTATGAGCACAGGCTGAGAGAGTTGAGGTTGTTCAGCCTGGAGAAGAGAAGGCTCTGGGGACACCTTATTGTAGCCTTTCAGTACTTAAAGGGGGCTATAAGAAAGATGGGGACAAACTCTGTAATAGGGCCTGTTGCAATAGGACGGATAATGGTTTTAAACTAAAAGAGGGTAGATTTAGACTGGACATGAAGAAGAAATTTTTTACGATGAGGGTGTGAAACACTGAAATGTGTGAAACACTGGAACAGGTTGCCCAGAGAGGTGGTAGATGCCCCATCCCTGGAAACATGGTTGGATAGGGCTCTGAGCAATCTGATCTAGTTGAAGATGTCCCTGTTCATTGCAGAGGGGTTGGACTAGATGACCTTGAAAGGTCCCGTTCAACCCAAACCATTCTCTGATTCTGTGAAACAGCCTTGGACCAGCTCACGAACCAGAACATGTGTTTGACTCTTCCAGTTAACAGACAGAACCTTGACTGTGATTTCTTTTTTCTTCTTTCACTTATTCAGCCACTCCGTTTCACTCCATTTCTTCCCTACAAACTTCAGAAAAATGGATGGTATCACCACACTCTCCTCACATAACATTTTATTACCTTATAGTCTAACCTATTACCGCATTAGTTAGTGGCTTTGTATTCTTTTAGGAGGTGACATCTGATAGGTTTGAAACCCTCAGCTAACAAAGGACTTTTTACTTCTCTACTATCTACTCCAGTTATAAAAGAGTATGGCCATTGATGCAGATCAGAAGTTCACATTTCCTTCATAGCATCTGGCTATAGCTAGTTAATATCTACCATTATTACAAAATCTGCTTTATGCCTGGCTGGTCTGACTCATCTCCAATTAGCATCCCATTGTGAAGTGTGCTTCATCCTAACTCCAAAGAGGCTGTTTTCATGAAACATCAAAAGTAATCATTCATTACAACCCCCTTCATAATTGTCAAATATTGTATTTGTCATTTGATGCCAAATAACTGCATAATGCTGAAAAAAGGCAAACAGCTATGCAATGATATGTTAAAAGATCTGAAACAGAAGAAATTGTTGTTACTTCAGAAAAATTACAAGCTATGGTACCTTTTACTATTTCATTTTAGCTGTAGCTTAGCTTGAATATTTTCACATTAATTACTGAAGTCATATTTAATTGACTGTACACTGGCAGACCTTGTTCAAATCTTAAGAGCTAATTTAGGAAATAATATTAAATGACAAAAATTCTCTAATAACACATTTTTGTTTTATAAGATTACAAGTATTTTTATGATTTCTATTATTACTGTCCTTTGACATTGCCAGGAATGTGGATGATCACACTTGTAGAAAATGTTGAAGTTTATAATTTCTTAAACAATGTTTATTATATTTTGTAAATGTTCCCTTTTCAAATGTTTTTTGAAATTTAATGGTGGTTTATTTATGATTGGGAGCACATAATGGTGCGTTATTAAAAATCTATCTCCATTTACTCCGAATTAGTTTCAGGAGTAATTTAAGTTAATAAAGCAAAAATAACATTTTTTTGGTTAATTATAGAATAAACTGTCACTCAACTACTACAGCCCTTGCCATCTACACAGCTTGACATATTTCACAGTTGAAAATATTTATCCCGGATTTACAGAGAGGGAAACTGAGGCATGCGTTGATGAATTAGACTTGTGGAAACCAACGTCATGAGTGAAGGAATAAAAGCCTTCCTGTGGCACCCTGTCCACTTCATCATCCTGACAGAAGCAAAGCCATCTAATAGGATTCCAGTTGAAGTTGTGGACAGCAGCTTATACCTGTGAGGCAGCACTGGGTCTGACCTCCATGTAAATATCCAAGAACTTTTATGGATTGGCTTGGATCTGGAGCTAAACTTAGAGGCTTGCATATAACATCTAGTTTCAGTGGTAGGAAATACTAAAAACAAATTCGTAGCTGTGCCTCTTGGAAATGATCTCTCATTGATCATCATTTCCATGGTTATGTTTAAGGCTTAGAGCTTCAAACACATTCATATGAATTTGTTTGAATATTCACATTTGTATGAATGAGCCATGCAAAATTCATCCTATAAACGAGTTATTCTGGGGGACGTTTTCTGATGCACTAGGCAGGAACAAGGGTAACATTACTTCTTGCTGAGAAGATGAAGAAAAATGGTTGATCCTTTGAAATACATTTTGCTAGAGAGGACAGATTTTGAATAAATTCTACGTGTCTGTAGGAGAAGTACTCTTTTAATGGAAAATATGCATATCCAGGGAAAACCTTCTAAGTATGTACAGCCGAAGGAGTTACAGGGAGGCAGAGAAAGGAGGAAATTACTTGTAAAAAGATGAATGAAGTTAGATTATTTTGGAGATGAGAAATAGACCTACACAGTACTTTTCTTCATATTTCCCAGGATATGTCTTGTGTTTTTCATTTTATTTGCTTAAGGGAAATGAATTTAGCTTTTATTTCCAGAACAGAAATCATGGCACAGAAGAGGAATGCCCAGAGTACGTAGTGCAAAAGAAAATGTCAGGGACTGAAGACATAATACTCATATCAGATTGCATTCATTTGTCTAAAGTGATGCCGGAATTCATTCGTCCAGTTCAGCAAAACTCAAGTCTTTGTCTTTCAAAGATGTAGTACAAGGCTTTTTTCAGAGACATGGTGAATGACATGAGGATGCATGATGGAATAGGGTCACCTTCATTGGCTTGATTTTTTCAGTGTCCTCTACATGATCAGTAGTGATGTCCATCACTCGTGACACCAAGAAATTGAAAATGGATTTATGACTGATGTAATTAAAAAAGATAACATTAAAGAGAATTTGTTTATAGGATTACCTGGCAAATAAAGGTTGTGGTTAATAGTTAAAGGTAGACCAAAGGAAATATTGCAAATCCCTGAAGTCTCTGTATTGCTGGTACTTACTGGAAATGGAGCATTACTTTGTGTCCCTGCTGTTGTTGTGCCTTGTGCATTCTGCTAGAATGCTAGTCCACTTCAATGATGCCATATATATATGTGTGCGTGTGCGTGTGTGCGTGTGTGTGTGTGCGTGTATTGTGGGAACACCCAGATGCTTCAGATTTGAAAGACTGAAAGTGTTACTGCTACTATTACTTTTATCATCAATAGCCAATCCTAGAAAGATTCATCAAAATTTGGAAAAAATTGAGTGGAGAAAAAAATCTGCCAATGTTCTGAGTGCCCAGCTTTGGGCACCCCTTCTCAGTGGGTTGCTTTTCAGTGACCTTCGAGTGTACATGAAACCCTGAAGTGAACAGAACTGTAACAGACTGAAACTTTCTATTTGTAGATCTAGAGGAAAAATTAAAAAAAGAGAAAACAAAACACCTTTGCATAGTACAAACCATGGATGTACCTTTTAAAAAAAAATAAAAAAAATACCCCAACCATAAACCCAGCCACTTTATCGGCTTTTGGGTGAGTATCTCAGAGTGACTCAGATTAAAAGGACTAATCATCTCAGATCCGTGGTTCATGAGTATTAATGGCCACTGTTGGTGCAGGCCAAAAGGCACACATTCTTGTCCCCTGAAAAATCATCAGAGTTAGGTGGTTCTTGGCCATAGCATAAAAGTTAAAATTACAGTCTAAGTCCTTTCTTCATGTGTGCGTAAGTAGCCAGTGTCTGTATTTGTGTTATCCAAACCTCACTCTCTCACTCATTTTCCAGATGTTTGGTGCATTGCTTCTTCAGCTACTGCTCTGAAAAGAAGTTGGGCTTTTTTGGAATACCTAACGTGGTAAGCCTTTCAAAATTACTAGAACATAAGCATTGAATAATAATGATGATCATGTTAAGTTTGAAATAGTCCTGAAGCTTTTTGCTCTCTTACTAAACAAGGACACAGCTGTAAATGAAATTGTCGGTTCTTTTTAGCATGGGCCAGGCTATACATAGTAAATGACCATTAGTTAACTGCTGCTTTTAGAAGTAAATCTATGACAGATTTCTCTTCACATTCCTGTTGCTGAGAGGTGTGTTTTTCAAGTATCTATGCAGATTGCTGGGGAACATTTGACATAAGTAGTAAAATGGATGAGAATAACATTTCTTCAAAGATAGTTATGTAGTCCATGGTTTCTGTTGAAGTAGGTTTGTGACAATAAAGCAGTTTTGCCAGATGACAAACAACAGAAATTTAGTGATTTTGACAATGTTATCACTTATAAATATTCTTCCCCTTAGCTGTACAACGGGTTAGGTATCTGAAAACACAGACCAGCTCGCCGGCTGACTGCCCAAGCTTTCTTTTTCATGCTGTTGAGAAGTAAACAAAGCAGCTACGTTTATCTTAAGTGAATTAATAAGACATCTGCATAGTTGAAATTTTTTGGCAGGCTTCTGGCCACAATCTAATTGCAGCAAAATTGGAGTCAATAGAATGACACTAGGGGAAGTTGGATAATAGTTCCCTTTCTATATACCTTCCTTTGGCCATCAGTAAAGGGATGAGAAAAAGGATGGAGAAAAAGAAGTCTGTGCGTCAGAGATGATCTGTATTTAAGACATTGCAGCATAAGGGAAAAAAATTGGAAAAATAAAGGTCTCGGACATCTTTCCCAGCAGCTTCAAGGCACTGAGAGTGGTGTGAAGGCTTTAAAGGCCCATAAGAGAAAAATAAATGTCTCCTCCACCTACTGTAGTCTGGTAGTTCTTTCCGCAAGTTCTCCAAAAGGGAACATTGAGTTCTCCGCTAACTCCCTGCAGAGAATCCCTGGCATTGTGCTGGTTTTGAGCCATCACATTTGGCATAGAAATTGTGTCAGTAGGTGGAAGGAGATCAAGAGGAGACCAAGCATATTTTTTAGGCTTTTCTAATATATACCAGTCCTTTGTGTTTGTCTGACACACGGCCCTGGGCAGCACAAAGACGATGTGAGTTTCTGCTACCATTCCTTTGGTAAACATACCAGAATGAAGAATTGGGTTCAAAAGTTTTATGAGTGTCAGATGTGCGTGGCTAGTTGCAGGAAAAGGTTGACATTAGTGAAGGTAGAAACGGGGAAGTTTGGGCAAAAGTCTGGAGTAAAAAAGCTATGCTGCCATACTGAAGTTGTGATGGCAGATGCAGCTGGGATTTGTGTGGCGCCCTACAAAACTCAGCATTGCACAGAGGTTTGAGTTGAACTGGCCTTTATCCCACCTACTTGCAGTGGATAAAAAACACTTGATTTTACCCCTCCATTAGCAACTTGGCAACTGAATGTCCTTTCATTGAGAAAAGAGATAAAAGGCTCTGCTTGCAGCCCTGGTCTCCATAGTGGTAGTATGCTTTTCTTATGTCATTCAATAAATGTGGTAATTTTTCACTTGGAAACAAATTTTTGTAGGTTCAGGAATTTAGGAAATTCTATTTGTGAGGAGGATTAGATGGTAATGATTTAATTGATGGTTGAGCATGCAGACAAACTGTGCATGCAAGATCTTTTCAATAATTATATCTTTTCATGGAGAGACAGGTTTTTGTAATTTAGGTCTCAGACAGTAATTACAATCCAGATGCTATTTTAGGCACAGTCTGCAGCACACCCATGATACTTATTTTGAAATTCAAAACAAACACAAAACCACCGTTGGAGCACTTCAGGCAGAAAGATGAATTAAAGTCACTTAAGGTAATGTGGCATCATGCATAGATACATGAATTGCTGTAAGAGTACTATATCATTACAATAGTCTCTATGCGGGTTCACTGTCATGGAGCATGACAGTGGTTTAGGTGGAATTATTTTAAGTCTTTTGTTGAATCTTCTGTGTCAAAAATCTCAGGTTTCATTTGCAGACTGTGTTGCATAAAAATCACTGTGTGTTGGTATTCGGGGGCTTGGAAGAGTCAGGGTGAATTGTTTCCTGATAGAAATTGAGGCTTGTTAACACACTGTGAAAGCCGTTCCTGTAATAGTACGTTAGGAGAGTCCGGATAAGACACATAATGCAGTTTAGGAAGAGGGTCTACCTCTGCTTCCCGTGCTCCTGCCATATTTGAAGCAGACTGCATTCTCTGGAATAATGAGGGATGTGTGGTAATCAGTTATCTATTAGACTGCTGCCTCGTTTGTTGAGGCAGCAGGAAGGCTATGGTATATCAGGCTGGGAATTCTCCAAAGAGTAAGGAGGGTCTCCTGGGTGAAGGCACTAACTTGGGTGCTTTGTGCCTGCTTTTCCCAAAGAGTTCCTATATAAGTCATGGATGTTGCAGATTTCATGATTCACCACGCCTTGTATTGTGTGTGTGTCCAGAGTGCTTTCCTTAGAGGAAGGATACTGAACTCTTCCCACAGCATCTGGGCTTCTTAGAACTCTATTTTGAGGAAATAACCTGCTCCAAGATGCTTAGTATTGCAAACCCACACTCTTAGTTTTTGAATTGGCACCTGAATGAATATGTTAATATTATTTTCTCTGTGCTCCTGCACTCCATATATAAAATGGAGAAGACACACCAAGGTACTTTCATCCTTCTTTTACAGCAGCTCATTTTATACCTTTTACTTTGAGTACAGGACAAGTAAAGTGAGCTCTGTGTTCTGGAGAGTCTTGTAGGAGAATTCTCTGAGAATGTGCGATAGACATTTGTCATGAACATAAAAGGCAGATTGTTTCTGTGCTATTGAGATTGATCATAAAATCAGCTCATGTGGGATTGGCTTTAAATTTATTTTTTTCTGTGGCCTGCTCTACATGGGAAAGAATTGAGGGGAATTTAATCCACCATGCCAGCCACTAAGGAGATAGGAAAATTTTCTTCCACTCCTGTATCTTCCTTGATTGTCATCTGCTGCTTTGAATGATGTAGAATGAAACTACAAAGATGCATTTTTTTTATAGTAATGTGTTTCTATTTGTAAAACAAAGGACTAAATGATAGGAGATGTGAGCAAAGGTCTGATACTATATTTATATTCCTGCAGGAAACCTATTTAGGAGAGGAGGGCAGTGGTGGCTGTAAGCTGGTTTGATGTCTCTTGTATTATACAGGAGCTATAGTTTTGTCTAGAGCAGAATAGACTCACCTGACTGACTTGGGATTTCCCTGGTTCTGTTTTCCATGGCTTACTGTGTACCCAGCTATTTCTCTGATGTACTCTTTGTGTTCTCTTTGTATGGCATATGAGCATGCTTATTGTACGTATGCTGTTTCCATGCATGTTTTCAAGAAGTCATTCAGAAGGATACACCTAAAAGGATGTGTAATGGGATCTTGACAGCAGAACAGAAAACGAGCTAATTCTTTTACTTCTGCGAGTAGCTAGCAATCATTAGTACTAAATGCATGATGTTTTGCGTTCCTTACGCATTGGAGAGCTGCTGACTTGTCTTACCCACGAAATGTGCTTTTTACTCAAGCATCCCAAATAAATAATGATTTAGAGATTTCAGGTTTTTTGCTTTGTCTCATGTTATTACCCTTTTTGAAACAGTTCATAGAAGGTGCAGGATGTGACAAAGGAGAAAGGAAATGAATATAGAGCGATACATCCAAATCTCCTCTCTTTAGAGGTCATTTCTCTTAAGGACAGTAACATTGGAAGTTTGCTGTGCCTTTGGTTTAAATAAGACTTACAGAAGGTATTTATTGTTACTTACAATACTTACAAAAACTTACAGAAGGTATTGTTATTTGGGCAGTTGGATAGCATAAATATTATGTCAGTTCACTTGAATCCTGTAGTTACACCTTTTCTAAACACAGTTCTCTTGCCTGTCCATTTGCTCTCTGCGTTCCTGAACATTACTTTGGACAAGTGTCAGAATGCTCTGACTTTTCAGGCTATGTTATGGCCTGAAACATTCTATTAATGTACTTTTTCAAACTTCACATGTACTGACAAATGTTTGATGTCTTTAGGAATAGACCTGGGTAGTTACTGCTTTTGTGATTTGCTTTCACCTTGCATTTTGCAACATTCATCTAAAGTGTTTTAGGCCTGGCTATTGCTAATAGGAGTATTACTATTTATTACTCATTAAATTTCAATCTTGCAATTTATCCTATCATGTTCTGACATTCTGCAGCAGCCCTTACCTGAAAGTCATTAAAAAGGTCCAAAACTATTGCATTTTAAAAAGATGTTTTTTAAATTATATTTCGTTTTTGGAGTCCTAATGTAGCTGAACTCTATTAATCTATTGTTTTAAGAACGTTTTTGTGTCAGTTACCAGGATATAAATGATATAGTAACATTCTAGAAACAGAATTCTGCCTTCTAAACTGAAAATTACAGAACTTTATAAAGGTTCAGTATAGAATTTTGTTGTTATTATTAAGAATGTTTTCCCCAACAAAGATATTTTTATTGACAGTTTTTCCTTTGAGTGAGGATCTAACCCTAGCTGGCTTATTGACGTTTCTCTCACTTCCAAACGATTCTCTAATATTAAAGCTGCTTTAGCTAGGCCCTTTGGACCAGATTGTCTGTTCAGGCACATCCTATGTTATGGAATATTTGCAGGTTTTCCTACTTGTGCTTGTATTGGAACATAAACTCCATGAATGTTATTTGCAAGTTATTAAGTCGTCTAAAGCCATGGCCTTTTGGATGGTGTGGCGGACCAGATTGAAGTGTGTGGTTAATTAATTTGTAAATGATAAATGCATAAATATAGCCAGTGAATTATTTGATGTTTTTTAAATGGCAATATTAGAATACTGATCAGGGTGTTAAAAACAGTGGCTTGAAATAGACTGTTCTTGTCCCCTAAGGGACAATTTCAGCTCTCAATTCTGAGTGTTGAAACCTTCTCTTTGCACAAGCCATGCAGGGGAAGAATTCAACCCCAATCAATATACTGATTTCTGTTTCAAGGCAGGGCTTTTTTTTTTCATTTTGCTTAGAATTTACACCACAAGCCGTATAAAAATGTGCATGTTGTTTATATTAGAAACCTCCGTTAGGGTCCACGTGACAAATTTCAGTGACAATTTTGTCAGACGTGAATGGAATTACTTTGCAGTACAAAACACTACGTGATTTCCTTCCCTGGAAAGGTTACTTTTGGAGTCACAGAGTTTGTCAACTTGATCATGTCTTTAGATGCAGAGGTTTGACCCTACTTTCTGAGTTACTGAGTTCTTACTGTAATGGCCCATGTCTTCGGCTCTTCAGGGACATTGCTCTGCACTCGCACTCCTGTCACTTCAGGTGCTTTTTAGACTTCATTGCATGTCCTCACTAGGCATTCCCCCTGTGGAAGTTCATAGTCAGCTACTAGTAAAGCTTGGTATTAACAAGGTATCTCTCTTAATTTTCATCTCACTGGGTATTAGCTGTGCAGGACCACCAGGCTTCTCAGGCTGGACATTATGTGGGAGCAACTAACGAAGGTTGTTTGCTATTGAGGCTTATTAGGGTTTTTCAATGAGGATTCTCAACCTTTGGCTTTTCACTTCAACTTATTAACAGGCTGTTGCAATCAGTCTTTCAGCTGTCCCCGTCTTAATGGAGTTTTGTTTCAATTCTGTAGGTTATGTATAAACGCTTAAAGAATGATTCTGCTGGAGAAGCGTCTTGAAAGGAGAGATGTGTGGGCCTGTTTTGACAGAGGAAAAGGCTTTTGCTTGTTTCTTAACAAAGAAATAAACATGCAAAACAGTATTTTTGAAAGACATTAAAAACAATTTTGAAGTTCCCCTGCTGTAGTATAATTTATAGTGGCTTAAGAGACTGAGAGGGATAATTAGCACTACATTCATTGCCAGGGAAAAAATGCCTAAACATGCGTCCTTCATTAATCTTCCATCTTTCCTGTTATCCTAGCATGCCAGCTGTCTGGAGCACCAGTTCTTTTTCAGGCACCCGTACGTAATGCAGAAAAACAGGAGTCTATGTAGGGCCTAAAGGTGTTACCACTATTAAGGATAATATCAACTTCAAAACTACAGACCTGTTCTAATTTCTTTTCCATATGTCTATGGTATCAAATAGTCCCAAGAAGAGATGTAACTATATTAAATTCTTTCTTACTTGCATGAAATTATTGTTTTGTGCCACATTTTGTATGTCAGAGGCCCTTTATTCATGCACTATGTGCAGGTAGGCCAGATCTTCCAAATGAGAAGTGACTGAGCTTATCCCTAAAGAGACAGAGAAACCCTTAATTAGATGTCATGCACATGTAGAACCCCTGCTGATGGATAGGTCATTTCAGTTGGTGTGAAAAAAGACATGAAAAAAAGACAAGAATATTGCATTTTTAGGTGCAGTTTGTGTGGTCATTTTCCCATTGTGTTCTCTTTTCCATTTGTTTCTGGGTTCTGTCAGGGGACCCCTGGGAACTGTGAGCTGCATGTCAGGTGTTGACAGGAGGATCACTAATTTTGTGAGTCTGCCATGCTAAATACTAATTTTGGTAATTTAACACACTGTCACTTGGTAGAAGCACTTCTGTAGCTTCTTGATTTTCTTCTTAGTATATGTGAGATTCATATTTGATATCTAAAAATCTTTCTGTAGTGATGATTGTGGCCATGGGATGAAATAAGAGGAGGTTTCAGTATCCAAACCCCCAAATTATGTTTGAGTGCTGTAAAGTAACTGTCATGTTAACAGCTTTGTCTCTCTGGTTTCATTTATTTTATCAAAACACATCATCTATGGAGAAAAACTGAGTTAAAACATTTCCAGAGTGTTTGCTGTCTTTCTGAATAATGAACTGAAATTTAATATATAAAATACAAAATAGTAATAAATTACAATTCCACAATTTCTTACAGAGTTTTTATTAAGATCAAAACTTATTTGTTCAGACTAGATTTATATAAATAAATCACAGTACATTTTACTTGTGTTTAGAAGATTGTAATACATATTATAAAATTAAGAAATTTTTTGTCCCTCAAACCATCACTGCGAAAGGAATCATGCATTATTTCTACTAAACGAACAAATGCCCACCTAATTGAGAGAGCCTTGATACAGGTATGGCTGGCTCTACTCTCCAAAATTAGACATGAAACAGAGATACCAGGACTATTTTTTGAACAAGAAATAATAAAGCATAGTACAATGTTCATGTGTTACTAAAACAAAAGTATACCAAAACAACACACCTCTCTTCACGCACCTTTGCAATGGGTATTAAAAATGACAGCTGGCCAGCATGCAACTGAGTAAAACATTCCAGTTTTACAATGTCTACGTTTGAGCAAAAGAAGGAGGAACTAAAAAACCCAGACAAAACAAACAAACAAACAAACAGCCCAGTGCTTACAAGTCCTCATGTCATCTTCCCCTCTGTGCCATCTGTGCTGTGTTCGGTCAGCAGGTGAGGTATGTCCTGATGGTACCTTTCCTGAATAGTGTCCATCACTGCCATCTGGGTTTACGGACCTTCAAGGAGATGGAGGTCCTTTCAGAGAACTGCAGGACCCTGGAGAACTTGCACCTGTAGTTCCTTGCCCAACCCACTGTGTTAGAAATTAACTGTAAATGCAGCTCTTCAAACTACTCAGACCTGAATGTGCAGCGCCCTTACAAGATAATTCACACCTTGCACAGCTTGGCTCACATATTGTAAGGCTGTCACTTCAGAACAGAATTAGGGTTGCAAGCAAAGCCTTGCACTAATTACAGCAAGATTCAAGGTGACACTGTTACAAAGTCTGTCCTGCTGCCATTTTTTCCAGCACAGAGGGCTTCTATTAAATTCTACAGTATTGGGGATTACTTTCTCTACATGCTTTTTTCCTTGTGGATAAGAAAGACATTGTTTTCTCACTTGATACTGAGATGTAATCATTTGACATTGTACTGTTCTAAAGGGAAGAAAGCGTTTAATTGATGACACTTCAGATCGAGTCACATAGTTGTGGTTTTTTCACTCTTTCTTTCAAACAAAACTCATTAACAGTAATTTCAGGTAGATTTCTAACTGGATCAAACAGATTTTCCAACCAAATTTCAATTCCTCTTTCTCTCTTCCTATTTATTTTTTACTTTTAATCTAAAAGAGAGTTTGCAGCTATTTTTTTTCAGTGGCAAATAGGTCCCCTCAGTGCTCTAATGTTGCCAAGTGATAAACACGTAAATATGTCTCTTGTAACTCTGGCTTTGGGTGCTCATGTTAATATAGCTACGTATCATGTTTGGTGTTTAAAAACACGCAAATGAAAGCAAAACAAACAAAAAAACCCAAAGAACAAAAACAATCAAAAAACCCCCCCAGCAACTGTCCCCTCAAGCCAAGAAGGGTGGACTACAATAACCTCTTATTTTTCATTCTTTTGTGTTGCCCTTTCCAGTTGTCTCACTGTGGATTGAACCAGCAGTTCCGCTACTGGTAGTTAGATTGGACCTCTATATAACACGTTTCTCATATGTACTGCTTTGCTATTTCACGGATCCATTGGCATGGAAAGCTGAAGTGTGCATTGACTGGTAGGAACAGTTTGAGCACTGAGTCTTTTATATGACATGTTTGCTTTCTGTTCTGGTAGTCCCTTCTTCCCCGGATTGAGATGCATGTGTGTTTGTCCACTGCTAGGATTATTTACAGGGGAAAAAAATGAAACAAAAGAGAACAGAAATGCTTTTAATGTCTTGTGATTTCAGTGGAAACAGATAAAGAAATAATTTCAGCACTCAGCTGCAAAAGGGTTGTGCTGTGAGTATTTTGGCATGGGAATATCACGCAACTGCCCATTATACTCTGCCTGCGTGTCAGTACCTTGGCAGGCTTTCCCATTGAGACTCACTGCTTTTTCAAAAAATAACATCTGAAATGGTGGCTTGTTACGGAAAACTAAAAGTCACTGTTTCATAGTATATTGTTAATGAGTGAAGTGGGATTAAAATCTTGCTGAGATGCATTTCTAAGGGATTTCCTTTTCTATTTCAGAATTACGATACTTGTCATACAGTGTAATTATGGATTCACAGGAAATAAGAAAACAAATGAGGGTTGCAGCTTTGAAATTATTCTTGTGAGCCTTCTAGTAATTTACCTCTGAGAATCATGGTTCAGAAAAGAAAGACTGAACAGTAATGGGATCATCATTTTCTCTGGGTTTCGTAGCAGTAGATCCTCTGTTCCTTCCAATGTGCTCTTGTATTCTTGTACTACAGTGCAAAGACAGCAGCAGTGTACCGGCCCACCAGAACACTAACATGAAAATACTTCAGGTCTAGGGAATAGTGTTGCTTAAGGGGAGTATAAAGGTGAAGGGTGAAATATCCACATACAGAAAATAGCTATCATTCCATACATGTACTATGATAAGGCAGATATTTGTAAAAAGCACATAGTAATGCCACAGCCTGAGTAACAGTTTGCAAGTCATGAGTCAGCAAGAATTAGGAGAATTTAATAAAAAATTACGTTTTCTTCCTCATCCCTAAGCCTTTGAGGTGTGCTGGATTCCACTTTAAATGCTCACTGTACAGAGATTTTTTTCTTTTTTTTCTTTTAATAGAAATCTGTTCAAAATCACTCTCTTGATGCCAGACCCTTGAGCAGTAAATAAACTGAGTATGGTAATAAAATAAAAAAACACTGGCAATTATAATGATACAACTTTTCAGTTGATGCCCCTTTGAGTTGCTAGAGACAAATCTTAGAAAGGCTTCTGCACTCTTCCGTGGACACAAAACGAGCCCGTTTATAGGTGTTTTCCTTTTTACAGAAGCTATTGTTCCTAACATTGCAGTGGGAAAGCGTGCGGCTGCCTGCTCTGCATTCCAGGCAGGGGTGCATATACGATAATTTGTCCAGGAAATCAAAGAACTCTACTCCAAAGGAAGAGGTCCTCCTTCTTTACCTACGCACATCTCCCCATGTTGACTCCCAGGAGACGGGCCTGAGTAAAGAGTGCAGGATTTTGCCTGAAGTGAGGATCATGCATGAACAGATATGAACTTCATATCGTATCACTGGTCTGCTGATATAAAGCTTCAGTTGAAAGTGTAGCGAAATCGTTTTGCCAGGACAACTTTACATCTATGTTTTTTGTTCTTATGGAAATGCCCAGTTACTCATCTGAAATTTTGCTTGGGCCGGTTTTGAAGAGTTGTGTAGTTTGCCAGGGACATCCTTGTTTGCGGTAGCTACATTCTCCATAGCATGGCATGAGATTTTTGAAAACCGCTGTACTTACAGGACTTCTACTTTATAGCTGCAGCACACATTTACAACAGATCCAAGATTTCCTGCAAGTGCCAAGCTGCGCTTTACCCACTAGCAATTCTGATTTTCTGGAATATCCTCAATTGATAGGTTATAAAACTAATTTTTCAGATTTTGGATCAGAATTTCAAATATTTCCTTCAATCTGTGCATGCATATTTGTGTCAACATATACAAGACATAAAGCAATGCGTCTGCACATAAACTTATCTGAACTATGTATAAAGACCAGGGCTCCCCATCTGTAAGTTGCAGGCAACTAGATTGTATAAAATACCCATACTTTGCGTTTGTATTTTTTAAAATAAAAATCCCGGTGTAAAAACTTGAATCAAATTCTCTCTAGAAAAGTTTGAAGGAAGAGAGAACTCCATGCATGGCTAAATAAGTGGCAAAATTTTATCCCAGGAGCTCTTGTTCCAGGACATAAACTTTATCGTATGAAAGAATTCAGTGCTTTGATAGTTTTTTTTTAATGGTCAGAATTTGTCAGCATTTACAATATACCGTCATGTAAAATAGCCCTGTTAATTCTACTACAAATAATAAAGAAAGTCTTCGCAGGCACTATATATTTGGAACAGCATTTTAAAATGACATTGTGTGTGTGTGTGCACATGCACGCACATGTGTGTGTTTGTATGGTAGAGCATAGCCATCTGTCAGATGCTTCCAACTTTTTGCAGTGTCACGGACACAACTAAGAAACATTGACCGGAAAATCATTTACAAAGGTTGAGGACTAACAGCCTCCACGTTATACAGATGGTTATCTTCTTTCTAAAAGAACATACTGTCATTACAAATACCATATGTATCTTGTTCCCACCCAACAGAACTTTTTTTTTTTAGTTTTTCACATTTGAAGGATTGCTGCAAAGAACCACATTAATTTGTTTTCATGTAAGGTGAAAGGAGGCATCAACTGAGACTGAGGACACAACTTGTCATCAAAAAATAAATGTCTGATGACAATCGTTCTTGAAAAAAAAGATTTAGAAAGCTATCCATTCACAGTACTGCACCTTTTTTGCAAATACAAGAACCATATTTGTTGCTGCTTCCAATATTTGTTGGGTTTCATTGCTATCATGTTTCTTGTAAAACCTGGGTTATTCTATGGAGCAGAAATTATGACTTAAATTTGGGTAATGCTTGCGACCATACAAATAATCTACCAGTAGCAATAGTGTCAGCTGGAGAATTAATGCTACAAGTGGATAACATTACGCTATTTGAAACCAGTAGCTCTTCACACAGTAGAAGACTGAGGGTCCTATTCAGCAAATATTCAGGGTCCTATGGCTGTGGCCACAGAGGTTCCAGAAGCTCTCGCTGAGTCTAATCCTGATTCAGGAACCAAAATGATATGCTGTGTATATATTTCTCTGCACAGCCTGGATGCGCTGGACACCCTCCCCCACTTGATTCCTGGGAAGGAAAAAAATATGTCTCTGTTTAGCTCAGTGACATGAAAAGCAATCCGCAGTAATGAAATCTAAAGAAGTTAGCCAGGCATGTATGAAAAGAACAGGATGCCTGTAAAAAGGGAAGAGCTGTCAAAACCTAATTGTGGGCTCTGGCTGCAATAAAATTTATCAAAGAGGGAAGACAGGTTGGATATAAGGATGTAGACAACTTCTGCTAAGAGACACTTCTCGTATTCTGGGAAACAGTAACCATTACACTACTCCTCACGTGCTTTGTCAAGCCATTCCTATCAGTGCTTGGCTACCGCTGAGAGCTTGGCGATATGTTTCCTAAACCCAGCTCCCAAATGCCCAGGTAGGCATTTCAAGTGTGGCACTTAGCTAGCTTGCCATCGAGGGCACAAACATACAAGCAGATGTCCCCCACTTTTCTCGATCTTCTTTCACGGCATACTTGTGTGTTGGCAGCACCCATGCTCTGAAAAGGCACGGTGCGTTCCCGCTGCAACTGAGCCTGTGAGCACTCAAAGGTCTCCCTGCTGAAACCGTGCTGCTGCGGCGCCCGAGCACCAGTAAATGTACTCGCTTATGGAGACAGGGCAAGACTGTGGTATTTTTGCCGTTTTGTAGCATCTTCCTATTGCCTGACAATTACGTATGGAACTGCCTGGTGTTACTGCTTACACCCAAGCAGGTACAGTCCTCAGTTGCGTTCTAGTAACACGGCTGCGCTCTGATGCGTAAAGTGTAGGCAAAGAGGCTGTGAACTGCATGTCTCTCTATATATTAGGTGATTAGGGAATTCATTGTGCCTTGATATGAACACAATGGTCTTTCCTGTCTTTCAGCATTGGGGGTAACATCGTGGTTGTTCATAAACATAATAGTTTCTTTTGGCTGGGATTACTGCCTGAGTTTAGCCAGTGATAGCAACAATAAAAGTAAATCATAGTAACTCTTAGGAAGCAATTTAGTTAGATCTTTGATGAATTTTTATGTCTCATGAATCAGGATTAGCATTCCCTGTACTGGGGAGAGGATTAGACAGAGGGATTAAAAGGACATCTTTACCCCACTGGACTCTGTGGAATAGCCCCTGAGGATATGGCTAAGAAAGAGTTCAACAGGAATGCCAAATTTCTGCTGAATAGGTTAAAAGGGTGAGGAAGCCTCTTCGGCAGCCATCCAAGCGCAGAAGACCTGCATAACATTTCTGCTGAATAGGGCCCTAAAGACAAAAAACAAAACAAAACAAAACAAAAAAACATAGGAACCTTGAAAAGCTTTTCTGATTGAGTGGCTTCTTATCAACGCCTCAAACCTCCAGAGACACTTAAACATTCTTTTTTCAGTGCAGTTAGGCATCCCTTGAGATGTGCTAGTGGCATGGATGATATATTCTTACAAGAGAAAAAGTCAAATTAGGTTGTTATATATATTAAAAAAAATAGGTCTTGGTTGTTCTGTAAACAAGGTTCATTTCTTTATATCCATTATCAGTGAAAGTTACCCAAGATCTTTTTTAAAAAACAAAACCAAACCCTTAATCCAGCGTATAATGTTTGGTGTTTTCACATATATATTAAAGACATTAATTACTTTCTGTCCCCCTAAAATTGAAAGGAGCAGACTTAACTTGCGTGTTATGTTCGACTTTTAGTATCGGTGTTTCTGAGCCCTTTTCTGGGATTTAGTGCATGCATGTGGATCTTGGCTTTGCTCATGAAATTTTATCCAAATTCTAATGCCATGTGGAAGAATATGCACAATTATAGTAATGGGGAAGCAAGAAATAAAAGTCTTACCTCTGCAAGAGGATGCCAGTGAGCAATGGGTTTCCGAGGGTATGAGAGCATTTCGTTCCAGTGGTCGCGACCTAGACTTTCTGCATCGTTGCCTACTTGACATACTCCAATGACCTCATTGTGACCTACACTGTGAAAATGTTCCATAATATTTTTTTCTTAAAATTTTACTTTTAGAACCATACCATTTACATATTTCATTAGAAACATTAATCATGGATTTTTAGAATTAATTTGTGCCTGAAAAATGTAATAAACTATAAAATACGTAGGTTTGCTCTTCCCATTTACCAGAAAAATTTAATATTTTCCCCATTATAGCATACCCTAGGTGTCTGTGTGCATTTGTATCTTATTTTTGCATGAAGAATGTAAAATGTTCTTCGCCTATGTTCTGTAACTAGTTGCAAATACAAGTAAACTCTAGGCAGCAATTTCAGAAATGGAGGTGTGTGTCTCAGAGGTTAGCGTAATTGTGCACAAACAGAACATCAGCGTGTGGACTGTCTCATTATATGTTCAATTATTTCAGTTCCGGTAAACATATATGCAGCTTAGTTATGTCAGTTATGGATGCAAGGCTGTATTTTATAATTTAGAAAGGAAATTCTGCCTGGCAGTACAAGAAAGTTTAGTCTTCTACCAAAGTCAACATGACATTAATTTCCCATTTATTGGGAAAAAATAATAACTTTGTTTCTGGATGCGAATCTACTGTGCACGATTTTATAAGCCAATAGATGATGTTATTTTACAGCTACAGGTATCTCACCGGTCGTAATCCATAACAGCTATCGACAAGTTAATTTGGTCAATGTTTTCTGGAGGGACGTCAAAGACTATGGCTTCATTGTAAACGGGATTAAGGGTATTCCTCTTGGTGGAAGTTTTTCTTTTCTTTAGTCGCCTTCCTTCACACATTAAAGAAACCTTCACGTAGGGATCTGTGTAAATCATAAGAACAACGTTGGTTTTCTTTTGTTGTTTCTAAGCAAACATAGATGGAAAGTGAAAGGAGCAGCCTTCTTGTATGCCCATACCTGCTTGCAGAATTAGTCACCTGGACCTGACTGGAATTTGAGCTTCTTTATTACCGTGGCATGCCTGGGAGGCAGTGGAGCTTTGAAAGCTTTACCTGGTTGACTGCTTATAATGAACAATTTAGGTTCAAGAAGCTCCTTGTTGTGTACCAACTTCTCAAAGGGTATTAAAATACCCACTGAACCATGTTGTACATGACTGTTTATACAACAGCCTGTGTATCAACCTATTTATAACAGCCTAATTACTTGTACAGATTTGTAGGACAGACAGAAGATGACAATATTTTACAGAGTGGGACTTACTAATGTATGGTTAAATATAATTCAAAATGTAACAATTAGTGGCTTATATTTCTCAAGAGTATTATAATTATTTTTGAACTCCTGATTGTAGTAAAAAAAAGCTTTTTCTTTTAACTCCTTTCTGGGAGCTCTACAACTCCCTGCTAGTATTTAAAAATCATCTATGAATTCTTATTTAAATTAATTTCTGGTTTTCATCATGAAATTTTGAAAGGGTTGCTGAAAGAAGTCTGGGATGATTACTGTTTTGTCCATATGCCAACAACAGCAGAATTGGCTCAGTGGCTCTTGGAGACTGTCAGAGAGGGTCAGTCTGCCTCTGTGCCATAGCCGTTAACAAATAGTCTGCTGTACAAACAAATTCCCAGTGTTTTGAATGCAGTTTGGCCAATTTGTGCTATTCTGAATCACAGTCACTTTAGAAATAATAATCTTGCAGTCTTTTTAAGGCAGTTTATTTTAAACTATTGGTTGCAACTGAACAAACTAAAATATGTTATTTATTTCTTTGAAACCCCTGTACTCAAGTAACTCAAGAGCTTGCAGCGTAAGAACTCTCCTCCCAAAAATCATTCTGGGATTTGACAGTGCTGGATTCTGTGTCTCAGGAGGGAAATGGGACAGAAATCCACATTAAGCATTAAATTCATTCCTACCTGATGCTCCTGTGATATCCATTGCCTTTAAATTTCTTGCCTTTATTATTGTAATAGTTAGTCTACCAGCTGTTGGAAGGTAGCAGAGTGAAAACATCAGGTCACCGAGATCCACGTTATCCTGTTACAAGGAAAGGCAGATAATATGAAGCAATAATAACAATTTTCCCAAACCCATAACAGGAGCTAAAGATAAAATATACCTTAGGGAATCTATAGTTATGCAAGCAAAAGCTGAATTCTCATTCTGAAAAATATCTGAAAAAACAGACACCCATCTGACTACAAGGTTCAGGTTGCTACTTTTGTTGCTAGACCACCAAATTTATCAAGTGTAAATGTGGTTATAGTTCCTAGCACTGAGTCATTGGAGATTAAACACATTTCAGTGATGAGGTACAGCATAAGGCAGCAGAATACCTTTGTTCTATTTTATGGTTGGCAGTGATTTGCATGTATCATTGACAAGCTGCAACAGATCGCTGTGCTTTTCCTTCTGGTCTGCAAAGGGATACCCATAGAGAGGTAAACAGAAAAAAAACATTGGTTGTGCAGGGCAAAGTTTTGTGGAACTCTCAAGCTTGCGTAAACTCAGGTGTGATAGGTGTGGAGTCACTATGGTAACGGGGCAGCCTCCACCAGAAGTAGAGTAAGGACATTACTTCCTGCGCTTTCTACAGACAAGCTCCCTCAAGTAATCTTATCCACCCGTTTCATTGATAGAATGATTTGCAACCCTTTCTTGTGTCAGTGGCATCAGGGTTTCAGAAAAGTAGCAGAAAATGAGCAACCACTGTTTGCAGTTACAAAGCATCTCTCTTGTTTGTTTCCTTTTTTAAAGGAAAAAATGAAACTCTTTTATAAAAAATATAGTGAATAAAGGATTGTATTAAATGCTTTCTGGGATTTGACTGGCATTTTTTTTAACTGAGCAGTGAACTGATACTTTCATAGACCTTTTTCCTGTGACCTAATATTTCATTCTTGACTGAAAAAAGTTATCCTGTCCAGCAAATTCAAAGCTACATTCTAGGTTTTACAGGAAGGAAAATACAGCTATTGTGGAATATGTGTATCTTGCCTACTTAGCTTTGAGCAATACCTTCCCTGCCTTCCCAGGTTAGCTCCTTCTGTGTCAGTCACCAAAAAATGAAGGGTCGTGGATGACATATAAGGTGAGTGAAAATAACCTCGAAGCAGCACCTAACAGGTTAGTGTTTGTCTCTGAGCTAGTTGCTGTACAGACCAATGCCCAGAGCCTACGCAGCCACTTCACGTAGCTTCATCAGTTAGCAGGGGAGACATGCAGGACAGAAAATACTGCTGTCACAGAGTTGTAGAAAAATGTCTTGTCGGAAGGGATTTCTAGAGGTCACTTGATCCAACCCCTTGCTCAACAGAGGCATCCTCACTATAGTGGTCAGCTTATGCAAGGGAAAAAGAAAATCATGTGTGTTCCTTCAGAAATAGGTCCTTTCCTTGGGCTGTTATTGGAGAGAGATGCTGTCAAAGAAGGAAAAAGATGATATTATGGGCCCTTTGTCAGTAGTAACTAGCTTTTAAAACCCTGACTTGACTTCATCAACTATCGTCTCTTCCATCCTAAAGATCAGTGTTTCATGGTAGCTGTAAAGCTAATAAAGGTTGTAACAATATCAAGCTGATATGACTCACGCTGTTTAGTACCTCTTGATGGCTCATACTTGGAAGCAGACCTGCTGCAACAAACTCTGTCACTGACTCACTTTGACCGTGGATCAAAGTGCTGTTTGAGAAGGTGATGCTGTAGGAAGTCCTACAGGCTAAAGTGATGTCAGGACATCCAGGAGAAATTTCACTTGGCTAACACCTGTACTTAACATAAAAGGAGGAATAATTGATCTCTGAAATTTTCCCAGTGGTCAGCTGGAGCTTGATACCTATAACCTGGGGAACAGGAAGCAAAGATTTTACTTATCCTTCCCATAGTGAGGAAGAACAACTGCCAGAATTTAAGTGTACTTCTCCAGCTTTGAGGTGCTGAGATTTGTAGCTGTGGAATTCTCTCTCATGCTGCAACTCTGAGAGGAGCAAAATTTTGTAAGCCATTTAAAGAAATTATTGAATGAAGCCACCTTTTGGCAATTTGGGGAATTTGTCGCTCCGGAAAATTTGATTGAGAGGTTATCTTTCATTAATTGGTCACAAATTTTTTAGGAGAAGATAGCATTGTTGGATCACTCAGGTTTTCCCTGATGATAAAGAAGCCCATCAGGCATCTGTTGTTTTAACTGTGTATCTTGGTATTCTTCGATATTATCAACCATGGCAAAGGCATTCTGTATTCACCCCAGTGCTCCACATGGTGACTAGGTAATTCATTATGTGAGTACTGTAAATACTTTACTGTTACTACCAAATACAAGAGTTTCCATTCCAGACTTGATCATCCTGAATTAACATTTTAAAACCTTTTATCGCGTCTTATCAAGAAGTTAATAGGTAAATGAATTACGATACAATTGTTTTAGACACGATTTCCAAGAAAAATGTTAACCCTCTGCATAAATGAACTGGTTAGGAAAGAACGGATCATATGTGTTGAATGCAGTGCTAAGAATTATGCCATAATATACTTATCCACAAGCTTTGCCTTACGCTTGAAAAGCAACCATCATCCACGCTGTGATGTTTTTATTAGCAAATTCTGCAATGACAATAATACTTCGTAAATGCTTTTTCAAAACTTGCACTGGGCATTATACAGGAAAAACACTGTTAAACCAAAACAGAACCTATAATTTCTTCAGTCTTTTCCAGTTCTAGAATTTGTAGGTATTAGAGCAATAGATCACAGATGACTGTGAGATTCGGTCTGTTCAAAAGCCAATGCTAGTACTAATCTAACCGTAGCAGTCTGAGAATGTAATTGAAGGAAAACTTGCAGGCAGCAGCAGGAGAGAAACATATTTTTTGGCATGCAGATCCTTCTCCGAGTCTGAAAAAGAAGCCCTGTCTTCTTACACTTTTGTTTTGATTTGCAGGGAATTAACTACTACTCCATAATACTGATTATTTGTCAATGTTTTCTTAATTTTGGAAAGATAGATTTTCTAACAAAGTGAGCCTTTCCCAGTGCCCTGGCTATTCCACTTTGTTCACCCCCATTTTCTGTAATTGAAGGGCAACATTTTTAACTGTTCCAAATATTGTAAAATTTGCTATTGGACCTTCAAGGTTCAACTGAATTAGGAAATGTTCTTCAAAGAGTACCATAAACCATGACTGCACCACAGAATTGGCGCGTGCGTGTTCATCTGTCTGGGTAACTGCAGTGGAATAGGACATGCCCTGACCGGAGATCGGTGGTGTCACAGGTATCACCGTTACATCCAGCAATCACAAGTCCTTACTATAAATTTGTTTTTTTAACAGAACCAAGGTCTATGTAACAGAGAACAGAGATGATTATTGCACATCTTCACTAGTTTAAAATCATTGAGCCGCATGGCTTAAGCCATGGATTGTCACTAAAGGTGTACTGTATTATCAAAAAATAGCTTTAAGAAACAGAATTAACAAGCATAGAGGGTAGGATCTTCTGCAAGGATTACACTTCTGTTTGCATTGAGTACTTATCTGTTACTATGTATGCTTGACAAAATGTGGTGATATAAATATTACACTGCCAGAGACATTTGAAAATTCCTGCTTAGGAAAAGATTTCATAATATTGTAGGTTATCAAGTCATGCATTTTGTGCATTCCGAATTTGTGTCTAAGAAGTGTGGTAGTAATATCATACTGTGCTTGTTACAGTGCAATCAGGACAGCCCGAATATAACCAGACCAAAAGGCTGGTGAATAGTATTAACTTCAAAGAAAACATTTAACAGATAATCAAATTACAATAATAGTTTACTTGAGTATGGCCTATATTATTTTTATTTTGGTCCTGTTCAGCAGGAAGGATATTGTAAGAACCAAATAAATATGCTGTGATAAACATACCTAATGTCCAAGCTCCTCTCCCATTGTCCTCAAAAACTGTCCACAATCAGAGGAAGAAAGCACTGTCTCCATTTTTAATCTATAACCTGCTCATGCTGGTATTCTAAAAAAGCTAGAACAAGATTGGTGTCTGCTTTGCTTTTCCAGTGCTGCGGGCTTCAGCTTCAGGTTTGGGGTGATGGCTGAGTGCCTTGATGTTGTGAGCTGTGCCATAAAGTGACCGGCGCAACCCGTCTGATGTTGGTTTCTGATAAACCCGCCTAGATTCGTCTCCGAGTCCTTGTTCTGTTAATGCAGTCCTTTATTCAACAGGGCAAAGGCGTGAAGTTTCTTCCTTAAAAAACTGCCTAGTGTTACCTGGGATAGTTAGATGTATTCAGTACTGGGTAAGCAGTCAGCTGGAGAGGTCAAACCAGAGGTGCAAATCACAAGGTTTGCCTGAAAAATGTATGTTCACAAAGGGAATGAATCCCTTGCTGGAACCTCAGGATAAATAAGGCCCTTTAATTGTTGTTAAGACTGTGGAGATACGACCTCCCTTACATTATGCTGCCTCCTTGTTCCATTTCTGGTGGAAATACTCGATATATCATAAAAACATATTATTTGAACAATTTTCAGTGGCTTCTACTGAAAGGTTTATTGTTCCTGCTTTTCCCAGAAAACATATCTTGTTTCCCCCCTGTAAAACTAACACACTCGTAATATATCTTTTAAAATGCTGAATTCCAATAATAATGTTAATAACTTGTTAGTCTATAGTCACACGGTATTTATAGAATTTAAAATTATTAATTTCATTAGACATTACCCTGCAGGATAAATCGCTCCCTAGTACCGTGTCAACAGCCCCATGCTGGAGCTTAGGTGAGTATAACTCGGCATATTAAACAGGGAGATGTGTAATCCTAAAGACTGCGACGATGGGCCCTTAAATGGCTTCACCTTTGATTCCTTGGAGGCTGCATCAAGAAGCTCAGGCTGGATCAAACCTTCCCAGCAAAACCTGGAAGTTACCTGGTTGTTAGGGAGTTTCTGAGAAATGGAGGTGACATTTGGCATCACATTTCTCCTCTCCCTCAAGTACATTTGGGTGCAGAGAATGGGTATGTAAAATCATGCAAAACAGGCAGCAAGGGACAGAAGAAAACAAGACAAATTATAAGTTACAACTTCTGCTTTTGCCTGTGGTCAAGAAGAAGATATGCTGTCCTTGAGTTAGACAATCATAAGTTTTGAGCCCATTTCTTTAGAAACTTATGTTTTGTGTTTCTGGCGCAGACAAGCTATGATAGACTTGCCATCACACAGTGCCTGTGCCGCTCTAATTAAAGCATATGTCTCAATCATGCCAGCTTCCTCAGTTCCCTATCCATAAAAAGACAGACACTATTTTTTTTACTTTTCTTGTATGCTGCAAAAATCATGTTATTATGGATTGTGAGATGATCAGATGTATTTTTATGCATCTCATCAACTTACCATTAATGGGAGCACTTAGAGGCAGTGATGCCCTTGCTTATTTCTTTTAAAGTTGCTAACAGTTGAAAGCGGTTTTCAAGGCACTAGTGACTTTAGAGATTTTATAAATACTTACTGCTATGTCAGAACTGTACAGCTCAGGCAATAGTAACTTTACATGCTACCTCCTTTAGCACGTCTCTGAAAAGGTCATTGGAAAAGAGAAAAATAACAGAGGTTTCAAGAAATGAGATGATTTAATTTGAGCTTCTGAAGCACAGAAAAGATTGATTATCAGTATTTAATTAAATTAGTTCTTTTTTTATTCCTCCTGGCTGAGGAGCATTAGTTGTGTTTTAAACAACAAAAAAAATCTTCCTAGTTATTTTATAATCTTCACTGGAATTAATGGAATTATACTTCTGTAATGCAAGACAAATTTTACTGTACATCACTATAATATTTGGTAATGTGAATTTTAGAGGAGCTACACTCTGCTAAGATGAGGATAATTTAAGTATAGTAGGTATATGTGTTAAGCCTAACTGAATTAAAAATACTTTAAGAAGTGTTATCTGCCTTTTGGGATATACATTTATTAAATTGTTCATCTGTGTTGAGAAGTCTGGATTCAGATTTGAGTGAGCTGTGATATTAATTCAGTTTTGGTGCATGTCCAGGGCACAACTATTAAGCAAATACCATACTAAACAAATTTGTGACTCTAATCTGTTTGAGAAGGATTGTAAATCTAAAGTATCTAACATGAAAAATTCATGAAGTTAGCTCTACATTTTTGATTTTTTCATCATAGAATTATTTTGAATTATATGTATGAGAAATGTGTGTTGAGAAAAACTCTTTGGAAATGTTTGATTTTAATTGTATTTGCACGTGACTAGAAGAGTGCCAGCTGCTTTTTCATTACACATTTTAAGATGAACAGAGAAGATATGACTGGAAAATCCTATTTTCATGACATCTTAAATCAAAGAAATGAACTCCAGTAAAGTAAGCATTTATTAATGCCTCGATCAAACTATATCTACAGAGATATGATTGAGTAAAGTTTGTGGAAAATGGGAATGGCCTATCTTTTACAATTATTCTTTCAATATGTCAATGTCAGGCTATATTTCATGTTTTAAGTTAATTTGCGAATTGTATTATTTTCTCAGTGTGATTCCATTTTTTGCATTTCATTGTCTTTTATTAATGATTTTCTTAAAAAATGAAAGCAAATAAGTAAAGAAGATTTTAGAGCTAGGTATGTGAAAATGAGCCTGATTACACTCACTAGGAAAGAATATTAAAAACAATTCTGAAACTTCGTTTCTCTACAGTGAAAGAAGATAAGAAAGCTGAAGTGTTTGGCTGTAATTCACTCTGGATTCTATACTGCTTTGCGTACACAATATAATTTTCATCTCAAGTCACGGACTGGCTTTCAGCTTGTATGCCTGTACAACTATATGAAGTGTGTACGTAGAAGCTAATCTGGTGGGATGCACGAAAAGGAAGGATAAGAAAGGGCACCTCTGAATCCCTAGTACTCTCTCCGTGGGCTTACTACCGATTGCTACACCTCACACATTGATAAAAATGCTGGACCTGAGAGATTCTTGCATAACTAATACAGTGAAAAGTATCCCCAGCTAAAGAATTTAAGCAAAAAAGCCTTAGAAGGGGTAAAGAAAGCACTTAGCCCAGCCAGCCAACAGAAGGTGTTTTGTGTTCTAATTTATAAAAAAAAAAATCCTCTGACGACTAAGCTCAACTTCAGCTTTGCTGCTGATCCAAGTATGTAGCTTGGTTTTCCTCTATTAGGATTTGCATTAGTAATGCCAAAATGATACCACAACAGAGTTTCTATTAACTTTTCTCTGAGGTATTCTGGAGCACCTTATAGTCAGGCAGACGTCTTGCCTGACAAACCAATTCTGAATAGCACAGCTTTGTGCTGTACTTCATAGGGACTGAAAGAAGTAGGAATCCTTCCTGCAGACTGGGTCATACAGAGCCACTATGATTATCAGCTCAGGGAGTGTATGTTCTTATTTCATCTTACTCATAGTTTTTCCTACCATCTTGACAACTTCTATATAAAGACAGGATCAAAAGTAAAGCATCCAGCAGGTAGCATATCCTCCATCTCTGCTTCAGAGCCTGGAGATCTTTTGATATATATTTTGCTTTTTTTTTAATCTCCTGTTTCCATCATCCTTGGGTCATGACTACTTTTCTTTAAGGATGCTGCAAGGGCTAATACGCCTCCCAGTTTGTTGGGGATTGAGCGTAGGATAGTAGTCCACAGAAGGAGGATCCTCCAGACGCGACTTTGTATTGTGCCAGTCAGTCAAGATATCGTATAATGTGGGTAGCTGAAGTCAAAGGATAAGCCTTTCACCTTCACATATTTCATAACAAATCCAGTTAATGTCTTTGAGAAGAACGTACATGTAACTTGCTATTGCCACAGTGTCCTTAGTAAGTCAAGGACAGAGGCCTTTTCCTGTAGGCAGTCAATGTACTTATCTCTCTAAAGACCCAACATCTCCATTGTCATAATTTATATCCTATAAATAGGATGGCAGTGATTAACTGAAACTGCCTTTCCAATTGGTTAGCTGCATATTGTCCTCAGTTATCGGAATGCATTTACATTTACAGACACTTTTACAGAATATATTGGTTCTTACTGAGTCATTTAAGACTTTATTGATAAATTATTCTGTAATAAGATCCTTATTTTAAAAAAGCCTCCATTTGGTAAAGATAAACTTCATACACATAATTATTTTTAAATGTATGCTTAAATCCTATAGATTTTATTGGCTTTGAATCCTTTGCACAGATTTTCAGTTCCCAACAACTAAGTGCTTTGCTGAATCTGCACCTAAGAGTGAATCTAATGAATTATCCTGTAGCTATTGAGATAGAGATAATGTCTTAATTTGTTCCAAACTTAATTGATGAACTGGGGAGATAGTCTGAATTGAGCTAATGAAAATTAGTAGAGACATGACTGGAAAAGCTGGAGTACTTGTCCTGCTTATGTGCGTGTGGCAGTGTCAGAAATTGATTTCACAGGAAAAACAGAAATGAGGAATTCTGAAAATGAAACTTCTGTAAAAAGTAAAACTAAGTAATTTTTAACTTCTCCATCAGTTATTAAGAGGAGGAAAGAGTGTGCACACAGAGTTGTTTCTGAAGGCTTGCTAGATGGCATTGTTGGTCAGAGAAAGAAGTTAGTTGAAGTGTAAGTTTCTCCTTGCAAGTTAAACTGTTCCTCTGAAAACTGTTTCGTTTTCTTTAACGTTACTGCTTTATGCAACTCTTCTATGACTTGTTGCTTCCTACAAAATAAAAACTTCAGTATAGATTTAATAATATAAAAAAGTCTGCCCTGACTTTTCTTTTCCAGACATTGCAAACTGCATTTTATCATTTGGATTGTTACTGGGAGGCAGGGGGGTGCATATGTGAGTAGAGGACAGGGAATGCTTGAGAGCTAGAGAAGGTCCTTTTATCTTCCTGATCTAATAATTAAAAATGAAAATGTTATAACCTGTAAGACGTGAGTTCACAAGTGAGGTGCTGAGGACAGATTTGCTCTTCCTCGTCCTCCAGCATATCCCACTTTATCCCACCTTGTCAGTGTTAATAGGTTGCCACCTTTGGTATTGTGCTTCAAAACTCTTTTAGAAGGGAAGCCTTTTGAGAGTGGGTGGGATTTCACAATGCTTAAGCCTTAAAGGAGAATACTTTAGCACAGACCTGACTCAGCCTTTCTCTCTGCAGAGGAGGCAGTGGTGCTTTAGAAATGTTGACAAGCTTGTGAACAGCAATGAAATGTAAATTGTTCTATACAGCAATATGTGCTAGGAGGGCAACTATTTTCTCAAAAGGAAATATAAGGGAGAACTTTAGCTGGGAAACATAAGAGTTTTGGTGTTAGGTGAAGATGGTAAAATGGAAGGACAAGTAGGCTGGGCAGACAGGGGATGCCTCACAGAAGGGACTTTCACAGAGTGATCTCACAGTGCAATCTGGAAAATGGGCAGTAGTTTCCCAAAGTGAGAACCAAAGCTTTTAATGAATGTCCATAAGTGTCTGGCATGTCAAACTCAGTAATTTTTCAATGGGCTGCAATTGATTTGGATTAGACCTATTTTTTTTTGGTGAAATTCTGAGATTAAAAAAAAAAAGAAAAACAGAGGTTAATGGCATTGTAGTGTGCAGTATCCTACAATACAAGCGAATCTTGGTGGGCCAACCTTCATAGAATCATAGAATAGTTTGTGTTGGAAGGGACATTTAAAGGTCAATCTTTCTGACTTAAAAGAAAATTCTTGATGAACATCACACAAATGGAAATAGATGAGAAAATAAACCCTCATAGTTTCAAAATAAATGCTGGCTTGTTGTAAGACGAGGAGGCTAAATTACATGTTAAGTGTTCACTATCTCTAGGCACACGTGAGCTTGAAGAAAATGAAGCAGCAAATCCATTCTAACGCATAAAATTATTTCTACCATGAATTATTTTCCCGTTACCTCTTGCTTCCATTCTGACATAAGTTGAAAGTAATGTTTAATTATGTCAATATCCCACTAATAATGAAAATCTCAAATACATCCAAGAAAAATTGCAAGGGAGGAAACTAGTTTTAAAAATAAGTTAACTAATCAAAATATTTTAATCCCAAACGTCTTGCCTGTTAATATTTTTTTCCTAGTGTGTTAAAACGAAAATGTCAATTTAAACTAAATCTGTATGCAAATTAATGGATTGGCCTTTCACTCTACCTTGAGTTACAATGGCTGCATGTGAACTTACAGCTCCACTAAAATATTGAAAGATGCTCTATCTTCTAACCCCACTCAATTATCTCTTTGTGTACAGGAATTGAAAGCAATCAGTATGTCATGGCCCCAGGGCACTAACAGGCCCTTACCACTACCAGGGCCTCCCCCCACCCTGCCTATGGCCCAGGACCCCATTTCAGCCCAGAACTGCTGTTGGTCCCCGCCCCAGCGACACCGTAGGATGCTGAACTCCAGCTCCCCACAGACCTGCCCTGCCTGGCCATGGGCACACGTCCCAACCTGGGTTGTCCCATCCCAGGCAGCGCTGGCTGATGCCAGGGGCTGCCCCCCATTCGCCCAGCCTGCCCTGCTCCCTGGCTGGGGCAGTGGCATGGGACCTGCTGGTGAGGTCCTGCCCAGCAGCTCCAGGGTCCCCCACGGCTCCTGGCATCCCAGCCCCCAGGGAGCAGCCAGGCCTTTTGCCCTCCTGACACAGTCATAATGAAGTCTTGCAGAGTGGCTATTCTATATATATATATATATGTATATATAAAGCTAATATAGACATGCTGCTGAAGTGAGATGAAATTCAAGCTTTAGGCCCTACTAACAGTTCCCCACCTTTCCTTAGCACTGAATGTCATTCTCAGTGCAGGCATTTTGTGTTGTGTAAAGCAGTCGTCTTTTGTATCATGCATTCTGAGCACATCATTCTGAAAAGGAGAGAAACTAAGTATCTGGGTTCTGCTGAAAAAAGACGGCGAGTCACAGTATTGGGGAAAAATTGTTCTTTTCAGTCTGTGTAAGCACCTGTGGTGTTTTGTGGATGTATTCATTATACTTACATTAGGTATTCTCTACTGTGTTCCTTGCTACCTAGGCTTAGCACAGGTTGTACACAAAGTGGGTAATAAATAAAGGCCGTTTTTCTAACTCTGAATCTACTTTTAGTCGAAGTAAGAGTTTGCTTTACAATTTTGTTTTTGAAGAAGTTGATATGAAAAACAGAACAGTCCAAATAATACAGTGTGCGTGAAAAATAGCTAATGCCAACTGTATGTTGCAGTAGCATGTCCTTCTTCTATTCCAAACCTTTCTCTGTGATGTTTAATTTTTAATTTTTATTTTTAAATTGCATATCTCATGTTGGATTTTAGCCATTTGCTGCACAAATCCATCCCAGGACTGATTTCAGTAGAGAAGATACGGTGGTCCGCTACACACGTATCTGTGTATGTGCCCTGGGAAGGCCAGGAGTGGATCATTCTGCTCAGGGCTCTCGTGTAATGAATGCAGAAGCTGGAGAAGCACACGTGCATTGTTCTTTGTAAAGAGGCAGCAAAGAAGCACTTTGCCCTTAGATTTCGACCACTTGGATACAATGGGCTCCTTTCACATACCACTAAAATAACTGCCGGTGAACAGTGTATTGCCATCAATCCAAACTCTGTCTGATCATTTAAAAATCCTTGTGATATCTGGAAATCAAATCCAAGTTCAATGAAATCTCTGGTGTGCCCTTTTCCTCTCTCTCTCTCTTTCTGATCCTTTTTGGCTTCTCATCCCACTAAAAAGTAATAAAAGAATTATTACCTCTGTTAATAAAATATACCCAAGGCAGACTTTTCAAAAGTAATATTTTCTACACGCAGCTCCCTTTAAATTAGCTCCTATTTAGCAGGTGGGGAAAGAAGCATGGTTTTATGAATCTAGTTCTCCTGTTTTTTTCCTATGAGTTACACGGAGATTTTCTTCATCATGATTTATTTTAAAGTTATTTTTTCTTTCAAATAGGTACCTTTCCTAGGTTTCCTTGTGATTTTAAAGCCAAGGATCAAGTATCTTTCTGTTGAAGTTTCTCCATGTGTTTTGTTTCTCTAGAGACAATTCTGTCGTGTCCTGTCATGCACACCTTCAGGTCAGGAATGACTTCATTTTTTTCTGGTAAAAGTAGCTTTTTTTCTAGAGCTCCCTGATGTTGAAAACCTGTTACCTTTGAAATTGACTTTGTTACTATTAAGTGGTGCAACTAAATACAAAACCTGGGCTTCTGATCTGTCACCTGTACAAACAAAAACACTGGTGCCCTGCCAGGCTCAAATGCACTATCCACAGAAAGTACCAATATAAGAGAAATGGGGGAAAGGGATCGTTATGGCTTAAAAACATGTCTGAGAGCATTTCATGTAACCTTCCATTAGCCTGAAAGCACAACTAAATTCCACAACATGCATTTTACTAGTAACACTTCTCTATAAAATTACCCACTTTTAACAATAGTAAAGCAATTTCCATAGAAGTTTCATTTACTTCTTAGTAATTTATTTAAATGGGTCATATAGAAAAGAAAATCACTGCAAATTTCAAAGCAAAGCAGCCGAAGTAAAGAGACTACTTCACTGCTAGCAATATTCTGTTAATGGATTGGGTGAAAAGGTGTGCAGTTGTACTGCTTTGATTGTCCTTGCACAGCAATTCCATTTTAGTTGCAAGTTAAATGGAAAAATATAATCATGGACGCTAAGGTTAATCCTATAAAACACATGTATTAAATATGTCAAACTGGGCAATCTTCAATACTGCAAAATTGTCTCATTTTATACCTTAGAATTTCTCTGGTTTTCAAATACAAAAGGAATTAAAACAATAGAGGGAAGAAGAATGAGAATGACAACAAAATTAATGATAACAAGACAGCGTCATTCCAGAAGTGTGAAAAAGAGGACTGTATGCAAATTAATGGACTGTCTCCTAACCACACTCATCCTTTATTTCTCAAACCGTGCTACAAAGCAAACTTCACATTTGAATCAGGAGAGAAGTTGGGATTTTGGTGGTTCTTTTTTTGGGGTGGGTGGTGGGGAGGAGCACGGGAGAGAAGGCAGGCTCTTCCGTTCCCTCCCAGAGATGCTACTGACAATTTCCTAACATACTGCTATGTAAAATTTGCCAACCGCATAACATGCCCATATGCTGTTGGTATGTAACCTTCTCAGGGCAAACCTCCCCAACGCACCTTCTGAATCAAGGCCGTGGAATCTGTGGTGATCTACAGCAAGGGGTTACTTTTGCCACTTCTCTTAGGCAATGTCAGGAACATTTCAGTGTTTCTCAGTATCTTAATTGCTGATGCTGCCCAAAAGCTCATGCAAATCCAGCTCCCGTCTTTTCTTCGGAGACAGTTTTGGACTATTGCCATTAGGACACTTAGGCTATGCGGATCTGGTGAAGGAGTATTTATGCTGTTGCTGTGTCTCATGCACCTACCTTGCAAATAAATAGAGTATTTTAATTTTGAAGCTGCTAGGCAGTTTACCAATCCAGTACTACATCTACTTAGGAGCTTCACAGAAAAAACAGCTTTAAAATAAAACTAAGGACTGTGAGGAAGCTGAAGGAAGGGGAAGGAAGAATACAGAAATCCTTTTTAGAAAATGTGAAATCAAGTGTATCATCCAGGTATCTACAGCGTGAGCAGGGGAAGATGTGATTGTGTACAGTGTGATAACAGTTCTTTTTCTGTAATACTTGCTCTCTATCAGATATGCTCGTGCTGCCTCCCAATTATATTTAGATGTGTACTGCAGGCAATTTTAGGACCACTTTAGTGAGCATATTTTCCCTCTTAAAGAATGCACAGTGTAAGATGTGAGATAAAGAGAGCACTAAATATAGAAGTGCTTTAGTGCTTTAAGTCCATAAAAGTGAGTCAACAGAACTTCCTCCTCTTAGAAGACATTTCTCCTGACTTGTTTTACTTTACGTGTACTACATGTGAAATATACCTAGAGAGGAAAAGGATGTTTTTCTGTGGCTTGTTTTACTCTCTTCCTCATGGCATCATACGCATTTATGTGAGGCGAGTCCAGTGAGCTGCCCAGACTTTTACCTGTAATGTCTATATTCAGAACAACCAGTGTTACTAGGTACGTACTAGCCTATGGGTAGGAAAAAAGTAGCATTTTTAGAAAGTCTGTGAGTGATTTAGTAAACAGTATCTCACAGTCACTTAGGTGGCTTCTCGAATTTTCCATTTAGTTGCTTATAATTTATATAATTTGATAGTTTTAAAATTAAATCAAAGTTGTGAGTTGACTTGTCCTAAATGGTGAGCTCCCTTTAGAACTCTTTGTTATTTTGAGAATGATCAATGATTTTGGGTGCTCACTTTGACACCTTAAAAGGGCCTGACTTCAATTTTTTGTAAGGAAGTATGATTTTGAAAGAATTTAGTGTAGTTATCTCTGACCATCATAACTTTTGGAGCAAGACTATCTGAAAAGGATAGTATCCATTTTTTTTTTTCTTTTGTGGTGCTTTAGCCCTGAAAGGTTTCCTGAAATAAATGATTTTTGAGAAGAACAAGAGGGTGGCTGGGTGGGGGTGAAAAGAGTGAGCATTTACTGCTATATCTACGGGTTTGTTTTTAAAAAATATCTATATTTTTATGAAAAAAATATTATGGTTATAGATAGGATGAAAAGCTTTTTATATGTCATTTTATAATAAAAGCTTTGTGTTGAATGAAGAGTTACTCACAGCTTTCCCAAGAATGCAGACACTATACACAGAGTAAAGTGAAGAATTTGGAAAAGGAGCTGGCAAATGAGAAATGCAGTGGAGCTGCTGAAAGGAATAGGTCAGGGGCGCAGAAACCTTGAGGGAAAATATTCTGGTTTTAATCGATTAGGACTGCTACAGCCAGTCAAAAAGTTGAAGATGTGGATGTAGGACTCAGGTGTTTTCTGATGGAGAGATTTCTATCTGCTTTCTCCAGGACCAAATTTGACAGCTCACTCATATTTTAGCCATCAAATTTTGGGGGAGGGGGAGGAGGAGAAGATTCAAATCTTTGTTGAGCCGGTCATTGTCACGTATTTATTTTGCAGAGAGGAATAAAAGGATGGTAATTTGCTTGTTCTGCTGTTCTAGTGAATTTTCTGATGTACATCTCAAGTGATTTGTTTATATTATTTCATGTGGCTTCTTCTACTGTTTACAAGATACTATTTCCAAACTATAGCAAGAGGATATGCATGAAATCTGAGCTTCAGTGGGAATTCTTTCCCTGACTTTACAGTAGAGTCAAGATCTCATCCTGAGTACTACTCATTTCTACCTGCATAAAATGTTGCAGTCCCAATAGAGTGAAATTTATTGTCCGATTAGCATTTACTGTAAGATTCCGTGCTCAGTGGAGTACAGACATTGAAAGGTTTTCATTATTTTAAAGTGATTCCTTTCTTCCTGATGATCATAAATAACTCTCTAGGGGGCTCAAAACCAAAGTCTGCTGTTTTCTTCCTATCTTTTTTGCACACACTTTCATTTCCCTTTACTGCATACACATTTATTTTATTGTTGGGGTTGTTCAGAAGAGTTATCGTAATGTAGATCAGATGGTTGATTAAACCACAGCTGGTTTTAAAAAATATTTATAAAACCCCAGCACGCTTTTAAAAAGAAAATACATAAAGAGATCTATGAATTCTGAATCAAATATACAAAATACACTACAGGAATTGTTCTTTTGCTCTTCTGTGTCAACTTTCATAGTGTTTGGGTAGCATTTTTGATATGAATAAAAAATATTAGGTATTGCATGATATTGGTAACCTCCTATTCACTGCTCTTTTAAAAATAATTTTACTGCGGGAAACAGAAGAGGAAATGTTAGATAGGAGGAGTGGTGGATTTCAGCCACTTGTACTGTGCCTGTTAGTAGTTGGTTGCCTGACAAGCAAGGTTATGTTTTCTGATGTTGTGATAAACTGCTATGTTTAAGATGCCAGATTTGGCCCAAGAATCTCAGTGGGGAATTTCATCCCAATAGTTCATGTCATCAACTGTGAAAACCTCCAGCTGTCAGTTGTTTTCTGCTTCCCTGCCCATCACAAGCAAGATGCCATCAATAGTCGGAAATCTTCCTCCAGATGGTGAAAGTAGCTTTAATTTTGAGTTTGTCTGATGACTTGTGACTACTGTTTTCTTGAGTAAATAGAGCAAGGTGTTTAATCAAGAAACGAAGTGCCAGAAACATGTAGCCGTACAAACCTCAAATGTCATGACATCACAGACATTGCTAATGAAGTCTTGTCATTCGAGCCTGTCACTTCACCGAAGTACATGGTGTGAAATACTCATTCTAATTCTCTGCTGGGGAGCCATCGCAAGGCTCAGACACAGCAAATGACTGGATGCTTCATTTACCCATGTGAATACTTCTAATGACTTCAGTGGGACTAACTCAGAAGTTATTATATCTGTAATTCTAGAATTTGAGTGTGCATTGCAAATTGCCTTTCAGTGTTTGTGAGGACCAATGCAGAATTTAGAGGTTTGCATGTGTTTCTCATTTAATCCTACCCAAGCAAGCACAAAGGGATGTCGCCGTGGCCTGTTGGACTTTTTCATGAAATATTATACTTTATACATTGTTCCAGATACATATATATCTTTCTGAATGTGTAGAGAAATGTATATGCATGAGGAGAAAGAAGATCTCTGCTGTAAAAAGGTAGTAAACTTGGGAGTAATAAATCTTCATAAGAGAGCTTTTAGTCAGGTTATAGGTCCCTCAGTTTTGCCATTGTTTCTTTAGCTCCACTCTCAGAAAAATAGCTCAATTGCCATGAAAGAATGATGCCTTTCTGTACCTCTTCCCTTGGATAGTTTGGCTGCCAAGCAATCTATTTTTTACAAAGTGAAATAATGGAAGAGCATAGCTATGTATCTTTCTGCAATAATCTGAGCAAGGGTTTCTACAGAGCCTCAGAAGTGGCCCTCATGCTTTGAAGGGTTGGGGATTGAAGAAAGAAAAGCTGTCGTGTCTCTCTCTGAGCCCTCCCGGGGACAATTAGGGCCTGTGTAATATCTGGTATTATACTTGTTGACCGTATAACCAAATCTTAGCAAAATGTATTGTGTGTCTTTCAAAGTTTCTACTCTCGTTTATGTCAGTTCAGTTGTTTCATCTTTTGTTTCTTTCAAACTACATGTTCAGCTGCTAAAAGTCTCCTAGACTATCAGGAGAAAAGCTATAGATACATATATAGGACACGTTGTTCCCACAATATGTCCTTCTCCACCAGTCAGCTCAACCCCCAGCTGCAACTTCGCATGTTTTCCCCCCACAAAGACAGTGGGGACGTCTGAAGAGAGCCCCCATGTGATGATTTAGCAAATGGTATAGCCTTTTTTTAATTTCAGCAGGCTCTATAATTTAGCCTGTAAGCATAAAAAACACGGCTCCGAAGCACTACAGTTATGTTCCAGTAATTCCTTCCTTCTGTACAGATGATGTTTTGTCCTTTGTAAACAAGACTCTGGAAAGATCTCAGAATTCTGAATGGTTAAAATGTGAGACAGGTTACATCCTCTAACAAGAGTTTGAAAGGGGAGAGACAAATCTTTTGGCGAGAAGAGCCTGTGTATAGTGGCACTTCCTTTTCTACCTATTTAGCTGGGACACAGGTGTACTAGAAAAGACGAAGTAAAGGCTGTACCCCAGCCAGCACACATTTTAGGTCGTGTCAGGATGCCAGCCTGTCAGACATGGCGTGCAGGAGATGCTTCCCAAGTAGGTAGGCTATCACCTGCACACATGTCCAGTATGTCTTGGTAAGAGTTCGGAGCACAGTTACAGTGAAAACATAAGTAAATCATACACAATAACAAAAAATTCCACTTACTGCTTAAATATAAGACCATGGGAAAATAACGTGAAAACTGGGTAAACAGACTATACACAGAGGAAAACTGTAAAACTCTGAAATACCCTGTTTGGTGGAGAAAGATGCCTGATGGTTGTGATATCTTTCGGGGATTAAAGACTAAAAATGGCTTGAGGCTTTTCACATAAGCACAGTATGTTCAGAGGGAATACTTTCAAGTTTGGCTCCAAATATTGAAACTAAATTTAAAGAGTAGGATTTTTCAGAAATTTCGATGAATCCATAAGCTATCGAAATGCTTTCTGTGACCTCTGCTAGAAAAAAAAGACAAAGTAAGCATTCCCAGAAACTGTTCAATAATTGAATGTGTGTTTGAAGAGATTTTTTCCCTGCCTGGCTAAATACATGTTTAAACTGAAAGTTATGTAACCCTGTAGAAAAAAGGCTACGACACAGTTTAATCTCGAATTGTGTGCAGAATGGTTACAGCCAAGATCACCTTAATACAGCTATTTTAGCCTTAACGCTGTGTGAGTGCTCATTGCATCTTTTTCATCTTGAAAAATTGCTGCCTATGAATTGTAAAATACTAGAGCAATTTTTTTGTCTTTGCTGCTCCCACTAAACAATTTTGGATGGTATAATTGAAGGACAGGCTTGGCTGACTGGGATCACATTTTGGCTTTGCTTTACGGGCTGTGTGTATGTTACTGCGAGCTGTTTCACTGAAGGCTATCTCCCAGAGCCTTGTTTTGAAAGACATTTCTGGAAAAAAAAGAAGGAGGAGGGTGAGAAGAAAGGAGAAGGGGGATGCGTAGCACAGGGATAGTTACAGACTCTTCCACTAATCCAGAAAAAATGGAATTTTAGCATGTGGCTAATGTGTGGAGGAAAATGTTCTTCATACACTATTGCTGTTCTGGGGCTCTTGCACCAGGGAACCATGTATGATACTAAGACAAAAGAGAGAGCTCAAGCATATGCAGCATTGATGGGCAGGGAAAGAACCAGTGTAGAAATCGGGATTTTAATATCATAAAGAATTTTGTGAGTTATTTCCATTTTGAAGCAGAATATCCCTCACTTGACTAGAAACATTTTGCTTTGATAAAAAACAGGATGGTTTTTTCCTATTTCAACTTTCCAAATATTTTAAAATATTGCAATAGAAGGGCATTACAAATGAGAAATCAAAGCATCTTATTCTGAAATTTCAGTATTCTCAAAATAATGACTTTATTTTTTTTTCTCTTATATTCTTTGACTGAAATGATCCCCTTTCTTCTACATGGGTTTTTTTTTGATCTGCTTTAGTTTTGACTTTGTTTCTTTTGTTTGTTTGTTTGTTTGTTTGTATGTATGTTTGTTGTAGAGAAATATCCAGACTTGGATATTTGGAAACCAGTTTTGAAACTATGATGGCCACACTCCTGGGTTCTGTGAACTTCAAGTGGTACATACACATATACACAATTCTCTGAATTATCATTTTCTTAAACTAGTCCCCAAACCCCAATAAATGTTAGCTGAGGCTTCAGTGATATTAAAGGATTCATCCTGTTCCTGACCATGCCTGTGGAGCTACAAGGCTGTTAGAGAATCACTTCCACCAAACAGTCACCATTATTTTTAGAGCCAAGCTGGGAATGCTTGTACCACTGACTCAGGACCAGCCTAGCCGCATCTCAAGCCATTGCTCTTCAAGGCATTTGCCTTTTTTTTTACTTCAGAACCTTCCCAAATTTTGTTGAATATTCTCACAATTACCTAATTGTTCCAAATAGAATTAGGCATCTTTAAGTTTTCTGAAAACACATGTCAATATTTTATCTCTACCCTATATAATTGTATATTGTCCTTTGTTTAGCCATGCTGAGTGTTGTCTCCTAAACATTTAAACTTATGTCATTTCTAACAAATCTTCTACAAAGTAATCAGCAAAACCATTAGATTAAAAAAGAAAACAAAAAAAAGACAAAAGGTAAAGCCTAGTTTTGAAAATGAACCTATTTAAATACGTTGTTATTAAAAAATGTAAGAACCACAGGAAGAACACTGCCTGCCGCCCTTCTCCACTATATGATCACTGCTATACCTGTTGTGCTGATCCTGAGGGCTAATTAATTCATTTTTCGTCCTTACTGTGGTGATCCTTAGAAATCTGAAGGATTAAAGGTCTATGACTTTTCAGCATCTTTTGGCTATGAAATGATTCATCACACATAGACTTTTCTTTTTTCTGTATATTTGATTAAGTAAGAATAGTCAGAAAAAATCATGAAACAAAGAGTGACCTTTGCAACTTAAGAAGAATATCCACTGATCTGCCTCTTGAAGACAATTATGCTTCTGTATTTTTTTTGACTACTTCTGGATTTGGTTGTGGGGTTTGGGGTTTTTTTAAATAAATCTAAAATTAAAGTGAGGTGAATCTTACCTCTTGTGTTTACTGCCTTCATTTGTCTAGCCATGAAATAATTGTTGTTGCTCCTTAAGCTTTTGGCATGCTTTAACGGGGGCAGGATGCATGGGTTTGCAAATCTGTCTCTTCTAGAGTCTTGCATTTGCAAATCAATTAAAGAGGCACGTGTCCACATCAACAACTGGTTGCCTTCCTGGTGCTAAAGCCTACTTCTTTTAAACAAATGGAATGTCAGGTTAATACCGGATATGTTTTCTGTACTACAAAAAAAATCAACTACGGTTTCCCATTTACTGCTACAGTCCTAAAGTGTAGGTATGTCACTTAACATTGATGGTTTGGATTTGAATTGATACATAGAGCCAGAGGTTTGGTTTGTTTCTATTCCTTCTGAAACTGTTGAATCAAAAAATTTGTTAACAATTGAAAACATTTTAATGCTTTTCTGAGCTCTTGCTCAATGCCATCGCTTTTCTAAACCCAGCAACTTGCCAAAACAGGAATTTTAGAAATACCGACTAAAACATCTTGACACGCTAAACATTTTTTAAAATGGGAGTAGGTGGACTTAGTTGATTTACTGCCAGCTACAGTATCTGTACGCTGTCGAAGAAGACAAGGAGTACTACACAGAGTGGATTAAGGCTGGTGCCAGGAATCTGCCAGATTCTGGACCCGGTCTCATTTCTGCTGGTAAGTAGCATCGTGTCTTGAGCAAGTCACATCCTTTTTGTCTGAGTCTGTTCCACTGTCCATGAATTAAGTACAGTATTTACCTACTTCTTTCAAAGAAGGAAATTTATTTTCCTCATGTTTCAGGGGTTAAACCCTAAGGATTATGACCTGTACCTACCCATGTGCTTTTGGCACACGTTAGATTGCTCACAGCCTCTTAGCTGGAGTGGTCCTGAGCAATGCAACCTTTGGGGAAGTTTTTTTGCAGTTTGAGGACAGAATAGTTTTGAACTGCAGAAAATCTGGTAGGTTTGGTCAGATTTCAAAATTTTAGACTTTTATTATGCTTTCCATAAACAACTGATTGAAATAATTTAGTCTCTTTCTGTCTCTCTTCCACACATACTGTGGTTGGTATTAGCATCTCTGAAACAGGGAACTTGAAACTTTCTTCTCGTGATGTTATGATTCCAGTTGCATCTTAGTTATACAACATAAATGCCTAAAAATACAGATTCTCAAATCTTTCTTTCTTGGGCAAACTTGAGAACAAGAGCAGTGAGCAATTACCATTTCTAGAAGGCAGAGTTACAAATAATTATAACCGTCCTGCTTTTTAACACTTTGTCAAAACACAAGCACGTATACCAACATGCAACTTAAATTAATTATTTTTTTAAAATAACTTCTTTTTTACTGCTTCTGTGCAGAAGAAATTCATCATTATCTGACAGACTCGTATTCTTGACCACCACGTATACCCTAAAAGAACTTGAAGATTCTTAAAGACAGATGCAATCATCTTCTTGGCTTTGCAATTTCTAACATATGCTGGCTCTTTCTGGATGGCAGAGAAAAGAACTTGATATACAACTTGTTTTTCTTTCTAGGTTTGAACTCTCCATAACTATATTATGGATTTTCAGCAAACAATGCACGTTATCTAAAGTCTGTGACATGTTACGTCTCAAATTCTATATGTATTCCCCAGGGTTTTCTTTCTGTAATCTCTTCTCTCTTTCTTTTAGAAATATTTTTCTTCTATATTTTTACTCTTGTTTTGTACCCTAATATATTGATTTTTGCTTTGAGGGCTGGATGCTACACTCTTCAATGCTTAGATAGAAACAAAAGCAGAAGTACTTCAAAATAGCCATATTCAAAACAGAGTAACTTTTTGAATCCTTTCTAGTACTCTGATTGTTTACAGATAAAGAATAAACCATGGTTTGAATTTGACCAGCTGGTTTCACCTTTATCAGAGTTTCAATTTACTTCACACATTCACAGGAGCTGGATACTGCAGAGCCTCAAAGGAACCATAAGGACAACGGTAGCAGTCAATATGGTAGCTACAATTTATAGAACATTAGGTGCATAATAACTGCAACTCTTGTTGTAAATGTCCTTTGAGAATAGAATATTATACAAAGACTCACAAAAACTGGGATGTTCAACCTCAGGGTGAGATGACAGAAAAGTGCCAATGGGGTGTTATGAATAATTATATTTTTTTAAAGTGTATGTATAAGCCGAGACATTCAGAAAAAGATCAGGTTTTCATTGTACCATGACTAGATCTCAAATATAGCTATATTTGGCAACTGAAAAGATAGCGTCAGTGTCAAAAGCTATAAATATTAGAAGACCATAGTCACAAATTTGCCTGGTAACACGAGTAGTCTTTTTGGAAGATGGTGGCCCAGCTAAGAATGGAAATTTCCATTGTTCTTTCTTACTCCCATTGTTCTCCTGCTTTAAGTGGAGGCCACTTTTAAATGCTTCTCATCTTTAAAGATCGCCTGCTTAGCAAGTGACAAAGGCTGAGCATTTTGAGAATCCAAACAGCCAGTATAAACAAGAGATTTCCAGTTCACAGCAATCCATCTTTGTGCTCCATAGCTGCCTGGTGACGTTTAACAACCAATTCTTGAGAAAAGATTCTTCTTTCTGGATGCACAGCAAGGTATGCAAGTGGATACTTAGCATCTTCTGAAAGATCTGAAATGGACTATCTGACAGCTTCCTGTCCTTCCTAGCTCTTTATTTTATTTTGTGAGAAAGCCACATATTTTTGCCCAATCATAATTGAGTTTGAAGATGGCAATCAAGGAAATATTAACAACTCTTCTTTTCGAAACATGCCATCAGTCTATGAACATCATAAAACCAAACTAAAAAAAAAAACTACCCCAAACGCTAAACATGTTTTAGGGGCTACTGAACAAAACATACCAACTACTGAAACCCAACCTAAAAATAAAGAGCCTCTTTTTTTCTTCATGAGCCAGAAACCAGTGTAATCTGTCTGGTAGATGTATAAAAAGCTTATCTAGTTCATTTCATGTTCATCTAAAGTTGATCCACTTAATTATTTCTTCCATTAAACAGCTCACTGCTGCTTTTTTCTGGTTGGAAAAAGTGTCAGTGTTACAGGAGAGAGATTTTGTGCTGAGGGGACCTGGGATTAGAAGAACAATCATTTTGATATTGGAGATTATGTGTTTGGAGGCAGATTGCTTTTGAGCATGTAGAAAATTTTTATGCTGACACGTGTCTGTGTTATGAAATAATTTCAAACTCTGGGATGGTAGCAGATGTTATAGTCCAAAGAATCAACACTGTTGGTTTTGGATAAAAAAAAGTCTTCCAGTGTTATTAGAAAACAGAAGAAAGCATATGGCATAATAGGTCAATTTAATGGCATTGTTTGCAGTAAAGCTGACATTTGAGACATAATCTGCAGTGCTCACTTGCAAGTAGGCCATTTTGCTGGGCAGAGAAGGATTTGATATATTCTTTTATATTACTGTGTCAAATTGGATTAGAACATAATAAAATGGAGAATAATGTAGAAAAAAAGGCCTTTAAGATCGCTCGTTATGCAGCGTAATAAGATGCACAAGGAATTAAAACAAAGGTACTCTTCAGAAGTATAACAAACTTGTGCAGTTGTGTGGAACCTTCCCTTTTTCTAGTACACTCCCGTGGTTTATCCCTCCTGTGCTCCACGCTCTGTTGATCTACATCGAGTGAATTTCCTTCAGCAACTTTGCCCAGCATTTGCCTGTTTCGTAATTATTATTATTTGCAAAACATTCAAACATAAAATGATTAAAAACCTGCTACAGTTGGTATAGTTTCTGTTTGCAACTGTAGACTGCCCAACGGTGCTCAAAACTTTGCTAAAATTTATTTCCGAGTTTCAGTAATACTGCCTGCTGGCCTGGTCTGGAGTGCAGCCACGGGAGCAGTCACTTCAACAGCTTCACCAAGCAGCCCGGAGGATTCAGCTTCTGCTGTCAGTCTGTGAGATATCTAAGCTACACAGACAAGAAAATGTGCTGAAACGTGGTTTCTTAAAAGATGCTTGGAGGGTTTCTCATAACTTTATGGAGTAAGTTCTAACCTTTGAAATTTTGGAAATGTTAATTAGTAAGCTGAGTACTCCACATTTTCATTTATCTGATACTCTCGTCTCAGAACTCACATTAGCCAAAATTGGATCGTGTCTCCTAGGTACTATGAGTCATTTGCTTTGAAAAGGTCCCTTTTAGCTGAAAACCCAGTGACAAGTCTAGATGGCAGGTCACGTGTTCTGTTTGGATAAACAGGGTTACACTTCACACAGGAATTAATATTAGTAGGAATTAATAAATGACTCAGTTTCAGTCCTGAATTTAATTTCAGAGATTACAGAAAATCTGAAGACAAACTATATGCCGCATCACTTTTAAAATGTGGAAGGGGAAGTGATTAAAAAGAAAATACCAGAACCTATCTTTTGCCTAAGTTAAAGGGTGGAAAATGGCCTAGTGCGTATCAAAGTAACTCCAGCGTGCCTGTGCATTCAACTTCCACTTGATTGTAAAACTGAAAAGTTGAGCTTGGGACACTTAATGCTGTACGAAGGCAGGCGTTCACTTGGAATGACTGATCTGCTCTGTCAGATTCTTACTTTTCCCTTGTGGTTGAAGAGCACTAACTTTGCATAGAAAAGGCAGGTTTGTCCTTCCCTGCCTGCGCGTCCATGCCCCCGCCTGTACCTTGAGTGAGGGAACTGCTAATGCTGCTGCCGTAGTTCTGTCCTAGTGTGGGAGAGGATTGTGCAGTGGGCGCACAGCACGTGCCGCACACGAATACGTAGCACTGACTAAGAGCACTGAGTAATCACCTTAAAACAAGGACAATATCAATTTTAAAAAAAAAATTTCAAACACAAAAACGGGTTGAATCCGTTTGGTCTGTAATATGGCCTGCTGCCAGAGCACAGAGTATAAGTTGAGGCTCTGAATTCGGGAAAGTATTTGTCTGAGAACATCCTTAACTTTTCAATGGCTTCTTACAGTCAGCTCAGCATATGCTTAAATACTTTCCTGAACTGAGGTCTAACAAACTTACACTTTGATCTTACTGTTAATGATGTTTGGTTTATTTGACTCCAAAATGTGCACTCCATTTGAGTACGGTTTGACATAGCAAATGAAATATTTACTGACTCTTGGCACTAGTACCTTCACCTTTGTGGATTTCTGTAATGTATCATTCTCGTTGAAGGTCTGTTCTCCATAGGATGCGTGTGATTAATTTCTAATAGCATTTCAAGGAGGTTGGCTCATGCTTTGAGAAAAAAGCTCTTTCTTTTCTGAAAGTAGTTTTTGTGGTTTTGTACCTAATCACTAATCGGATTCCTGCATAGAATTTGATACCAGAGACTTTGGGATAACAGAAATATAGACTTATTTTATAAGTTTCCCATTTCCCTATGTAACAAAGTGATGCCAAACAAAGAGTTAAACCAATCCAGTGTGTTTCATTGCTTTCATGGAACAGCATTGCCTGAACTCTGTTTGTCTGGATTATAAATGCGGTGTTATCTTACTTTATGACAATATAGCCTTTTGAAGGCCTGAAGATCACTACATAACAAATCTTGAATCTGCAGTTCTGGCTGACTAGTATGCTGTAATTTATGTGGCAAATTACACAAAACACAGAAAGACAGGCAAAATTAGATAAGTAGTATTTCCTTAAGTAAATTTTAGGTTAAGTAACATTATGAGAAAAACATTCTCCAGTTCTTCTAACCTATCAGCAGGGCAATGACTAAACCCACTATCTCCTACAGAAGACATTCTTTAATATATCCAAAGAAAAAGAAATGAGGACTGAAAAGGTACTGTCTATTTCTTTGGATTAAGGTCAAAAGCTTGAGAAAGAGATAGAATAGAACATTTTCCTTCATAAATGTACCAGTTTAAGTTATAATCAGATTAAGGAAATGAAATCAGAAGCAAAAAAAAAATCTGAAAAAGAAAAATTTAATACTTACATTGGTGACATATTCAATATCCTTCCAAATATTACATTCCCTGGGAAAATCTGCCAAATCTAAAAAATTATCCACTATCACTTGGCCAATCAAGTCATGCCTGGAGAATCTGTCAAAGTCATACACAGAGAAATGGAGTTTCCTTGCATTCAGATCATTGTATGGGACAGTAAATAAAAAAACTTCATCAAATACTGGATTTAGGGTCTTTCTGTGCACTTTAGTCTGGTGTTTTGTTTTCCTATCAGGAAGCAGATATATCTTCACATATGGATCTGAAGTTCCAGAGAAGTCCTTTGCTGGCAGGTTGATGGCCTTGTGTATCTTCACTATCAGCTGCTCTAAATCACAGTCATATTTCAGAATAAAGTTCAGTTTTCCACATGCCTTGCTATTACTCCTCCGGCCGTCGTCTGTGTCCACTGATCTTTGTTTGTATAGCTCTGGCTTAATGCGGCCAATCCCCGTCAGTTGCTCCTGTTTCTGAACCTGCTGGATGTTGAAGTCGGGGTTGGAGAGGTTGAGCTGTCTTCGGATTGAATTATGCCTTAAGTGAAAATGAAAGAATTAAAATAGAATGTGTTGAAGACGATAAGAATCTGTGCGCACACACACTGTTCCCATTCTCATTTAGCATGTTTTTGTAATGTACGCCAGGGTCCTATTTTTGCTTACGTAAAGTGATAAAGCACGATACCCAACAATTGTGAGAGCTCACCTTCAGCGTTACACTGCTAATATCACATAATTTTCTGTTCCTGTGTCCCAAGCTAGTGGCGTGCACTCTCCAAACCTGGCTGAAGAAAGTAACAAATGCAAAATCATAGCCCCTGCGAATCCAAAGGGTCTGCCTTATTGGTAAATGCAATGTGATATGGTAAGAACTGTAGCCGTTCTCATCAGTTACCATTTTCAACTGATTCTTTTGGATTAATGCCTATGAAATGAGTTACGTTATGTAAAAGGCAGCAGGATCTGGCCTATTATGCCAGCTGAGCTTGCTGATTTCTGGTTCTAAGATAAAGCTGGACAAAGAATGATGCTCCATGACATCTCTGTATTTTAATTACTTGTTGATGTCTACAACTACTTCATTTACAAGTGAGCTGTTCTGGTCTGAAACGGTTTGTTGACCACCCCAACAATTGTTTTGTTTTTTTTTCTCTCATACCTTGATGTAATAAGCTTTGTGGTACTTTGGCTGAAAAGCTCCTTTAGTTTCATTACTCTGAGGAAAGAATGTTGCTTTTAGCTTCACTCCAGTGAAATTTATTACCTGGAGTCACTCAGTTATTGTGATTGAAATTTCCACTTCATGAGATGATAACAGAAATCAAATTTGCAAACCCTGTCGGGGTAGTGGGATGTGAAAGTTGGATTAGGTAAAATCCTAATCTTATATGAGTTGGATTCCACTTTTTTGTCCTATTCAGCTACAGCAATCATTCAGTGTATTGGAGTACTGTGAACTGTGGTTGAGCATGGAAAGAGCACGTGATAAATGCTAGCACAGGATTAGTCCAAAGCTATTTAAGTGGAATGTAATCAGGAATAGTTCCTCTGCTATCACCGTTCATTCGTTCCTTGTAAATATGTGTTTATGCATGCTTAAAACAGGAACAGCCTCTTATATACTATCCTATTTTTTTTCTCTTGTTGCATAATAAATACATAATTTTATAGCTGTACATTATTCATTTCCATGATAAAATATTATCATGTCACCAAAAAAGATTTATATTGCTCAACCCTTAAGCTCCTCATAGCAGTGGGAGGTGCAGAATATCCTGAAGAGAAATAAAAAGGAGGGCACTGGAGAGACGGCTTAGCAAGGATTGTAGCAGGGGCAGGTGCCTGGTCTCTGGCCACACAGGAAAGCCACAGCTGGCTGCTCAGATATGCCAAAAAGCAGCAGAGACAAAGGTGAAAAAACAAAAGACACAATACAAGGAATATGGAGGTGAAAGAGTCTTTTGGAGAAGTCATAGAGTCATAGAATGTGTTGGGTTGGAAGGGACCTTTAAAGATCATCTAGTCCAACCCCCCTGCAGTCAGCAGGGACATCTTCAACTAGATCAGGTTGCTCAGAGCCTCATCTAGCCTGGGCTTGAATGTCTCCAGGGGTGGGGCCTCCACCACCTCTCTGGGCAACCTGGGCCAGTGTTTCACCACCCTCATTGTAAAGAACTTCTTCCTAAAGTCTAATCTAAACCTACCCTGCTCTAGTTTAAAACCATTACCCCTTGTCCTATCGCTACATGCCCTTGCAAACAGCCCCTCCCCAGCTTTCTTGTAGGCCCCCTTCAGGTACTGGAATGCCGCTATAACGTCTCGCCGGAGTATGGGACAATGAAAGAGAGGGGTAAAGAGTGAAGCATGTTATCAGCAAACGATATAGGGCAGGGGTGGGACTGGGACAGGTCACACCCTTGTGGACAGAGAGCCAATATAACACCTACTGGAGAGAGCCAGACTGGAAGCAGTTGCCAGAAGAAAGATCTGCAGAGATTCATGGGAGTGAAGACATTGTCCATGCACTCAGGGTGCTGAGGCAGGTTCTCTTACAGGTTGGGATTGCTGCTGCTTCTTGTGAGATGGCTATGCTGTGGTGATACTATGCATTTGTCAATTGATTAAGTATCAGAATTGCTGCTCTGTTGTAGCAGAGAAAGCCTGTATCTGACTCAATACTTTTACAATATTGAAGACACACACGAGAGCTTTTGGTTTTAGATGTTGCATATGAATCCTCTGTTAATAAATCCCATGACATGCTTATTTCCTAGCAGTTTGAAAACAGAGCAGCACCAGTCCTGTACTGTACTTCTGGACTATTAATCCTGAGTTGGAATTCACCCTTGTGGTGTGTGGTAGGGTGCAAACTTGAGTATCCTTAATTATGGCTTTGACCTTCCCATAGATTCCTGCAACAAAATCAGCCCAGGCCATTCTTATGCTAATCTAAGAAGGAAGAGCAGTTAGAGCCTTTGCTGCATAGCGTTAATGCCATTCTGGGGACTTCTCAAATTCTTTCCGAGACATGTTTTGGAAAACTGGCTATTACTGAACTGGCTGCTGTCATCTTACCCATGTTCAGGTGTGTCTGCAGGCAAGTCTTGGCTAAACTCACTCTCCCAGATGGCCAGAAAGGAGGCTAGCAAAGAGCAATCGGGCTAGTGCTGTACCTTCTCCAGCTGAAGTGCATCTGCTTTGACTCAGAAATTTACTGGTTCTTCACATGCTGATCCTTTTTCTCACTGCATGAAACATAATCCTTTTATCACCTGCCCTTGCACACACTCTCACCCTCTTCTTTCCTCTTCCCTCCTGCACTGGTTCTCCAGTTCCCCTGGAGATCTAACTGACTCTTGTTCAGTTACTTTCCCCTCCCCCCCAGTCATGATTGTGGCTAAAATCTATGATTCTTAATCCTGTTTCTAACTTTTGCAAGTGTTTCATTAGCTTGCCCCACTTTTCTTCTTCGGGCCGTTTTGAAAGTCTTTGAGGAGCTATTACTGAGTGTTCAGCATCAGTGCTAAGTGCAAATGAATATGCTTTACAAGCTAAATCTAGGCTGTTTTGCTGCTTTAAGGGACACACAGTGCTCTGTCTTGTCCAGCTTCTGAGGGAGAGGCACAAATGAGACAGTAGTTGAAAGAAGAGTGGAATAGCATTTTGATCCTGTCCTTTTAACCTGAGAGGTTTGTGCACCTCAAAGAGTAACTTTTATGTAATTTTTTAAAAAAAGAATGTGGCACATAAATTATGCATTTTTAATAGATTAGTGTACTGGGTAATCAAGCTGTGCTCTTTTGACTGTATCTTTATTCATTAATATCAGAGAGAAATTGGAGTTACTGACCGAGCAGAAGAGGTTGGTTCAGTGATCTGACGATGCATTCGCACATTGTGTATGCAGTTCTCCTTCGTTCCTGCCTGAGCATCTAATGGAATATCAGGGGAGGTGTGGCTGATCTTCATGGAGGACTCCGGATAGGCTGTAGGCTGACCCAGATAATCCTCACTGTAGTCATGGTCATTGGTCTCCGTATCTGTGTAGTTCAGTGATTCTTGTTTGTTGTCTTTGTTCCCAAAGGGCAGACCACGCTCTCGCCAAGGGATCCAACAAAGCTTCCAGGACACGAACAGAGAGACACCAAACAGAGCAAGACCACAGGCTGTGACAACTAAGGATAGCAAGCTTATTGAGATATCTGCAAACAAGAAAAACACGTGCATGTCACATCTTTGTGCTCTTTGGAGAGCATCCCCAAGGCACACGATATGGGAAGTGAATATCTTGGATTGCAAATCTACAAAAATTAAATTTTGGTCCCTGCAACAGTCATATAATAGAAACATATGATGGAAACAATTGAAACGTCATTCTATTCTTCCCTCCTCCCCCGCCCCAAGAAAAAAATAATAATCTTGTTTGGAATTCAGTATAAGACTCATCTGATGGAACTTAGTTTATATTTTCCCTGCAAATCTGGCTGGGATGAAGGGTTGTTCTAAATATGAAAAGGGCTGTTGACCTGTTCACTCAGCTTGCTACTGATGAAAGAGTAGTGCCAGCAGTACGTTCTGGTTTTTCTTTATTTTCTTTTTACGTAGTGCAGTTTCCTTTACCTCTTTAACAGATCCTACTATCTTCTCTTTCAGAGACTGTATTATACACAACCATGAACATATGCACACATGCACATACGTGGCGTGAATTTTTTTAGGTATTCAACTGAAGTATTCTGTTTCATTACTTTAATTCCCTTCCTTCTAATCTTAGACTCATCTTTGCAAATGATTTTTGACTATCAATACATGTCTTGCTGCTCATCATTTAGTTTAGGTACCAATATCTCTTCAAAACTGAACTTTAACTCCCAAGGCTCTTTTTTCTGTTTCCAAACTTCTGGTATAAAAGGAATGTGGAGGTGCGTTTTCTGTTGTTTTTCCCTGCATTCTTAGCATTATCCTATTTCATAATCATATCAACACAAACAAGTTACAACAGGGAGAGGCTTCTTCTCTGTTTTGCTTTGTTTTAAGTTGCATGTTGGGAAAATGACTCAGTGGAACAGCTGTTTTTATGGTTACAGTGTTTTTGAAATGAGTTTCTCTGTGGAATACACAATACATCATGCCTTAAACAAAATTAGTAAGAATTCTATTTTACTGCCTCAAATTATAAACACAACCTGATCAAAGCAATTTTTCACACTGTGTGTAGGTTCAGAATGTCAGGCTGCATCTCTCTAGCTACCAGCCAGCCTAAATTTTTGAAGGATGGCATGAGGTTGAAATGTACTGCTCCTACTAGGTCAATTATTTAAGAATGACAATTCAGATGAAACAGCCTCAGCCAATTTGGAAAAAAAAAAGGAGAATAATATTTTTCAAAAAAGTGGAAAAGTCGATACCTTCTGCCCCTGCTGTGAGTCTCATTCTCACTAGCCAGACAGATTAAATTTCTGCAGAGGGGGGAGTGACACTACAATCAGTTTCACACAGGAGCTTTCCAGTTTATTTTGCATGCTGAAAACCAATTTTAAACAATTTTAGCTAGCATGGCCCTTTCTGTCCTTCTCCCAGCCGTATGAAGACAAAGCTCATTAACAGTGGGGACAGCACAGCAGCTGTTTGGAATTATGGCAAAGAGTTTCAGAGCAAAAATTAATTAAAGAAATTCCTCCCATGCATAAAAGGCAATTTTGGAGAAAGTAGAATGGTGGTTCTTGATATTTTTGGAATATTTACTGGTAAACAAGTCTGGCAGTGGAGGCAGAGACAACCTCTCCATTTGATTAAAAAGCAGAGGCTGGGATGCCGTAGTGAAAGAAGACCTTCAGAATAAAGCAATTTGTCTTGGATTCCCTGGAGGAGAAGGAAGAAATACATCAGAGGTCTGCAAAAAGGTCACTTTTTCAAAGAACTGATTCAAGTAAATGATCTAACACTGAAAGAAATGAGAAATTGAGAGTTGTCAGAACCAGACAGAAGACTACAGGGTGAGAACTGGAGAGTGCCCAATGCTAAGGATGTGTGAAGGTGAGGAACAATTTGAAAGGTAGACCAATAGTCCCCTACCTGGAGGATGACTTTAGCAGAGGACACAGTCATCTAGAGAACTGACATAATGAGAAAAAATACACGAAAGCAACACGAACTACCTTTCATTTGAGGAGTTTGAAGGGCTTTAATAATATACCTCTGCATTTAATAACATAACACCGAGAACCCTTATCTCACAGCTTACTTTCCAAGAAGCTGGGTAATAAACAGTTCAGGTAGCTTGCCAAGTCACAGAATAAGAAGGGATTACTTTTCATCATCTTGGTTTTAGTTCTTTCTGACTCCTTAGGAACCAATTTTCTGTGAAATTTTTGTTTCTGTGGGTGGAAACCGGACAATCATGTCTCTCTCTTAATTCTATGAAAGACAGCGGGGCTAAAGGGCAGTGTTCTAAACCGTTACCTTTCATTGGACAGTAATTTTCAGATACTGCACACCTGGCTGCCGATTTTCATCAACTGGGCAGAACCAGTGAATAGCTGGGGCGAGTGCAGTCCCAAGTGAAGAGATTTTTGGCTGCATCCTGGAGCTGCTTTTACATTAGCTATTTGTACTGTTACATACTGTATTTTCTGTATAATTTTTACTCCATCTTTCCAGATGTCTCAGTTTTTCTAAGCCTGTTTATCTGTATTCCCATGTGCTAGCAGTACTCATCTGATGCCAGTGATTTCCTCTGCGTTGCAATGAGAGCAGGGTAAGTCTTTACTTGTCTGCCCTTACAAAAATCAGGACAGAAAGCGTTCCTCAAAAATCCAGCTTCTTCTCAGTTCCCTCTGCTTACACGAGATTAGTGCAGTGTGTTTTCCAGAGCAGTATCTGATGTAAGTCTAAACTGCAACTGTGAATCAAAGTGCAGGCAAGCGCTACCGGCAAGGCTGAGCGGTTTACAGGTAGACACGGATGCTGGGAGCAGTGACGAATGGTGCTCAGTATTTCAGGAGGAATTTTTTTTTTTTTCAGTAGCATTGCAGTATGTAAATTTAGTGCGCATGTTTTGCCATGTTTTTGATGATCATCTGCGCTCACTTTTAGCATCTGGCCAGTTCCATTAGTGGCTAACTAATGTATCTACTCTCTGCACCTACTCTGCATTGATAACGAGCTCTTGATGCTCTACAATGGAGAATCTCATGAACACGAGGAAGGCTCCTGTGCCAAAGGTACTTGCATTGGTCTCTTTCCTGTGCAACCATGATCCCAGACAAGTGTCTTGGTGTGCTGATATGAATCCAAGTCAAAATTTCATAACTACAGCTTCTTGATCAAGGCTGGAGTCTGACCTGAGCTCCCAAATTCCAGCATGTCAGAATACCTGGACAGTACTATAGCGTATGGGTAATGTGTTCCATTGAAAATAAGCCCAAATTTTTTGTTCAAAACATGTACTTTTAAAATGGGTTAAAGTAACCAATCAACGCAACTGCATGTACATACAGTTAATTTTTATAAGCACATTATCTGCGACGTGCATTCATACACCAGTAGAGGAGGCCTTTTGATAGACAGAAAATAAGATCTTCATGGTGGCCCCACACTGGACATTCTTAAGACTAGGGAGCTTCATCCTAGTAGTTTCATTTGTGTTTCACAAGTTTTTCTTAATTAACATAGCTGGCACTTGTTCAGGATGAAAGGTGTCTCTTTGCAAAGACTCCTGAGACAAAGGAATAATTCTTAGCTAACATATTCTTCTCTGAAATATTCCTGAACAAAGTTAATTATCCTTAATACCGTGTTTATGAACTTTCTGGGAAATTCTTTAAAGTAAGGCATCTGAAAACCAAGAGAGTGCATCTCAGATTGTATTAATTTTATTACACATACGTACTCCAACTCTTACCTGTCTGACCCTGACATTTATGAACGTGGACCAACAAAACAGGCCTAAGTGAGATCAGTGTCAGGGTTTCATATAGTAATAACATTTTCCGTGATCTAAAAATGTATTTCTAACTGGGCTTTACCAGTATTTGAGGCTGTTATCAGCTTTTAGTGACTAATTTCTTATATATAAGAATTATTATCTTTCTTAATTTTCTACATCTTACAGGTAGGCATTAGGTAAAGCTCTTGTGTTGGTTAAGACGCTGTTCTAATCCTTTGAGTGACTTGCATAGGTTTTTATTCCCAAATCGTGTTAAAATTCCAGTTTATCAGTATCCGCTTTCTTTTCATCTGCTTTCCTTTGGTTACAAATTTGTGTACTGTTTTTTCCAGGTATTGCTTAACATTAACTAAGTTTCATAAATGAACTAGCTTAAGGAAATATAATCCTAGGACTTCACCAAGATAATTACCAATTGGTTTAAATGTGCAGAAATTCCATAGCACAATTTCAGTATGAAATCAGAATTGCTGAATGGCCATGCAAAATACTCACAACAAAAAGTACATGGCCAACAGAGATTTGTTTGCTCAGTATATTTTTTCAGCAGCAATTGCTGTAATGTAATTCAAAACTGACACAAGATTGACGTAATAGTTTATTGGTAAGATCATAGAATTAGAGCTTTAAGCAAAAAAAAAAAATTAAAGCAAAATTAAATGTTCATGAACATTCATAAACAGGAAAAAAAGGACTCAAAACATAGCAAAAATATATTTTTTTTATTTTGTAGCAGCAGAAAGATTTCAGTTTTGCTTATTAAGAAGAAAACTTATATAAGCAGAATGTTTTGTTTGTAATTCAGGTAAGGTGACTTCATATTGAGATAGTCTATTAATTGCAATCAAAATTATATGTGAGCACAACACTCAAACGCATACTTGCTGAAGAAAACTCATCAGTCTCTATAACAAAGCTCAACATCTGTAATCCAATAAGATAAACTTGTTCTAAGAAGAATTTCTTCTTGTTTGCACATTTATTTCCTCTTAAAATATTTAGTCTGCATTAATGCAAATTTCCTTGACAACTAAGCTGACATATAATATTCAGCTAGAATTTGTAAGTGACAAAAAATGTCTTTACTAATCAGACAGCTGCCTGAATGAGCAGTGATTCCTAATGACACAGTTGAGAGGAGTCATATGTTCAAGGGTTTGCATTTTTCTGACATCTTTCAGTTGTATCTACTGACAAAGAATTATGCTGTTCCTCTTGCGAAAGCTAAAGCTTCTGTTTCACAAGAAACATAGATACAAACACAGCATAGTAGAAAAGAGAATTTTTCATGACTACATATACACAGCTGTAATAAGCTTTATCTAGGTTCCCGTGCCTCAGAATTGGTTCCTTTTGGTTATTGCCATATTCTCTTTGAATACATAATTTGCACAACTGATAAAATATGCAAAATTACTGTAGACATTTGGTCTTGTAATATCCAGTAAAAAATATTATATAGTATAGTCTGAAAAAAAAGCATAAATAATAACATAACAGAAGAGAGGGCACTAGTTTCAAGGATACCATGCCAGACTGTCAGATACTCCATGTGTAACACGGCATGGAGATGGCTTAAACAGCTCTACTGCATCCTGTTATGCAGAATCAGCTATGTTTGCAGGAAATGTAGCTAGAGCGAATTTGAAATTTTCTAAAAGCCATTTGGCATTTGAGACACGCTTGTAGCTTGTTAGCTTAAAGGGGAAGCTGGTGATATGCTGAGTGGGAGAGCAAATTTGGGGGTATACATTTATACTGCAAATTCATATGACCTATGACCTGTTAGGTCCTTCGTAGCACAAAAAGTGAGTAGCTGTGCTTTGTAAGAGTTATAGTTCCCATGACTGTAGTCAAGAGCTGTAATGCGTATTTCCACCCACCCACTTTCTCTGCTACTTCTTGGGATATGTTAAATAGAATCACATTAATTATTTGCTTGGAATAAATAATATGATACACTTAAAGAGTTTTCTTTTTCTGGTAGGCTCATTCGCAAAGTGAATTGAGTTGCTAACTAATAATTTGCAAATGTTTACCCTGTTTTTATAGGGGATGGGAAATAGTAGTTCATAGGGTTATTGAAGAATTTAACTTCTCATCTAGTGTAGAAAGTGACGAGTCACTTCCGACAAATACTGTGTGTGTTCCCTCATTGGCAGAATTAAAGGTTTTAATAGAGAAATGAATGATGAAGAACGAATAAAGAGCAATCATGCTTTCTAGCAGAAGTTTTCGGACAAATTATGTGTGCTAAAAAGTATGAAACTTTCAAGATTTGTGAACATTTTCATGAATAAGCCATCAGAGCAAACATTAATCTTGAATGTTATGACCCTATGAATAATAATGAGGAGAAATTGCCATTTATTTCTGCAATATATAGCCAGTAGCAGGAAGTCCCCAGGTTATGGAAGAAGAGCAAACAGCTTATTTGAACCATGCCAATAAGCTTTAAATTCCATTATAGTCCTTGAAAGCCCAGTAAGTTGCAATAAATACTAAAGAAGCATTTGAGAGCACTAAAAGAAATGACAGAGAAGCATTTCATTTCCCACTCGTATAAGACTGTACAGGAATATCGTACCAAAGTGCTCAAAACAGTAGTTACAGGGGTATGTTACAAAAATAATAATAATAAAGTAGCGACATTTTCTGCAAATTTTTAACAAATTCCTTTTAATTTTGATCCCCCTTGGGGCACAATCTTTCCAGGGGAAAACAAAAAAAAAAAAGTACTCAGGCAAATGTTTCTCTAAAGACTTTATTATGGTGAGAAAATTTGTGGAATTAAATGACTTTAAAGGATCATGGGAGGTGTCTAACTAACTAAACTAAACTAACTAACTAAACTAAAGGGTTTAAAGGGCTGTTTGACCTTTAGCAAAGTTTAAGTTTCACATTCATATCTAAAGATATGTATCTATAAATATATATATACACACACATCCATAATATGATGAATATGATGTAATTTGATAAAAAAATATTTTCACAGAACTAGCCGTAAGGATTAATAGGAGTTGTGTCACTCATATAGTTCTAGAATAAATCTCTATAACATATTTTTCTTTCAAATTTCCATTTTTTTTTCTGTTGGAAGCATTGAATTTCATCTACCAGTTGGCTACTTGTCCCTTTAATTTTCTTATGCCCCGTGGAAACCATTAGCCTTTGTAATTTTGAATAACCTAAAAGAAAAAATTCTGTCTATTTTTGAACCTTGCTTTCTTAATTTTATTTTTTTTTTTTTAGGAAATAAATATGTAAGAAACGAGAAGAAGTAATACTTTTCTGGGCAATTTATGTAGAATAAAAAGTGCAAGCTTCTTTTCAAAGTCAGATTGCTTGGAATGGAAATGAGGTCAATTATTTCATTAGCTTCCTTTTTAGAATCAACTACTCTAAGCCTATATTATGGGAGTTTGGCACATCACAGTGTTTCAATATTTACAATCCTTGCTTTACATTTAAGCAAGAGACAAAATTTATTTGCTTTCTGTACACTGGAAGATCCTAAAAAGGTTGCCATAATTATTGAAACCTCACAAGGGACTTCAGGAAGGTTGCCTGCATAGATTGATGTGGATAAAGACGGAATTTATTACTTATCTTGACCTTCATGAACCTAACGAGACGTTTATATCTATTTTTCAGTTGGGCTGGTCTTTATTTTTTTTTCCTAAATGACTGCGCTCTCGTGCCTACATAATATCTAGACTAGAAAGATAGTTTGTAATATTCTCAAACTGCTCTGGTTAGGACTTCTTCATATTAACTGACTGTCCTGGACTTGTTACACATTATTCTTTCTGAAAAGTAAACTATCCCAAACTACTAGCATCTTAAACTCATTAAATAGCCTGATTAGTCTTTTTGGAGGGAGCTGTTGGCATAAAGGGAGTTAAAGACATCTTTGAAAGCATTTATCCTTCTCAGATGAAGAGCCAGATGCGCTGTAATGCTCACACTGACTTTTTTAAAAAAAGTATTTCAGAAAATGAGCCATGGTGAATGTGTTGTGTATATGTTGTTCTTTGTGAACTTATGGTTCCCATTTTATAAAATGAAGCTTTTTGCCCCGATCCATATGTCTTAGGGTGTGATGCAAGTCTTACTGACGGGGACGTTCACTACTAGGAAAGATAATGTATTAGTAATTCACCATCAGATCAAGTTTACAATTAATTTACTGTTAGAAAAAATATACAGAATCTACTTCTTTCCCATCCACACTCCTCTTTTTCTCCAGAGAGCAAAAGAAACAAGGTCAAGGCTTCTACAGACTGACTAGTGGGTACTTCTGGAAATCTCATCTGTCTAAAATACTGTCTAAGAGAAAATTGTAGAACAGACATGAAAACAGAGAAACTAAGAGCAGAAAATCAAGAGAAATCTAAAATGAAACAGCTTAAAAAGGTAACGGCTACAGAATAGAATTGAGAAGCAGATTTCATTAAAAATTATCATTCAGACTGGTCTTCTGCTTTTTCATTCCTAAGAAGTAATTATTTTAAAGCTGAGATGCTCTTGGAAGTCTTCCTAATTTTGGCAAATCCAAATACAAAGGAGAGCTTCAACTCGCTTATTTTTGCAAAGCATATACTAAATAATGTATGCTTTGTGTAAGAGTTGAACATGCCTGGATTTCTGCTTTCCTGGGCGTAATTGTACAGTCGTGCAAGACATTCCTTATATTAAAAGGAATCTGTAAAAAGAACTAGTAGCAACAACTCTTTGAAGTTTTCTTATGAACTACACAATTTCATGTTGTACTTAGTTGTGAATGTAAAATTGAAACTGGAAAGCTTGAGGGGTTTTTCTTCTTGTATTTAACTAGTTTTATGGAGAGGAAAGCTGACATACTGTAATTACGACCAAGAAAGCAAACATTAAACACCGTGTAGGAGTGACAGATGCCCACCCATCCCAGATTAATGGACCCACCCTGATCAATATTTGTTACTGAGAAGAAAGCAGTAGAGTCTAATCCTGTGGTTTCAGTGAGTGTACCAAAACTGCGCACTGGCTTACAGAAAGGAGTGCGCTGAAGTTTTGATATTGAGAAGGATAGTAATGATCTTCATGCCCAACTTTCTGAGGCTTGGCAGTATTCCTAGTCCATATCATGCAGGAGGCGTCCAAATATCCGGCTTTCGCACTAACTAGCAAGCTAGTTGACTGTGGGGATAAATTCAGGGCTTTACTCTCTACAGCTGCTGATCTAAGCACTTTTATTGAGCTATAGTAGAATAAAAAAAGAAAAAATCAAGAAAACGATAAATCAGAGCATTTTAGCATTCATTTACTATCCGAGCAGGGAAGTAACCATGGGATTGCCCCTCTCTGAAATTCAGGTGTCAGTCTGAGTCGCAGGTGTGATGTGAACTGTTGTCAGTAGTGTATTAACATGTCCTTAAATTCCATGAGTAAAATTGGGCAGAGTTATACGCGGAGAAGCCTGCCCTACCACACGGTCAAAGGGGTACGCTCAACAAATCAGATACTGTGAAATGTCAGTTTCTGAGAATCCGTTGGATTCATAGGCAAAACAGATCTTTAGGAGGAGAAAGATGGGGGACAAGGGACAAAGATGAAAGCTGGATATAACCCCATGTGCTGTTAACATCTAAATTTGCCAGTCCCTCTTGTACCTTCCTGTCAACAGTACCCACAGCTGTATGCAATAGAAACAATCAGATTATAATATATAAATGCCAAAGGACAGCATCAATAACTAATTCATTAAGGCTAGAAATGCTGGCAACTGTGGAGATTAAGATGTTTCTTAAGCTTTTATAGATAAGAGATATAGAGAAGATACGCTTTTATGGAAAACAGCTTATTTTTGCCCTTACGTCTATATGTAAAAAGAGGGACATTTTCTAACAAATACAATCCTTCAGAAAAGCCTGCTGAGTCAGAAGTTAATTTGTTTTTCATTCATCTTGACAGAAAGGTCAAGATACTAACGCTTCAGCATTTCAGGGTTTTAAGGCTGATAGTAACTTAACTGAATACATTAGCTTTGCATCTGTCTGGAGGTTTCAAAAGCTGCAAGGGGCCTCATGGTGCATTTTACACCTGAGAAAAGCAGGAAGTGTTTCTATTTTAGATATTTTAAAAAACACTGTGAGGCTTTTCGCACAAATAAGGAAACATCCCCTTGTGAGCACCAGAGTCTTTAAGGTCAGTGAAAGGAACAGAAGCTCTATGATTCTATGATTCTCTTACATTTCATGCAAGAAGTCATTTACAGCAATGACTGCCTATTTACCGGTATCAACCACTGGGAAGAAGCATGTTACTTCAATGCATCTAAAAATGTTCAGCAATTAAAAAGTTAACAGTTAATATTTCAAAACCGTCCTGAAGATTTTTGATCTACTTCCTTCAATGATAATGAATAGGAGCAGTTCATACACTCCATTTTTCAAATACTGCAGACTCAGGCAGATTTACATTGTTTTGTGTGTTCGAAGGTTTCTCCTTTGCTTTCTGTTCTTCTCCCTCACTCCATCCCTCCCCTCCAATATACACACACACCTGTACAGTGTGGTGAGTAGGACTAGGGAAGTGATCGTCCCCTTGTATTCGGCACTGGTGAGGCACCACCTCAGGAACTGCGTCCAGTTTTGGGCCCCTCCCCACAAAAAAGACATTGAGGTGCTGGAGCGGGTCCAGAGAGGGGCAATGAAGCTGGTGAGTGGTCTGGAGAATAAATCTTATGAGGAGCAGCTGAGGGAACTGCGGTTGTTTAGCCCGGAGAAAAGGAGGCTGAGGGGAGACCTTATCGCTCTCTGCAACGACCTGAAAGGAGGTTGTAGCGAGGTGGGGGTCGGTCTCTTCTCCCAAGTAACAGGCGATAGGACAAGAGGAAACGGCCTCAAGTTGCGCCAGGGGAGGTTTAGATTGGATATTAGGAAAAATTTTTACACTAAAAGGGTTATTAAGCATTGGAACAGGCTGCCCAGGGAAGTGGTTGAGGCACCATCCCTGGAGGTATTTAAAAGACGGGTAGACATAGTGCTTAGAGATATGGTTTGGTGATGGTTTTTGTCAGAGTTAGGTTGATGGTTGGACTAGATGATCTGAAAGGTCCCTTCCAACCTAGGCAATTCTATGATTCTATGATTCTATCCCAAGTGTAAGATAAATCAGCATGGATGGAAAGCTAAGATTCTGAAGTATATATTAAACTCATAGAAAGTGACCATTGACGTAAGCTTAATAAATGACGCTGCCTCTTGGGCTTTGGTGTTTTAAAAAAATTACTAAATTCTGATGAGCAAAATAGATATTTGAGGAGGACAACAACGCAGGTCTGTAAGGCTGGAGACACAGTTTACTGTAGGACCTCAGTCCGTTTTGACTGAGTTGTGTGAGAAAGCATTGCCAAATGCAAGCTTTCCTCCTTGATCATACAGTCACCATCCCTGGAGGTATTTAAAAGACGTGTAGCTGTGGCGCTTAGGGACATGGTTTAGTGGTGGACTTGGCAATGTTAGGTTAACAGTTGGACTCGATGATCTTAAGGGTCTTTTCCAACCTAAATGATTCTATTCTATGAAAAATCGTCAGTTGATGACTCATCACAGTGATCTGAGAATTACAAAAAGAAATCCTCTGTGCACCTAGGATACCCTCATTTCAGCAGCAGCTAGATGCAGGCTTAGGGTATGCCCAGGAGCGTAACTATTCAGGAGTGATTAAGATAAGGGGACATCTGACATATTTCTTGTCAAAGTCTTCAGACTACCTCTCTGATACACGCTGTATTCATCATTACTGTCCATCAACGGACAGTGTGCCTCCCGCCCTCTTGGATGATGACAAGAAGGTCCATTCAAAATAAATATTTTCCTCCAGTAATTTCATACGAGTGGGAAAAGGAATGTAAATCCATATTTTTGAGAGAAAGATGTAATTTAGAAGATTTTTAAGTGAAATTTGCAAGCTATCTTTTTTTTTCAGATTTTTTCTTTATTTAACAGCTTAGTGACCTCTCCTATCTATCTATGATATATCTATGAGACAAATGACAGCCTTCTGGCCTTATTTAACTAATTGGTAATGTCACCATTGTTGACAGGATGAGCAAATTATTTTTTTAAAAAATCAAGGATTGTTCATGAAAGCTGCTAGAAAACAAAAATTTTGCATGGGTTCTCTCAGAGTGTCTGCACATACAGAGTTAAAACCATTGGGAGTAAATCTGGATCTGACAAATGTTAATGGGATGTAAACAGTGCAACAAATGTGTTTAGAAACCCTAATGGAGGTTTAAAGAATTGTTTGTAGTGTTCTTCTATCCACATTACCAAGTAGCTTGAACAAAGCTGTTAAATTATCACAATGATTAAACCGTTTATCACTAAGTAGCTTTTTCCCTTCTTCTATAAATGTCAGTTATTTAAATGTCTTTTTACAAATAGGCAACAGAAACCAAGATGCAGCACATTTGCTCACGGTGAAATTAGGTAAACAAGTTGAAAAGTTCAGAATGGAACCTGGACCTTCTAACTTCTAATTTTGAGTGTAGCAACTTTCCAGTTGCTTCTAGTGAAGCAGCCTGCAGCTAAATAGAAGGGATGCAGTCTAGAAGGGATGCATCCTTCTAAATAGAAGGGTGTGCTAAGCATTGCTGAGCACACAAGCAAGATTTTGACCACTGAACAGATGGTATGCCTTTTTCAAATAATCTAGTTATAAATGAGTTAGTTAAATAATGGAGTTCTGAGAAAGCTGTCGTCTCTCCAAATCCACCTGCTTTCTGGGAGACAGCAGGCATATTGCCACCACATGTAAAGTACCAACTGACACCAGGAACAGACTTCTGCAGAAAGAAAGTGGTGCAGAAAAGCCGTGTCACATACTCTGCAGCATAAAGGGATTGCTAAGCATCAATTCTTAGGTTGTAAAACAAAAGAATTTTTTTTTTCAGAGTGGATCCCAGAAGCCTGAAATACCACAAAAAGCAATTACGCTCAACAGCTGTAATAAAAACATGAAACATAGGTTTTGATAAATGTAACAGTGTTGGAAGATCTAAGCAGAAAATCCAAGCAACGGTATTTATGTACAATCCTAAAAGATTCCTACGGTAAAGATTTGCAGTAGTCTTCCCATCTTCTTGTGGTATATACATGTACACGTAATTGCTATCAAAGTTAATAGCCTCTTTAAACTTCGAATTCTGCAGATTTCAATCTTGCCGTGCTTTCTTCTAAAGCAAACTCTGCAGTAATCTTTTATTATCAAAACACCATTTTACATATTATATAAAACTGATAATTAATTGAATGGAGAATAGCGAAATAATTAATTTGATTAAAAGTGAGCTCTAAAATAGTTTGAATGTGCTGGAAATCAGCCCATGGCTTGTCTTTCCTCTTGCAGTAGGTAAAACAATTTCCAATCAAATAGTCTCTATTTTCATCCTGCATTCTGAGAGGAGATATTTCTGGTGTTTTAGATGTACAATTATTGTCATTATTTGTCATACCCAGACTCTTGGAGAGACTTTGTGCTTGCAGCAAGTAGAATCTACACGCTCATTCTACTGGATTTGCATTTTCTTTAATTAAGTTAGTTTAGCTAGATCTGTATCTTATCTCCTGAAATTATTTTCTACAGAAAAATTAGAACAGCTGGTTTCTTAATATGAGGAACTGAAGAGCATCCTTTGCTTTCACAAGGACAGCAAGGAAACATGAATAGCTGTTCCTTGAACAATCCACTATGAAATGAAAAGAGCAGGTGCTGTCAGTCTAAACTTGAAAATCAGACCTGTGCTTCAACATCCAAACCCTGAGTGGCATCAAGAGACAATGTAGCTCTCCATTCCCGTGAAGGAAAATTTCACAGATTCCTGTCCTTTATCTACAGGAAGGGCTTCACGTTTTTACTGTCCTAGACTGCTTCTTGGCAAAGCTCTTTCTTTTATTGAGCTTTCTAGAGAGTCCGTGTTAATTCTGGAGCTTTGGCTGTTTAAATAGAAATTACTGCCAGGCTAAACTGGCAGATGAATTCATGTGAGCAATTCAGTGCTTCTTCCACCTTGTAACCTAGAATATGTGGAGGAAATATATCCCTTTCAAGAGTTACCGTACAGTTCTATATGCAGAAAACAATTGCCCCATCTTACAGATGGCACAACAATTTGTTTTGGCATCCTTAGCCCTAGTCTTCCTAAATAACATGCCCACATTGGTGATTTAGCATTGGCGGGGGAGGGAGAAGGATTCTTTTGGGGGCAGATTTGCCTTGTATCTGTACTTGGAGCCCAGCGGTACTCACTTCAGTGAGACACACCACTGGTGGCTGTGTCTGAAGTAGTTTTCCTCCTGCTGGAACCAAGGCTGAAGCCAGACTCCAGTTGGGCAATGTGGACGCGGGGTCCTCCTGCGGTCAGGAGGCTTGCCTGATGCGTGCCTTCAGCTGGCCGTTGGCACACGCCTCACCGCTGCTTCACAAGCAGCACCGCGGGGACATTCAGTCCTTTAACCAGAACGGTGTGCAGCGAATCAGACTGCTCTCATTGGGCCACGTGAATTGGTAACGTAAGTTAGTCACCCTGAAGTTAGTGAGATTTTAAGTACAGGAGGACTATGAGTTTGGAACATGAACTATGTTAAAATCTTTGTATTTTTCCACTCTGGAAAAAATATCACCCTCACCACAAAGATCCCCTTATTTTGAATTGTATTTCTGTAAGCACTTAACTCCCCAATTTTGAGATCCCAACAACAAAATAGCAATGTATTGTGCACTTTAGAATAAATACAGTATAGCAATTACAGTTAATTCCATATGAGATTCTCAATGAGACCTAGGATGAAACAAAGGTGACAAGCAATTTAACAGACTGCATTTTCAGTGCCAAAATCAATTAGGGCATTCCAAATCCTGTAAACATTAATAGTAATTAGTAAGCTATGTGTCACTGTGCGTCTTTGACTGATGTCCAGCTTGTACTGTCTTGTCGTGTTTAGCTACAGGGAAGACTTACTGACAAATCTTCTAAGAGACAGTCTACAGCACACATTTATAGAGAGAGAACAAAATATCCGCATGGATATATATTGCTGCTGCTGCCAGCGGCTCGAGCGTGTTTAGGCCAGCCTCTGGATGTCATTGATAGCATAAATACGGAATAATAATTAATTACTAGGCAATGCTAACTAGAACAGAATGAGGCTGAATATGAAGCTGTGTTCGTAGCACTGAGCTTATTATTCAATTTGGCTCACTATTAGATGATGTTAGTACCAGGGGATTACAAATCCCTTCAGGGGTTCTTCTGCAGTGAAATACCACCAGTTGCACAGTATCTTACTTCTACCAAAACATAACTTCAAATGAATTAGGTTCACTCAAGCAATAAATAAGAAAAAGAGGATAAACAACCTTACCAGAGAGAGAAATTATAATCGTGGTATACGGCACAGTTTTTTTTAAGACTACTTCAATTATAATCACTGCTGTACCTTCCATGTTACACGCTCGTGTCTGCAGGTGGGTGTACATAAAGAAATGGGATGTAGAGAAGGGACCATCAACTTTGCAACATTCTTCTTGCAGACTTGAGGCTGCTCTTCCTCAGGCATCTTCCAAGGGGAGAACAACTCCCTCTCAGAATTACAATGAGACTCTAAAGAAGAAAATGTTGGCAGCAGCCCCTTGTTCCCAGAAACCATAACACCACAGCAGTGGGATACTTAAGAAAACAGTGTGGAAACACTGAGCCACAGCTTTCATGTCTTCTCTCCTCCCCCAAGAATTGCTCAGCTGGATTGCTCTCAGATCTGGGGAATTCCTTGGGTTTTGAAGAACTCCGAGAATTGTCCTACTTCTAAGGGAAAACCAAACATACATAATAGAGTAAACTGAGGGTAAATTTCTAGCCACCGTTTTGCCATCTTCTGGTCTCTAAAAATAGTAATGTGGGTTTCTTCTCAGCTCCCCAGAGACAGCTACAACCCACTTCCCTTGCTAACTGGAATGTGCTGACTGGATTTGCTAATTTTTCAGCTTCTTCAGCTGAATGATTTTAGGATAATTTTTTTGAACACTCGGGACTTTTTTATTTGTCATCCAACATGCCTAGGTAGATAAGGCAGTTTCCACCAGTTTCCACTACTTATCCTGGTCTCACGTGGTCCCCAAAAATAAACAAAGAAAATGATATTTAAAACTAAATAAAACACACTTCCAATAGTTTGACTATATTATGTAAAAATAGACATAAAACCATATTACGTTGACATTATTTTAAATCTTCTCTTTAGAATCAGGTGCTTGTGTGTATCCTTCTCTCAAGAAATCTCCGTGATCCTATTTCCGTTAAATTAACACTATTCCCACCCTTGGGTTGACATTTAACAACCTGTATTTGCCTCACTATGTTAGCGAAGATTACTTTTCACACTGTGAATTTCTAACTTTTGCTGACAGTGCATAGCACTGAGGGGAAAATTGATCACATTCTTGTATTTTTAAGGAAGAATTTCTTAATTTCTTTTTATAGCATACATTTATTTTTCAAGTAACACAAAATGGAATAAATGAGATGAGACCATTCAAAATGGATCATTGTAATACTGGGATAAGGATTTTGAATAGAAACAGTCATTTCTTATTTTATGCAACTGTAAATTATAAGGCTCGGATTTTCAGAAATACATGAAGGGCTTATATATCAAATTCCCACTCAGTTTCAGTGGGGTATGAGTCGTTCCACTCACGTACGTTTCTTTGAAAGTTTTATTCTCCAAGATTATTTTGAGTGAAAGTAGTACTACAGATGTCATGAGGTCAGATTTAGTGGCTCTGGTTTAGCAGCTTTTGAAATCTGACTTAGAGCAGGATTAAGTTTTGCCCTAAAATTAGAGAAAACCAGATGAATGTAAGAAAAGAGAATAGTTTTTGAATGACTGAAATACAAACATTAAGAAAACAGAAAACATTTCACTTGCAAGGGTAAGGTTATGTTCACTTAAGAAAAAACTGACAAAAAGGAAAAAGAAGGGAAAAGGACCGTGCACTCCAAAAAGCTGCATGTTCCAAACTTCCAGACTTGTGAAAGTGGGGCTGTTAGCAGGCTGCTGAGTAGAGTTACGGCACCAGGAAACAATTTCTCTGGAGGACTTGCACGCACAGGGTGCGTGGTTTGTTTATAAGTTTCTTACACATGAGCAAAACATGTGTGTTGATGCATATGACAAATTAATAGACAAATATATATCTTTAATAACAAGTAAATTGAGTCTGTAAAAATATACTCTTTAATCCCAAACTTGTGTATGCGTGTGTGTGTATGGGGCAAACTGGAGAATGGGAACATGTTAACAACGCCCCTCCCTCCGAGAAACATACTTTGTATTGTGCGTTTCTGCTGCAATAATGGGAACAGGATTACCTTTATAGTAGCCCTTGCAGTTTCGGTTTGAAATGGTGTCATGCTGAGATGTGCATTTGCAATCCAACCCAGGCCATGAAAGTAAATGTTTGAAACTCTTATATATAAAGAGCCAGTAACCAGCAAAATGCGAAAGATCACTAAAAGTTACCCTGTTAGTACTGTTGCACAGTCAGATGCAGGCGAGAGTGTGGGGTGGGATTTAGGTCTGAAAACATAAATCCAAGCTTGCAAACAGATATCGTGAATAAATTCCACAGCTAAACATTCAGATTAAGCCCAGCGCAGAAATAGAGGTTTTGAAATCCTCCTTATGCTTTTATTTATTCCCATTTGAATGTGAATTCCATGAAATCTCTGCCTCTCAATTATGGCTTCCTTGCTGATAACAGAGGCACATTTCTATTTGCTAACCTACACAGGAGGAAAATATATTCTGTTTATTATTTATGAGAGTAAAGCGCTGAGAGGCCCCAACAAAGCACAGGCTCTTGATGCCTGTTCACTATGAAAACAGAGCGCGCCATATTCAGGAGGACTACTTTCCACCTAAGTCCCTGGGCCTAATGTTTTCTTGTGGCTGCTTTTTAGGCAGTTTTCTGCACAGTGCTTTTCTGACATCACACTTGAGACATGCCCTGCTTTCTCTGCTGATTACAGACAAGGGATTAGCTGGAAGTTTAACTGCACATATCAGTACTGAAAAGTCAACCGAAAGGGCAGGGGAATAGCAGCACTGAGAGATTTCCCCAAGATGACACCCCGCGTGTCCCACAGTTAAGAAAAGAGCCTGAGTTTTCAGTCCCCAACTAGTAATCTCTTCCAGTCAACTAAGCCACGCTACTGTCTCTAAACAACATCCCTGAATCAAACAAGTTTGTATTAAGATATTGTAGAGTATATTTGATTGGCAGGATTTACAGCCATACATCTATGCCGTTTGGTATGTACATAGTCCTCCTTAGCTGGGCCTAAGTCCTCCTTTCATCTTGAACCAAGCATGTCAGCATCATTCCTTTCGTTCAATTGCTGAGTCAGGAAATACTCTGTAAAACCTTGCTTTTGTTCCCTTCTTTTTTTCCAAAGGCTATCTAATAGGTAAAAGAAAAGCAACATTTGGGTTTTAAAACTTAACATTAATATTTATCTTGGAAATATTCAAGGACGTAGCACTTATTTGCTGTCATTTACTGGGGACAGTAGTGCTTGAACCATTGTAAAAGGGGTCGTTCCTTGTTAATCAAGGGTTAGTTATGCAACACTTATGTATCTAACATTTTTGCTACTCCTGTCTTAAGAAAAATATACTATTTATTAGCAACATTTCCAGACTTAATGACCCTGGCATGTGCTATACTATTTACAATGAGTCCAAGCTCTTATGTGAATACCCACTTGTCATGGTTTCATCTGGGATAGAATTGACTATTTTGCTAGCAGCTGGTGCAGTGCTGTGTTTTGGATTTGGGATGGGGATAGTGTTGGTAGCGCACTGGTGTTTTTAGTTGTTGCTAAGCAGTGAAGGCCTTTCCTGCTCCTCACACAGCCCCGCCAGAGAGCAGGCTGGGAGGGCACAACAAATTGGGAGGGGATACAGCCGGGACAGCTGACCCCAACTGACCACAGGGATACTCCATGCCATATGACTTCATGCTCAGTACATGAAGCTGGGCAAGAAAGAAAGGGGGACATTCGGAGTTACAGCGTTTGTCCTCCCAAGTAACGGTTATGAGTGATGGAGCCCTGCTTTCCTGGAGATGGCTGAACACCTGCCTGCCCATGGGAAGTAGTGAATGAACTCCTTGTTTTGCTTTGCTTACGTGCGCAGCTTTTGCTTTACCTGTTGAACTGTCTTTATCTCAACCCATGAGTTTTCTCATTTTTACCCTTCTGATTTTCTTCCCCATCCTGCCATGAGGGGAGTGAGCGAGCGGCTGCGTGGTGCTTGGCTGCCAGATGGGGTTAAACCACACCACCACTTTGAGGTGATGTTTCTTTTAACATCAATGATGTTATGATAGCAATGAATACTCTGGAATGGCTGCCAACCATGGTTTAAACTGCTACAAAAAAGCAAGAATTGCTACTCTTTTAGAACTTTGGACACTTTATACTGTTGGATTCCATGGACTTGTGTATTTCCCAGATGCAGCTGCTGTTCTGGCTGTCCTGCGTTCTACTACACTCCTTTACTGATTGGTTTTTTATATCAAGTTTGCTCCTTTTAAGGCACTAATTTTACAGCTTTCTGATCTGCTTTGCTTAGTGAGAAAATAAAAAGGGATTTTTACATGGTAAACATCTTAGGTCTTGGTGCAGCAGTGATGATTTGCAAAGGGAAAATAGCAGAGGATGGAGGGACTGCAGAGCTTCTTTGCCCCTCCATCTCTTATACAGCATACATCATACCAAATACTGTTAACAGGGGGGGTGAGAAGAAATGGAGAATGGGAGAGAAAAGCAAAGGGACGAGAGAGGGCTGAACTCATTTCTGTACACTGTTAAGTTTACCCTTGGCAAAAACGTCTCACAAAGTCAGCAAGACTGTCCTGAAAAGAAATACAGTGTGGGAGACAATTAGGGATGCTGCTCAAGAGAAAAGGGCCTGGTGAAATAAAAAGCAGTACTGATTTGGGGTTTTGAATTCCCTAATTCCCCTCCCCTCCTCCCTGGCTCTCATGATTTTGAATGAAACATTAATACTGCTTCAGATGCTTCTTCCCTCCAAGGCCAATCAGCTGCTCGGCAGGGCGTGAAGCGGTTGTTCATTTGAACAGCTAACGAGGGAGTGGAAGGCCAGAGCTAATTCTAAGGTTTTTCCAGCACTGCTGAAGCTCACATTTGCCTTGACACATGGGGAATGACCTTAAGAGCCTCTCTTCACTGTGGAATAAGAGAAATGGTGCTGTATTAATTCTGCGCAAACAAGCCTGACTTGTCAGAAGAGATAATTTTTCACAAAACGACCATAAACATAGTTTTAAGATTGGAGTAGACACCTCGTCCTACTTAGTGCCATGGCAACAATTACCACTGGAAATCTTCCTCATAAGAGAGGTACAGAAAAAAGGAGGTAAACCAGCCAAACCACTGAAAATGTCAAATCCCAAGACTTCCATTTTAACAAATTTTCTGTTCCTTCTTCTCTTGGTGCACAGAGCCTTCAGAATGAGAAGCGAATCCCGAGATCGAATTTTAGATGTTCATGAAGGTGAAAAATTGCTTCCCCTCAATTTGGGAAGGAAAAAAAGTTGAGGTGGCTGAAGGTGTTGCTGGTTCTGTTGCTATTATTTGTTCTGGTTTCCAGCTCCCAAGAAAAACATAAAAGAAGGAAGAAAAATAGAGTAAAGGAAGAAAGAGCAGTTTTTGCTCACAGTGCTGGGTCTCACTTGTAACGCTACACCACAGAAGGACAGATACAGTAATTACTATCAAATCGCTCTGGCAAACCTATACCTGTGCACTGCTATTTTGGGCGCTGCTTTTAGCTATTTTGTCGTCACTGGCTCATAGCCGCGGTATGAAAGAAATCATCTTGACTAGCCAAATCACTCTTTATAACGTAACGACAACAGAACAAGAGACAGGTAGAGAATGAATAAGGTAGGCAGGGACAAGACATTAACTTGAGAATGAGAGCAGATATAAAAATGTTACACCCTCTGCAGTTAACAGCAGCTGGCAGGAACGGTGGTGCTGCTGCATAGGAAAGAGCCCAGGTGATGGGTTTTCCTTACCAGCTGAAGCCATGATGGCCAAGCTTTCTCTTTCCCGCCTAGCCACAGCCCTACTGTCAGTGACAAATCATGCTTTCTCAGGCAGGCTTACCAAATTACGAACCCTCAAAAAAAAAAAAAAAAAAGCAATGAGCATCTGATGGAACCCCAAGACCCCCAAAGCATTTAGACAGATCTACTTTCATCTCTTTCTACAGTGAAGTCCCCAAAGAAGCTCAAAAGGCTTTTAAATCCAGAAAAAAAAGGCAAATTTTACTGTAATAAAAAATAGAACTGTAACTTCTTACAACAAGGCAAGGCATATCCACAACTTTTCCTATCTACTATGTCCCTGTAGCCAGGTCCTCAAAATCCCAGGCTTCAATTCAGTCAGATCTAATTTCCAAGTGACAGCAAATCTGCTCGGTGCTCTTTGGTCCTTAGGAACACGAGTGATGTCTCTCTCTTCAGAGGCTTGGCTGCCTGTTCTGCATCTCCTGAGCAGCACAAGCGACAGGCTTCCTGCTCATGCCTGCTGCACCGGGAGGTTTCACCTCTCTTTCTTTGCAGAACAGCTATAAATTTAGAACAAACAAATCAAACACAAAAAATAGGTCAACCCCTCGCCTTTCTGTTTACCATCTAAGCCTAATTTCTGGTCTCTGTGTTCCTGTCCAAGACTCATTTTTGTCATGAAACATGATGATTTATCTCACAGTCGTTGACTTGGGTGGAGAAAATTTTTGTTTTGAATCAGTAATCATGATGAATATTTATCAAATAAATTAAAAAAAGAGGAAAAAGTTTAAGTTATACTTCTGTTACCATGGTTGCCTTAGTGGCATCTGCAGAAATAGGAACCTTTCCTGATGGCTTGATCTACTTCAGAAGAGAGGATAATCATAGAATTAAACAAAATTGGAGCTATTAGTTTCGATTTGTGTCTTATATTACCCCAAGCAGATTGGTAAAACTTCAAAAAATAGTACTGATAAGAGAATTCTCTGTTGAGAGCTTTCCGTATTTTTTTAAGCAATACCAGATCTGTATTCTATTGTATTTGGTTGCTAATGGACCTAAAAGCTCTTTTCAGCAGGTAAGAATTGCCATAATGCCACTGCTACGTATCCTACATCAGCCCTACTATGGGGAATAGAATAGCACTCAGCGGCAACCAGCTCAATACCTGCTTTATTTCCCTGTAGCCACGCAGGAAACACTCCCTTCCTTTATGCTGTACAGAGAGACTTTAGCGTAATGAACATTGAGATCACCCTATTTATGGTAGGCTTCCCAAAAAAAGATAGAATAACTAGGCATTAGTTTTATCCATTAAACTTCTCCAGGTGAAAAAAAAAATAATAAAGAAACTTCTCTTTTAAATGGGTAAAACATCTGCCACAAATGGAAACAGAAGATCATAAGACACTTGGTCTCATTGATAATTTTCTAATTAGCATTGTACGTTCCTTTCTATATATTATAGTAGGATAATTCTTACTGAATTCCATGTTGTATTTATATAATTTGATAGATGTGAGAAACACCTTCTGTAATATCTTAATATGTATTAGAGAAACCATTAAGTTTATAGGCATGAACCTCTTGCAATTACAAAGTATGTAGAAAGTTTTAAAAGACAACTCTAAACAGAACTTCCTATAGCTGTGGCCAGATGCCCAATGAGAGAATCTGTGTGTAAGAGGGTCAAACATCATATATCGATTGATTAAACAGCAATACAACTACATTCTGAAATTACACTAAATGTGAGGAGAAAATAAACCATACTGTTGATGTCTGGGAATTAAAACACAGACGAATTAAAAGTACCAGAAATATGGTCAGTAAATAAAATGAGATGCTGCTTGAGAAACGGAGTGGGAACACTCAGGTGAAAAAATATCTGAAACACAGGTATATACACACACAATCTAGCAAAGAAATGGAGAAGCCAGGCACAAATTAACCTGGGTAGGAATGATGGAGACCGGTTTACGAGAAGAGATTAAAAAAAGATAAATATTTAGTGTTTGGATAGTAATCGTATACACACAAAGAAGGTCCATCGCATGGGGAAAGGAAGTATTTGGTGAGTTTCACAGACAGTAAAATAGAATTAAGAAATTTTGAAAAAACTTCCTGAGGGAAACATAGCAAACTAAGGAAACATGTGCAAGGGAAGTCAGGAAGGCTTTTTTTTTGTGTAAAAACTGAACCAGGGGGGAAAAAAGTGAGAAAGTACACTGGAAGGAATGATCCTACTTCAATTCCTAATGCTTCTTAGTTTAGATGCACTTTGATAGTTTCAACTCCGAAATCATTAGTGCCTGAATTTTTTTGTTCATATGGTGGATTTACATCAATGATCTAAAAGCTTTTTCTGACAGATTATATATTCTTGGACTCTTCCAATGTTTATCTTTGGTAGACACACATCAACTGTAAATTGGCTGAAGACATAGAGACGCGTATGCCAGTTTCGACTGCATCCACTCTATTTCTGAATTCCAACTAACCCTAGGAAGTACACAAGATAAAATCCTGTAGCGTATTTGTCTGCCAAAAGAAGACAAACTGATTTTACTTGGCTAATGAATGTCTACAATCCAAAAAAAATGCAGCTGAACATATTGAGCAACTTAAACCACACAAGATTCAGTGTGATTACAATAGCTAATGTAACAAATGTGCAAACCACCAGCTGTTATACACAACATTTTCTTTTATGTGACAGAATTTTTTTTGTACTTTCCAAATAAATGGATCAAGTACTCACTACTTAACAGTACTACGGAACATGCAAAAAATATTTATCTTGTAAGACGATGAACTTTAGGAATTAAAGATGTTATAAGTGGCAACTGACAGCATTTCTATGAAAAATCCTTCCATCTGTAATTAATTATTCTAAATTCTTGTCCCTTGAACTAAAATTTTGTAACCAATATGAAAAGGGCATAAAGCTTTAGACCAAAAATAATCTCTCTTTATCTCTTTGGTCTAAATAAAGCCACAGGAGAGCTTAAATTAATGAGAAAATATAGTAAAAGATGCACAATACAATGTTCTTAAGTGCGGCTTTGCACTAAATCAACAATGATCGTTACTTTCAGTGGGGGAAGAACTAAAACCTAAAAATGTGATTTTAAACATAAATACGTAACTTGCAGTTTACATTCAACCCCTACTTACTACACACATCAAAGATGCTGTCGTATGGCACAGCCTCAAGAATGAATTTAACTGGATCTGCTGTAATGACAGCAATTGTTTTGGACTTACATTTCTAGGACTCTGAACTGTCAGTGTAATTAAACTCTCACTAATTAGTTTGGAAAGGAAATTTCCAGAAAGCTATCGGGGGGGACGTGTGGCCGATCATTTGTACTTGGGTCACTAAATGTATGGATCACACAAAAATGTAACAATTCTGAATTCTACCAGCACTGAAAAACAGCATTATTGTAGACAGGTTCGGGTTTTTTGAGGAACTAATGAACCGTAAATCCCTTACAGTAACACCTCTACTTAAGTGATCAGAACTTTTTGTCTCCAAATGTAAATTGTTGCCTGCGGAACACTTATGGGTATTTCTTAGGAAAATAATTAGCAAATTCTTTCCCTTTCCCCCCTATCTAGGAGGAATGTGAAAATCCCATTGAAATAAGAGTTACAACAAATGCAGCGATAAAGTTTTTGTGGCAAGTACAGTCATATGTACGAGGGCTAAATTTAGCCTGCTGTTTTTCATCAGCAAAACTGGCATTTAAGATGAGAATTCAGGTGTAAGACAGACTGTATGCTATTTAGCCACCCTAATTTTTAAAAGGTTGATGTTTTTGTCAGTACTCTTTAGGTTATTTTCAATTATATATATATTTTTGTTACTCACAATTCAAAATAACCATTTTCTTTAACATTCACCGCACATTTAGAAGAGACTTTTCTAAACTGTGGGATGACTGCAGACATAACTGACTTCTGATTCAATTGGTATGCTAGTCTAACTTTTAGGATTACTTCACAAATCTGCTTGCTATGACTTCAGTAAATAAATATTATTTTTATATATACGCTGAATATAGTATAGGAGTAAATAGACCTCGTTAAATACGAAGGGGTGTAGTTGGCATCAGCCTATTTAACACAAGCATAACACAATGCTATGTTACAGTTTCAGTGCATAAGTACATACTGTAAACAACAGACATTTGGTACAATTCCCACATAACTGAGAAGTAAAACCAAAATGGAAATGGAAGCCCCAGAAAGCTCTTGCTTTGCACACCTATACTGAATATAGATGCAGAGGCCAAGAAGGGCTACAAGCCACCTTCCTCCCGTCTTTTTCTCATACAGTTAAACTTGGTCTCCTTCCCACAAGATCCAAGAGCAGCCACAGGACAACAGTGGCACGAGTCTTGGTCAGAGGGCTACAGAAAACCTCCTCACGTTTGTCTTCTCAGTTCAGAGGAAGGTGCTACAACGCTGAAGCTCCTTTGCACCACTGAAAAATGTAGAGTGATTTCGGCAGTGCGGGGATATGTCCTTTCATGTTTCCACGGTGTTTAATATGACCTCCCTGGTCTCCAACCTGATCAAACCTCAAGATCAGTTTTATTCTAAGAATGATGTTTGTAGTCTTCCTTCGCTCTGGTTCGGAAGTGTAAATTATAACTTAAACATCTATACATCTTTAGATTACCTGTAAAAAGAGCAAAAACCTATTCTAGGAAGAAGATATATATTAAAGCAAAATCTTTCCTTTAATTTACTTTACTTTCATTTACATTAATTTAATTGCAGCTTCAAGCCGTTATTAAGCACACAGGTACTCCCTCTTCTTTCAACATAACTTGCTCTTTTTTGCACTTTGTTTCAAAGTTTACCTTTTTAAAACAGATTTCCCAGGAAAAGGCAATAGAAAACTCCTTCAGTATGAAGGAAAATCTCTGAGAGTCTATTTGTTTACAGGGAATTAAACAGAGCATATTAGAATACAGGCAACGGGAAGTAATTCTTTTTACCTTCCACAAACTTGTTTCTGACTTTTCAAAAGAGAAAAAGAATACGTAGTTTTAGTATAAAATACATAACAGCACTGTATTTTTTTTTTTAAATTCTTGGAACAGTACTTTTGTTCTTGAAACCCAAAGGAACTTGGGCCTCGCACTTCATTCATTCGGTATCATGTCAGTGAATAGGATCCATGCTTGTCCTCTGTCTTGTGAAGAGCTTTGTACTAACATGACATATAGAATACTATCAATCTTGAGTGGCAGCATTTCACTCTCGTTTTGCAGAAGGAAAACAAAATTAAAAATACGGAAAGCGATGGCTCATGAGGAGTAAATTAAAAATAAAACAACATACTGAAAGTTATTTTACCCACTCTAATCTTCTTCATGTCTTTACAATTCCATCAATTCTTTTTGCATTTATCTAGATAAATCTAGATGTATTTAGCATCTTGATAAGACTCTGCAGCTTGTTATGTTCCTGGAAGTTCAGGGGGGATAAATCAGTAAGTCGAGTTACAAAAATTTTTAAATGCCCTCTTAAGAAATTAAACTCCTTTCTGAAGGCAGGTTTTGTTTTTAAACTCAGTTCTGAATTAAAGGGAAGCTCGCTGGGGTACTATTCAATTGCAAGTATTAGCCTCCCAGGGTGTGACCAGTCTATCGGAATGCTACTCTCCACAGAAAACCGTGGCTCTCACATTCCGCTGGTCAGCTGGGAGGGCACATTTATGCCAATTAGGCCTTTTTGTTTCTTTGTGCTCTTCTCATTCCTGAAGTTTAAAGTATACATTAAAAGATGAAGTACTGATTTATAAGGTTCTTAAATTCTACTGCTAGACCATGTGCACCTTCTCATATATTGTTCCTTTAACATCCATCACATTTCCATGGCCACTTTTTTCAGTTTCTCGATTGTTAACTATCTTTACTTCCATCAAATACTAAAATCTGACTTCCTGTCACTGTCCAGTATTGATCTCTTGCTTATGACCTGTAGCACACTTTATGTCTAATGGCCATCACTATACCCACAGTGTTCAGCATATATTCTGGTTTAGCATCTATTAGTCAATTTTAAAGCACATAATTAAGACTGTTGTAAGACCTTACTGGCTTAACTTCAAGATGCGCAGTCCAACACAACAGAAAAGGATAGGAAACTTTTTTTCTTTCTATTAATTTTTCCACTATGACATTAATGAAAATTCATTGTGATTAATGGCCTAGACTTTTTTATGCCCCTTATCTTTGTAAGCATCCTTTTTATCCAGTCCTTGCGTTCATAACAACTTCCTCTGACCTTTTAAAATTTTTTATTCTAAGCTTTAAAGGCTTGCACACTTTTTAACTAAAGGAAGAAAAATTCAATCTGTAGAATGCACTAAGGAGATGAAGTTTTGTGTAAGGCAGTCTCGGCACCCAACTCTTTTATACTTTTCCTTTATATAACTTAACTTTACTGATATTCAACAAATGCCAGCAAACATATAACTATGCATTAAGCACTCTGTTGCTATATGTAGCAGTCACTGGAAGGTATGCAGGCAGCACAAGTTGCTGCAAAGCTGGCAAAACACTACAACAAAAGGCAATGCAGAAATCCATCAGGTTCTACAAAGAACAATGGCAGCTACCGCTGACATCTCTGGGAAGCTCTTTTTTAAAAAACAAAGATTCACCACAACAAAAAAAATCCCCAAAAGACCCAGAATCTCCTACACCCAAGAACTACAACAACTACTGGCAAAAGCTTTAAGGTTGATTTCTGAAATGTCTGAAATGCAACTCTGATGCGCTCAATTCAGCTACAATGGAGGTGTCATTCACACTCACCCACCACGCGGGCTGAGAACAGAGCACTAGCTCCAGCCACCAGAAGTCATTCTTCCTCTCTTCTCTGCAAAACTAAACTATCCTAAATCAAAAGCATGACTCTTCCTCTTGATTTCCCGCCTCGCCCCCCCCCCCCCAAATTTCCATCTTTTAAAAAGTCCAAAGTCACAAGTAGAAAAACATAGACACCCTTTCTGCCAGGCTTGATTCCTGCCACACCAAGGGTTTCAGTTAAAAGGTAGGAAGGTAAATCTATTAGAAGAATAGTCCACAAGAAAATGCAGATTTTATTGGTCTTAATTCCTGTTTTAATGGCATGTCTCTCCATTAAGATTTTCTCCCTTCATGGTTGGGTTTTTGGTGGGTTTTTTTCCTTTTTTTTACGCATTGGTATAATTCTTCTAGTGAAGCAACTTCCATTCCTCATCTACAATATTTGCATTATCTGGTGTCACGGGGTGAAATTACAGGATCTTGAGTGATTGTTTTCAAACACCCTTATGATTAACATGGTCTTCGCTTGAATATCTCTAAGAGGTCCATATGATTCTCCCTTATGAATGTATTACATACTTGGCATTCTCAGACTTTTAATAGCAATTTACCCTCATAAAACCCTTCTATGCCAAAACCCCTTCTATGATATAGGAATATTATCAACATTTTACAAATAGGGAATAGTGGAATGGAAAAAGATCCAGCTTATTAAGGTATCTAGATGCTTCAGGATGCCTATTGGGATTTTCAAGGGTGCTCTGACATATAACTCCTATTGAACTAATTGAAGATTTTTCACTAAATGCCTAATTTGCATTTTTCGTTTTCTGAAAACCTTTAAAATGTGACTCACCCATGTCACCCTTTAAATCCAGCGGACCAGCACGTTAAACCTGGAACTCATTAGCCCTCAACTTATGCTCTAAGCACTGTGCTGTACTTCCCATAATAGGGCAAATTACACGAAAAATAAAGCTGCTGTGCATACCACAAGCATCCAGTCCCCTCCTGTCCCCCTCACTCCTGCCCTCCTGGTCTGAGTCACACACCAAACGCTCAGACACTGGGGAGCCACACAGCCAACTGCATCAGATGCCAGGCGAGAAACAAGTGGATCTCCAGGGATCTGGCTGCTCAGCGCATCTGTATCCACCATGTAGTTGGGTTTAGGCAAGTAGTCACTTTATTGGAGAAAAACTTCTATAAGCACGGGGAAAAGCTTTAATTCCTGTACAAAAGCTAAGCAGCTGCGCTTTTCTCAACTCTCACAGAGTTGTACCCATTTTTAGATAGCTCTTTTGGCTGGCCTAAGAGGAAGTTGCTCAATTTGGCTGACACGCATCACCTTCACACGGGGAGGGGGGGAATGTTATGACTATTATACCTTCATCTTTTGCCTAATTCTTCCGAGAAGGCGCGGCCTTTCAGCACAGCTTTTCTTCACAGCTCTGTGTTTAGACCACTAGCGGCTGGAAAGCGAATGGACCAGCTCTCAGGGCTTTTTAACGCCATTTCACCATTGTTAAGTCAATGCAACTTACTATGTAGATCAAGCTGGATTTGGTCAACATACTCCCCTTTGACTGTGAATCGTATTACTTCCTTTTGGAGGTCATGTACACTGTCTTCTTACAGCCCATACCATCACATCCAAGGATTAGCTAAACAAACCTCATGGGCAGCCAGTTTACTGGGACAATATATGTATTTTAATCAAAGAAATATAAAAAAAGGTAAATTAATAAATTCCTGACATTGCTACCCTACAGAAGTGGTTTCCAAGTTAGGGCTTATGGATAACGTGTTGCCTGCTAGACCCTCTGAGACCGGCTGCAGCTGCAAAAAATAAAAATGTTAATATTGAGGCCAATAGGAAGCTGGTGCCTGCAGCATAATTGCTCACTGTTGTTGCACATTGGCTGGCGGAGGTTAGGGACCGCTGCTCTCTGTAATTGAGCAGGTTTGCAACAATACCAGAAGGCTGTTGTATAATAATGGTTTAAGCAAAACAGGTAGAAATAAATACAATTTTTTTTTTTTGTAGCATTAGGTAGAGGTGATAAATTTTTACTGAGTGCGCCACGTTTTAAAAATGCTCCCAAACAGATGCCAGGTACTCTTTTTGCCCGAGGCTGATGGAAAAAAGCAGTAGCTTCTGAAAGAAATCTGAAAAGCTGTTATCCAAGTAGCTGAGGTTAAAGTCTCCATATGCATTTCAAGTAACTTAGTATTCAAAGTGAGCACTGATTTAAGTAGACATTTTTGGAATAATCACCTGATATACAAATATGTGATTGATCCCTTGGTAAATGAAAATTACAGAAAATCACAGGTGTCTGTCACAAAAATTACTGCTTATATGAACAAAGCAATTAAATCTGCCTATATGAACAAAACAATTAAATTTGCCTAATTTTAAAGAATCCTTATCAAACATTGCATGAATCACTTTAATTTGAATATTTTTAAGTAAGTGAAAATCCAGAATGGCTGCGAATAGCTTTGGATAAAAGTGAACTGAATGACAGAAAATTTCTTATTCATTTATTGTGACAGCAAATCTTTCCCTCTCCACCTCCCCCCAGTTTTTTTTCTTAGTTTTACTTGTTTCCTCCAGGCCTTTTGGCATATCCAAGCATTGGTCAGTAAGCTGCACTCCGAGTGTTACTTCAGGCTAACCAAATTGCAGAAAAATATTTAAGAATAGAGTGTCATTAGACTGCCCTATGTAAATGAACTAATTTATTTTGAAATAAAGATTAATACTGTGCAGTGACGATCAGCTGATCTAACAGTAAGGCTTTCCAGTACTGTAAACGTTTATCAACTTCTCCTCTAATTCTCTAAATTTCTCCTTATACTGAGCATACTCAACTTGATGGTATAAAAATAAATATAATAAACTCATACTTCAAATTGCAATTTGCCTTTCTCTTATGGCCAGAGACGTACAGAACATCATCAATCTTTCAACATTTTTGAGCAGCTGGAGCTCAGCTTCCTTATTAAAAATCTTCCTTAAGTTAAAGTTTTTTAAATCAGAGGGTTATGCCAAGGTATGAAAAGGCAACCATAATCCAGACACATAGACACAAGACCACTCGGTGTATATCTGGTCAGACCTACAGCCCCCACATCTGCTACAGAAATGCAAGAAATGTCTTTTTTTAACTTGTGAAGTACAGAACGGGAAAGTTTGGTTACATTGTGTTGCTTTTAAACTGAGCTACAACATTCCCCCCCCGCCCCCCGTCTTTACAGTGAAACCCGGAGTGATGGGGAGGACCACAGGAGCACCAGAAGAGTCCCCTCGCCTTGTGACAGTGCAGCAAGCTCCGGAGGAGGCAGCGCTGGGCAGGGATGCTCCGACCCGCTCCAGGGCCGGCCTTGAGCCGAGGCGAGCACGGGGCCAGCTGGCCAGCCGGGGCAGAAAGTTGCCCGCCATCCTTGCCCGCCGCCCGCGCTGCCGGCGCTCGGGCGGCTGGCGGCCGGCTCCGGCGGGGAGAGGTGCCCGGCCAGGGGCTGCAGCTCCGCCAGCAGCCGGGCGCTGGACGCCTCTAACCGAGACCCCGCAGCACCGGCCAGCCCAGCCCGGACCAGCGTCCTCCCCCCGGCCAGACCGGGGCAAATCCCCCCCCGGCCCCGGGCTCCTGGGAGCTTTCCCCCCCCACCTCCGCTTCTTCCCTCCCCGGCTGCTCCCACCCCGGGGCAGCCCCCGCCGTGCCGGCAGGCCTCGCCCCGCGGCCTCCGAGGGATGCTTGGGGATGTTCACCCTCCTCCGGCAGCCAGGGGACGGGGGAGGCCGCCGGCGCCCGCGCCCCTGTAACGGCGGCGGCCGTACCTGAGTCGCTGAGGCGGGGCCGGGCTCTGTCCCGCAGGTAGTAGATGAAATCCCGGCAGTTCTCGTTCTCCACCGCCCCGACGGAGCACAGCTCGGCCAGCAGCTGCAGCGCTTTCTGGCAAATCTCGTCCTCCCTGTCGCCGGGCATCGCCCCCCCAGCATCCTCGGGAGCGGAGCGGAGCCCCGCGGTCAGGCGCCGCGCCGCTGCCCGCCGCCCGCCTGCAGCCGCCCGCGCCGCCGGGCCGCCGCCCGCATCCTCCGCCAGCGGCGCCCGCCCCGCCGGGCCGGGCCGGGCCGGGCCGCCCGCCGCTCCCCGGGCTCCGCCGCCCCGCCGCCGGCCTCGTCCCGCCGCCTCCTGCGCGCCGCGCCGCCGCCGCCGCGGGCGGAGGAAGGTGGTGCCGGGCGGGGGGGTCCCACCAGTTGAATGCGAAGGCGGGGAGGGCCGGCGCCGCGACCGCCCAGCCGCGCTGGCGCAGCTCTTCCCCCGCGGCGGCGGCGGGAGGGGGGGCGGCCGTGCTCCCCCCTCCGCCCCAGCGGGCAGGGCTGCACCCCGCCCGCGGAGCCCCGGTCGGCAGCGGGGGCCGGTGGCGGAACGCCCTCCAAGCCCCCCCGAGCCGCCGGGATGCTCGGCCCGGTCTGAGAACTGGCGGGGAGGAAAACTTGAGGAGCGGCGCAGGGTCTGGCGATGGATGGTCCCGGACGCGGGTCATGATGGGCAGCTCCTCGTCCTCCTCCTCTCCATCACTACCCGGGCCCAAACCTCCTCTGGGCTGCTCCACGTTCAATGTTAACCAAGAGTTTGTTTAAATACCGTACGCTTTTTGGTGTCTCACTGCCTGCTCCTATTCAGAAATCATTCCGTTCACTCAGCTAATTGTCTTGAAATTACTCTCTATAAATAACGCGTGCCCTCGCTGTCGGGAGCCTAGTGGAGGGGAAAATGTTAGAAATTTATTCTGGGCAGAATGGCATTCTTCAGGGGTTTCATATTTTAGCCTGGTCGATGGGTTAGAAAGAGTTAAAGCACCGATAAGGAATCTCGGGCAGCTGAGACCTGGCCATAGCATGAGGGGAAGGCAGGAGAGCCTTCCCTGGAGGAGGTGGAGGCTGAGAAGCCGTCTGCCATTAAGCATGTTTATCCTGACAAGTAGGAGGTTTGTAAGGTGCTGCTTCGCTTTCTGGATTTGCAGGCAGGGAGGCTGGTGGGTGTCATGAGGGGAAAAGCTGAGAACTGGCTGCTCCATTTAACTTCATTTTTTTTCTCTCCCTCTTCCTTTTATAATAGGTAAAGCAAATATCAGAGGCCATGAAGAGCTTGGAAAGTTCAGACTGGTGTGGATGTTCAGCCTACTGTTTAGAGACGGGTGATAACAGTTCTAGAAATAGCGTAGACAGCAACATCTTCTAGTAGAAGCTTTTTTCTAAGAAAAACAGTGTATCGCTGAAATAAGATGTATTCTGCGAATGGAGTGGATGTTAACAACAAAAGTTGTTTACTGGTATCACTTCTTGTCTCTTAGTGCTTTGGCAGCATTGCTTATGTCTCAAAGGCACGGCTTTTTTTCCCTCACTTTTAATAGAAAAATTATGTTTGTAAAACATCATTGTATTAACCAGGTATAATTCCATCAGTAAACAGGCAACTCTTTCATGCTGGCCTGTTGTTATTAGGAATTAAGAATAGATACTAAAATGATCTGTAGCTGTTGTAGTTGTTGAGGTCATATTTTTGAAGCCCAGAGATCTCTATGACATAAGTATATGTTTTCACATCTAAGCATGGGGAACCGTCCTACTAGTCTTAATAAATGCTGCCCAAATATTTATCTTGGTGCTGGAAATACCAACCTGGTTTGCTTCTTTCTCCAAGCATGTGGGGAGGTAGGGAAGAGAGACAGCTCTGAAGAGGTACTGTCAATCACAGCTCTTTCTCTGAAACTAAGGACCAGGCTTCAGCAGTACTGCTGTTCTTACTTCAGTGAAGAAGGGCTAAAATTTGTAGAAACAAAGATACCAGAATCCCTTTCTGGGAAAAACAGCTTCAAGAGGGCTAGTGAATTATTCATATGTCCATAAACTCTCTGGGGGTAGAAACTTTTTCATCTATAACACAAAATCAAGTCCTGGCCAGTGCTGGTGATATGTAATAAAGAAGAGGGAAGACAGAGGAGCTGTCAAAGACCACTGACAGAGACATCAGTGAAGTGCAGTCCAAGTAGCCAGACGATCATGTGTGACCAGATTTTGAATTACTTTACAATTTGTGCATTGTGACTCATTTAGGCAGATTATTTGGCTATATTTTGGTAGTTTGGCCCTGACCTAGATGGCTGTGCTCTTCTATAGCTGTACTCCGTCCAGGACAGACAAATATATCAACTGCAAAGTGATATTAATGCATTTACTGGAGTGTGGTTTTTATCCTGTGGGACCACGAGCCCAGCGCTAGCCTGGGATTCCAGCTTGCTGCAGAGGGAACTCTAGACAGCCTGCTGACGAAGTGGTAATTTCTTTATCTTTCTCCTATAACTAAAGTATCTTGCTTCATTTTTTTAAATATCAGGAATTTGAAGGTGCTGAGATGTTTATAATGCAGATGGGGAGGGTTGGAAATTTTTCAGTCCAGTGGAGGAAAGACCATGAAATTGTTTGGACATCACTGCTGGTAAACAAGGGCGTCTATTCTCAAAAGCTCTGAGCAGGTACTAAGTGCACTGCGTAAGCAAACGCCCGTGTCTCATTCTGGAGATAACAACTGTAAATGTAATCTGCTGTGTCTCAAAGCAAATGCAACTTTTCCTTCCTGTGGTTGTTTGTGAAAACTGGATTATATCTGCCATTTTGTTGTCATCGATCGCATGTTTCTGTTCTTGCAGGCACCCCTAGTTGTGATGAGTTTACTCTTGTGTCAGATGCAGATTTTGTCCGTTCAGGGGATCGTGTGATGTTTGAGATCCCTGGTGAATGCTGTGCTAATTAACGTTGGTCCTAGAAGGGCATTGCATAATGCAGTGGGACGCTCCTGTTAGCCTTGAGAGTTACAACTTGTACTGACCATAAGCCTGTTTTTTTCTGTTTAGCTCAGAGCTGCCCTCACACAATACGGTGTACTCAGAAGTTAGAAAAAAAAATCCCCAAGCCTGCTACACATGGAGTCAGAATAAGTTTAACTGTTTGACCTACAACAGTTCTGTCATCATCAACTGACACGTTCTTCTTTCTTTTCTTGAAATAAAGCTTTTCCCCAGTGTTCTGGCAGTAACACAAGGGTTGCTTGGCAATGAAATCATCTTCAAATCTAAGGCGTTTATGAAACAAATGCCTTTCTGGAAGAAAGTAAGGTGACTTGCATCAGAATTTTTATTACGGCTATGCTGCAACAAGAACTTATCAAGTATTTGTATCATGTATTTATAATTGTTTGAATGACGTTTGGCCTCAAATAGGTGGATATAGCTCATCATGTTAATCCTTTTTTCTTTAACAAAGGGGAAGAAAGAGGCCATGTGTACTTCAGGAAATCAAGGAAACATGTAAGCAGTAAACTTAGTTAAATGCAACGTGACAAACAAGGTTTTGTTGCATTTTTTATTTTTTTTTTCAAAAGTAAAGGTGGGTGAACTCTGTGATTAAACACTAGGAAGAAAAGGCAGAGATCAAGGAGGACATTGCTGTGGTTAACGAATGCCATTGCACCAAAGGCAGTCGCCTGAAGTCCAGGCTGGGGAAGGGAAATGCCATTGTAGGATCAAAGACTGATACGTCTATCAACTCATTCTGTTATTGGCTGTGCCAGACATTCTGCCTTACTCTTCCTCGTATATGCATATAGCTTTCACCATTATTCTTAGAGAGTATATCTTTTTATGCTGTTGAAAAGTAGAAAACACTTATGTGAACATAGAATAAATAGGAACGTGGGTAACTACTACTGAGTTTTTGTGTGGTGGTGCTTTTCTGGGCAGCTTCATTCTTGAGATGCATTAGTTATTCTCCACAGAAGGTTTCAGGAATGCTTTTAAGGGGAGGGTAGCTAGGAAATAGATATGCCCCCATCTGGGCTTTTTGCTCACCATTGGCTGCTAGAGGTCATACGGAAACAGGTTAGTGGTAATTAAAGGAAAGGTGATATCATCCTTTTGAGAATGTCTTATAAAACTCCGATAGCTGTTCTTCGATAGCTAATAATATGGAGGTGTTTAAAGATTTTGAGATCAGTATTAGATACTGTGATGAAGGAACATGAAAACGGATGGTGGTGTATTTTCATTATGGTGTTTATAAAATCTTAAGGCTTTTTATGTGGAATCGCATGTCACTTATTGACATCTGTTCAGATTTTTGAAACATAATGCATCAAAACAGTGTTAAACACTGGGTAGTACGAAGCTTTGTTTTTTCCTCTGCAGGAGGCCTGTAAGCTGCTCGTATGTCAGAATTATTAAAATGTCATTACAGAGTTTTCTGAATGGTGGTAGGTAGGTTGCTTTCTCACAGCAGGTCTGGAAGGAAATGCGAAATGTCTGTCTGGTATTGAGCAGAAAAAAAGTACGCCAAAATCTCCTAGATATCATCAAGCGTCACTAGAAGCCGTGCTGCATTAGAGGATTAGGAATATACACCTGACAGCCAATGTCCCGGTACAACTGGGGCTCAGCTACATTTTATGAATTGAGTTGAAGGGGTGTAGGTGACGACTGAGTTGTTTGAATGAAGGTTATGAGAAAAAGCAAGACAGCTACTTTAAGTCTACTGTAGTACTCATCAGTGGGATTTTTCTGTTCGGTTGGTTTTTTCCCATGTTGCCATCTGACAAAGCTTTACTGCCTAGGGAAGAGGAAGAGATGCAAGCTCAAAGTAGAAGATACTGCCTGGAAGATTGTAAACAGTGTAACATGAATACAAGCTATTTCAGATGATGGATCACTTTCATGACCTCTTTATAGGCGATAAACATTTTTTTCTTGATCTTCATACCCTTCATGTTGTTAATAGAGAGGACTCTGAGTGCTGTAGCTTGTCATCTGCTATTTTCATATATCTTAAGAAAGCTTCCTCAAAACTAGAGAAAGCGGGAGGAAAATACATTTTATCTTCTGATTTGACTTTAATTCTAATTTGACAAACTATTCCTTGACAGCTTTTGCAAACACTACTGGGGAAAAAAAAAAAAGTTTACTGAATAATTCAGTCTTAAGAGTGAATTGAGCTTGCAGAGAATTGTTGTATTCCCAAGCCTGTGGTCTGTGGTTTTTGTTATTGACTGCTCGCATGGATTTAAGGTCCTGTCTCCACAGTCAGTGGTTTTTATCTCCCCTTGGATACTGTAATTTTGTCTAGCTTTCCATCCCTTAATGCCAGCTCTCTGATCTTGCAAATAAATATATGAAGGACCATCGAAGGACCTTCCTGCTACCAAGGGGACTCACAGCTACACCAAACTCCTTTCTAGCTGCAGTTCTGCATATATCTATGCAACTATAAACCAGAATTTGACACTGGACCTGAGTGTTGAAGAGAGTCCAATGAAAGCTGATGGAGTCAGCACACTGAGTATGAAGCCATCTTTTGTGACTTCTAAGGTCTGGTGTTTTTGTTTGCTGTTCCTGAACAGTTTTTCCTCTTCAATAAAACCTGTGGGGGATTATTTATGACACTTTTAGTTGATGCTGCTTTTATTACTGAAGATTCAATCTTTCAAATACACAATGAAGGCATGGTGTGAAAGAAGAAAATTGGTATCTCAGACATAAACTATCGAATCATAGAATCATTGAATTGTTTGGGTTGGAAGGGACCTTGAAGATCATCTTGTTCCAACCCCCCTGCCGTGGGCAGGGACAACTCCCACTAGACCAGGTCACTCAAGGCCCTGTCCAGCCTGGCCTTGAACACTACCAGGGATGGGACATCCACAGCTTCTCCAGGCAACCTGTTCCAGTGCCTCACCACCCTCACAGTAAAGAATTCTGTGCTAATATCTAATCTAAATTTCCCCTCTTTCAGTTTAAAACTGTTACCCCTCATCCTATCGCTACACTCCTTCATAAAGAGTCCCTCACCATCTCTCCTATAGGCCCCCTTTAGGTACTGGAAGGCTACTATAAGGTCTCCTCAGAGCCTTCTCTTCTCCAGGATGAGAGAGAGCCTGTCCTCATAGCATTGGTGCTCCAGCCCTCTGATCATCTTCGTGGCCCTATGCTGGACGTTGGACATTGGACGCCTAATGTTGGGGACTCCAAAGCTGGACGCAGTATTTCAGGCGGGGTCTCATGAGAGCTGGGTAGAGGGCCAGAATCACCTCCCTTGACCTGCTGGCCACACTTCTTTTGATGCAGCCGAGGATGCAGTTGGCTTTCTGGGCTGCGAGTGCACATTGCCGGCTCTTGTTGAGCTTCTCATCCACCAACACACCCAAGTCCTTCTCCTCAGGGCTGCTCTCAATGAACACTTTAGTTTTATGTTGCAAGTAAAGGCTGGTCCAATAACCAAATCATCACCTGTGATGTCTTTCTTTTACTGTATAATGTGTTCCCTAAACTGCGCTATAGCTGTAGCTAGGTTGGAGGCACAACACCATCTTGCTCCAGAATAGCTAGAGTTATTCTCAGATAAAAAGCAAAAGTGTTGACCTTTCCATTGCTTGGTGGACTGTTGTTAGAAAAAGGGAATATGCTGAAAGTGTGTTCCTACGTTAACCTGGACAACCATCGCACTGTTCTTTTCTGAGGCACTGTTCTAGTGTCCTCCCCTCAGGTGCTGAAGCATCCAAGTCCTTGAGGAAGACGAAAACTTGATATCAGAAAAGAATCCCCTGAAAATAGGGTGATAACAAAATAGGAGTTGGTCCTGTACTTTATGCATCTACAGTCGATTAGTAACAAGAAAATATGTCATTTGAGTATTTGTCAATGCATCACAAATAGAGCCCATTTTCTGCAAGGTGGAATGATGATGTGATAAATGTCACTGAAAGTAGCTTGTCCAGAAACAAAAATATGATATGAGTCTAGCTAATATTCAGGACTGTATATAAAACCTGAACCAGGCTCAGCAATCTTTAAAGCCACTGAATAAAGTAAATGTTATTATCTCTAAAGCATTTTTTTTCTGGTTCAAGAAGCAGAATCATCTGAGACAAAAATGAGCCTCAAAATTGGTCTAGTGCTGTCTAGTAGGACCTTTATATAATTAACTCTTATTGATGGTCTCACTCAGTGGTACAGTTCATATGAGTAAATATATAAGAGCTCAATCATAATGTGGACTGCAGGAAAGCTCTGCTAATGTAGTTCCACTCAGCTGCTTACAGCTACACGTTACTGTTTCCCAACCAAAAGAAGGAACAAAAGTGTTTTGCGGTTGTATGGCTTATAGCTTGATGAATTAGGAAGAGAATGCTAAGAAAGTAGCTTTCAGTGAGGAGGAGGTAGTCCCTTATCTTTGAACCTTAAAAGGTTACAGAACTCTTAACTAAACAAGACAAAAAAAACCCACCCAAAAGAAAACGTTTTTTGCATTTCTGGTAATTTAATGCTTTGTAAATTATAGCTGTCACAGTGTTTCTGTAGTCATGGTTTTCTTTAAAAGGTGCTTAAATTTAGAAAACATTTTTAAGTGATAGATCAGATGGGATCTGCTTCCAAGTAAAATAAATCCACAAGTCCCCTTGTGGATTGATGGAATGTTTTATTCCTTTTAGATCTACCTTTAGTTCTGGTTATGTGCTCTATAGCATATAATCAGATAAGCTAGAATCCATCCACAAGGCAGCAGTGGTTAAAAATATTTGATTAATTGCTTGTTTGAGCAAAGATGGTAGGATTCTTTTCTCAAATCCCTGGCTAAAGATGAAAAACTTTATTCTGAAACTACCTGACTTTTATAAGAGTTAACTTGGTCAGAGCCTCGTTACTAAGCAAACAAGTGACAGAAATAACATTGTTCAATTTCCTCTTCTCTTTTGCTTAATTCACTTAAAGAAGATGATTAAGGAATCCCAGCTGAACAAGGGATTTTGGCCGCGGTGTAACTTGCAGCGCAATGGGTGCTGGCCGCCTGTGCGAGTCACAGGGCTCGGTGCTTGGCATAAATCTGCATACGACAGCGAGAGTTTTATGGGTAGCTTGGGCATCTCCCTTCCCAGCACACTAACAAACAACTGCTTTCTTCTGTTGCAGTTGAAACATCAGGTGAATAAGTGAGCTGTGCTGCTGTATGAGATGCTTTTGAGGGAAAAACAGGTAAGCTGTTTGTTTGGCACAGGCGTAACTTAAACTTATGACTGAGACCCCATGTGTAAGTGAATTTCTTTGAGACTTACTGGCAAGTAAGTTTTACTGGTGATAAATACTTTGATCAGAAGAGTAGTGTTTTTTTTAAATATATCTCTCTGATGCTGTGGCATTAGACTCTGCAGTTTGCTTTATCGGTTGTAATAGTTACAACCTATACCTTTGAATATTTTTTCTTCCACCCTCTGATCATCTCCCCAGACTATTTTTCCTTCTCTGAGGATGTTCTTATGAAGCTGATGCTATATGGTAGGTCCTGGCCACCTGCTTTACTTGCTCATGTGAATGCTTTCTTGAGTCATACTCCCAAAATATATTGTTGCCTAAATCTAGGGAAGACTGGCAATTGGTAGCAGTTGAACTTTCATATTATACCAGAACTTATGTTAAAAATAAACTCTTACAAATGATCAGTATGTGGAAAACATATGGGTTGTTTGCTAAGAAACAAAGGGTGGTAAGCACCTAGTTTGCTGTGTGAGAAGGGTTTTCGCTTGGCTATTAATTACTCCAGGAAGAAAAATCCACAGTAGACCACTATATAGGAAATTGAGATTCATTGTTCATTACTTGTTAAATATCGAAGCTGTCACAGAAATGTTCCCCATCTTAAGTCTGCTACTATTAGCTTTAAAAGCTGTGTTCGTTCTTCTTTAGGCAGTCTGAATATTCAGTTCAACGGGTAATACCTTTTCAGCCAGAAGGGTCAAGGTTGCTTTAACAAGGTGGAGGGCACAGGGTGTCTCTAAGTGGGCTCTTAAGTTGTTCTGTGAGCCAGAACCTGTGGATAAAAATCTTTTCTGCAATGGATTGACTCCTGGTCTTGCCTCTTTGGAATATGATCTAAGTAAGATGCTGCTATACTGAAGTCATGTTATTTTGTTTACTGTGTCTTTTGACGTTAACGTCCTGGAAGGGTGTCTGTCTTTGGGAGAGGATTCTAAACAGCATTCCATGTGGATGATGGGGCCCACCTTTCAGTCTGGAGGAAACAGGAGGAAAATGTGAAATATTGAGCTGGTCCCAGCATCCCCCTGGGCTGTCTCTGCAGCGGTACGTGGAGTAGGCTAACTCCAGCAAGCTCCTTGGTCAGTAACTTAGGGTCATAGGGAAAAACAAACAGAGCGAGTCGACAATGTGAAGCTGTTGCAAAATGAGGCAAATGTGATTCTGCAGTTTATGATCAGAAATATTACATGGAAGACAAGGGACATAATTATCCTGATTTGAAATTGCTGAGGCTTCGTCTAATGCAAGTTTTGGATGTTGCAACTTCAGATATAGACAAGCTGAAGAGTCTCCAGAAAAGAGAAACAAAAAAAAAACCTCTTAGAAATCCATGTTTTGTAAGCATGACCTGTGAGAAAATGAGAAAAGCTTTTATAAGCTTTTCTAAAGAAAGAGAATGATCTTTTACTGTGGAGAAGTTTGTTAGTCTTTCTAGATTCTTTAAATAGAATATGAGTATGATTACATAGAAAAGTGGGACAAAATATAATCAACTCAACAAATAGTAAAGAAAATGCAGTTTTCTATGCAGTAGAATGTTATCTTACTGGGTAAAGGAGAAATTCAAGTGAGCAATGCATTTTTGTCTCTAATGGAAATCATGCAAAAGCATTTTGTATTGATGTCTTAGAAGTGGTTCAGTTTAGCAAAAATTTATTTCGATTTAAAACACTTTTTCTTGAGTAATTAAGCATGCCTTTACAGTTGCCGTTGAATACATATCAAGCTTAGACAAAACATAAAAGCTTGTCTTAATTTAATATCCAGTGCAATTCTCACCAAATTCATTGTGAAGACTGTGGTGACTGTCTTTACACTGTATAATAGCCTTTCCTCATGAAATTGGGTAAAAGCAAAGTAATCTGTATGGGTGCCTGTATTTGATTTTATTTGGTGCAATAGGAACGTTTCAGTAGGTTGCAGCAGTCGGTTCTGAGACCCATTTGTCTGTGTGTGGTCTGGGGATTTTAGTTCAAGATGGATCTCACCCAGCCCTCTGGACCGTGGGTTTCCATTTGTAAATGCAGTTCGAAGCCGGCCAATGAACCACTCGCGGTTTCAAACTGCCACTGGGGTTGGGGAGCTTTTAGTGGGTAGTTGGAGCCTGAGTTGGATGAGAAATGCCTTTCCAATTTTTTGGCATTTTGAGGAATTTCATGATGACTTCTGTTCTAGTGTGGGCAGAAAACATGCTTTTTTCAGCATGTTTTGGGATTTTGTTTTTTTGTTAATAAAAATGGGGACTTTTTTCATTTAGCCAAAGACTTTGGCAACTTTGTTGGTTGGAACACATCCTGGGGAGAGAGCACCCTGAATCAAATGCCTGATACCTCCTTCTAAGTGTGTTTCCTCACAGCTAGTTTTGCTATATCCAGCTGAGAGGAAGGAAGACGGACATAACTTTTCAATTTTTTTTTCTTCCCCACTCTATCAGAAAATTTGTTTTTCGTATTAGCATTCCTAATCCAGACAAACAGATTGGTATTTCCTTACAGAAACTTGTTGAGTTAAAGCATTACTGGCAATTTGTACTGCAGTCTCTCAAAGGCTTTGGCAGAGGAAGAGGTGAGTGGGGCTTCTCTCTTCTAGCCCCAGCTGATGGATTTGTGTTGACTAGCAAGATTCTTCTCCCTTGAGACCTAAGATGACTTCCCTTTTCTCTATCTTTTTTGTCACTGTTTTTTTTGTGGATTTTTTTTTCTTTTTTTCTCTTGTGCAGCTCATAAAATCTTTACTTAAAGAAAGACATGAGGGCTTGATTATCTGCTTTCCTTGGGAGTCTGAACTCTTCAGTCCTGGACTCCTTTTTGCCATTAGGTCAGCAGGGCTGATATGAACTTGCTTACTGCAGATTGGCTTCACCCAGTGAGTCCAGCTATTTTTCCCTCAAACCATGTGGAGAAGGAGAAATGATCCATAGCCAGCTATAGTCTTTGTTTTTCCCTGCTGTTATGCTTCTGTTCATACACAGGCTTTTCAATTTCACGAAGCCAGCTTTACATGCAAGCTGAAATGTAATTGCATCCTCCTGAGTAAAATGGACAATTTCTGTGCCAATTGCGTTTTTAAAGAAAAAGATTACAGCATTCACTCTGCTGCCTGCTTTCTTTGCCGATGAATCCCTTTGGTGATGTAAAGGGATTAAATATTCTAAAACACCAGCCAGACCAATTCTTTATAATTCCATAAGTGCGCAAAATAACACCTTCGTTATTTTTGTCAGGGGAAAAAGTAAAACATAACAGGTAGGCCTCTTTAATACACCTTGTTTTACTTCAGAAAATACTAGTGAGGATTCTGTTCGGTATACATCATGCTCCTGTTCTCTCAGTTCTCCACGTTAACTTAAACTGTAATTTCCTTGTGGAATTTGTGGTTTTTTTTTCGTTTGTTTGCTTGTTTTAGACTGAAGGCCGTAAGTGTGATAATATTTGCTTACGTCATGGACAAAAATTTTTTATAAGGGTACATGGTTGCACACAAAGCAGTTTCAAATATCTTTTTCCTTCCTTTTTTATTGTTTCTAGCATTCTTTGTATCGTTCATAATACCTTTGCATGGCCTCAGGAAATGGGTGGCTTTTACAGAGTTTTGACTTTCATTGATCACATTTTGTAAGATTTCCAGGCTTAATCATGCATTCTATGTTTGCTTATGGACAGTCATAAAATAGTTTACTTATGTTGTATGCATAACAATAACAATACATCTTACTTTCTTTGAATAGCGTACAGACTTCTCTTTTCCCAGCCAGATAATATTGCAGACTTACCTGAAAGCATACTTGGTAGCAAGTTTATGCAATGTAGCTCTTGTTCCCAGAATTGTGCTGCTTCACCTCAAGTCTGCACAATCCTGCCATTATCATTGGAATTTATTCTTTGAAAGCCATCTCTGATATACGCCTGAGCGGTCCAAACCAGCTTAATGAAGAGAGGTTAGGAAAAATGGTACTCTAGCTTTTTTGAAAAAGGTGGTATTTGCAAAAGCGGGAGAGGTTCCTAAATTCAGGACAACCTGAACTCAAAAGACTGGTCTGTCTGGGGTAAAATAGTCCTACTTTGGGCACAGCTAAGGTAACTGGAAGCATAGTTAAACCATAAGACTTGTATTGTCCCTCAGGAGGTGCTGAAGGGCTAATTCCCATCAATGTCCGGTTCAGCAGATTCAGCAGTTGTTCTGTTTCACAGGATGAAGGAGGTGACAAGCTGCTTCTCCTTCAGTTATTGTCACAGCTACACCCATCCTAACTACTGATTACAGCTACTGCAGGAGGGACCCAGTGGTGCCACACCACTGACTTTTTGAGCACTGTGTGTGCAGAACTGTGGTAGTCGTAATCAAAACATGGGCATGAGACCTAATACTGACGGAAGTATGTTCATCTCAACCAAGGAATCCTTTGAGACACAGCAATAACCTGACAAGCCCTACAGAAGTATTAAAGCCTACGTCTATAAAATAAGATTATGTTCTGAAGGATGCGGAGCATCAACTCTGAATAAAATCAGTAAGAACGAAGAGTGTGCAGGGCAACCAAAAGCAATGCCGAAGAAGTACTGTAAGTCTAAGAGCAGTGGAAGTACGAAAGACGCTGTTTGGAAATTAAAAGCAGTGAGACGTATATAACTACACTGCAATAGACTGGATTATAAACCCATGTGAGCACTGGTGCTTAGAGGCTAGGGGGAGGAAAAGGTGGATAGATCATCAGAAGAACTGTAAATGCCAAGAGAAAAGACTTATACATCATAATACTATAATATCCTTATGTGGGGACAGATAAAAGAGTGAAAATTTAGAATGGGAATTGTAAATGGTGTATCTGCTTCCATATGTGGAAATCTAATGGATTCCGAAAGACTTCTTAATGTGCGCTTTTTAAGGAGATTCTTTATCTCCTATTTTTTCCCACTAATGATAATACACATTTTCTTGCTGAGATGTAAGGTGCCACAAATGCTGTGATTTTTTTTTCTCATTAGGAAGCACAAAAAAAGGTCTACAGCACACTTTCAGAGAACAGCTGGGTCTTTATAGTATGTTTTCTTGCTGTTAACTTTACTAAATCATGAGGGATATACTCATAACCATTAACCTGATCTTAGCCAAATTAAAGCTAACTTACTCTTCAGTGGCTACCTGAACAAATTCATTCATTAGTCACCTTCATGAGTTCACAGAATCCTGAGATTTCAGGCAATCCTCATGTATTGTATAACCATCTGCAGATCATACTGGCACTGTCCTCTGCCTAAAAGGAAAAATGGTTCAAAACTATTGTGGGAGAGGATGGAGTTGAGTTTTCTCCCTTCTAAGCCAAAACTTGCCCTTCTTCCTTCTTAGCACAAGTCTATTAACTATTTCAACCTCACAAAGTCTGCCTTTCAAGAGATGCTTATGAATTATAGAAAAGCAGTACTTGAAATCTGAAGCCAATGTTTTTTCTACCAACTAGACAGCTTAAGATGTATTAAGACGACTGTTAAATGGTAAAAGCAAGAGCACTTAATTGAAGGCTATTGATGACTACTTGCTTTTTGAAGCACTGACAGTTTTTTCTGATATTTGTGTACAGCATTACTTGAGTCTAAAGTTTCAGTCTTCTACGGCAGATGTTTCTGCCAGGCCTTTAGACCTTTCCTAGTCCAGCTGATCTTTGAGAAGGCAGAGCCTATGCTGTTGCAGAAGTGGTAACCGAACCAGCCCTACACCTTGCTTTGCACTCGAGAAGCTTGAGCTCTCATTTCCCAAGATTTAATCCTACTCTAAATCCAATCTTATCCCTAGCATAAACTGGAATCTGTCTTAAAAAGAGTGGTAGCTCAATTCCTTCGGCTTCCTCCAGCCCTCATTTTATCCCTGTGAGCTTGTCAAGAGTCACCATTAATTTTGTCTTTCCGACCATCCATTCCCAGCTTTAAACCAGCCTAACCTCTCCTCTGGATTATTTCCAGAGGCTCTGTACCTGCTTTAGCAGGAATAGTAACTCCTCTACCGTTTCTTCCGCGTGTCTTCATTTTAAATCATTCACAATCCGTGAGTAGTTTCACTCCTAGAATTTCCCTTTTCCTGACCGGTCACAGCCTAAGCTGTACCCATGAGTCTCATACCTGCTTTAGGAGTGACATTACATTTCTTCCTGTTTCTTCAAGGTCTTATTTTAGCCGCATGAGCATGTCAAGATCTATCACTCAGCTGCATATGCTCTCCTTTTTCAAGCTCTGTCCTTAACCTAAATCCCATTTTTCAGCAATGCCCTGGGACTTGAAGTACCTTACAGCCAGTGGCAGCATGTTTACACCTCTGTCCCACAGTCCTCACGTCACCCTGAAGGCTATCAGCCTGCAGCATTCGTCACACTCCTGCTTCTCTACTTTCCCGAAAGCTAACTCTAAATCTAGTTGTAGGGCTAGTTAGCACTTGCCTTAACTGGTGTGACGGCTCATTTAGCCCCGCTGCCTCCAACTCTCATTTTGGGAGCATCTGCAGAACTGAAGGTAGTGCTGATTCTTGAAGGGCTGGTAGGGCTGAAGTGAGCGCTATAGGCGGCAGGAGAGGAAGATACAGTCCAGTTTGCAGGATATGGGAGAGGGTGAAACGCATGCTGGATTTTTGAAGACCTACAGGGCTAAAGTGGGGCCGGTGTAAGTCACATGTCTGGCATAGCTTCTAACCTTATTAATACATTTTTATCATCATTTTACCTCTGGTCTTGCTTGTTTTTAGTGATCTAATGCCCACTGCAGCTTCATAGGCTCTCCTTTCTCGATCAGTCCCTAACTACAGTCTAAGCCATGACCGTTGGGCTGTTATTTGTCTTCCCATGCTAGAAACTTCTTTACAGAACTAGTGCTAACGACTTTTTTCCCTTCATCCCTGAATATATCTCTGGCCATAAGACTCATACTTCCCATTTAAATTATAAATCATTAACTTGTGCTTTCACCATAAATGTATCAGATGGAAGAAAGCTATATTTCTTACTCAGGTTGGAACTGGAATTCCATTATTTTGGAGTTACATTTTGGAATATTGTTCTCTGGAAGATGTCCAGCTGCAGCGATGAGTCTAGATTAAACATACTCCAAATTCCTACAGAAAGATAGCTTTTTTCTCATTTATCATTGCTAGCATCAATCATCGTCTCTGGTCTTTAGCCCTTGCTTTCCTGGTCCCTGTTCACAGTATGGTCTGAGCCTTATTCCAAGTAATAAACCTACCCCAGCGATACCAACCGGATTCTCTAGATAGCCAGTCAAGTAATTTTTGTCCAAAACAGAGGACTAATCCAATAATAATTCTAGGTTTACAGCCCTCCTATGCTGATCCATAACCTTAGTGCTAATTAGTCCAGCTGCTCCTGTCCTCTTCCTAACCTCGAGGCAGTCGTGTACGGAGTACTGAATTTAGTTTTTTATTATGTTTTCTGGAACTCAAACCTTCTCCTTGACTATCTAGCCTAGCAATATGTAACTGTTACTTTCTGTGCTATGTTTACTTTGGTAAATAAATAAATTGTGTTTATAACTAAGCAGTACAAATCATAACTAAAATTTTAATCGAAAAGATGCAGAAATAATGTATTTACATAAACAACTCAATATACATATACACATTTTTACGCTTAGAGCTGTCTCTTTTACAGAAAGCTATTATATACTAATAGGACTAATAAAAAATTTTTGTGTGTGTGTGTAGCCCTATCCTTGTGCAATTACATTACATTTTCAGAGCATAAGGAAAACCCTCCACCCCCTCCCCTCCCTTAGGGCTGGATTTTTCCAAGAAGCGCCTCTCTCTAGGAGGAGCACAGGGAGTACTTTGTGTGCTCTGCTCTCTTGAAAAATATGTCAACCTGCTATGATCTCTACATGGCAGCTGATCTCTTCGAAAAATCTGGCTTTCATCCAAGTGAACCAGCATATGTCTATGTAGTACAGCCTTCCTCGGTGGACACATGATGAGCTTATTAAAAAACCTGTATACATACCGTGATTTTTCATATAGATTGAATTCAGTCTAAGCATATTTTCACTGATCCATTCAAAACTACTTCGCAAGAAGGGATGTTTCTAGGCAGCTGTTCAAGTAGCTTTCTTCAACCAATGGTAGAATTTTAAAAATATTTAACCCTTTTGATGATGAAGTGCATTTATAAAATATATTCCATTTTGCAACAACTAAGATTACTAATTTTGCAAAGGACTTGCTGTGAATTAAGTGCAATATCCTAGCTGTAAATAGTAGAATTTAGCTGGGAAGGTTAACGTTCTCGGAGTAGATTGGGAGCAGAAAACCCAGATTAGAATTAATCTATAAACACAGTTTGTTAATACAACTTCTGTAATGGAAAGTCTGTTTTCAGATCTTGAGTTTTCGGACTGAACAGGATCTTAGCATGCTTTAATGACCTACTGTTAAATTGGGTTTGCTTTATGAAGAGATTTCAGTAAATGTTCTATATCAAGCGGGCATACACTAGGCTAACTGCATACACATGGTTATTGTCAAATTTTAACTCAGTTTTCTGAAGGGGATGATGAGAAGCGTAAGAGAAGACTGGCAATACCTAAGTTTCCTGGAGTGCTACAGACGTTCTGAGTGCTCAGGCCTTGCCAGCGTCCTGCAGCCTTAAAAGATCACCAGGCTGGTGGCTGAAGACAGTGATGTTGAGTGATGTTAAGCGAAGGAGTTGCACACAGCAGCTGTGAATCCCTGGAAGACTTTCTGCTACAGGGATCCTGTGATATCCTGGGATAAATAAGAGATAACATGGCAAATTCCATAATACAGTTTATTGCAGGTAAAGAAGGTCCTTTACTTCCCTTGGATTGAGATTGACACGCGACTGCAAATATATCTCACCTGTTTATTGGTAAATCATAAAGGGCATGGACCTAAAGAGTCAAGAAAAAACCCACACTTTTAGCCAACTTATACTGCAGCGTTTTGATTTATAGCTTTATGGCGTATTTGCGGTTTTGAATGTGTTACTGTGCTTTTAGTTTGAGGACTGTTGAACACAGACAGATGCTTTGTTGCTTGCCAGTAGGAAAGTGAAGAGCCTTTTGTAAAAGCAGCAGTTTTAGTGAGAATTCCATGGCTAAGGTTCGTACTAGTCTGACCTTTCTTTAAGCCGTATGCAGCAGTCTTTTTTTTTTATTTTTTTATGAGATGAAAAGGATTGATAACCTCGCTTAGCCTGGCTCCATGTTATGTGATTTACCTTAATAAAACACCATTTTGCCTTGGGCTTTCTGCTGACTGTGCTGTAAGACTTGTACCCCAAAATGCATTTGTCAGTATGTATCACATCTCTTCTTATCTTCTTGGTCTATCTGCCTGTTTGTGTAACCTTCTGTATCATCAAATGCCTATCACCACAGGAATTCTGGAAAGTGCCCTGTCACAGAGATACCAGTGCAAGAATCCTGTGTTTCTTGTCTTGTTTCGGTAATAATGCTGTACACCTGTGTCAGGTTGTACCATACAGCTGTGAGTGCTAAGGACCTCATAATTAGGTGAGGCTGTGCTTCCAAGGAGAATTAAGAGTAAACACAGGACTATGAGCACTCAACATTTGATTTCTGATTTGCTTTGTTTTCCTTTCTGTCTGTGTAATGAGAGAGCTCACAGTAGCAGAGAGGTGCTATATGAATGAGCTATATAAATTTCTCAGAGAGCCTTGAGGATAGGGGAATACAAAAGTGGCAACTTCAGCACTTTTTCCTCTAAGAATAAATTTCTGCCTATAGTGACTCTATGTGCCTGTCTGTCCAAAGTGAAAGACCCTCCTTTATGCAAACAAATGGAAAGGAGACAATTACTAAGCAAATAAGAGTGTAATGCATGCTTGACTGGTCAAGAGGTAGAACAGGATACAGCAGTGTGTATACGTCAATAAAAAGGTTTAAAAATGTAGAATTCTGTAGTGGAAAGAAGTCTGATTACAGCTAGCTGTCTGTAAAACTCGTCAGGAATAGCAGGAAGTATGTGATTCAAGTTGGTGGTGAGTAAAAGAACCTGAGTGACAATTCTGCTGAGTTCGTAGTGGATCGAAGCTCTGCTCAATGGTAGAGGCTCTGTGAGCGTTTGCTAGGCCACTTCAATGTGGGGTTTTTTCCCGTTACTTTCTCTTGTGCATGTTTTGTCAGCTCCGGGATCAAGGGGAATAGAATAACTAGGTGTCTTTTTCAGTAAGATATCTTTATGACTCTGTGTGTTGGGTTTTGGGTGTTCGTTTGTTTTTTAAACTCTTTTCTTTGTTCTGTTTTCTCGTATTAGCAGTTGGGCTTGCTATGTGATCTCTTAGTCTTCTTTGAAGATTAAGCAAAACAGGTATCGAACGTGTTTGGGTTTTTTGCATTTGTTATTTGCCTTATTGGAGAAGTCCTGGACTTGGATTTTTCTAGGTCTTGTTTTTCTGTTTCTTATTGCTATTTGTGTCTTTTTGCTAATCCATTTTGCACTGCAAGCCCTGATTCTGGCGTTACATCCTGGTGTTTTTCTCCTGTGTTTGTTAGCATTGCACTTCATTTAATGAACCTGTGAGTTTGACCTATAGGTCTCTTATTGCTGTTCAGCTTCTCTCACTTCTTATTTTGCTCAGAATCATGGGCTCTGTCTCTCATGATCTCATTCAAAACACCTTCACACATTTATGTTCTCAAATGCTTTATTAATTAGGTCCAAAATAACTGTCTCTTCCAGCTTCTTTTCCTGTCTCTTGAAACAAAACTTTTTCTTGGAACATTTAATGAATTTTTTGCTTAGTCTGTGCCCAGATATATGTTTAGAATGCTGGGACTTGTCATCAACAGTTGCGAATCTCTGAAAGCCACTTTTTCAGTCCTACCACACAAGTAGTGCAGGGCTCTAAAACTAATTTTAGAAACATCACAAAGAATCTGTTCATCTACTACACAATTACGAGGTAGAACTGGTATCTAGGGCTTTCATATATTTTGGGGATCTCTGGGTTTCTTTGTATTACTGTCAGTTGAGATGATAGATTAGGAAAGGCTGAAATTAGTCCTAACTTACCCCAGGCTTGCTGTTTGCATGCTGTTTGCTCCCAGCAGCACACCAGAGTCCAGCAGCTCACCATGCCCATATTACTGTAGCATCCTGCCTGAAATGAGTATGTGGAGGAAAGACAGCAGAAAAAAGTAGGGTAAGGGACAGAAGGAAGTCAGAATGTGTGCAGATGCCTGGGAATGGATGGTAAGCAGTTTCTGCAAGAAAAAACTAGTTCAGTTTTTACCTAGTATGTTGTAAATGTGTGAGTGATACTTGATAGCGAAGTGGGGGAAGGCAGAGAGTCTCTTTAACTTTGCCAAAACAAATCTGCTTTTTGTAGATTAGGAGGGCATTGAAAATACGATTATATGTACTGTAGGCTCCAGTGGGTTTCCTGAGCTTGGCTGAGGAAGAAAGCAGAATCCTCCTGAGATTCTGGAAGACTAAAGTAGAGAATTGCTGATATAACGTTAATATTTGCTTCAAAGAATTCCTGATGCACTGTGAAAGGATGAATTTCGGATCACAAAAAGTTTTGCCCCATGTGTGCTGAAGTTAGATTACTGCCCCGATCATTTGTTAGTTGTAGTACACCATCTGTACTTCCGTATTGGAGCAGCCTTTCTTGCCTGTACTTTCCCTTCTTTAAAATAAAGATTGGTGATGTCTATTACAGTGAATGCTCTCCTAAAAGGTTGTGAACCGACACCAGGAGTGAAGCTCTGTTGGTAAACAAACTACCCAAGCTGTTATGCTTCAGAGTAACTTCAGTTTTAATTGTCTCTGTAGCATTGAGTTACTTTCTTATCGTTTTTATGGCTCTACTTGCTATGATATGACTTTGATACACTTGTTAGGAAAAGCATATACGGGTCACTTGTCTCCTTGGAAACCAGAAGATAAAATTACTCTAGCTGTATCTGTTGCCTTTATTTTGATATAAATAATTATTTTTTTTCCCAAAGGGTAGTTACCTAGACACTGAGGCATTAACCATTGTGTAATAATTTTCTGTCTTCTGCTAAGGCAAAGGGGTCTTACAGTGGAAGAACAATAACAGCCCTCTTAATTGACCGGCTCAGATACGCTATTTGCCTCAAGCATCTTGCATTCTAATTAGAAATCAAAGCATTACAAGGTTCTCCCTTTGCCTCGTATTCCTGACAGTTTGTGGAGTTTCTCTGCCTTTCATCCAGCTTTCTCTTCACTGCAAGGCTGTTTCTATGCAAATATTTTAAATGAAAGCCTTGTAGAATATGTTCTTTCTATAAAACTTAGATTGCTAATGGTAAAGAGTTCATTTATAATATAAGTCACTGAGATAGTTGTTATTCCCATGGAGATGCTAATGCTGCACTGCAAGGAGAATGAACATGGGGAGGTGCTAAGAGGCTGGTAACTATAGGTCAGAGACACGTTAGCAGATGTAAAAGAAGAGCTGTGTTCTCTTTAAAAGGTAGATATGGTGTGACAGGTGATTTTTACTAATAGTGTTGTGGTAACAAGTGGCAACTAGACAGATGGGTCTTGGGAGTTTTCTGTCTCTAGGCATCTTAATTTGCTAGAATATTTCTTCTACATTGTAGCATTTAACCTGGGAATAATGACCATCTGCAGAGAGGCTACTTGGGTTTGATCTGTATCATAACTGTTGACCTTATGACTTGATTTTAGGCATTAGAAAGATGATAGTGTAATGTGAATGTTCTCCAGTATAATATGTACGTATACGTACAGAGTAATATGTCTACTTTAAGATAATAAAATTGTTCCTGCAATGCAGAAAAATTCACTATTTCATCCTTTGGTCTATCGTTGATTCCTCTCCAGATGCCAGCTAGACGTGTTACATAGGTAACAGCAAGGACCCAAGCTTCTTAACTCCTAATGTCCTTTATACCACCCTTTGCTTATAGAGGGAAACCACAAGGTTTGCTTCAGTGGAATAGAACAAATACATTTCCAAGACTGAACAGAGCAATGTATTGGTATGTTTTTTGACTTTGTGAAAATTCCAGGTGAACAAAAATCTACTATCAGTTTAAGTTGATCAGAGGAATTGCGTGCGGAGACAGTCTGAAAGTCCTCTGGTTGAACAAACTAACACCTAATGTATATCTCTCTGTGGAGGAGGGTGTATTTTGTTTTTTGCTTCAAACATTTTCTATAGAAATAGCTACTTTCATTGCCAGGAGCGCGTTGTAGCGTTCTAGAACGGTGGCTGTGTTTATGCTGTCCCATGTGCCTCTAGAGCTGACTTTACTTCACATATTGCATTTTATTGTGGGTTCAGGCTGTCCAACTGGCAGATCATTTCTCTAGTACTGTTAACAATTTCTTAATTAGTATAGCAAATTAATTAAATCCACATTGTCTCTTGTGGAAAACGTGGTCTCCAAGGCTGCTATATTCTGTCAAATTTCTGAGCTACTTAAAAATGAGGAAGAATTGCCCTGCTGTTAAAATGTGCGTTTCCTTTCTGCTCCTTGTGGTGTGTCCTAGTTTTTATTGGGCTCTTGGAGGCTCTTGGTGATGATGGAGTCAGAACACATTGCTTCCAGCAGCATTCTGACTCTCTTTCCTGATTTTTCATGGTAAGCAGACTTTCTCCTATCACCATGCCAACCAACTGCACTTTGTCATCAAAGATCTTGCAACTCTGTCCACTGAAGGATGGTTTTGGAAGTTTAGATTTTGCATTGTCAGGTTCTGCTTTGAGCAGGGTGCTGTACAGCTAGAAATGGCTTGACTGAAAAGAGTCGGCGGATCTGAAAGAGAAGTTGGGCGTTTGGGGGAGGTGTTATGTGGCAAGATGGTAGCGGCATTGGAATGGTTTGCATACATATTGTTTCTGTGACTTACTTTCCAGCTCAGGACCTGACTTTTGCTTACTTTTATGTTCATGTGTCCTGATAAATGATGTCTGAAGTCTAGCTTTCAGTGCTAGGCTGATATTCCCGAAGGGAAGCTTATTGCAATCTGAAACAAAACCATGAAGTATACTACTTGGTGCCAATGCAAAGCTTGATAAGGAGTTTCTAGGTCTTCAAATTAAGTTATCTATGGAGAAATGGACACCAGTTTGGAGGAGAGCCATGGAGATAATTGGAGGGCTGGAGCACGTCTCCTATGAAGACAGGGTGAGAGAGTTGAGGTTGTTCAGCCTGGAGAAGAGGAGGCTCTGGGGACATCTTATAGCAGCCTTCCAGTACACGAATGGGCCTACAGGGGAGATGGGGAGGGACTCTTTACCAGGGAGTCCAGTGATAGGATGAGGGGTAATGGTTTTAAACTGAAAAAGGGGAAATTTAGATTAGATATTAGGAAGAAATTCTTTCCTGTGAGGGTGATGACACTGGCACAGGTTGCCCAGAGAAGCTGTGGGTGCCCCGTGCCTGGAAGCGTTCAAGGCCAGGCTGGATGGGGCTTTGAGAAGCCTGGTCTAGTGGGAGGTGTCTCTGCCCATGGCAGGGGGGAGGAACTAGATGATCTTTAAGGTCCCTTCCAACTCTATCCATTCTGTGTTTCTGTGATAAGTTTGTGTAATGCAGCTCTACTTCTGTTAAGGTAATTATTTGAAGTTAACATTTTATTACTCATGACAGATCTTTGCTTTGTGGAGGATCTCTACAGCTAGATGTATTTTAATGAATATGTTTTTCTTTGGTATACATAGTTATATGGGTGACTACCTGAAGCTTGGCTTAAAATATTTTTATCCCACCCAGAGGGAACTGGGAAAAGAAGCTGGAAAATAAAAGCAAAAGCAAATGTTTTGTTCTAAAAACAGTGCTTAGTTTTCTTAAGAATTTATAAACTTTTAAACTATCTACTGCACAATAATGAGAACTATTTACATGGGTCAAGGTTATATGAAGCTACTTATGGGCAAGGTGGCATTTTCAATATGAAACTTCTTTTTTAATTGGGATGCTTTGGATGTTTTATTGCATTAGCCTAACGCTTAGGTTTTGAGAGCTTTTGCAAACATTATCTCAAAAAACTTTTCCAGGAGACTGCAAGTGAGCTTGCTTTCCAAAAATGCTCGAGGTGAATACGGTTGAAGTTAATTAAAATGTAAAATTTGATGCAGAGCTTCCTGTGTTTCCTGTGTAATAGATGTGTAGGAAAAGCAGATTGGGAAGCCCTTGTTCTGTGGGAAGGTTTTTACTCTGTATAAAACTTGGTGACTTTGATAAACTGTTTGTAGATTAAAGGGCTCCTGAGTATATGGGTATTTTTATCTGTTCCTAAGGCATATGTATGAAGACCTCTTTAATAAGGTCTGAAAGAGATACATTTGTATTATTTCAGCTATCACTTGTTATTTAGTTTGCGTCACTTGGTGCTATACTGTCTGTTAAATTTTAAGATGACCAGTTCTGAATGTTAGGTCATTGGGAAAGCAGAACTTTATTGGGGTGCTTTTTCAGAGAAAGCAACTAATTTAATAATTCTTGCAGTTTATTTGTTGTTGCTGCTCTAGTGCCAGGAGAAGATAGTTGACCAACTGTTACATATCCTATTGATGTGTCCTGGTTTGGCAGAAACTGAAGCAGAGGCAATTTGTCCGGCATACTCAGTGCAGTGCGCTAAGGCTAAAGAAGAAAGCTGGACTTTTGCAATTTCTTACAAGCATTGGGCTGACCTTGCTTGTTGATTCAAAAAGAAAAGAATGGTACGTTTGCTGCATTGGGATATTGAGGCTGCTTGCTTGAATCAGTTTTTGGGCAATAACAAAAGTGCTAGATTAAGTTGCAATGTAGGAAGCAATGGAAGTGCTGATTCTGTTTCTATCAGTATTTTTGCTGGGAAGAGATACAACAGATGTGTTCAAGAGGATGTTGGGAAACAGCCAGTGTGTTAACATATCCAGCTTCCTCTTCTGCCTTGCCAGATTGAAATAAATGTGGTAACAATTGCTATTATTTTTGCTGTATAACTCTAATGTCTGGAAGGAAGTATGCTGCTGACTTCCTATAATTTATGGTGACTAGTCAGAATTCATTAGATAAGAAACGTCACTTGGATTTTCCTTAGACCAAATCTAAGTGGTGCGTTCCTGGAATATGACAGAAGACATCTAGTATGCTCTTGTACACATATAAACCAATATCTGATAAACATAGATATGAAAAGTAATCAAATATTCGAGCCTTTGCTGAAGTGTCAGGGAAAAGATCTTAAAGGCTTTGATAATTTCCTGTAATTATTTTTTTTTGATGAGTAAAAAAGGACCTTCATTACTGTAAGGGATGCTGTATATCAAAACGAAACCTTCCTATGCGTGCAGTTGGATGCAATATGCAGTAAATTGGTAGTAAGAGCTGAGAGTCATCAGATTAAAGTGCTGCTCTCCATTACAAGGAAATTACTCTCTTTTTTTCTTTAAGGCAATTTCTGAGCCAAACAGAAATGGCTGCTCTCAGACATTCAGAAAGCAAGATTTAAGAAATAGCATATGATAGCTATGCTGGCTTCAAAGGACAGGAAGTCCCTGCAAAAATTTCTCCTTACCTAATTCCCTTTGGAGCTGTTGGCAGCAGCTGTGTGGGATACAAGTTGTAAAACTCTGCTGGGAGATAAGTACTCAGATGCTAGAGTTTTTGTGAACTGAGTTTTCTATTTCTTTATATCGCTGTCAGTCCTATCCTTTGCAATCAGTACTGCAACGTACTGAATTACAGAATGAGTAGAAAGGCGAAGGTCCTTAACGGTTAGTTTCGAAGTGTATCAATTTTTTTTTTAATAAAGCAGTGCGGTGCTGGACACTGCTGTTACGTATTTTAAAAGAATACGTAATTTGAGTGCATTTGATCAAGAAATTGTATTGTCACTAAAATTAAAAAAGAGCGGAACTTTTGGGCCCTAGCTCCAAACTTTACATTTCTATATAAAGCAATTTATTAAGGGCTGGATGGAGCCTTTTGTTTGATTTCATTGCAGTTTGAAATGCTTTTCCCCTCCAAGAGGTCTGAGAGGAGGTTGTTCCTCCAGGATACAAACTCTTCTTTCCTCTTTGTCCTCTAGAGCTCCTATGTTAAGAGTGTCTTTGCTGTGAGATAAAATAAGGTAAATTCCAAAGTGCCGCAAAATTTATCCTGCGTGCTTAGCCATGTTTTCTCCCATTCCTCACCACCTCCTCAGCAAACCTAGTCATGTAGCCCCTGCTCGCCACATGTGCATTCAGAGTTAAGCAAGTCCTGAGTGGCAACAGTCAGTACATTATATTTCTCAAAACGCTTATCATAAGGTGTGGCGTGGTGAAAAGTGGTCTCTGCATGCTTTTCCCTTCTTCAAGTCTAATAGTGAGATCTGGCACAAGTCAGAGTTACGATGCTGAAGAGATGATGCTACTAGTAATTGAACTGGAAGCTTTGAATTGGGAAGTAGCACAAATAATCTGTTTCTGATTTTGTGATTAAGACCACGTGGGAGAGGAGTAGAGCTCTGTTAAGCTGTGGGAGTAGCATAGTGCTGCTCAACAGGTATCAACCCTGCCTAGAGCAGAGTTGACAAAGATTGCTCTCCCCTTGCACCCGTGTGGGAGAAGTGGTGAAGATTTTCATTGGGTTTCTGTAGGCTGGAGGAAGCTTGTTGGGAGCAGACTGGTTTGGAAACTAAATTTTTCTTCTGATAGCTGGTTAACTAGACTTAATACCTCCAGCGCTGTTTATGTTTCGCACAAGGCTGTGCTAAAATTGAACTATATAGATGTGCAGTGTTAATGTGGATCATAACCAAACCTGTCAGAGTTCAAGGAGCATCTGGATGATCCTCTTAGTCATATGATTTAGTTTTAGGTAGTCCTGCAAGGAGCGGGAAGTTGGACTTGATGATCCTTGTTGGGTCCCTTCCAACTTGAAATATTCTGTGATTCTATATGAACTTCTGCTTGTAACCTTTTTTGTCTTTGGCAGTGCTGCTTTGACTGGGGCTTTGATATGAAGTTCCTGGGCAATACTGTTGCAACAAAGGTTTGGAGCTTTTGAGGTTGTTTTGTTTTGGTTTTCCTTTAAAATAGTTAATTAAATTGTGGGATTTACTGTTGCAGGATAGAGGGCAAAATTAAGTTCAGAAAGGAATTTTATATACTTACGGAGAAAAAAACAGATCCAGAGTGTCTAGTAGCTTGGTCATCTGAGGTTCAAGAGGCTTCCAAAAACCAGATTTCCAGAAGCAAGCAGGATAGACAAGAAGACCTACCCTGTTTCTTGTACTTTTTTTTTTTTCCCCCAAAGATGCTCTTGGTCTTTGTCAGAGAGTAGCTGATGAAAATAGCTATAACTCCGTGCTGAGGAATTATCTGTTCCTATGTCCAGTCTCAGATGGGCTGTCAGGATAGGTCTGAATGTCCTCTTTCCAGCAGTAAATCTGAGACCTGAATTTAGATTTGGATATGGAAGGTATGTGGAAATAATGGTCATCGGCATCCTCTGTGCCACGCCTTCCAAGGCTGTCCTCTCTAGATGAAGCCATCTATCTGGCAGGCTCCAGACATTCAGCATCCTGCCATCTGCCACAACTGGTAAAGTTAGAACAGTTTGTCCATTGATATGTCTTATTTTGAAACATACTGATGTGTTTATGAGATAATTTGCATAAAATGACATCCGTGTACAAAACTTAGTAGCTCTGAGCCAGCTGCTTTTCAAAATTATTTACATAATATTTGCTGAATAATTTTGGCAAGGGAAATTCTGTGTGACCCACTTGTAAATAACTCATGGCAGAACTTCTCATTAAAAATTTGAACTATCTGGGTTAGAAAGAAGTAAAATCATGTGTTGTTCCTCCTCAATAGGATAATGGATAACTCTTTAACTATTGCAAATGTGAGGTAGTGTTGCTTGATTGCTACCGTTTTAGGATTGTTGCTTACAAATATGCACAGCATTTCCATATTGTCGGTGGTTAATTCATGATTCCGCACCTCCTGCCTTCAAAAATGCCGTAATACTAATGTTAATAATTCATCCCATGAAAGAACACTCGCATAGCTATGGAAATACTTCTTGCAATGTGTACTGCATTTGTAATCTTATTATCACCCTGAATATAAATACCTATATTATTTCTGAGCAAATATAATTAGAGGCATGTAATGGAGTCTTGTTAGGAAAAAACCCTGCTGCTTTTCTCCTTCTATTCTAGATTGTCAGCTTCTTTCTCCTCTTACCCCACACTTCTGAAACTACTTTCTCTTCCTATGCTGCACGTGCGCAGAAGCCTTAGGAAATCTTTGCCTTTGAGGCTGACCTGCACGGGAATCATCAATGTCTGTCTTTAGAGTTCAGAGATGACTACCTGCTGGACCATCAAAAGCCATCAAAACATGCTTCCATGTGAGTAATGCTATGTCATCTGTCTAGGAATCATTTAATAACCCATAATTTCTGTACATCTTTCCTTGGCTTGTATGCAGCCTACTGTTAGCACTGGAACTGCTGAGGACACTGGGCCCATGATTCTCTAAAATGTCCGTTTGCGGAGGGAAGAAAAAGTTATGGTCAGCAAATACTAAGTGGCATTAAAAAAATCATGTTATAAGCTGCTTCTGTCTTAAGGCAGTAAAACATCCTCTGAGGCGTGTGTGAATTCCTACTTAGATTGGATAACTATTGTGAAAACTATAATTGTATTTCAGACCACTTTGAATCAGTGATGCTAGTAAGAACATAAAAGCGGCTACCAACATTAACACAGGCAGGAATTTCAACAGGGGAGATGAGAGAATAATGCACAGAGCATCTTGTTCCAGTCCCTGGTTCTGCTTCTCTCAAAGGCATCTGTTAAATGCTGGATAAAGAGATGGATGCTTCGGAAATACTGTTTTCTTTGTTTTCAAGACACTGTCATCCTAAATTTCCTGGACACATGTTCTGTTTGTCCTGATGGCAGAATTTCAGAGAATGATTGACTGAATCTGTTACTAAAGACTATGCCCAAGGGGAAAATGCTGCTCCATCTTTTGTCTCTTGGATTTTATGAATTTCCTTCTCTATATTTTTATTAATATTAATTGCTATTATTAATTACAACCTGCAGCTATATTTCAAATAATGCATTTTTGAAGGTTTAGCAACAATTTGTCTGTTTGCAATGTCGTAAGTGTAAAACTGCAGGATCCTAAATATACGTCCTAGTGTCTTTCTTTTTGTGCAACTGCATCCTGGGCTGTATCAATAAGAGTGGAGCCAGCACTCTTCCCACCCTTGCCCTCTGTTCAGTGCTTGTAAGACATGTGTGCTGGACCCAGTCTCAGGCTGAGGAGGGGGCTGGACCACAGGCACACGAGGGGAGGTGGAGGGCAGCCCCTGTGCCCAAGGGGCCACAGACGGGCACAGGGGAGCGATCCCCAGGAAAGGGGCCCTCAGCTCCCTCGACCCTTCTCCTTTTCCCACATGAGGCCATCTTTCAGACCACATGCCCCCCAACTCCCAGAAGAGTCAGACATCGCTTCCACCAGGCTGCTGCGCTGGGGTGACGGGAATTTTCCCTCGGGGGCCACCGAGGTCCCTGGGGACTGGAGGTGGGGTTTCTTCAGTCTGAGGATGAGAAGGCGTTGCCCGATGGGTGGTTGAAGATGAAGCCAGACCCTCTGTGACGGTGCATGAAGAGTAGCAACAGATGAAGCAATGAAGTTAGACAGACAACGCTTTGCTTCATGAGGAGTTCTTTTCAAGGCTGGGCAATAAACAATTTAAAAAAACCCAAAACAATAAACCAAGAGACGAACAGTAAAAATGCTTTTCTCCTATCTTATTTGGTACTTTGGCGACTGCATCTGAACTCCTCTGTCCCCTTCTCGTCTCCCCAGTCCACTGATGCGTGTGGTGTGGGCCCAGCATTTGAGATGGTGAGAGGCCAGGGAACACAGGGGCATGTTGAGGGAACTGCCTCTGGTCCTGAGGGTGGTGAGATACTGCAGCAGTTTGCCCAGAGTAGCAGTGGATGTCCCATCCCTGGAAGTGTTCAAGGACAGGTTAGCTGGGGCTTTGAGCAACCTGATCTAATAACGGATACCTGTTAGCCTCTCCTCTTTTTTCTGGAAAGATCATGGAACAGATTCTCCTAGAAGCTATATTAAGGCACAAGGAGGTGATTCAAGACAGCCAGCATGACTTCACCAAGGACAAATCTTGCCTGACCAACCTGGCAGCCAGCAGGTTGAGGGATGTGATTCTGCTCTTCTGTTCCACTCTTATGAGACCCCATCTGGAGTACTGCATCCAGCTTTGGAGTCTTCAGTACAGGATAGACATGGACTTGTTGGAGTGAGTCCAGAGGAGGGCCACAGAAATGATCAGAGGGATGGAACACTTCTCCTATGAGCACAGGCTGAGAGATTTGGGGTTGTTCAGCCTGGAGAAGAGAAAGCTCTGGGGAGACCTTATTGGGGCCTTTCAGTACTTGGAGGGGGCTTATAAGAAAGGTGGGAACACACTTTTTAGCAGGGCTTGTTGCAGGTTGGCCAGAGAGGTGGTAGATGCCACGTCCCTGGAAGCATTCAAGGTCAGGTTGGACGGGGCTCTGAGCAACCTGATCTAGTTGAAGATGTCCCCGCTTATTTCAGGGGGATTGGACTAGTTGACCTTTAAAGGTCCCTTCCAACCTAAACCATTCCATGATTCTGTGACAAATGATGGTTCTATGAGTCTATGGTTGTAGAAACTGGCCAGAAAGATTTTAGCTCTAAAACTGAAATGCAACCCAAAACTCTGCTAACAGGGGTAGTTGGGATTTGTTGCAATTCTTTCTTGGATGGCATGAAGCACGACAGCTGGTAGTGGTTGACAGCTGGTAGTGGTTTCCAGCTGACTATTACTCTGAACTTGGGGCATCTCAGGATATCTCCAGTCATAGGAGAATAGTCACAATTGTGCCTAGTGTGCACTGTAGTCTGGTAAACTCAACACCTTTGGGTCTTCAGTCAGCTGAGCTGGGTCAGACAAAGCCTCGTGGCTGGTCCAAATCATTTGGAAGAAATCACTACTCCATTGCAAATCTCTCCTGTCTGTCTGTGTGGGTTTTTTTACGCTTTTCCATTTACCCAATTCAGGGAGGTCACTGCTTTGAAAGCAGATTTGTCTTATTAGAATGAATTAATAATACAGTTGCTTATTGCTGTGTTTAAAGGCGTCTGATTTATAGTAACCAAAGGATCATCTGATTCTAAACCTGGATAGCTTAAAAATAGATGTGGATGACTGATTCTATTGTAGCAATACATTGTCAAAACATGTTAACTCAGGAAAGGACAAATAACCTAAAATGTTGACTGCATCTTGTAAAACTGTCTTGGTGATGATGGCTTTTTCCGAGCAAGCTTACTTCAGCTTAATGTTCTGTGCTCTAAAATGCAAAGATGTTCAAGATGACAAACTTATTTAATAGCAGGTATTGTTGTGTTAGGTCTGCAAGGGAAGAGTCAAACACGGCAAAAATGTTCACCAGCAGTCTCGCAAATTTGGTTTTGCAAACTAGAGGTATAGTCAACACCTAAAGTCTTCCAGAATGATTATCCACAATAAAACTTATCTCACTGGATGGCAAACACCTTCTGGAAGATAGGCTTTGGGACTTTGAAGAGGGTATATTGCGGTGGCTTAAAAAGGCAAACAAAATAAATCAGAATAAAACTGAAATACCGTATAAAAGTTTCATAACACAAAATAAGACTATACAGGAGAGTTTTGAAATATTCTAATCCTTCCCTACCTTCATTTAAGTGCTCGCTAGCTTCCTTGAAAATTCTGGAGTTAGTGAAGGAGACATAGCCATTAAGCTAAGAACAAAGCTGTGTTATTTCAATTCATGTTCCTATAAATAGCATGCCCACACTACAGTATACTAAAAGGGTTAGTACTTAAATGAGCCACAAAATGTTAGTAAATTTACCTTGAGTTGTACTTTTTAAAGACTGCTTTATAGTATTAATTATGCAGATACAATAGTAATGGCTTGTAAGGCAATATATGTTTGCTGATTAGTTATTAAAAAAAGCCAACAGTTTTGGGGAAAATGCTGTCTAATAATGAGCCAGACCTTTTAGAACATAAATATTAATTTCTTACTCGTGCGTTTTGTTGTTTTTTTTTTTAAAACTCAACTTTGCCTACTCAGTGTATGATATCTGTAGAGGCTCAAAGGACAGTTAAAAGGCTGTTGAAAAACAACCCAATTGATGAGAGGTAAATGAAAACAATGTTTTGGAAAATGGGCCATGTTTGGTGGAGAGAGAACTGGCCTGGGAGAGACTGGAAGTAAGTTTGTTTTAAAATGTCCTGCGCGTAGCATCTGCTTAAGCACAAAAATTTTCCTTTGCTTAATTTTGCAAGAATTTCTTCAGCTACCCTACCTCCTGCTCTTAATAGGCAGCAGTGTTATGTTATCAGAGCTTGCGACTGTTACATTAATTTCCTGTGACAGTGTGTGTATTTAAAAGATGGAGTACATTGTTAACTGGAAATGTTGCTTAGCAGTTTCTCTCAAAGGACAGATTTTTGCTTCAAGTTATTGTACGGTTGTAAGAAAGTTAACCGAAAGTTAAAAACTAGCACGGAGAGTAAATTTTCTACGTATACTCTAGTGGCTTTCATGCTTTTTTTATTATTTATACCCCATGAATATTCCAATGCAAGTAAACCCTGCTTATGAGGATACGGGTGGGAAAGATAGATGTTAGAAGAAAGAAGATTTTATACACTTTCTCATCATTATAATTATTCAAAGGTCAATGTTTTTGCATAGAAGAGGTTTTAATAAAGGCTTTAAAACTAAGCCAAATAATAAGGAAAAATTATGATGGAGGTAGTAATCGATGGCAAGCAAATCCTGTCAGCTTCTCTTTTTTTTGTAAAAAATAACATAAAGAAGTTTGAAAATGTGATCAGGATGTCTGGCCCAACCTTTCTCAACAGTACTGTTGACAAAGTGTCCATCAAGAGTGTTTGTTTACTGTGGAAACCCTTTGCAAAAATAAATCTTAAAAAAACCCGAGATAATGTTTTTGCTGGGTATGCTACAAGTTCACTGTAGCTGTCTTGGTATTTAACTCAGGACAGGTACAGTTTATCTTATCAGCCACTTCTTTCTTTCTGGGTCAGAACCCACCATCTGATGTGCAGCCATGCAACTCCTGTAGCGCGTGACGTGTGCTCATCAAGGGAGAAGGACCGGTGGGAAATGTCACCCCTCCGAGCTGGCTGAGGAAAAGGGCAGCCGGGGGAGCTGAGCCCTTGCTGCCGTAAGGTAACGTTTGGGCATTTCACATTAGTGGTAGTCTAGATTTGTAGAACTCCCAAATGATGCGTTCCGTGTGAGTAAAATATCAGTTGCTTCCTATATTCCGTTTTGCACTGGTTGCAAGGGCTAGAACTGCTGTGAGTAATGTCATATAAAACAAACCCCTTTTTGGCTTTAAAAACCTCATTACTTCAAACCCGTGTTTGAGACCTGACTGATGCACATCAGTGTTTTCAATCCTACAAGAGATATAGTTGGACTGAAAATACTGCTGTCTGGTGCTAGGGGCCCGACTGACAAATCTTTGTTTGAATCCTGTTGTTTTACCCATGAGGTACAGTCTGCAACACGGAAGTTTAAAATCAAGGATGCTTCAGGTTGCTGGGTTTTGGATGGGGTTTGGGTATTTTTTCCCCCCATGGTGGGAAAACCCATTGCAGTATTTCTGAAATCTCCACAGGATCTTTGTTCCTGGTGGCCGTGTGGAGCACAATGCCTCCTGGGGAGGGTTGGTTAGTGCTTCCATGAGAGAAAGGAGCCACTGGCTTGGACAAAAATGAGGCATGTTGCATTAAACTAATCTTCCTGAGAAGTAAAAAAAATGCATTAAATTCCAGTAAAGTTTGTAACTGTAAAAATTGACTTTTTTCATCTGCTGAGCTCTTCAGCCCTGTCTAGGCACCCATGCACTTGTGCCAGCACCATTCAATACGCTGAATATTTTCTTCTTATATGCTGGGTAAAGAAAAAGAAGAAAATGTGTGAAAGCTAGCTTTGCTTAAAGTACGAGATTGGATCGGATGAACTCTAAAGGTCCCTTTCAGCATTAAAATTATTCTGTGATTCTTGGTGTTGGTTGGATACATTAACTGGAAGAAATGCTGGTGGTAGTAATCTGTGTGTCCACGGGCTTTCCGTAGCATTTCAGGGACTTCTTGTATGCTTTTTGAGAGGCATCTAACGTCTATCAGCAAGCAAAAATTACCAAATTACCAGGGCCTTTTAGCCACTAATGCAAAACACTTTGAGAATTCCAAAGCCAGTTTAAAATAAAATCAAACCGGTTCTGCCACAGATCATTTTCTCTGACTTTAGCTTGCTTAATCATAGGCTTCTATACAGAACTCTGCAGCTCTGTCTCTAATGCATTTGCACTACCTGTGGGTGTCTAGGTGAAACTACTTGGGAGTGATCATCCATCCAGCAGCCGGATAGGTTTGGAAAAAGGCTTTTTAAAGATTATTATGCCCTTTGTTTAGGGATAGAAACAGGCATTCGGCTTTTTGCATTAGTCTGCACTGCACTGTTTTAATTTCTCTGTTAGCTGAGTCCGGGAGGGTTGTCGTCAGCAGGTGCATCCTGCGAGGTAGTCCTCTTTTTTATTAAGATGTAAGGTAGTCCTCTTCTTATTAAGCTTCTCCATGATGCCAAGGCACCCCTTGGTGAGATTCGCTGGTAAGAAACGTGCTGTGAAGCTAGCTCCCTTTGCATGCTGCGCAGAAGAGTGTGTGCTTCGTCTAATGCCTCATCCTAATGACTGTCTGAGCAAGGCTGCTGGGGACAGTCCTTGGGGGATCCTTCATCAGGAAAGTCTGGTCACGATTTCCAGAGCTGGGGCTACTGTATGATACTGCAGCGGCGCACAGTAATCGGTAACGTTTACACAATGCTACCAGCACTGTGAAAGTGGTATTCCTTGGTGTAAGAATGAGAAAAAACCAACAGAGAGAATAAAGAACAGGTAATCATCTGCTGAGCTGTTGTTTGGCAGTCAGAAAGCATATTAAAGCTTGAAAATATTTGAGAGACACGGAAAAAACAGATAACACAATAAAATACTTTGGTTAGATGAAAGTAATATCACACATTTGAAATCTCTTGGAACTCCCAAAGGTAGCAAGCACTCCTTTCTGTATTTATGATCGTACAAAGAGCATTTTATGGGGTTTTTTAAGTTATGCTTCTCTCTTTGGGAGATTGATATACACAAATAGAAAAAATATTCTAAGCCACATCATGATTTTGTACTAGATAAGCAGTTTAGTGCTATAGGCAAGAAAGAATACAGATAAAATAATATGTTTTTGTGATTAGTTATGTCCTGTCACTTCTGCCAGGCTGCATTGAGACTCAAGGAAAACCCTTCAGATACAAACTTTGGGAGGCAGCTCCTGTCTTGGAGAAAGAGACCTAATTGGTATCTAATGTTGTTCTGAAAGGAAGAAAGAAATTAGCGCTGGTGGAACACTGATTGCATATATCCTCACCACATGGCAGTTTGAGATGTGCAGCTTTTCATAAAGGCATCCAGCTATGTGATCGAATTAGAAAAAGGTGTGTTTCATTTCCGAATGTGTGTACAGTGATGCTGGAAAAAGAAAGAATTACTGAATCAAGTTTAGTGTTATGTGATGGTGTGTTTCTGGTTCTGAAATCCCTGTGCCTTACATTATAAAAAAACAATGGCCAGTTGTAGATTCAAATAAAAAATTTTTTTTGACTGTAAATGACAAGTATTTTTTATGTTTTCATCACCTAATTTTTGTTAAAATCTACAGGAAGCAAACTTTCAAGGAAATTTACATTTATTTTAGAATCACTGGGTTTTAGTTTACTTTTGCTCATCTCCGTGTTTTGAGAAGCACTGTAAAAAGGAACGGAGTGTATCAAAATCAACTGGATGCGCAGTCCTTTCCAGATGTATAAACCTAGGTACCTTCTTGTCTGATACGGTCAGTCAAACTCACTTTTTCCTTTTGACAAGCGTTCCTCCCTTCAGGGGTATATAAAACCGGCTTGTTTTCCAGTGGGCAGCACCCACCCCAAGAGCAGCGTTGAGCCCTTGTGCCATGGGAGGGGAGTAGAAGGGGTTTGCTGTATGGGTTAGCTGGGGTAGCTGAACCTGCCTCTTCCTCAGCACAAACGTTTCTGGCAGTTTAGAGGTAAAAACAACCAGCAGTGCAGGAGTTATCCCTCCACTTCACCCACGTCCGCAGGTGGAGCTTGGTCTGTGGGAACCCTATGTTTGCACCATAGCTTGTATTCCTTTGTGTTACGACTGATTGCGGAATTAGCCGTCAGTGCAGGCTTGAGAGCCGCTGGCTCTGTCCCACACCTGCCATGGTTCCTCTTGCTCAAGCAAAGGGCGCTTGCCCTGTTCTTAGCTAAATAACTGTGGCTCCTCCTCGGCCTCAGACAGGTCTTTTCTTGGCTGCTTGGCTTGCCTTAAATCCCAGAAACCATCTGCTTAGCAGTTTGGTTGGATGTGATTTAAGTTCTTTATGAAAGAACTCTTCGTTTGGTCTGGTATCCTCATTTTCATGGTTACGCAGCTAACATTTAGTCTTACGTAAGTTCCCTCTCTTCCAATGTCTTTATAGTGTAAGTGTTGGCATTTGTTTAGACTAACATTTTGAATTTTAAGTCATGAATCTCAGATTTTTTTGTTGTAAATTGAAGAACCTAGCCTGTGAGCAGTTTGGACTTTGATAAACTAGTTAAAAAAGAGTTAACAAGTGGGTTGAGCTTCCCTCTTGTGGCTACACTATGTAACTAAACACATTCTATAAAACATCTGAGCTTAATCCTAAGAATTTTTTTCATAGGAAAGAACTCCTCTGTGACTTCCCTTGAGTTAAGATTGCTTCGGATTTGCTGGTTTTGAAAGCCTCAGTTGTGGTTCTGTTCCAGGCATGTCCTATAAGTTGTAGTTACTGTTGTTACTGTTCATGTATACTTTATATGAATTGAAAAAAAGCCATAAGATAAACTAAGACGTTTAAGGGTGACAAGGAGCAACAAGTAGTAATAAGTAGAAAACTTTATTTTCTCCTTCTGAAACTTGGAAAAAAATCCTGCTTACGTTGCTGAGGCATTTGGTCTCTGGGCTCCTCTCTGCCAACTCTCTGCACTCAGGGAGACGATCTGGTATGAACGAATAAACTGTTGATCATTTCTATATTATTGATGAATAGCATCTACCCTTAATTTTTCCAGTTTGATATTTGCTGTAGTAGAAAGACGTTGGGTTTTTTAAATTATTATTTTTTTTAGTGCCACACCCTAACTGACCTCTGTTATTAACTGTTTATAATAGTCACCACAACGTTCTATTTGGACATGTTCCTCCAGGAGGGAGGTCTGCCATTAGGTGTGTGGCGTGCACAACTGGGACACTTATTCTCAGTGCAAGAGTCTGCAGTTACCTGCTAGGGAATAAAGTGGTGACAGTGGAATGATTGGCACCCTCAGCAGTTCAGCACTAGAAACTACTTCTCAAATCTTGCGTGCATGGAACTTAGGTGGTATTATAGAAGATAATGTAATTATTTTAATTTGGAATTACATTTACTGCTTCTCTCTCTTTTGCGTTGTTAACCTTGCAAGACCATGTGTAACCTCTTCCTCTTGTCACTTTGTCATTGTTCAGAGTAGCCTCAGTCTTCGCAGTAGCAACAGATCCTGTTTCTCCAGCTGAAAGGGAATCTTTATTAATTTTCAAGAGACAGTACGATAGAGCTTTTGCAGTCCTTTCTGCTATGTCGTATCTGATCGCTTGGTCAGGACCATGCTGCGTGTATTTGGAAGATGTAATAATGTATACAGTAAATAGAATATTTTGAGAGAATTGAAAAATCCAACTGACAGTGGTAATGATGAACCTCAGCTGAAGGTTAAAAGCCTCTTGAAAACATGATACTTAGTGGAGTTTGACTGTAAACGCTAAAAAAAGAAATGTGATTTTCCTCTTAGCAATCATTAAGCTTCAAGGAAATTTTTCCCATTAATAACCACTTTCCTGGGTCAGCTGTAACACAGGTGGTAAAGTAGAAGTCCACATCAGAAGTGATGCTTAGCTGAAAGCATGCTAAGATGGTTTGCACAGGGAAACTGTGTCAGGATGTCACAAGATAATTTGTCTTAACACCTAGTAAACTTATAGATGAAAGTTAAAGGGTTGTAATTGCTCACCTGGAAGAAATTTTTGTAGAAAAGTAGCTATAGTGTGTAGAATATTTTTATAAGTAAATAAATTAAAAGAAAAAAAGGAAGAAGTTAATACTGTGGAGAATAGTATGTTTTCCTCCACATTATGCTACTTCATTCTCTAACACAACACTTTACTATATCATTTCAGTTAATCAATAAGAAAATCAACGTATGATCTTAATCAATATTAGTAAGCAGATGTAATTTACTGGTTAGTATCCAAGACGTGACCCCTTGGGAGTATTGTAGATAATTATTTGTGGATCAAAAATTGTCTTATAGCATGAAATATTTTTATCTTTTTGAAAGCACGTTCAAGGAAAAGCATTTCTCTCAATTCACAGAACATTTAAAAACGCAGTGCAGCCTGAAAGGAGGCAAAATCAGAATCACGGTGTGGATCCCAGGGACAGAAGTTACCGTGACGATTCCTGAAATAAGCCTTGTGTTTTTTCTTGGTAAGATGTTGATCCCCTATCCTAAAGTACTCCTCATTATGTTAGCTTGGCATTACACGTTTTCATTTTCTGAAATGCTTGATTCTAAAATGTTTATTTAAAGTAAATATTTAGCATATATTATTAAATACATGCATTTTCTTATTTAGTAATTAATCTTTTTATGACAAGCAGCATAATGTCAGTAGTCAGCACAACATTGACAACTTTATTACGTTAACGTAATACGGCGTGTATGATTTTCTTTATTCCGTTGGGATATAACCTGAAAGGTCTGTGTCAGGCTTTGAAGGATGAAGAGAGTAAGGATGATGCTTACAGGATAAAGGAAGCATTAGTAATTGTTTATTTTGATAAGTGGATTAGAGAAAGCAGTTTTAATGGTACTTTATTTTAAGGCTGTTTAATATGGTGAAGAAGAGGTGCATGTGTGTGTGATCATCATTAAAATTCATGCTCTTTCTGTTGCTTTTGGGCTAGACTTAATGTGTTTCTGACTATGGAAGCGTAAGTGTCATTGAATCTCTCCGAGGAATTGTCTTTTTTCTTTCTGATGTATCAGTGCATGAGGTAAAACCAAGAGCAAGGTTGTGCTGGTAAGGTCCTCTATTACATCCTTTTCCTTTGGTGGGAGGTAAGCTGGTAACCTGTGGCTTTGGGGCACGCTGAAAGATCCATGTTGTCTCCCAGCACACGTCAGCTGGTAGTGGCAGGGTGAGCATTTTATTACGTTTTTATTATTTTTAGGTTACTTGGCTTTATAAAAGGTAATGTTGGTATCTAATTTTTTGGCAAGGGTTCACAACGCTCAAGATGGGTCTGCTTTTCTCTTTTTGAAGTAGAAAATAGCCATATGGCACTTTGGGTCCTGTAATAAATGTTATCTTGGTACTTCTAGTTCAGTACGGGTGACTTTTTAGAAGATTTATGTTGCATATTGATTACACAGTGAATGGCCAAATGATAAATGGAAAGGATTTGATTCTTAGCTATTACGTGCCATGAAGTAGGGGGCAAAAAAGCTAACTGATAAGTGCAGTCATGTTTAGACCTCAAGTGGGGATATTTAAAACCATCAGATCTCTGATCGGCTATGTGTGTAACTGATTTTTTTTCCCTTTTGTTACTTCAGCCTTTTATATAGAGAAATATATGTCACAACACCGATTAACAGCTGAGTTGTTGAAGCTATGGCAAGGATTAAGGGTGATTTTGTTCTCACTGTTGAAAAATAATGTCTTTTCAGAATTGCAGCACTGATCTGATGGATATTGAATGTATTTTCTGAAAATATTCATTGACATCTATAAACTTATAATTTAATGCATATTGTCAGAGGAGATTCTCTTTGTACTTCGGACATAGCCATAACTCACTGCAATCTCGAATACATACTATATTTGAAGATACTTCTGAGGCTTATTATTGAACCTTGGCTTTGTTATAGCTGGGAACACATTTCACGTGACTGTATACTGAAGTTCCGTTCTCTGGTTAATTTATAAAAATCTTCAGACCCAGCTGACTGACCAGCTTTCATATATCCATATAGTCTGGTTTTTGAGGACTGGTAGACAAACACTGTTTCTTTTATTTGTTCCTCTTTCTTCCAGCCTCCCGTGATTCTCTTTTGTGCTGTGAGAGGCTAATTATTCACCTCTCATCATTCGGTTACTTAGATTTTCAAGTCACAAGGGGTTTTTAAAGTCCTGAGATTCCCTGAAAGAGTATGAAAAGCAACTACAACTACAGAGTACTCTGGTGGTAATGTACAATTTCTGGTTCTGTGAAAGTGAAGAGCCTTGAAACAGTATCTTTTTAGATGTCAAGAACGGTAATTTCTCTCCTCCAGACACAGCTGATCTTCAGGGGATCTCTACTTCAGCTTTGCAGGTCTGCAGAGTCTCTCAGGAGTCATTTTAGAAAGAGAAGACAGACAGAAAAGTGACGGGGTAGCTGATAAAAGGGTCAGGCTGCATCACAGAAAGCAAAAAGGAATTAGAGAAGAGAGCAAATCAGTAGATTTAAGGATGAAAAGCTAAGTTCCGTGATAAAGGAGATAACGTAGGCATCTGGGAGAAGAATAAATACAGAGATGTGCTATTAGGGTGAAAATGAAGAGAATATAAAACAGAAATGAAACCAAATTAAATTAAGGACTTTTAAAGAAATCACATGAAAATGGGGAGAAGGAAGGTGAAGGAATATGGTGCCATGTTAGGCATCCAAATGAGCTGTAGGAACCTGGATGCATAAATTTGGCCTTTAAAATAAAGGAATGAAAACTATTAAAAAACCTGATTGTAATGTGTATAACACTATGAAAAGTGAAAAATGGACAGCTTACAGTTCAGTCTGCCTGCTTTCTTGAACTAGTGACCTCATTGCTTATCCTTTCCTGTAAGCTCTTTGCTTAATGCTCTCATGTTTACAATTCATTCCACCAAGGATGACCACTTTTGTTATGTATTGCATATATTCTTATAAGTTCTGCGTGGCTGCAGTTTTTCCCCTTGTCAGTTTGTTCTTTTTGTCTTCTAAAGATAGCCTGTATTCCCTTGAACATATATTACTGCCCTGACGTACTGTCAATAGTAAGAAATATATTGGTACAAAAAGAAACCATCAAGACTTAGAAAACCACTAATGTTTCCCAAGTTAATTGTGTGAGAGAGAGTGTGTGCAAAATATAGTGGCTAGTCTAAAGGAATGTCTTTAGAAGTCCATTTTTACTTTGTGTTCTGAACAACCCTACAGTAAATGTTCTTGGCTTTAGACACAGTGGTCTTTTATTTGTCTATATTAAGCCTCTATATATTCGCTGCTGCCGAATATTTCTGTATTATTAAATAAGTCCTCTCTGTAAAAATCATGCGGTTTCTTTGAATTTAATCAATCCATATTAATATTAACCAGTTAAATATATTTGCACTTTCTCATTTGTAGTCCTGTTTCAGAGGTGATCCCAAAGGTTTTTTTTAATTAATTAAATATTAGTTAGCTATTAGAACTGGTCCTTGCACATACAAACCTCTGAAGTGTTTGACATTAATGCCTCAGTCTTTCTCTATTGCTATGTTAGACTACTTAAGTACACAAACTAGTTTGGACAACTCTACCCCAGGATGAAGTTGGTGATGGAGGCATATCTGCCCAATGTGAGGCTGAATTTGCCTTGACCAAAACCTGCAGATGAAGAGCTGACATTGCGAGTGCTCTTTGACTATTAATAGAAGTCAGCAGATGTTTCTGAATGTCATTAATCATTTGAATATTGATAAGTCTAGAAGGCAGCTTTGAATTGAGGTACGGGTCTCCTGAAACTGTTTTAGTTGCTATTAAAATATTAGATGTTCTATGGGAATGTTATAAGAAGCATGATTCGTACAGGTCTATTTATGCTAACAGCTAGAACTGTTTTCTCTGAAGTCAGTTCTTTAGTGGTTGAAATGGAAATAACACTTTGAAAATCTCAACAAGGATGTTAATAAATTCAGTTTCCAAAGACATTTCGGCTTGGGGCAACCTTTTATTTTGTGAAAAAGAACCATGCTGGATATCACTTTGCTACCTTCTTTGAATTAGGGCTGCTGAATCTACAGCAGAGAAGGTTTGATAGCAGTATCAGAATTAGAAGCATCACGTTGAGATTCAGATATCTAGATCCTGAGAGGCTAATGTGAACTGTGCATCTCCTCTAGTAACCATCCATGAATCAGCACGCACTTGAATTAAGTAAATTTAAGAAGCTGCTACCATCAGTTCTGATGGAGTTTTGGCTTCATTTTCCAATTTAGTGATTGTGTTGATAGCGTGTGCATGTATGTGGGGGGGTATTTCTGACTTTTGGGGGTTTGAGGATAAACCGGAATGATTTTTGTTCATATTAGTCTTTGACAGAATTTGTTGACTCTTCTCAAAGAGAAATTTGGAGAAAACCCATTCTTTCAGTTATATTCTTTAAAAAAAAAAAAAAAAAAGCAAAGCAGTTCTTTAGTGAAGAGCATATCCAGCTGACTATGAAATACACTGGCATTTTTTTCCCAGGGATAACTTTGGAATTGGGTAGGTCCCTGGATGCCTCCTCAAACTAAGCGTGCATTTTCTTCCTTATGATGAAATTACATGAAATGTCAGTGATGCTTTTTTGTTCAAGTATTAGCTAGGTCTGTTTGCAAAGATGCAGGGGTCAGCCTTCCTCTGAAATAGCTTTGAAACGCATTTAGTGTTTGTGGATGGGGTTGGATAAGGAGCTTTGGAGGCAGAAATCCTCTGCTTATCCAGAGACCGCATGGTGGAAGCAGTTTAAGCTTCTGATGGTCCAAGTACAATTTTGATCTGGAGAGCTTAGTACAAGTGATGGTTCATTTGCATTCACCTTTACGCTCACTTAGAATGCAGCCTTTACAAGGAAAGTTTTGAGATTTCACATTCAATTGGGACCAGAAATCTGACAGCTAAGAATTGAATGGAAAACGTGAGTACTGCTCAGGTATCCAGCCAGAATGCTTTCTGATAATGGTCTTCACGTAATTTCGGGAGTTAATAATAAAGGCCGTATTTCAATCGCTGGCTAAGAGGTAAAATATATGATGTCATTTAAGCACTCATCTGATGATGAAAACTTGTAGGGGCAGTCACAAAGTTTAAAAACACAAGTCACTCCTTAATAGGTAGAACTGATGTCTGAAAACTAAACTTATTTTGCAGCTCTTGGAGAGTAAGTTGATTCTGCAGCCTTCCTTGCCATCAGTAGGGACTGCAAGGGCCTCTCTCCCCAAACGTGTTATGAAGTTTATAAGCATTTTCAGTACCTTGGGATTTTTACTTCCCCATTGCACTTAACTGAAATTTGCAAATGGATTTACAAGTCATTGAATTCATGCAGTTTCAATGCATAAATCTCATTTCCTTAGGAGATCTGGGTAAGAAATAAATTTGCCTATACCTTAAGAGGAAAAAATTAAATGGGGAAAAGATTTCCTTTTGTAACAGTTTAATACAAAGTACCGACTGAGCCCGATTAATTTAAATGACAGTAGAAATTATTGTTACTGCAACAAATACTGTTACTTATGTAGAGCCTCATTTGTTTAAAGCTATCCAAAGATTTGTACAAATTCAGAAGTACAAATTGCTTTATTCAGAAATATAAGAACAGCTACCATGTTAATGAATGTGTTGTGGGGGTACAAACGGTGGCAATATGCCAAAAAAACAATTGGAAAGAGCTGTATTGTTCTGTATTGAGGTACTGGGCTTTATTCTAATCCAAGAAATGACACCTTATTTATTGTTCTTTTTATATACGGTAATAGTGGTCATTGGGAGAAAATTTCTTTTAGGCAGTTCAGGAATTCTTTTAGGACTGTCAGTAAGGCTTATTTTGTTAATTTTTATTTTAAATATGATTAAGAATTAATTCTCCCTAAGAAAATTTTCACTCTAAAAACGACACCCAAAATGGAAAGTTTAGGTGAAATATGGTTATTTCAATTCCTGTACCCATAAAAACTGTAATTAAATTAGCTAAGTTATCTCTTTTCTAAAAAGGATTTCTGCAGATTTCTGATGGAAGTGCTGTACAGTTTTGTGATCCTTAAAATTCTGGGTTTAGAGAAGGCTGTTGTGACTTTCCAGGCGATTTTTTTTTTTTTTTCTCTAATGGTAACAGGCAGCATAATTCTATTGATGAAAGGCCATTATAGTACAAGAAACCTGTGTCTTAACATGTACCTCTGTACTTGGCACTGGTGAGGCCTCACCTCGAGTACTGCGTTCAGTTCTGGGCCCCTCTGTACGAGAGGGACATTGAAGTGCTGGAGCGTGTCCAGAGGAGAGCTGCCAGGCTGGTGAGGGGTCTGGAGACCAGGTCATATGAGGAGAGGCTGAGGGAGCTGGGCATGTTTAGCTTGGAGAAGAGGAGGCTGAGGGGAGACCTCATTGCCCTCTACAACTACCTGAAAGGAGGCTGGAGAGAGGTGGGTGTTGGCCTCTTCTCCCAGTGAATAATGACAGGAGCAGAGGAAAGGGTGTGACGTTGCGGCAGGGGAGGTTTAGATTAGATATTAGGAAGAATAACTTTACTGAAAGAGTGGTCAGGCAGTGGAACAGCCTGCCCAGGGAGGGGGTTGAGTCACCATGCCTAGAGGTGTTTAAGAAACATCTAGATTTGGCACTTCAGGGCATGCTCTAATGGTGGAGATTGTAGGGGTTTGTTTTGGGTTTTTTGGGGGTTTTTTTTTGGTGCGTGTATGGTTGGACTCGATGATGTCAAAGGTCCTTTCCAACCATGAAGATTCTATGATTCTATATAGAGGCCCATATCAATGGGTAACTGGAGACAGGGGTCTAGAGCCGTTGGGGCGTTAGTGAAGGAGTGCTGCTTTTAACTCCATGCCTCGTTCTGTGAATGCAGAGCAGGAGCTGCGCCAGGTGGAAAGTGCCTGTAAGATTTTGCTAGAGGATGGATGTGCACTCTGTTATTAGATTACTGAATCTCTGGCCATTTGCATTGATTTTTCAAAGCAAAGGCCGGTCTCTAAACATAGAATAGTTGAATGGGCTCTGAATCTGAAAACTGCTGACTGCTTCTTTTTCATAAACAACGTATCTTTTCTTTGGGCTTTTTAAAAATCCCCTTAGTTTTGCCTGTTTGTTTTCTGAATCTCCCTGAACTGCTAAAAGCTTTGTGTGCTTGTCTCTTTGGCTTCTACAGTGAAATTTTCAGCCTGAGATTGAGCTTTTAAAGAATACGCTTTTGAAGGACTAAGCCTTGGTGTCTTGCCAAGATTTTTAATTGAAACTCTTCATCAGTTATGTGTATTTCCTTAAAAAAAAAAAAAAATGACAGAGCAAGGACTACAACATGCTACTGGTGGAATATACTTTAAATGTATGATTAGTTTGTATGCACTTGAAATTTAATTTTACAGTTTTCTCCTTCCCCGTAAGTTCCCTACTGTGTCTTAATTGTCACTGGCAGCGAATATCTATAATAATCTCAAAGACATCTGGTTCCTTCAGTTTTATTAACTTGAAGCAGATAGGAGCAGATATATTCTAGCATAGCTATGTCTTAGCTATTTGTAATCTTCAAAAATATTAGTTATGTGTTACAGGAATGGTTCAACCTTTTGTTCACATGTTGCTTAGCTTTCTTAATATTTGGGAGAAAAACATTTAAACCCGTCTTTCTGGTAAAAACTGTGAAAATATCCCAATATTAAAAGCACATGGAGTTGGAGAGCTGAAGTGTGAGAAGGTAAAGGTTCAGGAGGAATCTTACTATTGGTCTTTCTGTAAGACAGAGTTGCAAGAGTATTTGAATATTGTGTGCAACACAAATGGGCTTTTTATTGTGGCATTCTATTAGAATGTTAAGGATCTCTAAAGGACTTGTGCTTTCATGAGTATTTGAGGTTGGAGAAATTTTAACCCTGTGATGGCTTATAGCTATCTCCTTGAATGAAGTACCACCCTGCATGATAGTCCTAGGCTTGAGGAAAGGTCAGGCTGACCGAATACATGTTTCGTGTGTAAGGATTAGCTGACAAAGTTAAACAGGAGTGTGCATGCATGGCAGGCATTTTATTTGCCAATCCTTGCAAACTTGAGTTTAGGTTCCAAAAACGACACTGGGATTTTTCCACTGCAGACCCAGAAATAAATGAAAACCAGGCTATCAAGTAGCCCCGTGCTAAACCAGTTGCCTTCACTTAGCTCGGCATGTGTGTAACAGAGGCTATTCTTTCCTTTGCATCATCCTTAGAACTGTTTTGTAAAATCCATCTAATATCACCCTCCTGTACCTGCATTTTGTCTGGAATTCCATGAGGTATTGATATTTTCTATAAATAAATAAATAAAATACATACAGGTATGACTGAATAGCCAATGGAAACCATCATGGCAAGTAAGAGGCACTATTTCTGAACCATCTTTTCAGTACAACATAGGTATTTATCGTCATATAACCATGGTTTGGTTTTGTGCATTATTAGAATTTAAATAATCATGGGCTTCTGTTGCTAGAAGAAAGAATTAAGGGCCAATATTAGCATTGTTAACTAGAAATATATACTTAAAGGAGCATCATTTTTTAATTATTTTTTTTTAAAACCACTGATTTTTCCTAAGTGCATTGCAAAGCTCTTAAGAATAATAAAGCATTTTAAAGTTCTTCAACATTTGGTAAGCTATATTCATTATTCATAGGGGTAAAATGAATACGTAATATTGAATGGCAGCAGATAGCTGTGTTTTGCTTGTAAAAGACTATGTTAATGGGGACTGCTGTTAGCACACATCATGAAAACAAGCCTGTTTACTTGGCAAGTGAATTAAAAATTAGGCAAAAAAATGTTCTGAATTAAAGCGGACTCAAAAGTCTTTGACTTATTTATTGGGGGGATGGGACTTTTCTACTTTCTTGAGTTTCTCTTTTCCTGAAGACTTGTCATTGAGGCAACCGGGTTCAGAGATCAAAGATCACTATTTTGTTTTAATCTAGTATGTGATATCAATTTCCTCATTTCTGTCTGCACACTGCACTTTGCTGTACAGGAAGGATCCCCTCATCTTTGCTTTTCCAGTATTTTAATTTGTATTTATTGCAGAACCCCAGAAAACAATACAAAAGGAGTTGTGCTTCCATTATACTGTTTTAACTTTATTTGAGAGCTGTCTCAGCAAATTTTAGAAAGACAAATTTCTTTGAGCAGTGAAGAAGTTCTTTTGAGCTCCAAATGCTTGAAATGATTTCTGCATTATCGTCATTATTCTAGACGATATCCGTAAAACAGAGTCAGAAAGGGGAGAAATTAATCTGACTAAAAGTAGGCAGTTTTAGATGATTACCAGGTGTCCGGCTGCCAGCCTTGGCCACAGAGGATCCCGTAGATTCTCAGTCATGTCTTCTAGGCCACTGAGGTATCTACAGCGGGAGTAAGGGTGGTTGGTAGCATTTGTGTTTGAAAACATAGTGTAAATCCATTGATAATAGAAAAAAGCCATTTAGTGAAACTAATAAGAGGATGGAGGGAAAGGCACTATTGTGCACAGACTCAGAGTGATTTAACAATGCTTTAGAAGTCCAACTATAACAAATGAGTAAAGAATCTGTTCGTGTTTGACAGGAGTAAAACTTACATAGGAAGTGTTACTGGCATCGCGGCTGCTCATATTCACAAGCTCTGAACTTTAAACCACAGCAAAATAAATAAAATATACAATACAATAGGGCAAAAGTAACAAAGCACAGTTCTGTCTATTCAGCTGCTGGTTGCCGCAATAAAGCAGACAGGGAGAACATACTGAATTACTTTGTATGCATACAGACTCTAATGTAGTTTCCCCATTTTTTTCTCTGTGTGTTTTTTGCTCTGCTAGTACCACCTAACAAATGCCATTTTAGTATCTATCAAATGTCACATTTAGCTGGGAGAATTTACTCCCTTCTAATTCAATCACTCTTTTTGCATTCAAAGTATCACGAGAGGTATTCTAGCACATTAGATCAAAATAAATGAGAATTTGAACTTTTATTCCTTCCTTTGCTGAATTTGAAGTTGTAATGATAGTTTAGGGAAAGCACATTTGAAATGAGTGTGAAAAATAGCTCAGTTCAAAGCAACAGGATGAATTTGGGTTAGCTTCTTGTTTAGGAGCAGTTGAATCAGCACGCGGTGTTGATAAAATTGTCTAAAATTCATAAGTGTAGTGGTGGGAAAGTACCTGTATTCTTTAAATCGTTCCTATAGTACTATATACTTCTTATAGCTTTTAACAAATATATAGCAATATTTTTACTAATAATTTGGTTCTATAAAGTGGTAGGAAAACCGCTGTTTTGACAGAAATGAAAGACTGTTGAATGTTTATGTTAGGATGATTTTACTCTGAGGATTAATTTTACCTTCGTTTGCGGTTGTGTTCCCTGCTGATTCAACTGGTGGATGGGCTTTAGTTCAGAGCGTGGTTTGTTTTTAATAAGGATTGAACTACTCTTTGCTTTTGCACACCTGAGTTTTTTCTCCCCTTTTCCCCTGTGGTTGGTAGGTTGAGATGTCAGTAGTGTCGTACTGAGTTGACTAGAACTCATTAGCTATCCTTCAATACAAATCTTCAGGGGCTGTTGTGGATTGGTGGTTGGAAAAGGACTGAGATTTGCTTCCAAGTAAATGAAAAGGCAGACAAAAATTAGCACAAACAGGATACAATTCTTGGCGTCATGACTTGGACGTATCTCTGCATTGCAAAGGGAAATGAGTTTTACTTCTGCAGTTGTCAACTCTTCTATTTTGCCATTTTCCTGGAAACTGTTTCGTTCTGCCCCCAAAGTAGCGATGACAGCAATTGTGCTTTCTGAAGTGAAGAAGTCAGCAAGTGCAAAAACACTGCTAGCATGGAGTGACTACATCAGTGGACAAGGGAAGAGCTATGGATGTCATCTATCTGGACTTCTGTAAGGCCTTTGTCATGGCCCCCCACAACATCCTCTCTAAATTGGAGAGATATGGATTTGATTGACAGACTCTTGGGTGGATGAGGAATTGGTTGGATGGTTGCATCCAGAGAGCAGAGGTCAATAACTTAATGTCCAGATGGAGATCGGTGAGGAGTGGTGTCCCTCAGGGGTCTGTATTGGGACCACTAGTCACCACTAGTCTTTAATATATTCATCAATGACATAGACAGTGGGATGGAGTGTACCCTCAGGAAATTTGCAGATGATACCAAGCTCAGGGGTGTGGTTGACACACCTGAGGGATGGGATGCCATCCAGAGGGACCTGGACAAGCTCAGAAAGTTTGCCCATGTGAGCATTGTGAGGTTCAACATTGCCAATTGCAAGGTCCTGCACCTGGGCTGGGGCAACCCCCAGTGTCAATACAGGCTGGGGGATGAAGAGCAACCCTGCTGAGAAGGACTTGGGGGTACTGGTGGATGAAAAACTGGACATGAGCCAGCAATGTGCTCACAGCCAGGAAGGCTGCATCAAAAGAAGCGTGGCCAGCAGGTCGAGGGAGGTGATTCTGCCCCTCCACTTTGCTCTGGTGAGACCTTACCTGGAGTACTGCGTCCAGCGCTGGAGTCCTCAGCACAAGAAGGACACAGACCTGTTGGAGCAGGATGAGATCAGAGTGCTGGAACACCTCTCTTATATGAGGACAGGCTGAGACAGTCGGAGTTGTTCAGCTTGGAGAGGAGAAGGCTCCAAGGAGACCTTATTGCAGCCTTTCAGCACTTAAAGGGGTATATAAGAAAGGTGGGGACATATAAGAAAGATGGGGACATAGGGCCTGTTGCAATAGGACAAGGAGTAATTGTTTTAAACTAAAAGAGGGGAGATTCAGACTAAGGAAGAAGTTTTGTACAGTGAGGGTGATGAAACACTGGAACAGGTTGTCCAAAGAGGTTGTAGATGCCCCATCTCCGGAAACATTCAAAGTCAGATTGGACATGGCTCTGAGCAACCTTATCTAGGCAGGAGGCATGGAATAGATGACCTTGAAAGGTCCTTTCCAACCCAAACTATTCTATGATTCTATGATTGACTACTGAGAACAAGAAATGCAATCTGCTTCACTTCCTACATCAGCCCATTGAGTACTTTACTTCACTAAGTAGAGCAAGTGCTCCACTGGAACAGAATAAGCCACATAATAACGGGACTTCATTAAAAATCTCACTGAAGTGATGCTGATTCTGCACGTTGGTAGTTAATCTAGGATAATGGTAATATCCAGCACAATTGCAGGCCACTGAAGGGTTGAAATGAGAGATTCATACTGAACTTGACTTTTTTTTGCAGTCTCCAGCCCTTGGTTCTGCTTGCAAGTTAGCACAGGTAAGGAGACAGAGGTTAAGTCTGCATGTGCGGCTGGGAGTATGGGAGAAAGAGCCCACAAGGACAAGGGGAGCAATTTCTTCAGGGTTAGGGAAGTACACTGAATGGACAGGCTTATATGAACAAAAAAGTAATTAAAATGCTGGCACTTAAAATCTGAAAGGATATAGAACTGCTTTTTCTTTCAGGCAGGATGGGGTCTATTCAAAGAGGCTGTACCAGAAATACAGAACTAACGTGTTTATCAAAAAGTTTTGGAAAACAAAACCAGAAAGAAAGTGGCATTGTTAAAGAGCAGAATAAGGGCATCGTAAGAAGCAGGTGAATCTGTGTTCAAATGGGAAATATACAAAGGCTGGTTTGTAGGTTAGGTTGGCAGGTTAAATGTAAAAGCACAAGACAGGCAAAAAAAACTAAATTGAGGAACCCCTTGCAGACAGAATAAAGATGAATAATAAAGCATTTTTTTCCAATACATCAGAATCAGAAAGCTAGAGAGTACGGCTGATAGATGATCAAGGTGTAGAAGGAGCACTCAGAGAAAATAAGCCCACAGCAGAAACTTAATCTTCATTTTTACGTCTGTGCTCTTCACCCAATGTAATCAGGCTGTGGAAGCCTTTACAATAAGATGACATAAATTCTGAAAGCTTACACAGCTTTCAAGAGCAGATCAAAGAAATTAATGGAAGAGAAACTTACTGAGGGCTAAACACAAAGGTGTTCTCCACCTCCAATGTTGCCTGAGCTACACATCACAGGATGCTGGGAGAGTGCATCGCAATATTTTACAGACTTAAACATTTCTCTGAGCATCCTCTGACTGCCTTGTTTTCCTTTCCCTTTCCTGAGAGCACCGCAAAGCTTTACTAAGTGACTTGGCTGTGTCAGGATCTCAGAAGACTGGAAGAGAGTCAAGATTGGAAGTGTCGGTGATACTCAGTATGGAACAGTATACTGCATGCTCTTCTCACGGGCATGTCTTGCAGAGCTGCTATGGTGCTGCCAACGTGGCAGCAAGAGCTGTGGAGTAGGGAAGGGAAGCGACGGGAGGGTAGTAGAAGCATTGGAAAGGCAGCAGTTCAGAAAAGGGGACTGCTTTCTGCTCGCTCCCAAAAATAGGGTACAACGTTCAGTTCTCTGTCAATTCTCTAGAAACCTGAACAAAACCAGTGAGTGGGTTTTGCTGACTCCAGGCTGGATGGCCCTCTGTTGTGGTTATGCTTATCTTCTTCTGGACCTATCGGTAGGAGAGGCACAGCATTGACCTTTCGCAGGTGTAGCCCCCTCGTTGCCAGTGGAAGGAGAGGGGTTGCTGACTGCCGGGGGTCTGGATCACACACCACCAAGACACGGATGGAAAAGCTGCTGTCTTCTCCGCTGCAAATGGGCTTATGGCAGTGCTGCATATGGTCTAATGGAGCTAGAAAAAGTGTCATTAATATAGTTTAGTGATAAACCAGTGGAAAGGTCTGGTATAAAACTTGAGATTCTCCTTTTCCTACAGTATTTCACATTGCTTTGTGGATTAGACCACAAAGAAATTCACATGCTTCACTCTCCTTAGGACAAATGGCATATCAACTATCTGATTTCTGTTTCCAAGAATTTACCTTAGAGTTAGTCATTTTAGGCTGCTGCAAAAGAAGTTGCAGAGACTGAGCGTTTATTCATGACTAAGATAGTACTGCCTTTATTTCAAAATAAATTGTGTACTACTCGGCACTAGGATTATTCTGCTTAGGAATTTTGCATACAGATAATCTAAACTAAAATTTGATACCTTACTCTCTGTCACTCGCTACATTTGCTTATTACATATCTTGTAATTTGTTCTAGGAAAAAAAATAATACACAATTTTTTCAAATAAATTCTCTTTGTCATGTCGTGTATCAATTTTTATTTTTCAGCAAGTTTACAGTTAATTGTGGATATACTTAAATGAATGTCTCGGTCCAGTATTGATGGAAATCTTCTATAGGCAGAAATAAAAGAAGAAAGGTTGATACTACAGGAGAAGGCTCATGGTTGTCCAATTTCAACATGCAGGAAGTGACTCTTCAATCACCAGTAAATCTTGCCAACCCTGGGCCATTGATTTGTTGTAGAAGTTACAGGAATTTTTCCGTGAAGGTTTAAGCTAAGAACAAATGAATAATTTTCTTTGATTGTTAATTTTGAAGTGAGCAGGTTATGGAATTGAACTATTCAGCTTCTGGGGCACGAGGCATTTGTAGCTGACCGTTTGCCACTTGTCACAGGATGTTTTTAAAATTTTGAAACGTGGCAATGGAAAAAGTTTAAGGTAATACATGATAGTTTTTGAATAAGACGTACCTTCTTTTGCCCATTGATACTGTGATTCTTTCCCAACTTTGTGCCAGTCCAACTTAATGGATTTCAGTGGCGTTGCATTGATCTTATGTCAATTTAACTGCTTACAAATTCTCAAACATGTTTTCAAAGATATTCTCAGTTGCCTTTTATAATTGCCTTACAATTGGGAGATAGCAATATTTAAAATGTTAATACTAAATAACTCATTATTAGGCAGGCCTTTTTTGAAGTTTGCTGTGTGTCTGTAGTATCCCAGGTTGAAGCCTGGGAATTGTAAATGAAACTCTGCTGTTGGGCTTTTTCCTAGTGTTTTCCATGATTGTTGTAGAAAAGGAACTAAATGAGGACCTTATACAATTTTAATCTGCTCATTTGATAGCTGCCCTTTGGTATTTGAGCTGCATAAGCAGGAGGCAACAGTTACAATCAAATTACTGGGAATGTTTTTTTAGTTGTATGCTTATACGTATCCAGGACTTAAGATGAAATTTTATTACCTATTTAATTTGTTCAGGGTATCTGACCCTATGAAACGTGTAGTGGAAATTCTTAATTCACAGTGACTTCAATGCTTAATCCAATATGAGTGTCCTGCGTCATGTAATGTAAGGAAATAATATTATTCTCAGTGTTGAAAAAACTGTATTGAAGTGCAGAAGGACCTAAGGCGCAAACCCTCAAAGTTACTTAGATATCTGTGCAGGGCAGGGAGTTTCCTGCATTATACAATGTTGGCCTAGGTTTGAGCCGGGGCCACCGACCAGGGAGTCTGTAGATATTTTTCTTGCTTTGTTCAAGTTAATACTTGAGGTTCACTGATGCACGTCTGCAGCTCAATAAGTGGCTTCAGGCCAGTCCATTCTTATGTATTCACCTACTGGTAATTTCTGTCTAAAACCCTTGTCCCATATTGTCTTCTACACCTCAGTAACTGCAAATTGATTTAAAAGAATTGGCTCGACTAAAACTATTCTTTCAACTCAGCTGTTAGTTACTGTCTCATTTGAGCTCTGGTTACCATCTGAGCGATCATTGACAATCCATTTCAATGCAGTGTCAAGTACATTAATATAAATCACTGCCAAAGGTGGTTGAGCACAGCCAGCCTCAGCACAGAAATGGGCTAGGGGCATTCATGAAATCAGTTCTGCTTAATACAGTTATAGAAACTGCTCTTATCGCCTCTCAGCCATGAATTTCTGCAGGTCCTTCTAGTGCTCTATTCAGTCTCCAAAGGTGTAAATGGGAGGGAGCCCAAGCATTTAGGAGGTGGCTTTTCTCTGCCCTGGGCTCTTGGTGGCTTCCAGGCATGGTGAGATGGGCACCCTATTGACTACTGATGTGGATGGTTGCCAAATTGGTTGGCAAATCTGGGTGTAACGAAGAGTTATAAAATTAAACCTTCACTTGACTAAGTTAGTATGAATGGTGATAAGTGTTTGAGCTGGAGGTCATGAGTGACAGAGCTATTCACCTATGCTAGCCACGGGTATAAATTATGCATTTTCAAATTAATATTTAATAAATGCCACTATTAAATATGAAATTCAAAACCATAGCTAAGAAAACAGTAATTTCATCATCTTCAGGTCCATTTGAAGGAAGTGCTTTGTGAATGTTTGCTGTGAAGTGAAATTTTAAAAAAATAAATTTTTCAGCAACCATAGCCTTGGTACTGAATTTAAGTAGATCTAAATATCTTAGGAAGCAGGCCTCCAGTCCAGAGTAATTTATAATTCTGAAGTTCCCTGCTTGGAAGTCAGATGACTTCTGTTTTAATTATATACAAATAAGTAAATAGTCCTCTATTTATTTTTATTTTATCTGTTTCGATTCTATTTTGCTTCAAATCCAATCTCAGTGTTTAGCTTCTTTCCATGAGGTCCTCCTTCCACACCACTGCAGAGTCCTTGTCAAGGTACGCCCTGCCTTCTTTTGGACCCCTCATCTTCTCTCCACCTGAAACCCTACCAGTCTCCTCACATCTCTTGGAAATTCATCCCACGTGTTCTCTCAGTCCCGGTCTCTTTTTGGTCTTATCCCTTACCTTTACATGTTAGTTGCACTGCTTCCAGCTCCTCTCCCTCTTGCCTAGCTCTGCGGTGGTTTCCACATCAGCGCTGGGCAGGCATGAGAGAAGTTTCTGTGAAGCTTCTGCACCCACTGCAGGAATAGCCTTGTTGCAGGCAGAGCAAGGAGAAGGTAGTGCTAACAAGTCTCCTGTAAACTCCAGCATGACTGTATAACCCCTAGTGGCAACTTCTTCTCTCAGGGAAAACTTGGGACCCTAGAGGATGGGGTGTCTCGCACCAAGTTACCTGACTATGATTAAGAGTGTCAAACTGAGCGTGCAGTTCTGGTATGTGCAACGGCATCTGATGCTTTAATTGGCTTTGTTTGGCTTTTGTAATGGGAGGAGGGTGATGGTAAACATCTTGGACTGCCACAGATGCCACAGAGCCATCTTTTGTGGCTCTGTCTAGGTCTTCTAGTATTTTCCGGGCCACAGGTTGGTTTTGGTGGAGGGGGAGGTCTGTACAGAAGAAACTGGTCAGCATTCATTTTACTCCTAATAACACTAATTTCATGAAGAAGGCAGGAGCTATACTGGTGACAAACACCAAAGAATTCATGTTCAATGAGAAGTTTTATCTGACAAGGACTTTCTCAGGGGCTTTCATAAAGTTCAGGTCAGAGAAGAAAACTTTTATTTAATTGAAAGCAGGTGTACGTGGAAGAACATTTAATTTTGGTTTAATTCCATCTTTTGATAAAGTAAATAATGAAAAAATGAAGGCAAGACATACAGTTACAACTATATAACTGTAGCAGTATGTGGCTTATTAATGAGCAACCAGAGGGACGTCTTCCCTGCTGCTGAATATTTTATACTTTTAAAATGTATTATGTATTTGACTTCTTTCTCCATAAGGAGTTTGACAGATGGCTGAATTTGCATCCGGGGAATACACTGATATTAAATTAGTCTAAAGATGGTACAATGACTTGGGATTTCTTTAAAGTTCCCTGTATCTCAAATTATTAAAAAAAAAAAAAAAAAGCCTCTGCTATTTGAGATGTTTGTATTTGGGTCACAAGATGTTATTCATAATCTTGCAAGTCATTTTTCTCATTGCACAAGCCAATCTTTAGTCCTGGAGAAACACTATGATGTCGCTCTTATTGCAGTTTTATAGGAAGAAAAATGGAGCAAAAGGGGGGTTTTCTCCTTTCCTTGTCTACCAAGAACCAGCTCTTGAGACAGATACTTTGCTGAGCTTCAATGTCAGTGCAACTTGCTGCATTGCCTTATCGCTGGTCTGTTTATCAGCAGAAGCCTTATGTACAGATTCTTGACATCTACAACCACTCAATAAAAGAAAAACGGATACGAAGTAGTTACAATCTGAGGGCATTACCTGGAAAAAACAGTATGGAAATGCCCAGAAAATGTTTCGGCTGCCTGGCTCCAGTTCATTCAGGCCCTCCAGTGTGTGTCCATGTCGTGTGTGAAATGTCTTATTGAAATAAGCTGCGCATTCGGAGCACTTCGCTAGTGCAGGGCCCAAAGGGTCAGCATAGGCGTGCAAAATCTAAACCCCATTTCTCAGGGTTTTTCACCCAGATTTAAGTTAAGCTTGTGAGGAGTCTTGTTGACTGCTGTGAAACTGCACAGTGTGCTTGCTGCTCATAGGCTCAGATACTTCCTTTTGGTTTTTTAGCAAGGGCTTTACTTCTGGAGAATGTCTGAAAGCCTAAACGCAGGAGGTAATGCCCAACTTTATCCCTGGGAAAATAGTTGTTATACGGATTTAATTTTTTCTTTTATTTCACCTTTGTGAGGAACATAGTTACTGAAGTTGAAGAAACTAATTTTCTTTGTGCTGACCTTTGTTATGGAGTTACATAAACCATCCATCATGCAAATTCCAAATACATTATGCTAAGTGTTTCAGGCTAATTGACAATATTCCATTAATTTCTACTGCTGAAAAGGATCTGGAACATTTCTAATGTAGTTATTTCTCCTTCCAACTCATGCATCACAACAGCCCTCTTAGTGCTGGTTTTGGTCCATTCTCTTCCAATTTTAAGAAACATATATCACACAGTAGTAATTTGTCATGTTTTTAGCCAGCTGCCTACCCTGGGGAATCTAGTTTAGTCTGCTCACAGCAGGAGCTTGGATTATTTCCTCCATTACCCTACACTGGTCTCTTGTCTCTTCAGTTTCTGTATGTGATAATTATAGTAACAATGATTGCATAATCTCTGTTTATTTGAAGATACCTACCAGGTATCTGAGCATAGAGAAAATCCTCGGTAAGTCTAACTTCTCCTGCTGTCTGTAAAGGGAAAAGGGAGAACGGACTCCAAACCATCCGTTCTCATTTTTGTAATTTTGAAATTTTACTTTACCTGAAAATCACCATCAGAGGAAACACTGCACTGCTGAAAGGAAAGTCACAGGGAATCTGCCTTGACATTCGGAAGGTAGGTCCCAAGCCTTATAAGTGGGCAGGTAACTTCTCAAACATGATGAAGAGCCATAAAGGAGATCTTTGATTTTATTTTATTTAAGTACTAACATTTTTTTAATGCTGATTTGATGAAGAACACAAGTTAGAAATATGTGCTGGTTAAATGCATTTTTTTTTTTCTTCTTTGTAACAGTCCAATCAGCCACCACAATATTTGCAGATTTGTGGGTTGGTGCAATATCAATCCTTTGAAAAAGGGTGAGAAATGTTGATTAAGATCAGAGAGCATTTGGATTGGTTAGAGAGTCTCCAAAGCAATTGAAATGTGATACTGTTGCTGAGAAAATTTAAATTAATAGCAGTTCGTTAATAGAGGCCATGTGTGAGTAGTTATTGTGTAAAGCGCTGGCAGATCCCATCAAGCAGAAGATTTGGGAAAAATCAAAGCATACTTTCAAACGTTTTATTTTGCTAAAGCTGCTTTGTTTTGTTCTGTTTCTCTTTGAGATGCTAACAAGGAGTACAAAATAAGTAGCAGATTCTGATTTTTTCCTTTCCCTAACCCTGTTGAATCATAGCTCGACCTACAGTGTTCACATTGAAATTAGATGAAATCACTTAAAGAATAATATACTACTGTCAGTAAGCATGGTAAAAATGGAGTTATTAGCAGAAGTAATAACAGTTTGGAGTTTATTTTACTGCATGTAATATATATCTCTGAAATATCTACTGCGGTGACTGCTTGGGCCAAAGTCTATAGCTTTAATCTTAGTTCACTCTATCACTAATTAATAAGTAAATATTGAACAGATTCTCTATTTGAATGGTCTACAGAAGTGTGAATGTACCTACAGTCATCTCTCTAAAGGAGGACAATTCCTTTTCCAAGAATGGACAGCCGTTTCTCAAGGTCAGATCAGAGGCGTCACGTTGGATAGTGCTTTACGTCGCGGTCGCAGGCCTGCCGGCAGTGCAGAGCTGAAGTACCTGAGGATGGCTCTCAAGACAAACTTTTTTTTAACGTATTCATCATCCAAAAATTACCTATTAAATGAAGGTGCTCACAGGCCACTGCAAAAATGTATTTCTGTTCTTTAACGATGCCTTCCAAAGATATTCTCATTATAGGCTCTTAGACTTTCAAAATGGCATGGAGTTTATGTAAGTTCAGGTAAACAAATGGAACAGAGTATGAAGGAGGCTATGGGATAACATAAAGCAAACATGATTGGCAGAGCTTTTCTGCTCTTTCGCTAGCAAAACCTTTTTAAAAAACAAGAAGAAAAGCTGAGTGACCGAGTCACATTCAGCAGACTAGAAAGATAACTTCATCTCCTTTGTACTCGAGTGCAAGGACCTGTTACAGTAGGTACTTCAGTAGGCTTGTGGGCTGGGGCAGAGCCAGACCCACCGGTTGGTAGCAGCAGGGGAATACCCTGATTCCAAGAGTTCTTGTCAGTGCTTTCCTTCTTCCGCAGCACTTGGGAGTTCTGCTGCAAGGATTTTCTGGGGCAAAATTTCTAACTTCCTGCAGATACTTAGGTAATACTTCCAGATCAGTGAAAATGGTAAATTCTAAGTTCGGATGACCAGGAGTTGCTCTTAAAATGAGCAGACACGACTGGCTTAATCTCTTTATCTGAGCACTGGTGAACTCCAGAAAGTAGCCTTCATAAGTACCAATTCTATATAAAATAAGAATATAGCATTAAGTGGAGAAACTCAAGATTCATCTCTATGTAAAATATAATAAATACACATGTATACATATATGTGTGTAACATAATATATGCAAAATAGAAATACGTGAAACTTGTGCTCCAACAGATAGTCCATCGGGAGTCCCCACCTGATGGTACAAACATCAAAGACCCCCATGAAACTCCATCATTTTTCTAGTCCATTCAGGTTGGTATCGGTCCCGGTGTATCGGGGGCACTGCTGACCTTGATGCTCCAACACAGAAGTGTGAGTGATCTTGGACCCTGCCCTGAATTACAGTGATAAAGCATCTCAGCAAGAAGCTGCCGAGCCGCAGTATCCGGTTCACTGCTCCTTAAAAATAACTTCTTGTTATCGTTTCATAGATCCTTCAGCAGGGGGGAGCCAGTGTCGTATCAGAACCTGGAGCAGAGTCCTCACTTCAAGGTGTAGGTTTTGCCCCTCTTCACCTTCAATGTAGATGCACTACCTCATGGATTCAGTGTGTGAGTCATCAAGCGCATCTGGCACAATTTATTTTTAGGACAATAAAGCAACTAAAGCATCTGCTGAGCACTTCCATAAGCCCTACCCAGAGCCTTCCCTGAAGTTCAGAATCTGGCACTGCATTTTAACTTTCAACCCCTAAACCGCCTGCACGGTCAGGTCTTTAAAAATATGCAAACACTGCCCAGTGGTCTTGGTAATTATTGTTGTGCTTCCAAAGAAAGATGTTAGTTTCATGCAAGCATGTCTGTATAGCAAATATTCTGAGCAGCAGTTAGCGACTGAAAGCATGTGACAAAACTTCAAAAGTACAATCTCCTTTCTGGAAACCAGTTCGAACTTGCAAAGCTTCACAACGCCTTTGGAATCCGGCATGTTGTCCTATTTCTCTGCTAGACACTTAAGGTACTGTAACCCTTCGGCGAAGCAGGAATAATAGGAACATGTAACACCATCCACTTTTAATTTTATTCTGTGTATAAAAGCATAAGCGTGCTTAAAGTTTCTACACTAATCTCTACAGTAATTCATTCTCCTAAATGTGTTTCAGAACATGCATGTGTAAATTATTTAGGAGACCATACTCTCTTTGGCCTCAGTCTTTAAGGATAAAGCCTTAATCTTCAGATAATGTTTGTTTCATCCTTTCCTCATCAAAATCGTGTATGTCTACGGACACGCTCAAATCCACTGCGCCATTACGGTATTGCTCCCTGTTCAGAGGCACTGTCTTCCTTTGCATTCCTTGGGAATTCAGTCGGCCTCATGGTCTTTGACAACAAGAAAACTCGTAAGGGAACGGCTACACCAGATCACAAACCAGCTGGTCTGCGCCCACAGAAAGGAGGTTAAGCTCTGCTGCAGCCTTTTGTAATCATACGAGCAAAGGATGGAACAGGGGAAACTACTTGCTACTTACAACCTCACACAGATTCCTAAGCCTAATATAAAGCCTCCGGGAGCAGAGTACAAACTATGCCTTTTGCGAGGGGGACAGAAAGGACTTGATGATGGAGTCAGGGTTACAAAACCCACCGTGCTTTTCTTCGTATGCATTCTTCTTTTTACGCAGCTGCAGCTCCCTGTATCGCACAAATCCTGTAATCGTTGTCGTAGCCTTGCAAGCATCAGATCAAGCCATCATCCACTAAGCATTAATGTCCAAAGCGATGTAATTGCGTGCCGCCCCATCACCGGGCAATCCCGCTCCACGGACCACGCCGTGTGATTACGGGCATGTGCTTGCTGTCCAGCTGTGATCCGGGGTCAGTTACATTTTGCAGGAGTTTTTCAGAAAAACTTGAGATTTCATGTCCGTAGAAAGGGGATGTTAATAGTAAAAGCATTCACAATTGTGAAAGGAGAGTGTTAAAAACTGTAACTAAATATTCATGCCAGGGATGTCACTATCATCTGAGCTTTTAAGGTACGGCCTGAATAGATGAAATGAATTCTCCTTCCATTTAAGTCAGGGGCCAAATTTACTTGCTTCAGTGGGAATAGGATTAAACTCTTTGATAACAGAATTTCCTGAGGAAGGAAAGTATAGCATGGTCATGGACAAAACTAATAATTTTTCTGCTCTAATCATCTTATGCCTCAAAGAGGCACTTATACCCCAGGGGGGCTAATATTTACATAATTGTAATTTATTGGGTAAAGATTTTCCTAACGCAAAGAAACATCAAAGTGTTTGTCTTCATCAAGTTCCAGAACAATTTTGAACTTCACATGGAAATGAAAGGTAAAGGAAAACATGTCTTTGGACCAATTAGAGAGAAATGGCACACAATATTTGAAATCATGTAGGCTGTTTGGGTATTTTTAATGGAATGCAATTAACATTTTGTGATGAGCACTTATCATTGCCGTCATTGGACACAATGTACATAGCTGTGGGGGTTTTGCTTGAGTATCTGATTAAAATAATTGGTTATGTATTTGAGCGGGGTGTTTGTGCTAACTTTATAGGCAAAACAGTGCTTATGTAAAAGAGAGCTTTCCCTGGCACTTAACTTCTCTCTAAATAACGTTGGGTACTGTAATTTCAGTCATTCTAACACAGAATATATGTTCATCAGTTATCTCCAGCTGTAATAACTCTATCTGCGCTGCTTTTTCGTATTTAAATGCAGGCTTGTTTATTTAATACTGTCATACATTTTCTGTTCAAATTCTTGATCTCCTTTTCGTTAGTCGCAGGTAAATTTAATTCAAATAACTTAACCTACCAATGCAGCTCTGTACTGCTTGTTGTCTAATAATCTCGAGACGCTTTCAAGACATTAATTACTCGAGCTCAATTGATTAAGCTGCGTTCGTTCTGCAGGCAGGAAAAAGCAGAAATGGAAGCCCAGGCTTAGGAAATGAAACGGGAAAGACCCTCGAATTCAACCACAGCAGTTCGCCTTCAGGTTTTGCTGCAGCCATAGATCATGAATTTTCAAAACTTTCGGGACGTGAGCAAGACCGTTGAGAATGTCACGAGGACCTCATGTTTTGTTATAATGAGGGGAGGGAAGGCTGTTTGAGAAGTGTCTTTTGTTAGATTAGCCATGCAGTTGAAGAAGGGTTAGCAGAGCGCTCACGCACCACACGCACGTGATGGAAGGGAGCGGGGAACCGCTCGAGGAGGAGTCGGGAGCCGCTTCCTAAGCACGCCCTCAGCCTGAAGTGGTTTTCCTCCCGTGTTAGACTCAGGAGGTGATCTTAGCCATCCTTCAGTTTCAAGAGGAAGACTAGGGGATTTAACATGTGAGGCTTGGGATTTTATCGTTTGTTCCATTTGAATGAGAGAGAGATTTGAGTTCAAGCCCCAGTTTTCTATGGATTTAATATACAATATAAAAATTGCCTAGGGAAGTCAAACTTTTTATAGTGCAAATGCAAATAGGAAAAGCCCCCACATACAATGTGCCATGTTTTGTTCAAACATTTGAAATTGAAATACATTGCTTTCAACAAAATTCCTATTTGTTGGCGTTAGAAGTTTATTGAATATTTCAATGTCAGAAAAGCTCATAGAAAATTATTTTTTTAGCTTAGAATCATAGAATCATAGAATTGCTGAGGTTGGAAGGGACCTTTAAGATCATCGAGTCCAACCTTTAACCTACCCTGACAAAAGCCACTTCTAAACCATGTCCCTAAGTGCCCCATCTACCCTTTTTTTAAACACCTCCAGGGATGGTGAATCCACCACCTCCCTGGGCAGCCTATTCCAATGTTTAATAACCCTTTCAGTGAAAAAATGTTTCCTAATATCCAATCTAAACCTCCCCTGACGTAACTTGAACCCGTTTCCTCTCGTCCTATCACTTGTCACCAGGGAGAAGAGGTCAGCCCCCATCTCTCTACAGCCTCCTTTCAGGTAGTTGTAGAGGGTGATGAGGTCTCCCCTCAGCCTCCTCTTCTCCAGGCTAAACAACCCCAGCTCCCTCAGTCGTTCTTCATAAGGTTTGTATGTTGTTATGTTTGTATGTATGTTATAAGCTTGTATGTTCAGATCTGATGGGGGTTATTTTTAAATTTGCTTTATACTGACATTTATCCTAGAGACTTCACTGTGGAATTTCTTATTTTCTAGCTTAGGTGCAGAAACTTTGCTATTGATTGATTTACACGCCAACCAGGCCAAAGCCCTACCTGATCAAATACTGAAGGGAGAGCTTTCGATAAAAGAGGTGCTAGACAATTTCATGTTCTGAAATAATAAAAAAATAAATCAATTTTTTTCATATTTTATGAGCAGAAAATGCTGGCCTTAATTTAACAGATTACCAATTAGAAATCGAATCATCAGAGAAAACCAAAACCAAACTTTCTGTCAATAAGGTGCTGTTCCCAAAAGATTACTTTTCCCAAGTTTAAGCACCCAGCTCATTTAAGATGATAAAAAAGTTCTAATAGGTAATTAATTGCTAATCAGTACTGTGCTCCACGAGTTACCAGTGGGAGTAGAAAATTCTGCACAGTGAGGGTTTTGTCATCTTTTTGTGTTTTGGTTTTTTTTTTTTTTTTTCTGTAACTCACTTAAGTTTGGTAAGGTTTTTTTACAGACTTAATCATGGGCAATTCAAAACATATAAAAATAAAATATGAGGAAAGGGAGTGTAAAAATTACTAGTACAGCTGATGAAAGCAGCAAATGGCTCCACTTTTACTTTGCCACTTACCCATAAAAAGGGTTAGCATTTTCTAATGAGCCCCTTGGAAGGAAAATCATGACTCAAGGACTCATGGTCCTTGGGCCTGCTTTGGATCTCGTCCCTGGGTAGATGGAGTGGCGTGTGAGACTGTCATATACAGATGCCAGGTTCCCTTTTTGTGGAAGAAAAGGATTTGACAAGGGTTTACAATCTGCCTCAGCTCACAAGGGTCTTCTGCTCCTGGATCCCATAGATCCATTGAGATTTGCTACAGAAAATTAATTAGTGTTCCTGTGAAGCACTGCAGAGGTATTTTTCTTCACATTTTAAAAGTAGATAGACGATCAGGATCATTTCTCAAACAGTGTATTTTTCTCTCTGTTTTGTTTTTTTTTTTTAATTAATAGAAGTAATAGATAATGAAGAGACATTCACCTCCCCAAACATTCTGATAACATGCTTATGCATATATTTTGGTTTTGTTGTTAATCCTCTCAGTGAAATTCCTGCTTTATCTCTTAGTAGTGGGAAGAGTAATTGCCCTACCCAGTTTTATTATCTCAAAAGTTTGCAGTTAGTGACAAGTTCTCAGTAATTCTCAAGGATTTTGTTGGTTGAATATAATACTCCTCAAGTACCTCAAATATGAAATACAGAACTTGAATTTTCCTGTTGCAGTTTATTCTAGAGGAAGATTTACGAATAACTATGTCTGACAGAAATAGCCATATAAAGCATTGTTTTAGGCCTGGATCCATCATGTGTTGTAATCAATAGGTCTCTTTCTATTTCTATTTCTATGACTAGTCAGGGTTTAAAATATGGCTATTTTGTCAGACATTTATTTTCACATCTTCCACTAGATTTTACTGCAATAGGGAGATCAGGAGTATTTGGGTTTAGTGACCAAGCCTTGGGGAAAGATGATGATGATGATGATTATTATTATTATTAAGCATAAACCGCGTGGGTATCCAGGTGGTGCTGGAGTGAGGGATGGACAATTGCCTTGCTTCGATCTGTACTGGAAATTCCACCTGGAGGTTTACAGGCCAGGCATGTACTGCATTATTGCCTGTTTAGGGAGGAGATACACTATTTGTAAATGTTTTTGTTGCAGATACTAGCAGTCTTCTTAGTCTAAACAAATCCTCAGGCTCCTGATGCTCAAAATCTGGCAGTCTTCTGCGGAGGCAGACTGGGTATCGCTCCTGTGCTACTAGCCACCTCTGACCCCCGCGTCGCTTTGGTACTGCTAGCTGAAACATTGAATTTTAAATTATTTTCTTCACTGGCAGAATCTTAATGTGACATTTTTAAAAATTTTTTTGTTCCCTCTGTATGACTGACTGAATTATATTCAGGGGAAGCTGGTAGTGGCTAGAATTTAGGAAGGAGTCCATGAAAAAAGCCCCTTGGAGATCCTCCCTTCTCCCCTGCCCTCTAGGTACCCGTGCTGAAATGTCCTCTCCACTGGCTCTTAAAAATGCAATTGCCTATATGTGAGGAGAACATAGGGAAAAAGGCATAAAAATTATGCATGATTCACTATTTACTCATTATTGAGAGAATTACTGTTTGGGGGGTTGTTTTGGTTTTGGCTTTTAGGATTTATTTTAGTGGTACATTAATTATCACTTATATCTTTGTTTTCTGACCTATTTCACTTTCAATAATCTCTAATTAACATGCCTTTTCTAATTAAATATCGAAGTGCAACCCTTTTGACTTCAAACCTCTGAAACTGTTTTGGTTTGGTTTGTTCTTTTTTTTTTCCTCTACCCGCTCCGCTTTCTTGCTCTGTGTCCCCGCGTGGAGGGTGTTTTTGGCAGGCCCCCGGCGGGATGCGCAGCTGCCATGGATACCAGCAACACAGCCTCTGGAGGAAACTGTCAGACAGTGGAAGCAAGAGCAATAACGGGCGAATGTCCAATCTTGTACAAGTGTAAATTGTCATCCTGTAGCTTAGGTCAAGTATGCATGTATCAGCAATTCATTCTCTGCCTCTTCCAGGTCTGTGTTTGTATTCACGTACCTTTGAATAAGCTTCTTTATTATTTGTAGGAAGTACATTTTTTCTCATGGAATGACTCCCTTTGATACGAGGTTGTTTTAGAAACTCTAAACCAAGTGGTGGTAGTTGAGGTTTAAGCCTCTGAATCAGCGAGAGGGAGCTAGTGGGTGAGTCGAAGGCTTAGGTGGTGATCCAGATGAACTGTGGTGTATTTGCCTATTCAGATGCTGAGAAATGGGGGTTGAAGACACATTTAAAATGGGCACTAAAAGCAAAGTAAATACTCTGAGTTTGAGGTGGTAGCATTGAAATGTACATGCTGCACGTGATATGAGCCGTGTGCTCAGTGGTGAAGAAGCTAGCAGCAGCTCCTCAAAGCGTGGGTTGAAACAGGGGTGATAGAATTGTTGTAGAATTCTGTCATTTGCTAACCACAGCGACATGCCTAATTTCCCTTGCAAACATGCATGAGTAGGAGGGAGGCTGTGCTACAGGTGAAGGTAATAGAGAAAAGGAAGATATTTCTGAAGGACCTGCTGAGACAGGCCATTTTAGCTCTGAATGAGTTAAAATAGCCTCCTTTACCTCAATCCGTTCTGAAAAGAGGAAAAAAGTATTTTCAGGGTAGGGTTCATCATATTTATTCATGTGGTAGTCCCTTGCACAGTAGGCTGCTAAATAGGCTGTAATTCAGCATGCCTTTAAATGTTTTTCATTATTTCTTTCTAGGACTTTCTGGGGTTTAGGTAGCGAGAAAGCAGATTTAATGCTAGTTTGTTGTGGGATCCAGCTTTCTCTGATGTTATGTAGGCAATTTACTTTGCATTTGTTTCAGTCAAACCCTGTGTCCAGTGGGGATGGGGATACCTCTTCATTTTTTCCATCATGGGATTTTGTTGCCCTTAGAAACAGAAACGTGGATAAAATGATGTCACATGATACAATTGAGAGAATGGTTTTACCCCACCAGAAATGGTTTAACTTCCTCAGGTCCTAGTTTTCTGAAAAAGAAAGCAAGAGCGGACCTTCAGTTTTCCCCACTTTCCATTTGGTGTCTGAAGCAAGACTGCCAGCAAGGGGAAGCCGGGGAGAATTTGGCAGGCTCCGTACTTCTGTCGACAGAGGGACTACAAGATGAGCGTGCACCCTAGGGTTTTTTTCCCATCTGGAAAACCTGTCGCTAGTGAGGGTTGAAAGTGGCGGATGCAGCACAAAGACTATGGCTCTGAGAGTCCTCGGGCACTGGAGAAATCTCTGAGACGCGATTCAAGGTAGCTTTGCAGTGTCTGGGCCGTGTCTCGTTGCTCAGTGCATGTGCAGGCTGAAGGACCAGGTTTTGTAAAGGGTACTGGCCCGTGATTCAAAAGATGTGATTTCTAATCCTGGCTTGGCTATGAACTTCGAGCGAGCCTTTGTAACTTCATTTTTCTCTGCTGTTTCTTCTGCGTGGTTAATTAGTATAGTATTCTCCGATGGTCAGGCACAAATTCTTGCTATCAGCACATACAGCATCTAGCTCAGTGTGGCTTCGGCCTCGGGGGGGTCTCTTGGTACTGTTGTAATGTGAATAATACTGCCATCAGCATAGTAATGTTTTTGAGACACATTTGGCATTGTTCAAGCTAGGCCCAAGTACGCATGAGAGACTTCGATAACATCTAACGTGCAATAAGGATTGCGTCACTGGAAGGCTTTTAAATCTCACTGAATGGCTGCAAGGATGCTTTCAGAAGCAATAAAGCTCAGCGTATGTCAGTATATTGTGAAGCAGGCGAAAAACAACCCAAGCGCTGTCTCATACTTTTTTCATTGAATCTATTGAAATTGAGTCCGGTATAACTATAGTGACACTCTTTTGTATGCCTTCTCATCCACCTTTGATATAGAGATGCATAAGGGGGAATAGGGGAGTTTCTTTCACTTCCATGATTCTGGCACCAATTTGGTCTAAGATGTGCAGTAAAGGAAGCAAAACCAAAATCTACGTGGAGTAATTCTAGCTGGTAGGTGACCAAAATAGTTTGTTTCGTGCCATTTATGGCAATTCTTACACCACTGGCAAGGTAGCCGTGTGTATCGTTAGCACATGCAATTAAGCTGACTTTTAGCAATGTGATCTCCTGAGAAGGTCCTGTATGCAAGTAGCTACTTAGCAAGTTAGAATATTGAACATGTGAATTAAACAGGGTGATACTGGTCTCAAAGATTTAACGCAGTCCTTTGGGTTTATTATCTTGTAACATCTGTATTGGTGTGATGTGCTGCTACACACGTATGGCAGCATCACAAATATCGGTAGGCAACTTATTAAAGCACCAACTGTCACATTTTTGATACTTTTTGATAGTCTTAAGCATTACATAAAACAGAAGATTATGTAGGGGTTATTAGTGGGGGGAAATGCATACCAGGAGGCTGTCTGAACCGGTTTATACAACACGATTGCCTGAAATAGCAGAGAATTGGGCTTGATGACCCAGTTGATGTCTGTGTTCAAGTAATGTTACTAGTCATGATGCTGCAAGTACGTAAGGAATAACCTGCCTACTGTCACTTGCTGTTGGCAAAAAGGACCATGTTAACTGCTACAGATTTTGACTTCAGTCATTTTCTTTTCACCTAGCAGTTTTCTTTTCCAGGGAATGCATTGTTTGAACATCTCTGTTTTAGAATAAAGAATGAGCAGTTCCTGGAGGGTATTGAATTAATACTGAGATTTTGGACTTTACTATAAGAAATTTGTCTAAGACTTGAGAGTGGCAGCCTTCACATTTGCTGGATTCTGGAGAATTAACTTAATAAACTCGAGTGATGCTGGTTTGCAGTGTAATTGCTGTTGCACTGAAGAAGACTACGTCAGTAGATGCAGTTGCTTGTGTCCTGTCTTTGCCTGGCTTGCTGTTTCACCTGGGGAGAAAAACAGAAAGACATAACGCTCAACGCTTGTGGTAAATGAGATGTGCAGTCATTTTTTGCTAGCAAAGTGAAGACGGCCAGCCGTATGAAAGAGCTGAAAACCTCTTGTTTGCTACTCAGAGCACTGACTGTGAGAAAACCCTCACACTTCGCCTCGTTATATGGAAGCATTAAGCAGTAGACACAGAAAGGTACACGAGCTGCAGCTGGAGTCTAAGAATTTGGAAAATGTGTTGCTTGGTAAATGTGATAAGGGATAGAACTGTTTAGAAAAGGAAGAAGGGTGATGTAAAGAAAATATGTCAGACCCTTGGTGATTAACTGGTAGAGCTCTAAATAACTTCTGTTTTAGAAGTGTTTCCTTATTCAAGGAGGACTGTGTTATGTGAGAGTCACTATAGTATAAGGCTGAAATTGAAGGAAATGGGGAGGTGGCCGTGTACACGTCGAAGAGTGTTGCTGATGCTGTGCTGAAGAGACCATTGTAATGATGTAGAAAAGAATACCTAAACACAATTAATAATTTGCAAATAAATTACTGATGATACACGACAAGGCTAAACCGTGGAGCAGGTCCTCACCTGATGTAAATCAGCATAGCTTCAGGAAAGTCAAGGGAGGAATACTAATTTGTGTCACAGCTGGTAGCTTATTTTGTTGAACATGTATTTTACTTCCTTATTTAACATACAGGATCAGATTTACTCATCTGTTCATCTCTGCACTCCAGCCAGAATTCCCTCAGTTTGATAATCCTTCATTTTTGTGTAACATCTTGATCGCTTCTGATGCAATGGGTTACGATATTGTGGCTATGCAGAGGATCGTAATTTAAAGTGAGGAGCAAGCAGCTGGAACAGAAGAATTCATAACAGCGATACTGAATTTTTTACCACCTTTCATCTCCGATTCTTCATTACTTTGGTGATAGCAATAGAGAATAGGGAGTGAGAACGCTGTAATAGTGAAATGGCAGCCTGTGGTTTGCCAGCCCTTCCTCAGAATAACGCCTGCTGACACCTCCTAACACCCATGGCACCTCCGGAATGAAATGGAAGTCCAATTTCTGCATTAAGCAAGGAGTAATAGGGAACACCCATAAAGTATCAGCTGAACTATGCCTGGATTAATTGGTTTTGAAATATAATGGGGTTGTTTCTCTTAAGACCTTCTTTTTTTTTAATTAAATGTATTCCAAGCAAATGTCTCCAGATAGTAGTAACGGTGGGATAAAAATCTCTTTCCATACTAACTGGTGAATAAAGAAAATGCTGTTGAAGTCTTGTTACAGGGGAGCACTTTTAAGGCAGGCACTGGACAGGTCATAGAGATAAAACGGCTATTCTCTGACCTTTTAACACAATACAGTTAATTACAGGCATTTGTTCCACTGAGAAAACATTTTAGACCCCAGTTCTCTGATGTCAGACTAGATTAGTAACATTTGATCTATTACAAACGTCTGAGCTCTTTTATGACTAATGCAACAATAGATGCTTCATGTCATCATACAACAATGTTAAAAAAAAAATAATTGACTACTAGACAGTCCTGAAAGTTTAAAGTTTTGTATTTTATGATGTGATGCTACTGAGACAGGCAGAGGACAGCACTTTAGAGCTTTTCATAGCACAGAAGCAGGCAACTGGGACCACGGTTCAATCCAGAGGAATTACTTTGGACAAATAGTTAATTAATCAAAGGATGCCTAGGTAATTAACCAAAGGCCATTTTTATCGAACCAAAATGATTCACAGATGTGGGTCAAATATGCAAAATTGTTTGCTTTTGAGATGTGCTTCATTTTTAAACTCCCCGAACTGTTTCAAATGTGAAAAGAGGGATTAATTAAATTAAATGTAATTAAATGTAATTTCAGAGTCATAATTTCAGGTGGAAAAGTGCTTTCTTTCTGGAGAAAACAGGAATACGTTTTGTCCTAGGTTGACAAAACCTAGTCCAACCCGTTGGACTAGATGATCTCCAGAGGTCCCTTCCAACCCTATGATTCTATGACATTTTTCCACATTTTGTCTTTGGCCAAAGGACTGCAAGGAATTGTTTCTGTAAAATCAGAAGACTGGGCCAGCGGGTAATTACTCCATAACTCCTGTTTTTTGGCTGATGCGGCTGGAGGAGCCTTTCCTACCCCGACTTGCCCCACTGACCAGCTCCCACCACCTGGCGCCTTCCCCACTGCTGCTCCTCTCGCCGCTTGTCTCGGCAACCATCGCTGCGTTTTCCACCACTGCGTTTTCCACCGCTGCTGTTACGGCTGACACCGTGTCACGGTGGGAGAGGACGGTGGCGGATACAGGCGCAGCAGCGGCGACAGCGACAGCAGCCACTGCCGCAGAGGTGATGGCAGGAGATGGCAGTCTGAGTGTTTCAAATTACAGTACACAGGCTGTTTCCAACGTGCTTAATCCTCCAGGTCCTTTTATTTGCTACTAGATTCTCCTGGGGGATTTTGTAAGAGCAGTAACAGTTCAAGGACTTTGTTTGCCTTTAGCGACGGGAAAAACTGTAAAACTGAACCTGAAAATACCTGCTTGGTTTGTGTGCAAAGTTAACCTCTCTTTACGTGCTGAGATGAGACATGTCAGTGGCATTCACCAGCAGCCTTCTAAGGGTAGTAATTCTCAAATGCAATGTGGTCTCTTCGGTCACATACTGAGCAATACTAAAATTAAATTTCACTTCAGACTAATTTCTGCTACCGTTCTCCATCTTGATAAGCCGGGTACAGTAAGTTCTGTGCAAACTGATTATCTGCCCCTGGGGCCACTCTTTTGTTTGTGCTCTGTAAGCCCTGATGCGAAGCTTTTGTTTCCCCGCGATGTTGATTGTGTTGTGTTGCATCACAAGGAGATGATGGCTGCTTCAGCTGAGATGAGGCTCAGCTTCCACTTACAGTGTCCACGCAGTAATTGCTCTTGATTTCATGAAAAGAAAATTAAGATATATGGAGTCAGACATCCATTTGTACAGCTGTCTGAGCGTGATTCTGTAGTCTAATACTTTTTGGATTTTCAGTGAAAACGGATTGAAATTCTCTTTCTGGTTTTGCCAGGGAAAGAAATTGTGGGGAAAGAAATTACATCCTGGTGAGCTTAAATTCCTTTGAGTGATCTGGAAAGCAGTATAAAATTCTCGATGATAGATGGCAAAGGATACCCAGATAACACTGAGTTGTTCCAACGACTATACTGCACTGCATCACACCCCATACCAGCCCCCGGTCAGATAATTAAGTTGATGGCAGTGACGTATGGTTGAAGAGATAGAACTGACAAAACGCACAGCAGCTTAACCAGAGGTTTATGAATAGTACATACTGAATGAAGTAGGGTTTTTAAAAACCTTACGTGCTTTTAATTCTCATCACAAATTCCTGTTTTTTCTACAACTCTTTGCCTGGCAGCGTGGTGTTGTGAAAACAGCAAAAACTTGGAGGGATTTGCAATCCTCGAGAAGAAGAATGTAATTTCATTTATTGATTGGGTTTTTAAATGAATTGATGAGAAGTCGCCCGCTATGTCATCACTTGTTACGGCGCGGAGGTGGCCAGAGGATTGTCGAGCAGCCCGGTTTGAGAGCTTCTGCTGCCTGGGAGCTGGGCCAGCTGCACGGTCCCCGTGCTGCCCCTCCTGAAGCAGGCTGTGCTGAATTTTCCACCCACTGATAAACCTGGAGTAACTAATAGCTGTTAGTCCCGCCTCATTTTGTACAAACCCTAATCCCGCTCCCCTTGAGGGAGGAATCTGCCTGTCTCTCCATTAGCAGAAATTTATGTCGCTTTGTTACTGGCTTTCCTCCTCCCTTGCATTTTATGCTGAAAGGATAATAGGTTCTGTATTACGAAATCTCCTTCCATTATTTATCAAACCAGCCACATCCTGGCATGACTTTGCTTTTCCCTGTAGTAAAGCTTCCGAGCCAAAACTTAATAAATATATTCTACACAGATGCTATTATAGCCGAAGTGCTCTGTATCACTGGACCGTGGTGGTTGTAAAGTGCGTGCTGTGTGTGTGGACCTACATACATAACGAGTGTCTATAAGCTGCATATAGGTATGCTAAGAATTTCATGGCCGTAACAAGTTGCTATGAATGAGTCGTGAGTGTTCAAAGGTCAGAAATATTCCGAATATACAACTTCCTGCTATAATGAGATGTGCAGCGATCCCTGCATATGAAAAATACTGAATATTCATGTGAAGTGAAGAAACTGAATCATAATAAGGGCCTGTTCGATGAACACACTGATATCATTGAGTGCCGCTGACTTTGGTTGAAGTGTCTAAAGCAGTTATGGACCTAAACATCTTGGTGAATTTGGGATTAGAAATAGAATTGCGACATTCTCGGATGTGTTTTGAAAAAATACTTCAACATTAGTATAGACAAGCTATTCTCTTTTTAACTCTGATGGGTTTTGTTGTACTATGGATTAATAATTTTATATTAAAATGTAAATAATGACATGGGTTAGTAACTGGCTGTGAAATGAGGTAAAATAAAAATCCAGGATACCTTGAATTTAAGTGTTACGACACTTAACTTTTTGACATTGATAATACAAGCAGGGAATCCAGAACCCAGATTCAGGACACAGACATGTAAGTCAGTTACTGTATGAACATAAATCTCAGTGAAAGACATGCTGCAGAATAAGGTCAGGCACATCTGAGAAGCATTTTTAGATAGTAAGAGTGCAGATCGGTCTATGGGCACCTAGTTTGAATGAGCTGAGAGAGGAGAGAAATGAAAATTAGCTCATAGTCCTTAAATGAGAGCCACAGGAGCTCGCCTCTGTGCCCTTTGAGTGCATATTTCTGTGCCGTCTGCTGAAGCTGGGTACCTTTGGTCTGTCCTTTAAAGAACTGGCCAGAATGCACTCTTCTTCATAAATTGACTAAAAGTGGAGGTAGTGGAATCCCTTTTGATGTATCAGTTCGGTGATTTGAGCTTTAGTCTAGGAAGTGAAATAGCACCAGGTTCATCTGGAGATGATTCATCCCCCATCCGCCACATGCTGCAGGAGTGTGTGCAGCGAGGGATGACGGGGGACAGGGAAGGCACTTTCTGTTACTGATGCGGTGTCGTTATGGCAAGGCAAATTCAAAAGACCGGAAGAGGAAAAATATATCCGGTAGTGTTTTGCTAAGGGCGCATCAGTCTGGATTGGAGAAGTCCTATTCCTCAGTGGTCTCCCAATGCCTGTGTGTGTGCATCCCAAGAAACGGTCATGGGACTGTTGGGTTTTCCCAGAGAGCAAAAAGCAGTGCTGGGGATGTGGGGAGACTACAAGTTTAGATACCTGGAGAGTGTGAAATTCAAACTGGGAGTTGATGGCTGGAGGCCATTCCTTCCAGGATTGTGAAGAAGCTAGTGTGGGTTTGTATTGGGACCTTCACTTATCCAGATAAATCATGGAATCATAGAATCATACAATCTTCATGGTTGGAAAGGACCTTTGAGATCATTGAGTCCAACTATACACGCATCAAAAAAAAAATGCTGCATGATGCTTTAAAAAGCTTTAAAAGCTGATGCTGGTCTTTGAAGTTGAACCTAAAAGTCTCAAACTCCTCATATGCCTTTAGAATGAAATGTTAAAGTCTCCAAGTTTGAGGCTTTATAATAAAAATGCTGTGTTGATACTTAACTAGAGTAAAATTAAAAATGATTGCTCCCGGTGACTTTTCTTTGTAGCAGAGGTGACCCTTAAAAGAGGATTTGATTTCTGGCAGCTTCCTCAGAATTTCTAGTAGAAAGGGGCAATTTGGTCAGCACTTAGTTTTTACATTAGAATCTCTAGTAAATTATTTATTGATATGCTTTTTAATGAATCACTCCTTGATTTATTTTTTTTCCAGACAGGCATCTTCATAAGAGAGAAGTTTATCAATAGATTGCCTTTTCCAAACCATGGTATTACTGCACATGGTTGTGATATTTGGAACTAAGCTGAAGTTCTACTAGTTAACAATTTTTTATTTTCTTTACACTGATTTTGTCACACTTCTGATTTAGGGTAGAAAAATTGAAAATGTGAAATCTTAAACTGAGGATTGAATTAATCGGAACTTTTAATTCTCAATATTTTTAATTTTAGTAACATAGAAAATATTCCAAATTCAAAGTCTTAGATCTTTTTATCAGAAAGGATCTACTGCACGGTAATAGGTTGTCAAAATTTGTAATTTTTCAAGTACTGGGGGAATATGTACTGAAAATAATCAACTGGTTTTGGCCTTGCTAAGATGGGCTCTGATTGAAATGCATTTCAAAATATGTAGGGAGGTTTCACAAATGTGGCACACAACATTATACGTACTGGTATGTTCTGCAATCTCTTTGCTGAGTACTAGCACATATATCCACGTTTCCTGCTCTGGAAGAAGAATACCAATCAGTTGTGTGTTCAAAAGAGAGAAGGTGAGGGACGGATACAATTTGTGCAGTGAAAGTCAGTGTTAAACTCCAGAGTTAGGTGTTATGGGAGAGCTCAGCTGTGTAATCGTATAATAATGTATAATATAATATATGTAACATAATAACATGTAATAATGTATAACATTCCCTTCTCCATTCTTTCTCTACGCTAGAGTGTCATGTCACATCTTTCCTAGGTTTACTGAAAGTGTTTTTTGTCAGTAATTTGTTATTGAAACTAGTCTAATCTATTCTGAAGCAAAAGGTTCTCATTTTAACATGCTTTTCTGAGGCTCAAAATCTCAATTTTTTGTTATTCTGGAAATAAAAATCCCCTCTCATCTGCTGAAAACAATCACCCAGTGCTACTCCATTGTGGACACGATTTATTCTGCTGCCTTGTCCAGAGCACCCTGGTGCTAGTGGGTCATGGTGTTATAGGTTTGGTGGTGGTGGTGTGGTGGAGCTCGAGAGCCATCCAGTGCTGTGATTATAGAATCATAGAATTGCCTAGGTTGGAAGGGACCTTTGAGATCATCCAGTCCAACCATCAACCTGACACTGTCAAAACCACCACTAAACCATGTCCCTAAGCACCATGTTTGCCCGTCTTCTAAATACCTCCAGGGATGGCGATTCCACCACTTCCCTGGGCAGCCTGTTCCAATGTTTGATAACCCTTTTGGGGAAGAACTTTTTCCTAATATCCAATCCAAACCTCCCCTGGTGCAACTTGGGGCCGTTTCCTCTTGTCCTATCGCTTGTTACTTGGCAGAAAAGACTGTGTAAAGTGTTTAGTGAGTGCAAGGATGTCCTTGCAATTAAAATGCAGCAAATGATTTGCAATGTAGGGGGAACCCTTGATAAAGCCAACCGCGTTTTGGAATTAATTGTTTGTGTGATGTGCCTTATTTACAGTCCAGCGTGTATTAAGGTCTCCTGATTACAGAGACAGATGGAATAAGGGAGCACAACCCCATGATGAGATGAGGCAGAAGGCAGTACTTTGCTTATGGCCCCATATTTTGACAGACGTTTGTTTAAATGTGCTTCTGCACATGTTAAAGTCGGTGCTAGGCACTGGGTAAAGGATTTCGGGATTACCCAAGGCAGAAAGGTGAGGGGGGAAGGAAGTCATCTCCCAACATTCACCGACGGTGGTGTGGGCGTCTGCTCCGTCTATGGCCTCCGGCAGCAGTGCCCCGTGCGTGGAAACCGCAGCAGGTCGGCGAGAGCAGCCGATGCAGGGTGCCAGCAGCCGCCCAGGGTAAATTCCAGATCCAAAGCAAGTCAGAACCTAATGCACTCAGAACCATAAAACATACCAGCGTGAATGATCATTTCAGTAAATCACTTTGTCGCTATTGATTTTCTTTCATTGGATCAAAGCAGCCAGATTTAATGTGAGAATGACCGGGGAGAGCTACGAGTAATAACCCTCAGAATCTTCCAGGAGTTGAACTTGCTGCACAAATGCCAGATTTTGATCAAAGCGTATCTTTGCATGATTGGAGTGTAAGGAAGTTTTAAGATGACTTGAACACCAGGTCTCATTATTTTTTGCTTGAATGTAAATACATGGAGTATTTCTTTAAGAACAGAATGTTACGTTTGTGCTTTTTTCTATCTCTGTGCTGGAAGACAGAATATTACATAAATATTGGTTGAAGCAAGACTTTTTTAATCTCCGTACTCCCTTCAAATTCTGGGTGTTGGTCATGAAAATGAAAAACAGCTGTAAATGTGTTATACTTACTGCTTTGCATAGTTGTGAAGAAGACCTATCCTGAAAACCCCTCCTTGATGAGTAATTAAAAATTGACTAACTCACTCATCCTTTTTGAAAACATCTTTGTAGCTCATTTCTGAATTTAATGAGCCTGACTTCAAACTAATTCAAGACTTAACAGCTACTTTTACTGCTGAGAATTAGCAGCAGCAGCCCTGGATAGACTGTCGGTTCGTTCAGCAGGCAGAAATGCATAAACGCTTCCACAGTCTGTGCAAAGGTTTCCGTTCTCTTCAAAGCCACGGCAATGCGGGACGCAAGTTTGCAGCTGGACCGTGCCACTGACCGTCGTTGCTGAGCAGGCATGTCTGGAAGCTGCTGTTTTACACTGATTCTTGAGGTTCCAGCCTTTTGCCTGTTAGCGTATATCCAGGTTCCTGCCTGTCATTTGTTGGAGAGCTTTACATAGGATTATTGCATAGAAGACCAAAATAAAAAATTCAAATTAACCAGTCTGCTTGTGCCCATCTTGATAGTGTACAGGCTCTTCTGGGCGCTGATACTCTACGTTTTATAGATACATGAGTAGATGCATACACTTCCTAATGTTCCCTCTTCCTCTCAGGTTCCCTTAGACAAAGTGATGTGTGAAGTATAAACTTCAACCACAGAGTCTTAAATGAAAAAGAAACCAAAGAGAATTCAGGAAATGGGAAAGGCGGGATTTTTCACGGTTTAGTGAAACCGATGTTGTTTGGGTTTTGGGGGCATTTCGGCTTTACTGTGATATCATTGGCCCCTGTTAACATACTAAACTTTATGTAGATCAACCCTGAGAGTGATACAAGCCTAGTTTGATACGCTGATCAGCTTGTTATTTTAAATGTCTTTGTGTCTTTAGCTGAGACACAAAGTAGAGCCTGCAAGTACATGAATTAGATCCATTCAGGAATTAGATTCTAGTTTGGATGCTGTTTGGATTCTGTTTTAACAACACACAGTTCACATCTCTTTGGGTTCCTGCTCTAAGCGTATGCATGGGAAGTTAGACGTGTGAAACGCAAAAAGCACCAGGTGTTATAGCCTGGGGATAACATTCTGCAGCAGCTTAAAACCAAACATGCCCCTTGTCAGCATGGAGAAAACCCAGCTATCTCATGATTATTCTCCTCATTGCGTAGGCGAGGCTGGCAGAGGATGCCGGAGAAGGTAGCACAGCCTGCTTGCCCAAGCATTGTTCCCATTCCCGCTTACCCACTGCCGGCCATTGCTGGAGGCGGAAGGCAGGAGCAGGTGGATTTAGGATCTAATGGAGTGTAGTTATTCTAATATGCTTATGCTCATATGATTGCAAATGTGACAGTAAACTATAATGTCTTTTTCTTCTTCACTTCTGTATAATAAATCATGGTTACTACTAATTTTCCCTTATAGCTCTACACTGAAATTAACTAAAAAATGGAGTATATAAATCAGTATATATAGAGCTGGAGGCTGGTAGTATTTACTCCAGTTGTCCCATTAAAAATGTATTTATTAGTAAGATTGTCATAATTCAAGATAAGAAAAGGCTTGAGTGGGTTCTTTTTAGTTTGTTTGTTTTGTTGTTTTTTTTTTACTTATTTTCCACTTAATTTTAGATGTGTGGCTCAAATGGCCTAAACTTGTAGTAAATACAGTTGATCGAAAACTAGATATGCAAGTTGTGTGTGTGTGTGTGTCTGTGCGTATGCAATGTCCTGACCATGTTGTGGGGTTTCTGCTGCAGGTCTGGACGCAGATTCACCAGTATCTTCTTGGCCTTCTTTTCGCTTCCACTCTGCTGGGTGCGACTGGCTGATGTGTCCAAGGGCCTTTTGTGGAAATGAGACTGGCAGAAACAGAACCTTTGAGGGGGTTTATGGAGTCTTTTGTTCTTCTCTTTGTTCAAAGTAAACTTTGCTTGGGATCGGATTTTGATTGTATTTGTTTCAGGGACTGAAAAAATCACAGAATCATCGAATCATAGAATCTTCATGGCGGGGAAGGACCTTTGAGATCATCGAGTCCAACCATACAAATATTTTATTTCTTTTCCTAATAAAAGAGGGCGTTTTCAAGCGTTACAGTGGTGAATGTCAAAAGCATTACAATAGCTGAACCCCAGATACTGACTCCATAATTTACATAGCAGTAAAATACACCTCGTGCACCAGAGTCCCTTCAGTAAATGCGTGTTTATTTTCCTCGGTACCCAGCAGAACAGCCTTTCCTCGTACAGACTTTAGCAGTTCCACAGGCGCCTTTGTCAAAAAAATTAACTGTTTTGTTTCTGACTGGAAATAAATGTTTGTCTTAAGTAAATTGTAAAGCGAGTAACTGCAGGATTTCTTCCAGGCAGTTGGCTTCTATTATATGTAGAAGAATCACGTGCTAATTTGTATTTTTCATATAAACATGTAAAATAGACTTGCAGCGGTCAGATTGTTTGTTTGCAATACGATTCCCACTTGCATTAAGACTCCTGCAGCTGAAGGGAAAAGCGTATGCGGTGCCATTAGGACAAGTCTCCAGCCAGCAGAAACAGCCTGTCTTAATTTTGTCAAAAACGCTGTTTGTAGAAAGATGGATTTATTCTCTTTGCTGACATCGATGTCAGCCGTGCATCTCGCAAAATACAACTTCCGCAACGCACGCGAGCACTACAGCATAGGGATGAGTTCGCCTCATAAAAGAAAAGGTGGTGTGATTTAAAGCTAAAAGTGAACTCCCCCCATGGCTACAAGTGCTCTTGTAGCTGAAGGTGCTGCCGTCGGCAGGATAAACGGGCGCCGCTGGAGCCAGGTTGTCTGTTTTACTGGCAGCCCCCCCTGCCCCGCTGCATTTCTCACCTCTTTGAGTCTACTGTAGGGTTTGTCTGTGCGCTGCATGCCGTGCTAATGAAGATCTGAAAAACGGTCTGGTTAGATTCTGTAAGATTTTTGGCAGTCTGTAATCAGGGCAATTTACAGATTCAGATCTTTAATCAGAAGGGAAGAACCCTTCAGAAGAGGGACATTAAGTGAAAAAGAACTTTTGGGCCGTGATTTGTTACCTACTTTGGGCCAAGATAATCTGACAAATTAGAACTGGAAATGTTGGAGATTACTTCAACTTTTAGATTTATTTTTTTTTCCTTTCTGAACAAAACCCCAAACCACCCCACATCTGTTTTGTGCTTTGTTAATGCACACGCAGGGTGGTCTGGGTGGTAGCAAAAAGGCTGCAAATGATATTTTCCCCAATACCCTGTCTCTTGGGTGCTTTCCCCCAAGTCCAGTCCCTCATGGGTTCATTATAAGGAGATCTCACTGTGCGAACTTAACAGAATTTCCTGTGTCCAGTTGATACTCTGTTTATACAAATTATTCCCAAAAATTTGCACCAATTCCAGCAAGATAATCAAGTGTTTATGGTGTCTCCATTCTTGAAGCCAAGTGGGCTGTTCTTAATCAAGTTTCATGTTGAATCTATTAATTTTACAATTATCTCATCAGTAAAAATTTCCAATAGGCTGTGATAAACAGACTGACGATCTCCAGAGCTCAAAGACAAATCGTATCAATGGCCTTCCTAAACTATGTGCTGGAAAGAGCATAAGCTCCGCATTACTGACAGGGCTGATCTCCAAGCTTTATAAAATTTGCCTTACGCTGTGTGAGGAATTGTTTTGATTTTTTTTTTTAAAGAAACAAGTCTAATATTCCCTTTTTACCCCTTATCATTAAGGAGATTTTAGTTTAGCTTTGTTTTCATGTATTGTGAGATCTCACCTTTAAAAATAATGGGGAGATTTCTTCTGGGTTTTGGAGCGCTCATTCCAAGGGTTCTCTTATGCTTGGGTTGTCCTCTCAAACCTCAAATGGGAAGAAAGAGTATCTGAGCTATACTGAGATGGTGACCTGTGCAAGGTCAAAACAACCATCAAAACAAACCCGAAAAAGATAAGAACCTAGGCACCCTGTCACTGCTGTGTGCTCCAACCGTTATGTTCTCTTTTTCCTCAATGGACTATGAAAAAAAAAAGCCCTGCTTCAACAGAACGCAAAATCGCAAATCATCTGTTCTTCCTGATTTATTTTTTTTCTCGCAGTTCTCGTAGCAGAATTTGAAGAAAACTTATTTCTGAATTAATAGCAAGTTGACTGACCTGAAATGTCAATGCACCTTCCATCAATGGATTTAAATAGTGAAATTATGCAGACATTTCTCAGTATTTAGGCACTCAAATTAGTAAGCGCTGGAAATGCCAGCAATAATGCCAGTTCTTGTCCTGTTTACTTTCTGTGTTTGAAATCCTGTATAACCTTTGCTGAAACCTTTCAGAAAATTGTGTGAAGCAATCTGACTTTAGCTTCCACTTCCTCGGTGATCATTCGGCGTGGATGTTCCCCTCCGCTCGTTCCAGCCTGCTGGAGCTGGTTCGTTTATCATTCGTCAAGAGTCTGGAGGTACGATCCAGATCGTTTTTATTCATACAGAAGTTTCATTGCTGCTGAGCTATTAAAATGCAAGACCATTTATGCTATATTTATTCATAAAGAGAAGTAATCAACCCCAAAAAGACAGCTGCTGCTTTACAGTAACGTTGCCATTTTAGCAGAGGGGCTCCCTCTTCCTCCCCTTTCCCCAGTAGGCATGGGCTTAATTAAGAGTCAAGAATTCATGAGTTCCACTCTTTGGTCATGAAATACTTTTTCTCAAAGTTTGCCATTTGTGAAATGGGATTACTATTTCCCTAATCCATAAGAAACGCAGCAGACAATGATGATCTTAAATGATCATAAACATATTTACTTTTTTAACTTAGTTTTGTTCCAAATCTTAGCTAGGCTAAGGTTATGATTTTTATAACAAAACAGACAATTTTTTATATAATAATTTTTGACATGGTCTGGTGTTCTCATAGACTAATGATGCAACATTTCAAATTTCCATAGGAAGCTTCCATTTTTTTTTATTAGACTATGTCCTTTGGTGCCTGGCATATGGCAGTGGAGCGACATAGTGAATTTAAGCAATGATCTGCTGGTCTACTGCGAGAAAAAATGAATTTCTGTGTCCAGCAGACAGCTGCTTAGAGTCCCTATAACATTTTAACGTGGCTGAGGTGGTAAGGAAAGAAGCAGGAAACAATACCTGTGCCTGGCAGGCTCTATCCTTCTCTGTCAATCGTCCACATCCAGTCATTGCCTTTTGCTCTGAGCACCTGCTCTTTCGGCTTCTTGGGTTTGGGTATTTTTGAAATCCCTTGTATCTGTGAGAAAAACAGCTGTTGGTTTCAAATTTCTTTCATTTTAACTTCAACGGAGTGTCTTACTGTTCTGTAAGCAGTCAACCCAGAAAAACCACCGTGCCTAGGAGGTAAACTGGAAATAAAAGTGTGTTCCTGTTCCGTCAGTATATCTGTAGAGAATAAAACTGTGCAATATCTGAACTGAGTCTATTTCTGCTGTACCTGTATAAGGATCCTGGAACAGCGAGGACGGTAGGGAGAGGTAGTTTATTTCATTATACCATCTGGTATAGTTGGAAGATGAATTGAAGCTGTATTGAAGCTGCGGGGCTTTCTATCTTCTTGTCACAACTAAGAAAGAAAGAACCCTCTCCAAAACAAATAGGGTAACACCTGAAAAGTGGAAGACGATACTTGCACAGGAGGAGTAGGAGGCTTGAGGTCCTGCAGTCACACACGTTCAGCCCGTTACGCTATGCAGCCCGTTATGCTATACAGCCCGTGTGCGTTCATGCATAAGCAACAGAATGCCCTCGCGATAGCAGGATTGTGCTCTGAGACCCTGCACCGGAAAAAAAATCCCTCGCATACCTCTAAGGACGGAGAATAAAGCTGCCGCGGTTTTACTGGTCTTTAAATTCAGCGTGTGCATGTTTTTGGAAACTGTGATGGTTAAGCAGACACGTGTCCGCTGTGTATTTTTATTATTCTAAGGCAGAGAGGTGACAGACCGCCACTAGTTTAATGTGGAAGTTCTAATTTTAAAGGGGATAAGATATTTTTGCTTTCAGTATATAATTTATATATGCATCAAAATTGCCAGCTTTATTTCTCCTCTGTCCTTTTTGTAATGTAGTTTTAACAGCGATAATAAAAAGAGAACACAAAAAGAGGTGCATATGATACACATATAAAACAATAAATCGCTACCAAAATTTAGTGTATAAAACTGACTTTATAATAGAAATCTGAGGAGACTCCAAACATGATAGTTTTGTTTTTTTCACTGTAGGGGTGTTTTATCGTCAATCTCCACAATTGCGGGAAGAGTATTTATTTTATCATAGTCACCTGATTATTAATGACATCGCCACTGAGTAATTGTATTGCCAAATAAATAATTCCCATTATATAAAATTGCAATAAGGGATGTATATCTTCCTTTACATTCCAAGCAGGCTGGCCTTAATTTTCTATCCATCTTTTTTTCTTTTTTTAAAAAATTATGATTACCATGTTATTGAAATATAAAATGTTTCATTGGAGAAAAAGAATATTATTAATATAATATCACCATCAGGACTAGTCATGGGATTAGGGCTGGGAGGCAGGTCTGAGATGAAATCATGTTTTTATTCAAAAAAACCTAGTGGATTTTTGAGAACATTACTGAAGGCAGGTTTTCCATTGTACAAACCACGTGAACGTTTGCTTACGTGGTCTGGAGGTGCCACCCTTATACAGACAGACGCGTATGCACAGTGGCTTTCATCAGCTGTTCTGGTAACACTCAAAGGGCAGTTTGTAGGTCATTGCACAGGAATTAAATTTTTGTGGGGTTATAAGCTTAATACTTCTGTCTCTCGGGCCCCCCATAAGCAAAGTGGGAAAAGGCTGCTTTACCTTTTATCTTCATTAGCCAGGGTGTGAGCTTTGTTTTGCTAATGCGCACAGAGCAACCAAAATCCTCAGAGACTGGTCACCTCATAAGAAAAAAAAAAAAAAAACCACCAAAAAACCCCAACACAGCTTAAATGGCATTATTTTCTTTATCCAGGACGCGCATGATAGCCAAAGCCATCTCCACGTCAGTGAGTACTCTCATGATGAGACTGATCTCACTGCGATTGATGCAACTGCTTAAGCGTTTTTCAGAATGATTGCTAGAAGATGTTTAAAATTTTGGTAAGTAAGTCTGTTGGGCTTTAAAGTAGCATAAATACTTCTGTAGAGACTTTGTTACCTTGATGTTCTTCATGAAATATTTTAAGTCAGTGCATTTTTTCAGGTCCGAATTTTTCTTTAATGAAAAAATCGCTGTAATATTTCTTAATGTTGCTGAAGATACAGAAACATTTATTATTGTTTTAAGAGTTAAGCTATTTAAAGCTATATGTACTTTATATTCATACATATGAAGTATGTATGAATAGTATATGTATATATACATACATGTATATACATATGTATATAGTACATATACATATATAGTATGTTGTATGTATAAGTATATATACATACATAGTATGTATAAAGTATAGGAATACTTTATATTCATACATTTGTGCAAACACATTGCATTGCGCCGCTATTCCCTCCAGTTCATTTCCTAGCTTGTTGGGGTAGATAGTATGCTTTTGGAAGAGTGCAATTTCCTTCCAGCTACATGTCTGTGCCGTGCCTGAAGTAAAAAAAACCTCCTGATCTTGCTTGGGGATAATATTTTATTCAGTAAAAATGATGTATATGAACTGGAGAGAAGGAACAACTTGGCGCTAAGCCCACGGGCGTGTGTTAAACCCAGGGAAGACGTTCAAAGTACTTTTCACAGGCTCTGCAGATCTTGGTCTGCTTGGTGTGGTGGGAGGCCGTTGTGTTCGCTCTTTCATTTTAAGGAGGCTGATTTACGAATCGCTGCTCCCTGAAATCAGCTTCTCATTAACGCCGCACGCAGATGGAGCTGCTGTTATTTACTCACTATATTGTCTTATAATAATAATAAAACTTATATAGAGATTACGTAGAGATTAGATGCGTTTCCCCACAGCAATATGAATATTGACTCCGGAAAGCTCTTTCTGCCAGACCAGAAACATGCAATTTTGTTGGAGCCTCAGAGGCAAATACTGATATTTGAGCAGTGCTCAGGAGGCATTATTAAGTGGTTTAGTGGCTCCGTGCTTCACTGGTGTCGGTTCAACAATTACTGTTCAGTTCTGATCATGAAGATGAAAGATGTTTCCCCCTTCAAAAATATTTAATGTTTAAAATGTGGGAATCCTACTGCACCGAAGACTTAGGTGATACGTTTTCTTTTATATGGTATTCTTTCGCATGTGAAAGTTTGACTTACAGTGAAATTTTGACTGAGATAAATTAGGCTGTCTTAAATATCTGTCAAAACATGTCAGGTAATATTGTGCAGGTAGAATCTATATTTTCTAAGGTGAAAAAAAAAAAAAAAAAGTACAGTTTCCTTCCTGTAATAGTTTCCTTTCTAAAATGCAGAACAGGAAACAAAGCAGAAAGAACGCGTGAGTGAAAGGGACGTTAATGTAGGAGACAGGAGTTTTATTACTGCATTACATTAAACATAGGTAACAGTGCATTATTGTATACGTAACTAAATGTGGCACAGGAAAATAGACAACTTGGAAGACAGAAGAACACAAAGGTTGTCGTGATTTACAGTGTAAGATCCTGAGCTTTTTGGGGTGCTTTTACCCTTCAGCTGAATCCAGTTAGATACAGAATCCATGGGGAATGAAAAAGGATGGCTAATAGAATGAAGTAGAAAACGGTCAAAGGCAAGAACAGGTTAAATGTAAGAAGAGAGGAGACTGAGCAATGGGCCGGGCAGAGGGATGCAGGCAGGCAAACAGGCTGGTGCAAAAGGGCTTCTCTGGTGGCTCTGTGACCTTTGGCAGATCATTGCTCTTTCCCGGGAAGCTTCAGCTGCAGCTGGGGGGTTCAGAATGTGAATTAACTGGTGTAAGTCTGTTCCTCCCCTGTTATCTCAAGGCAAAGGCCTGGGTTTATCCCAGCTAACTTTACATACTCAATTGGGAAAAACTAACTTAGACGCCTTTTACAGAGCCCTGTGCAACGAATTGGAAGATCTGAATCATGCCCTGGAGGGTCCTGTCTTTGTTGGTTGATTGTTCATACAGCCTATGACTGCTGAGGTAGGAAACTTCTGGTGCCTGGGGCTAGCTGGGATGAACGTGGGTCTGAAAGCTTTGTACTTTCAGCAGCAAGAGAGAAAATACTGGTGAGTGGAAGAGCTTCGTGCAGGCCTTATTCCCTAATGTAGAATGAGGAAAACATACATTGGGCTTGAGATACCACGTGTACTGTGGGTTCATCCTTGTGCCAAAGGTGTGTGTTTACAGTGTAGGACCTCTGATACAGGTTCCCTTCAGAAGCTGGGATCTGAAGGCAATAAATGCCCTGTTCACGTGTTTGTCAGGATGTCAGCAGCTGAGAAACACCTGAAAAAGAAAAGGTCTTTTATTTTTGTGATTGAAAGGCACGGATATGAAAGATCTTGTACAGCTACTGTATTAGCCTGTTGTTTTTATTCTCAAATGTCTCTGTTCTAAGCAGAGTAATAATATACCCATACTGAGCTCAGAACTTGATTTTAAACTCATTATGCAAGATGATGTGTACAAGGAAAGAGTGAGAGATCCAAGACAGATAATAAATACAGGAGAATTATGTAAAATACTATTTCAGAGGTGTTTTAGGTAGAAAATTATATCATGATATTTTACACATCTACTGCATAAAAATAAAAACTTTGGTTCCTCTAAGTTGTAGTGGGAATGTCTTTTGGCTGGAGCGCTGGGTGCTGGGGCAGCACGCCTAATGCTGACCTCCAGCCTGAATCTTAAAAATCAGCCCAGGAGCCACGGTCAACACTATTTATTGAGAGCAGACTTTTCAGATTGAGGGTTTAAAAAAAAAATAAAAGCACACTTTTCTTGCTGTTCTGATTTCCTTGAACCCAGTTATGATAAATATTTTTCAGTCTTTGTATCTTCAGCTAACTAGCTTTTCTAAAGACTTCCTTACTCTATTGTTTCAGGAAAAAAAATAATCTACCTTTTGTCAGCTCTACTCAACTACTCGGAAAAGTACAGAAGCTTCCATTGCTAATCTCTGTTTAACATTATTTGTAGCCCCTTCGAAAGCTTGCCAGTGGTCATTAATACCCAGCTGTGTAGCCACGTTGCATTTCCAATCAATGAGCTTTTTGTCTATGGGTGGATGGAAAAGGGTGGCTTCAGTCAGTGTGCTGCTGAAGATGTGGGTGCTTTCCTTGAAGTCTGACTGATACAGGAGTCAGTTAAATCCTAGCTCTAAGACCACTTATTAAAATAAAACCACAACTTGCTCTGAATGTGGTATTTACATTCTTTAAAAAACTTCACTTGACTGAAACTTTGTTTGCTAGATCCTAAAAAGTGTTGTGCATCCTCACGAGGGCACGATTTGCTGTAATAACTGGTGCGAATGCTGTTACTGCATGTAAATGTTCAGCATGAAAACACTTGTGTGGGCATCACGAAAACTTTCTGCATACATCAGACTGGTAGCAGAAACAAAATCATGTGTTTCATTTACAGAAAGAAAGAAAAAAAAAAACCCAAAACAGTAAAAAAAACCCAAACAAACAGGCCCTGAGGCAATGATATGAGAATATTTTAACAGCCCTGGACCCTGCAGGGGATTACAGCTAGGGGACATGGTCCTTTTTTCCTTCTTCTGATGACTAGCTGCTCTGCCTGCATCAGGTCTCCTTGTCAGATTACCCCCTTTGCAGGAAGCCGGCGCTTGCTCTTCAGCCCCAGTCCGCCTCCCAGGGTCACGCACGCGAAGCATCAGGAGAATAAGCTGGATAAAAGGGCTGGATGAGTGGTTGTGTGCTACAAGGGGCCATAGAGCGTCAACAGTCTTTCTTGATTCTATAAATACCTCTGTTGTATGTAATCTTGCCTATAGTACTCAAAGGCCAATATGTACGTGTACTGAACCTATTTTATGAAAAATGGACGGTTGGATTTCCAACAAATATTTTTTCCAGAACACATTATTTCCTACTGGTTTATGAGTTGATGGATGCCGTATCTTCACAGTCAAGTAAAATTATACTTCTGATGAATGCACAGCGTATCATGGTTTTAAAATGTTGGAGAGCAGATAGAATTATTTCTGCCTCTTATGTTTTCTACAGAAGGCGTAATATTTAACATTGTCTATCTTCAAAACACTCAGCTAGTACCTCCTGAATCTTCCTTACACAACATTACAGCGTACGTTTTCAAAGCCAATCAACCTCTGAAAATCTAGGTGATGCCAGAATTATGGATGTTCGTACCACAGCAGAGAGAGATTTCCACCTCCGCTTTCTCAGTTTGGCAGGAGAAGTATTCCCTAATTCGCTTGGTGCGATGAAAGCTGCCTGATCTCTTTTTCAATCTTCTGAAGCCAAGGTCTGTTAAAGACTGCAAAGCATGTTCTGGGGCTTGAGATTCGGCGATGATAGGAGTCTGTTGTTTCGAATGATTTTCCGTTCATGCAACTGTAATTATTGTCGTATTGGGCCGTATTTCTCTGGCACCCAGCATTTCACAAATGCTGTGACAAACAGCAATGGTAAAAGACGGCCATTTTGTTCTTTATGCGTTCAACCTCATGAGCGACTAGTCAAATCCTGGGAGGTCTTTTAACATACACATCATCTGATATTTGATAGACTGAATAAGTATGGATTTACTGCCTCTCAGTAGTGATAAAGGCATCTGAAATCCCTGGCTGATTGAAATTGCACCTTATTTCTACTACGGATCGAGAATTTAATGGAGTTGTTTAGTAGATGAAGCATTAGAGAGATCCCTTCAGATAACACAAACGGCTTTAGCTAATACTGTTTTTCCAAGGTGGAAGGGAACAAGTATATCGAAAAGCATCATGTTTAATCTCATAATTTTCATGTACTAAAGGCTTTCATGAGTTAGTAGGTGAAGCTATTTGAGTGGAAAATATGTACATAACCAATTAATATTTCAGTCAAGTATGTTATTTAGTTTTTATAGAGGGCACCGTTACCCGTGATCCTGACCAGAATGATGGATGCACTCAAAAGGGTTAAGCTGAAGCCACTATTATGAGTCACCTACCAAAATCAAATTGCACTGGAAACAGGGGAAATGAGTAGAATGTGAACTTGAAATGAGAACTTGAAAATATGAAAATAATCTTACAAGCATTCTTTTCTGTAGCTCTGGAAAAGCCGTTTCAGCATTAGAGAGAAAACATAACTTCCTTTGAACAGGCGGGAAACCAAGACAGAGCACTTGGGTGTTTTTTGAAAGCTACGAAATCCACTTTTTGGATTTAGCAAATGTGAAATTTCTGCCATTGCTTTTGCATCAAATCTGGCAACTCAGTGCGTCAGTTTAGCACTGCCTGCACCTGTGTCTCCCGTCGGTGATAAATATGAGATGTCGACGAGTGGCAACAGAGAATGAATGTGAGCTGTATGGGAGGGCAGGACGAACATGCCCAGAGCTGAGCTCAGCATATGTAACTGTGGCAGCATACACAAACCCTGTCCGCGTGGAGATGGATGCGGATTATTAAGGCAAGCCATTAGTAGTAGCTGCCATGTTTGATTAATTTAATAACAGACCGAACAAAACATATGGGAGTCTATGTCAAGATACGTACTTTGGCAGAGGCCGTATATAGATACTACGGGTTTGACAGTCTGAAATCTATTAACGCATTGATGGATTCAAATTATCTGTGGAGCGGGCGGGGGAATACATCAGGACCACTCTTATAGGAGAAACAGCATCAGAATATATATAAAGAAGCTGTGATTCAGTTTCTGTTATTTTCCAATGTTTTTGATATACCCTTATATTGATAGGAGAATAAAATCTTTGTAGGTTCATATATTCTTTTTTTTAGCGTAATCCTTCCTTTCTCTTCCCCTGCCTTTGCAGCATCTGACTTCTTTGCAATAATAGACAATTTTGCTGTGGGGAATGGAAAGCAAAGTAGATGGACCCACCTCTGCCTGAATATGCCAGAAGTCATATGTATAGAACCAGATTTTATCCAGGATTTAAGACATCAGAAGAGTGTCTTACCTACCACACCTGCCACGTCATTTTATTGGCAAGAACTGAGCTTTCTCTTCAGGGCTTCCCTGCTATTTTTTTAGGATTATACTGTCTCCATGCTGATACTGTTCTGTGAAAACTGTTTTCCCTTCTGCCAGCTCTTTTTCTAGAGAAGCCCAAGTTTTGGTTCTGTTTTTAAGACACTTAAGCTTTGCACGTAAACCTGTGTTGCACTTGAAGAGTACAAGATTATTCTCTCCTCATTTAAAGCCCTTTCTCCTCTGGTCACATCACTGGGTGGGGTAAAAGCTCTTGTCTTGTACAAAAACTAATTTTGTTTCATTGATGACCACAAGCATGATATTTACAGTGGTTTGAGTCTTCCATGACATCACTCTAGGACGGCTTAAAAATTTTGCCTAAGGTAGGTGTAGGCTGATGTCAGACGTGCCAGGTCCGACCCGAGGAGCAGGCGGCGTGCCTGAAACGCTGCCTTTTTGTTGTGGTTCCATCCTCTGAGAGCAGAACATCTCCACCACCTCCTGCCACAGACTCTCGCCTCTGCAGTGCTTCCTATGGTGGATGTTTCTCTTTCCACCTCACATTCTCTTTGGAATGATTGATTTTGTAGTATTTTACCATTAATTTTTTTGTTTGTCTGTTTGTTTGCTCACAGTTTAACATGCTTGTAACATATCCAAAATACAGACCGAACAGAGGTGGCAAAACCCAGAAATGGGTGGGGTGCCACAGTTATATCATTTGCAGTATCAGCCAACATGAAGTTCTGGTTTTATTCTGAGGGAAAAACAGAATATTGCTGCAGAAATTTCCTGTTTATTTTTAATGAATAAGATGCAGATTTTGCCCTGTACTTTGTGGTTCTGGGAAGTGAGACAGGGATAAACAGTTCAACCCGAGAAGAAGAAAAAAGTATTTCTGTTGCCTTGGAGTCATCCAAATTAAAACAGGATTTCTGAAATCGCAGGAAAAAAAGCTGCGCTTGATCTACCTAGAAATTAGAGCCTGCAACAGGATTCATAAGGTTTTACATAATTCCTCCTTTTATAATTTGGTTACATGTTTTTTGTGTGAACAATAGTTTGCTGTAAAACTCATGAAAAAGCTATGTGATATTTTAACAACTTCTTTTTTTAAAGAACACTGTAGAACAGACGGATACTTGCTGTTTTTCCACTGGAGTCCATGGAGTTATGTCATGAATAAACCAAGGCCAAAACTTTCTTTTAACTCATTGGGATGTTAAAAGCAAGGAGCCTTTATCCTATCAAACAAACAAACAAACAAAAAAAATCAAGCGTGCAACACTGACAATAAAATGTCCTGTGGGAAAAAAGAAAAATTATATCTACATATACATGGGAGAAGAGCAATATGCTTCCCTGGTCTGCCTTCTCTCTGAAAAAAAAAAAATCCCCCAAAATTACGCCTTTGCCCCCCAAAAGCCCCACAGTATCTACAAATTGAAGGGTATATTATGAATACTCTTCTTCCTACTAGCTGTTTAATCCATTACCTGGATTAGAATCTGAATATCAGTTTAAAGACTTAATTGCAAACCTCTTAAACTTTATTGCCAGCTCTTCTAGGACCAGGTTTAATTCCGGAAACCTCCGGGACAAACACGTGGAAGGGGGCAAACAGCATTAGGCTGGGGGTTTTGGCATGACCTGGTGGCATGAATAGTAGCGGAGACACATGAATCAAAAACAAAGACACATGAAACAAAAGCAGTTTCTACCAGTGCTAGCTACGGAAAGATACGGGTCTGCTCTTCGTGGCTTGTATGACTATGACTTCTTAAAACTGGTGGCCTACATGGGAGATGAAGTTAAATGCACACAAAAGGCATTGTTCAACACTTCCTAAAAGCAGACGTTTCTGAGGTGGAAAGCCATCTCAGCGTAGCGTTTCAAAGTATTCATCATTCCTGAGGGCACCGAAATTCTAATGGTAAAATACTGTATGGAGGCAGCTGGATCCGTACCTCGTACAGAAAAGAAGCACAGGGCCTGATTCAACAAATACTTACTAACAAGTATTGTGCTTCTTGAGCTGAGGGGGTTCCTCTGTACCTGCCTGCTGTAGAAACATAGAGCTAGTGCTAAGCATCATAAGACTGGACATTCTTCAGCTGTTATGTAAAATAATGGGCCTAGGAAAGACAGGTAGCGTTAGTAATACCTGCAAAAATAACAATGACCCCTTGGGATAGAAAGAGGAATCGACTAACCCTTCTTGTATTTGCACATAAGGTTACTGGTATTCGTGTCCTCTAGCCAAATGCATATTGGTAGTATTTTGGCAGTAACTAAGAAGCAATGTTTAAAGTAAAACTTGAATGGGACCTCGGTTTTTCCTCCCTATTTCTTTTTTGTAGCCACTAAAACTACTCATGATATAGAAGCAGATTACGGGAAATCATATTGTTGCCTTTAAAACCATTAGCCCTCTCTGATATCAGCAAGTCTTGGCACTTTTGTTTTTCTGTTTGTGTGCAAAATAAAACCGTGACTGTATGGGGTGTGTACCCAACATAACGAAACAAAGGATCTCTAGAAAAATAAAATCAAGTGAGATTTGTGGATAACAGCTCGATTTTTAAAAAACTTGAAAAATATCTGAGTCATCCTTGATTTTGCCTGTCAAATTACTGGCACATGAGATGTTAACGATTATATTTATTATGCGTTTGCTCTATTTTCTCCAGCCATTTCATTTGTTTTGTCACTTCTTTGGCTTTTGTTACGTTTTATCTCTTTTGTTGTTTCTTTCCAACTTTACGGCCAACTAAAACATCAGATTATTACTGGGGAGGTCTAGCACAGATGGTTCAAATCCTGGGCTCAGCACATGGCTGGGAGGCATGTCGAGAGGCCTGAGACGAGGAAGTCTCGCTCTCGGGCGGCGGAGCGTTTGCTAAGCTGCTCCATGGAAGCTTCGTCCTCCATCTGGCCGTATGTAGTCCCAGCCCTTTTCCTCAGTCCCAGGGAGAGCAGGTTGGGAAGCCGAGCCTGCGCGGCTGTTTTTTTCCCTTCTTGGATATGCTGCCTTTTCACTTATGCCAGTACAATGCGCAGTGTCTTTCTATGAGAGAACCCTTCTACAAGAGAACTCGCCCAGTTCTGATGAGAAGAATGTCTTAACGCGAGGGAAAGGGAAGGGGATTGTATTCCTGTACATTTTATTATCAAATGCTTGCGGGTGAAGCTTGCAGGTTTGGCCCTCTGTCAGACGAAGGTACCTGTGCACTTAGATACCACCTTTCCCAGCACATACAAGGCAAGGTCCATTCGAGGCTGCGAGGAGGACTTTACACGGGGCATTTGTGTTCCATAAAAAAAAAAAATAATAATCTTGTTGTATGATGTGGATTGAAAACAACCAAAACAAAACCCCTCGCATACCTTATTTTAAAATCACAAGATTCCTGCTGCTTTTTGTACCGGGAAGGTTGTTTATTTTGTGAAGCAAGCTGCTGAAAGAGAGTCCTGTTGGGGAGGGGAGGAAAGTTGTTTGCTTTTTTTGCTGCAATTTTGCCTGCTGTTCTCAGTTATCTGCAAAGTTGTGAAATTCAGTTAAATCATTTTAGTCATCTCTTGGCTGCAGGAAATGTGTTACTTGGAGATATAAAGAATTATGAATTTGTTGAAGAGTTAAGTATCTGCCATGTGAATATTCTGTTTTTATACAATTTCTGCTGACTTTATTGCAGCCAGAGATACACTCGGTTTTGTAGGGCTCTGAGAGAGATCGATTAATATTTCTTTAAATATTAAAACCAAAGAATGCAAGAAGGTACTGAGGAGTTTCTAAAAGAGCAAAGAAGCTTGAAGAAATGCTCTTCAGATTTATTTTTTTCTTTGACACACTGAAATCTTGTTGAAGTCACTGGGCAGTTTGACTTCTATAGGCTCACGCAGGAAATGTACTGAACTAGGTTACGAGCATATTCCCAAAAGTTTTGCCTGAAAAAACACCGAAATTACCTTGAAAGCATCCACCCATTATTTTTCTTGGTAAGATTTTGGAGGAAATATTTTTCCAGTTCTGAACAGTCGAGTCCTTTATTTTAAAAGGGTTTTTTGGAGGGTGGGGGAGGTGCCGGCTCTTCCGCTCGCTGCGTGGCTGAACCAGCCCCAGTTATAAAATACCAAGACGTGGCACCAGCTTTTGCCAGTGAGCTGTTTGGAAAAAATTACCAGGAAATAGTCTCTGTCAGGAAAGACAAACGAAGCAAAATGCAGCTCTGCATAACATTGTAGCGCCTCAGAATGTAAACACGAGATCAAAATCATAGAATCATAGAATCTTCATGGTTGGAAGGGACCTTTGAGACCACCGAGTCCAACCATACACTCCTGCTCCTGTCCTGGCGGTGTTCAAATGCAGCGTTCATACAGATGCTGGAGTAGATGAAGCAAACAGCTACGGGTGTTTGTTCATATGCAAGTTATATTTGGCATTTATGTAACTCTTATTCAGCACGTTGGGTGCTCTCTGCCACGTGTCTGTTGAAGCCATAACTAAGTGTCCTGTGACAGTCTCAGTTTAAGACTATTTGTGCCGCCCGCGGTTTGTCTCTGTCCCAGTGGAGTAGCTGCAGCCCCTCAGTTCTTGCTTTCGTTTTATGCCAGGAACGTACCCAGAACACAGCTCGATCCCACAAATAGTTGCACTGGCACAACCGGGTAGTCAAAAACAAGCAGTGGAGGAAGGCATTTTTCACTTTTTTTAGGCCATTAAGCCTTTTTAGCTACCCAGTGTTTCATGATATGAAGCAGCAACCTGAGGGAACTATCTCATAATTGTGTTAATCATTAATGATATTCACAGTTGCATTTAATCCAAAATGAAGTCCATGCTGTGTACAAATCCCCCTTGAAGGGCAGGCAGCCTTCTGCTGGCCTCCTACGTCTCGGAGAACCGCAGCACTGGCAGCAGCCAAAAGAGATGGTTCACGTATGGCAGTAAATCAGTCAACAATGATTCAGTCAATAACCTTTGGAGAAAATACTACGGGACAAAAATATATAGTTTCAGTAAATGGCATCGCACAAATATCCACACATCACACAATTTTACCAGCTGGTACTTGGAGGGCTGCAGCCTAATTTAGTCTGACCTGTAGACAATAGATTCTGCTCTTTTGGCGGGTTGGATAATAATATAATGGGAAAAAGCTCCTTTAACAGTAAGCCTATGTTCAGAGTCGTATGTGTAAAAAGTATTGTATATATCTGGAAAGCATTCAATCAGAAGCACTCTGAAAACATATGATTGTCAAAGAGCGAGTCCAGCAACTTTTCCCTTAAATACCGAGAGCATTTTTCCTCTTTTTTTCTTCTTTCCCTTTTAGTGACTTTTAATGCTTCCATGAATTTCAGATGAAGTCTGCTTAAGTGGTGGACAGGTGTAACTTATCAGGGGACAAATGGGGAATAGCACAATCATTAATCACAAAGCAGAAGCCCTGGGCATGGAGTCAAAGTGCATTGTCTGCCAAACAGATTTCTTCAGATTACTTGATAACGATATTAAGATTGATCACACAGTACTGATCTTTCAGGTGATGTGAGCTGACCTACTTTTATAGGGGGTTAATTTGCAATTTCACTGTAGCAAACAGAGATGTTGGCTTGTGTAATGTAATTTACTAATAGGATTCAAAACATGCACAACCTTAACCCTATTTTGGGAAGAAAGTATGATCAATTCACTTTGTCAGTCCTCTTGTCTACAGGGAAGAATCATTTTTGCAGATATTGGGTTCTTAGACATCACTACACTGAAAAAACACATGGTGAATGAGAAAGATGTAACGACCCATTACACTAAACAACATACTATAGAACAATGCCTGACCCAACCCGCTCCCCAATCTAAATAGGCAAAAAAGCGGGAGGAGAAGTTGTCAGCAATCCTTCTTTACCCATGAAGCCTGGAGGTGCAGAGAGCTGGTCCCACAAAGCAGTTTGGGCTCTGCAGCCCACCTGTTGGCTCCTGTCCATCTTCTCTTCCCAGCACGCGTGGGGAGAGCTGGACACTAAAGCACTGTAGTTTGAGGTAAGTGAATCTGTGGACACCACCATGCTGTGTGGTGGCTCTGTGCTCCTCTGCTGTGTGTCGCACCACCAGCCCACCTACAGCTGTCCATCTTCTCCCAGTTGTGCTGCTTTTGCAGAACGTTCAGGGCAGAATGTTCTCTGAGTTACACCTGAGCTGCCCAAACCAGAAGAGTCCGGTGGCAGCAGCAAGGGTCAGCCACGAGTCCAGATCACCAAGCATGCGTGTTGCCACAAGGAAGCTCCTAGGCCAGCATGGTGCAAGAGCAGCCACAAAAGCTCAAGCAAGGACCCAAGCCAAGGGCTGAGCTTGCACACAGCTCCCTGGCCAGCAGCCCCTCAGGTACATGGGGGCCCCAGGGGAGGTTTATTAGGGCAATTAGAGCCTGTTGGTGGACGCTGAGGTTCATTATAAAGCTGTCTTGTTTATTCACATGTGGCTCTTGCTGAAGACGGAAAGATGAGTGTCTTCCTCCCACTAACAATAAGAGGACATCCTCCCTGCCAAAGCTGAAGTTCCTGCTACAATGCATGGTGGGTTGTAGAAATTAATCGGGGCAAAACAGTACATGTTCTCTTAAATTAATTATTGAAATATCTGAACAATTCTAGCATACTTTAAATCAGAAACATGATACAGAAAACTTTAGATTAAGATTGAAAAATATTAGGAAAGTGTTAAGGAGAAGATGTTGATGTTAATTTATAGTAGTCATAGCAACCTAGTTCTTGCTTTTGTAACATTCCGGTCTTTTGGGATTTGAGAGGAGGGAAGAGAGGACAGGTTTTGCTGTTTCACAAGCAAAGTTTGCCCAGCTAACATTTTTGCTTTGTTCTAGCTTTTCTGTAGTCATATGACCAAGCATCCAGTTACTTTAACACAATCCCTTTATGCCAGCAGGGAGTAGCTCCGGGAAGACAATAGACCTAAAGGAGCAGTTTGAAAACTGGGGGTTGAGCAATCGGTTCCTCGCTGTTATTTATGGGATCAGTTCTAAAGGCCCTGGCTCTTCCAAAACATTCAGTGGGAGATTTCAGATGCCTAAAAGTGGTTGTAGGTGTGTTCTGTGGGCCATGCGGCTAAAGCTTTAGCATTACAGTGCTGATGATTTTGACAGTTAAAGTTCCTTTTTGGATATATGCCATGGGGATTTTGCTCCAAAGTACTCTGTTAATTAAAAGAGAAATCTTGCTCTCAAGTGGTGGTGATTTTTTTTTTAGAGCACCCGAGGAGCCTGTTGTGAGTTGGAGCTGGGTTCAGTAAGTGCCTGAAGAACTGACCCGACTCCCCAGAGCCCCACCAGGTTGCAGCAGCCCCGACGTCTTCTACAGGCACTGTCCGACCCGCCGGCTGTTGCCCATCGGGATTCGTGTGGGTCTGGATTTGTGCGGGTGAGCCTGGTACAGCAGAGCCTGGTACAGCAGCTCTAGCTTGGTAGCTCTCTTGGAGTCAAAAGCCCTCTGCTGATTGACGGGAAGCTCTGCTTGCTCCTGTTCTTCCCCCTGCCCAGCTCTGCTCTCCACTCAGCTGGAGCTCGGGTGGCTTGGGGAGAGCAAAGCCACCGCGTGTGAAAGCTGCTGCCATGCTGCCGCCTGCAGACACGGCGGCGGAGGCTGGGACGGGGACCCCAGCCTGGCCTGGGTGCAGAGGGTGTGGGTTTCTCTCTTTTGGAAATAGCTTCCAGCAAGGGATCGAAGGAGCTCGAGGAATTAATGGAAATGAATTTTCCTGCAGTTAATGACACACAAAAACCCCCACCCTCTGTTTCAATTAGAGGTGTGTGCTGTGTGATCGCCTCTGTTTTCTTTTTCTGTAATTTTAATTATAAATAGAAAGCAAAAAGATCCTTGCAGCAGGACAGAAATGGTCAAGCTGTCCCTAGTTAGAGAAGCTAGTCTGGTTTTGGTCACCACAGAAATGAAAAGCTTTAAAAAATGTATTTAGCAAGCTATTATATGTATATTTATGTATAATAGCAAGCTATTACATATATTTTTTTATACATACACACACACATATATATGTATATATATTATACATATATATATGTATAATAGCAAGCTATTTCAGGAAGGCAGACTATTAATTGTGAACGTATTTAAATGCACATATAGAAGATAGACATACCAAGCTTTAGACGTGTTTTTGTTTACTACTTTAGAATAAATGCTGCACTTCGGCTTCTAGCAAAACAAAAAAAAAAGGGTGAAGCTATTCCCCACGTGTCCTGTTAAGGCCAACTGTTTTCTTGACTTGTCAGGCTGTTTTAATTTTAGAATGTACTTTAATGTAAAAGAGGAGAAAAAGCTTTTTTTAAAATAGTTAGCTCATGTGAAATTGAGCAATAAATTTAAACTATTTAATTTCAACTGCAGTGAAATTGTTCCTAAACTGGTACTTGCATATGAAGTTTTTAAAGTTGTTTCACCCCCAGAAGATCAATTTTTCAGAGTTGTTTTCCCTTTTCTGATTCTGAGCCAAAAAAACTTTATGTAATATATGCAACTGGTGGCATAAGCTAATGTTTTAATTTGTTTTTCCAAGAAAGACATAAAGCATTTTGAACGTAGGCCTCCTTGCTCTTGAAACCCATCAAACCCAAAACCTTAGAGGTGTTCTTCTGTCATCGATCTCTTTTAGATGACGCAGCATATGGCTTTGCTGCTGCAGGTCGTGCGCACAGGAGGACAGGGAGGGCTAATGCCTGGCAGCATGAAGCTGGACGTGGGTTTGGACACGACTTAAAACTTGTACGAAATAAGTGTTTCTGATTTTCCTCCCCCCCCCCCCCCCCCATATTGATGTTAAATGGTAAAAAGTACTTTGCTGTTTGTTAATGATGTGTGGGTCATTGCACATGACACTAATTCTTCGTGGATGGCTTTTTGCAAAGACAATGCTTTATAAATGCTTTTCAAGAAGATAAAAGCTTTCCAGTCCTGTAAGCTAGGCTTTACACGAGCACAGCAGAGATTTTTACGTCGGTAGGTGTTCTGTGTGGTGTAGCTGCCCATTGCCCTCAGATCAACTAGGTGAAGGCTGGGCCCGCTTTCCTGCGCACAAGCTCTAATAAGTCATTCAGATTTCTTAACAGTTCTAAACCATTTTCACCCCAAAAGTGCTTATCTTTGTAGAATAACAGTGAATAGAGTAATGCCACCATAACATGTGCTTATTGCCCGGTCTGTAGGATTTCTGCAACATAGCTACTTCTGAAGATTCATAAACCCACTTTTTCTCCAGGAGAAGGTACGGATGCCTCGCTGGGAGAGCAGCCCCCAGGGGTCAGTGGCTTCATGGGTGGAAAAGAGGTTGTTAGCTCATTTCACTACCCCCCCACCTCACCCACTTCTCATTCATTTGTGCCCAGTAGCATTTCTACAGCTAATTAAAGAAGGTGGGGACAGCATTCATGGCTCCCTGCGAGGTACCTTGGCATGTCTGCAGCAGTGGGGCTCTTGGTGTCAGCAGTCGTGAGCTGGCAGCTACAGGGGGAAAAATGCTGACTTGCACCCTGCGCAGCTCCTTGCAGTCAGTGATACTGAGCACAGAGGCTCTGCTGCTTAGTTGGGGTTTTATTATGCTGATGGCTGTTTTTTTTTTTTGAAAACACAGCTCTCTATGTTGGCTTCCAGTGCCATCTAGTGGGCTCTGATTTTATTGCTCTGGTAGCTGGGGGTCCCAGTAAAGGCATTTCAAGCCTATACATTGGCATTAATATTCCTTTCTGAACGCCGCTGTGTCCCTCAGGAATGGTCCGTTTACAGATATTTATGCTCATTTCCGACATTAAAGGTAGATATAAACTAGAAGTTGAAACATGTCATAGAAAATTAAACAGAACAAGTAGACTGTCTTTTCCTTTAATGGAGCGTTTTGCGAGAGAGCGTAAATGTTTTAAGCTTTCTAAATAGTAGAGCTGCGTGTTTGCACTTGGAAGTACTGTTTCTCTATTTGCACAGCTTCTTCTCCCTGTATCTTTTTATGTAAGTGGTATAAAAATAGTGTTCAACCGTTCATAACATTTTATGGGTTTTGAATTCACGGCGTAGACCACTTTCACATTTTAAAACGATCACCTAGACCCCTTCTTTCCTTTTCTAGACAGGGGTTTGGTTCCCTCACTGCTCAAGTGGGCTTAAGGCTCCTGTAATTAAAAACCTTATGGGTTTTGTGGGTTTGTTGGGTTTGGGTTTTTTTTTTTGCTTTTTTTTTCTTTTTACTTTTGACTTATGTTGATAAAGCGTTGTGGGAAAACAATACGTAATATCTCAAGGTTTATGGGTGAAGTGTGGGATCTGTCATCTAAATTTTTTTCACCTGTTGGCCCAGCTCCCTTGGCTCAGTGCGTATATGGATACAACGGAAGTATAAATCCTGACTCTAGCCTCATGAGTCCTATCTGGGGTGGTTATTTAAGACGCCTTTGTGGATGTGCAACTGGCTACTCTTATGCATTGTCCTCTCTGTACCTCCTCAGGAGCTGGGTGATGCTGCTGGGAACCCTCATGCAGCTGGCCCAAATGCTAAGCCACTGGTGGTGGTGGTGCTGGTGCTCACCACCTGCCCAAAGCTGGATGGTCCCGCAAAAAAGTCAGCTCTGGGATGCTTTTATTCTGCTAACCCTCACCCTGGCACTAGTCCTGCCCGGTCTAGTTTTTACAGGCAGTATTGGCAAAGGAACTGTGGTTGGTGCTTTCTGTGTAGAGTCAGTCATACCACCTTCTCCATGCCAGCCCCGGCCACTGTAGGCACAGGGAGCGGGTGGCTTTTTGCAGCATCACCCAGGTCTTTAGGTGGAAGAGCGAGCAATGCTTAGCGAGATGCTGTGATTTAGTCACGTGTCCTGTTTGCACTCGTTTTCTTTATGTGCATGTGCACTTGCTCTCTTTTTTTCAGGTAAAAGGCAGTTTAGGTAAAGCTAGTTTGGCGCGCACCATGCGGCTTTGGAGTCCTTTCTGCATTTGGGCCTTGGGTGGGTGAGTGCTTAAGGCCCTTGGTTACTTCAGTGTGAATGGGTGAGCAGCACGAGTGTGGTTGTTCACCACATCTGGGGAGTCACAGTCCCTAAGCTCAGAACTTCTGAACCCCTCTAAAAGGCAGGTGTTATACCGTGTCCTCCGCCTTTCCCTGTAGAGCATCGTCTCTTGGCACGTCCAAGCTTCACGGAGAGGCTGTTGAGTTGGCGCTGTCACGACTGTGGTGGTTGGGATGGCCTTGGGGCTGAGCCCGCAAAGTGCACAAAGGCGGTAGCTGGCGCAACAGAGGGGCCATACAGGGTTTTTTGGCCTTTTGAAGGCAGTGGGCAGGTTTCAAAAAGCCGCTATGCACTGCTGATGGACTCCTTAAGAGACGTCTGGCTGAGCTGCGCTCAGGCCTCTGCCTGCAATGCCACCGCTGGTTCAAAAGGCGCAGTGAGAGTGGTGGTGAGAAATGCGTAACTGTGTTTGGAAACAACCTTTGATCTTGCTATGACCCTTTTACCAGATGTATATTTTAAAAGACCTGTTTGAAAACACCCTGCCATTTGCTAATGAAAAGGAAGCAAATGGGGAGTTATGAGAGGCTTCCTTTTCTGCACTGGGGCAAATGGGGTAAGCAAACAGAAAGGGAGGACTTTCCGGTCTCGGTATTTGCAAGTTTATTACTGATGGCAGAGTAAATGATGTTCCCTAGGACTTTTATGAAGAAGATGAGAAGATGCAGAGCTACAGCGTTAGCATTTCAGATGCATTAAGCTATCTAGACCACATGTGAAAAACGTCATTGCCTACTGAGCAGTTAATGTGCCCATCAGTTATGGCACAAACTGTTCTGTCTTTTGGAAACCAGAGGAGACAGAACTCAATATCATTCAGGTGGCCCGTAATTGCTTTGTTTTGCACAACACTGCACGAAGTGACTGAGTCCCAAAGCTGAAAGCGTTCCAATAAAGACCTTAAATGGATTTGCATGTGGAGCAAAGAACACCAAGTGCCTGAAACTTAGTATCGAGAGATTTTTTGTTAAGCACGCTTCAGTTTACTGGTAAAGGTCCCCCCCTGCCCCCCCCACCAACCCCGCCATAGTTAGTATGCTGCTTCCCAAGTGGAAAAAAACCATGAAAATATTGTGTGAGTATGTATGCACTGGATACTCTGTGTGTGTTTATGTGTGTGCATATATATATATTTGTGTACACACACACACTATAGTTTGCTTTGTAGTTAAGAGCATAGCCAAGCGACAATATGTTGTGGCATTAATAACTATATCAGAAATGGAAATGGTAGTTGTCACATAGTCTGCAATGACAGGCTTCGGATTTTAGCTGAGCTGTGCGTAATTTCAGGGGTTTGCTAGTTTTTTTTCCTCATCCCAGAAATTCAGCATCTGTGGCCCTGAGAATGGCAGATGCCTCTAGAAGGAGGGTTAATTGATTTACTTGTATTACGACTCGTGGTTGAGGACCTGCTCCACCCATCATCTTCCTGCCGTGCTGGTTATGGTTTAGGTGCATTGGCCATGCAACGAAGAGCATCCTAAGTTAGGGCAGGCATCCTGTCAAGTAGGTCCCAAGCAGTACTCCGATGGCTAGCATTTAGAGGCCATATGTTCACTTACGCGCTCTGTGACCCCTTCCAAGGCAAAACTGTTCTGATACAGCTTTATGGGCCGTAAGGTCATGACTGCTGTTCCAGATGTCTCGCCATTCGGTATGCCAGAACGTTAAATTGCTCCATAAATTCACATAGCTTCACAGTGTCAGTGGAGAAAGAGCTCACTTAGATGCTGTAAATTGTCCCTCAGAAAAGTCTGTCTCTGTCCCTTGGTGTGAAGGTGCCCAGCTGACTCGTCCTGCTAAGCCAGACCACCGGGATGGCATTGCCGTGACAACTCAGCTCAAGCTGGGCAGGCTCACTGCTGTTGGTCTTACCTGAAGACAAAAGGATTAGCAATTTTTTTGCTGAAACAGCACTCTTTGCCAACAAACTAAAGCAGGGATTACAGAGTCAATCTGCCTTCGTGCTTCTGAAAGTGGCTACAAAGAGCGGGGCACCTCGCGATGCTCTTGTAGACACTGACAAACCTGCCTCGAAACAGCCGCTTGGAAATAGCGAGCATTTGTCTAGTAAGAGCAGACAAGCTACATACCAGCGGAGTTTTATCGGACCAGACTCTGCTTTGAATTGTTGGGCAGCAACTCCTGGGCTTGTCATTTCCAGCCTCTAGGTCCACCTCAGCCTTGTTAGGCTTTAGTTTTAGAACGGGGTTGGTTGTTTTTCTCATGACCACACTGGTTGTTTTTAGCTGGCTGCAAGATGTTACCTACAGTCGCTTTTCTACAGCGTCAGCTTTGCTGAGTGGCTCCCCCGAATGCTGTACTTTTCTGTGTAGTTACCAGTGATGTACTCAGGCACGCAGCGTTCCAAAAGAGTCTTCTAGCAGCATAAAACACCTGCTCAAAGTTTCACAAAATCTCAAGACTTTCTGAAAGCTCATTTTTAACAGTTTTTCCCTTGTTGTATCACCAGGCTTTAAAATGCGTTATTTTAAAGAGCTTCCCTTTTATTAAAAACCAACAGCAGCAACAAAACCAGCATGAGAGTAGTACAGGGTAATTTGAGTAACGACCCTAAGTTACTCTGTGATTTCTAAAGAACAACAAACTGAAAAAAAACCACTAATGCACATAATTTCCAAGTGGAAAGAATGACTGGCTCTACTAAATTCTAGCTCACTCCAGACATCTCATTAGCTTGAACAGGAGTAAAATGTAAATAAGAGGGTGACTCGACTCCTTCTATTGATAAATGTGTGGATTTTTTGTGTGTACATCATCATATTAGTTGAACAGAATGTCATACAAGTATAAATTTCATAGTAAAGATGTCTTTATTCCAAAATAATAATAATAATAATGTGTTAGCCAGACAGCTACAAAACATCTACACAAGACTTTGGTAAGAAATATTCATGGTAGCTTTTTCATAATTCCACAGCAAACAAAAACAACGAAGGAAACCTAAAAATGCAATCAAACTAGATCTTGTTTAAATTGTATGCTGCACACACAGAGTCCTACTGTACAGTTGTTAAGCCCCTAACTTTTCTTTTATATTATGTGTAAAGATTCTACAGTTTTTTGTATGTTAGAAAAAAACACCATACACACAATGCTAAAATCCGATAGTTGAGGTCTACAAAACTGGAGTGACATCTGTGCTTTCGGTTCAGCAGTTTTATCCAGGAGATAAGAGAGAGAACAGTTCTCTTTTTTATTGACTGATAATCAGTGGCTATTACACTACTAGAAAGTTTACAGTAACAATGCAATACGTCTACATATCGTATATCGGAGCTTTTTTTTTTCTGAATAGAAAATCAACCTCTTATTTTTTCTTCGTTTGTTTTTGTTTGTCTTTTTTTTTTTTACAAAATGTAACAAGCTTAAATATTTCTTTTGTATCAAGTTAGAAGACAGACAAGTGACTTGTAAAATGTTTCAACAGAAAAACAGTGTGAAAAGCTGAACCTAAGAAGGAACGACCACACGTTTCTGACCCAGTGCAATCTACGTTGTCATTGCATGTATTATCAAGGTGGGGAAAAAAAAACATTTCCAACATTCATAACTTTAATGAGCCTAAGAGAAATGACTGGAAATTACACTGAGCAGTCTCCTAAGAGAAAAAAATGTATATGGAGAATCAAATTAGTAAGAACCACAGTGAAAGGAATGCCAGATTGTTTTAATGGACAATTTTGTGGGCACGTTCAGAAAGATGCTGCGTATTTCCTACATACCTAAAGGTGTATTTGGACTACGTAACCTTTGGCAAAGGGAGTAATTAAAAGACAAAACAGCTTGATGCACTGGAACAAACATGAAAATAACATCGGTTTTAATTGATTATTTGCAGAAACAGGCACGGTTTTGCAAGATGAGCTTGAAGAAGTGCTAAGGGTTGATGAGATAAAACATTGTCCATAAAGTCATAGCATTTTTTTCCCATTCAAGAGAAACTTCCTTCTTCTGCTCCCTCTGCCCCAAGCTCTCACAGATCCAAGCCTACAAACCCCACTCTGTCACCTGTTTCGTCGTCAAAGGTTATTTTTTTGAATGACGAGCCCCAGCTGGGGTAGCCTCCGTCAGGCTCAGCAAGAGTGGCTCGCCGAGCAGGTGGTGCGTGGGTCCTGGCTGTGTGCGGAGCTCTGCCCTGGCCGAGCGCCTGGCATTCATCTCTGTGCCCTTCCTCTGCAACCATCTGATTCTTCACCTGAAATATGCTCAGCTGGGCACTCCTCCGGTATCTGTATCATTCCACTGTTTTTTGTTGGGTTGTTTTGGTCATAAAAGGATAACGTGCAAGGTAAGGTCATGAATACATTACTTAGGGACAGTCTTGCTGCTACGCCGCAATAGCCGCGCTATAGAGACATGAACTGCAGAATTTTTCACCAGGCACAAGGAGGCAAACTATCTGAATTAATATTATTAAATGAGCCAAGCTGTGCAAAATGTAAAATGTTTGGTTGTAGCATTAAATCTTGTTGTATTCTTTTTTCCCCTGGTCTGGTTCACTATGGGCTCGCACCCATTTCATTTAGCAGCGGCAGGAGAGGCTTAACGCTGCAGGTGGTTCCATTATTTCCCTGGCCCTCCCCTCATCCCAGGTATAAAAAAAGCTGTAAAATACCTTGAGGGGGGCGGGATGCCACAGCTATGGAAGTCCTGAGCAGCCCTTGCAGCGGTCAGTGGAGAAACGGTGATGAAAAGCCCTACAGTGTAACGCAACCAGCCGGTCTAGCCCGTTCAGTACCGGGAGGTCATGGGCAAATTCCCAGGGTAGCCACAGGGATGTTGAACAGCCTCAGTGGGTTGTGGTTCACATCAGATGCGGACACTTAAAACCTGGGTGTCAGGTTCTCAGGATTGTGACCAAGTGTTAAGGAAGTGAGTGAATTACTTAAGGCTGGTTTAAAGAGACTAGAAAATAAATTTTTCTCCATTCATTTCTCTCAAGCTTGTTTGAAGAGTTAGCATCAACAGTCTTTATTTTCAGTGCATTGTTATTACTTATGTAGAGACATAGGTGTATGCGGCCTTTCCTGGACCAAAAGATAACCCATCACCTTCATCTCCCATCTTTAATGTTAAATTGTTAAACTTACAGGACAGTATTATATTCCAATAGCAAGTGAAGCCCAAGGTCTCGCTGGTCCTACACCTGGTTACACGTAGGGATGAGCACTACCCACCCTCTGCAGGAGACGGTGCAGAATAGCAACAGCAATTCGGATGGTGAGGAGCTATTGCCTAATCTCAGGCAGGTTGTTGATCACTCAGGCGGTCAGGGGAGACGTTTATCCTAGCTAGTATATCTACAAATGAGTAATCCTCACAAATTTAGTAACTTTTAGATCCTCCTATACTCTGAGTAGAAAAACATAAACCGTAAATATATTCTTGTGTCAATCTGTAATTAATATTTTAAAAGGCTGTCATTGTTTCATTTCAGAGGCTCCCTTCCCTTTGTTGCAAGGGATGCGTGAGAACCTGGCTCACCCTTCCTCTACCACATCTATTATACTCTAAACCTCTTTCTCTCTTCACCTGTCACTAAACATCCTCACAAAACCGAATCTAATTTTTTAGCGTCTCATGTGGAAGCCTTTCCATGACACAGCTGTTGTGACTCTCTGGGTTTGGACCGATTTCTATTAGTTCTGTACCCATTCCGAGAGGCTGTGGATAGACCCAATATAAGAATTTGACTCTAAATACGTTATGATAGTCACACGTTTTCTTTGTGTGCTGTTTTGACTCTGACTATGTAGTGGGCAGACATCACTATTGAGCTGCACGAATTATTTCTTTTTTTCAGTTTTAAAGAAACAAAGACCATTTTGCATGGACCATAGTATCCACGTGAAGAGAAGTATATACGATAATTATTATAACGATCAGCTTAACCCAATAGTGTAAAAAGATAAACATGCACCTTTAATATTATTGAACCAGCATTACTGAAATTACTCCTTGGCATAGTTGTGTAATCTTGTAGGCACTGCTTTGGATTTTCAAAATCAAAGCGAGAGAGAAATCCTCCCACATATGAAACATGTCACTTTAACTTAGTTACGTTAATATGCATGCATCCCATGTCTTTACAAGTAGTATTTCTATATGGCTATTCCATGTCCACAGATATGTCTGTATTTTAGTTAAATGACTCATAATGACTTACTATTTTTATGCATTAAGGGCTGGCTGGAGTACCAAAGATTTACTCTCAGCATAAATCTGTGAGGAAATATTTATAAAATATATTTCTTGCACCAGCAAGACTAAAAAGCAAACCACACTGCAAAAATGAAAACTATTATACACTTTATATTTTTTTTGTTTTAAAAACCAAACCAAGGTTGACTTTCCATTTAGCTCAGAGTGCATCGCTTGGAAGCCTTGCGCTTTGTTAACAAGGGTGAACATTACACGCTCTCAGCTCCTTTTTGTCTTTGCAACTAGTAAACTGAGTACTTTTGGACCTCTTCTTTACCATCATGTAGCGTTCCTGAATTCCACCTCCACAGAGTGTAGAACATTCTGTCCAAGCAGTCCATGGTTTCAGCCTACAAACTGAAAAAATAAGTAATTTTTTAGTCAGCTTTTAGTATTTCAGCCTAACTGGTATGTCTCAATATGTGTACCACTACGCACGCGTGCACACTTACATCTTTTGAATCTAAGACAGCATATTGCCTAGTGTATTACAGTAGGAATTAGGAAACCCCAGCTAAGTATAATCAAGGTGTATTTGTCAAACACTGAAAAAATGTATTAAAAAAGAAATTTACTGTCTACATTATGAAACAGAGATAAAATTCAGAAACTGTTAAATGTCAGACAAGTGTGAACCACAACTTAGCAGCAGTAATTCATATCCAGATAATGTAAACTATGTTGATTCGTATCCAGATAATGTAAACCATACCACAAGACATTATGTTTTATTGATGTGAGGCATCAGTGCTTGATAATACTGTCCCTTGTTGAAAAGCAGTCCGAGCAGGTCTCTCAGAGCAGTCTGAGTCTGAATCAGATTACTGAGGTGGAAATCAATTAAGTTTTGAAATTCAGCCTTGGACCCAGGAAGAAATACTTCCAAAGTTCAAAGGTAACTGGATGCAAAGATTATTACCCAAGTCTGCAGAAATTGCAATCACTCCTTTGCCGGGTCTAAATTCTAGATTTTTTCACATTCCATACTTTGTAGTGAGGAAGCTAAAATATGGGAGATGGACAGATACGAGCCTTTCTCCATTGTGCCCTAAGCTTAGGTCACACATTTTTGGTGACAGGCAAACACCAAAAGTGGCTATGCTTTACTTTATTGCTAAAACCTCCCCTAGACTGAAGTGATGAAAATGTTCTCGCAGCACGAAGTGGAGCTGCTCACAAGCTCCTGTTAGGCAGAAAAGACAAATAGACAGGCGCATACTAAATAATGGTTTCACACTCACCTGGATACTGCTCACTATCTATATTTTTTTTCGCTTGTTCACTTCTCCTTTTTTCCCGGGCCTCTTTCCAGCGCCTCTTTTCCATACCTGGGCCTCTCAGGCACTTCCTTACTCGGCATTTTGTACGTTGGACAGTTTCTGGGCATGCTGTTCCTCCAAACTGGGGTTCTATTTTAATCATTCTCGTCCTGATCATATGGCCCTTTCCACATGAAGTATTGCATTCGGACCACTGGGACCACTCTGTTAGTTCACAGTCGATGGCTGCAAAGAATGAGAAATGTTACACGAAAGCCATGAGATCTAGAATTTTCGGAGTCCGTTTCTAGCAGAACTATTATTTGACTCCTTCCTCAATTTCTTTTTCAAGAGTGGCGCTGGCAGATCACTAAAATTACAAAGAACATATAAATAATTCTCCTGTGCCTTCTTCAATTTTCCATTCTGTACACCCATATGTCTGTTTTATAATGAAAAGCTGTTAAAAATTGAGTTCTATTTACAAAGAATCTGATACCTCTGAGATCTAAGCCTTACTTTACTGGTAGTGTTATGCAATAAGCAAGATTCAGTAATACCATTGTTCCTTAAAAGTTTTCATCTTTCAGCGCTGCTTAAAACTTACAGCCCCAGTGCATAGTAATCAAAATGATATTTCACATTATTTAAGAAAAGCTGAATTAGCAAATTACAGTGTAAAAGCCTTTTTAACCAATACTTTCTGTGAGAAGTAATGTAATTAGTTATAAAGGCTCATAAACCAGCTGGCAACAGGACACTAAAAGCAATCGTATCTTATTCATTCAGCAGCGCCTTAGGCAATCACGCTTCAAAAAGGCTGCAAAGCAACTAGAAATTTTCACCACCCAAGAAATGGGGGATTTTAGTGCAGTAAGGTAAAAAATCAATGCGCCTGACTCCGCACCGTCCACTGGCTGATATGATATTCCAGGTTGCAAAGGGATGTAGATCAGTAAAAAGGCTACGACACAGTTCAGAGCTGTATCAAACATGGAGCGAGCCTCTTTTGTGCTCTTTCTGTGAGCTAAAAGAATCAACACAGGTGATTTTAATCCTTCTTTCCATTCTTCCTAGCACACATTCTGCATTTATGTCAAAAATACGGTTTATAATCCTGACTTATTTACTATTGGGAAGTGCACAAACTGTTGCCTAAAGCTGTAGTGTGTTAAATATGCAGAAATTGTATACCCGAAGCAATATTGGTCATCAGTGTAGGGTTAAGTAAGGCAAGCTGAAATTAAGACAGGGTCGTATTCCAGCTCTCAATAGTTGAAAGTGCACGATAATAACAATAATACTGCAATAAAAACCAAAAAAAATCCACAGTTGATAATACTCCTATCTAAGAAGTGATGCTAAAAATTGGCGGTAAGAGTTTTGACCCATAGACTGTGCCACACACAGTTAGCCTCCTCTTGCCAGAGAGTTTCCCACACTTACGGCATTCAGGCAGCATGCATTTTTCTGCTTGTTCCAGCTCCTCATTGCAGTCTCCAAGCTCAGCAGCAGATTTCAGCATCCTTTGCCGGGTTCGCATTCCCTTCCCGCATGTTACACTGCAGTCACTCCATTCAGACCAAGGAGAGAGCAGACAGGGGATGGTATCTAATAAGAAAATAAAAAAGTAATGAATTCTTGTTATATATAAATTACGAAGGCATACATTTTGAAAATAATACAGGTGGAAAGTGTTTCATCTGGCATCAACCAATTATACTTTGTTGTCACTTGGAACAAAATGAATCACAAGCTGAATGATATTGCTGAAGAAGCTCAGAAAACAATATATTAAATTGAAAGGGTTGCTTGGTTTTCTTTGCTATCTTTTTTCTAAATCTTATTCATATCTGCAGAGTCCCAGTGCTTCCAGGGAATAAAAAGTTTAAGAAGGTATGTTTCAATCATCACTCCTGTAAAAAAACCTGTATTGTTGCAGTGGACAGGACTGGAGGTCAAATTAATATAGTCTAAAATGTGATAATTCCACACTTTATCTACCAAAAATCTTTTTAAACTTAATTCTTTCAGTCTTTGATGGAAATCTTAAAATTTCTTAAGAAATTAAAAACATTAATAGTCACAATAAGGGTGAGACTGGCTGACTGCACAAAAGGACCACCTCAACTTCTGAACTGTTCATAAGCTAAAAGGAGAGGGCCCTGTTATAATCTAGCTTTATAATTAAATACACCTCATTTTCCATAAATTAGAGTTGCTTAGGTATGGCTTGCTAATATACACGTCACTGTATGGGTAATATAGTAATAGGATGCCACCAAATATTTTTCACTGATACTCTCATCCTGATGGTGAACATGGTATTTAATGCACATTCCTGAAGGGATCTAGTTTTAAGGAGAACAAGAAAAAAGCAACATTGCTTCTGGTTTAGCTATATTTGTGCGATAGAGCAACGCGTCAGACGTGGTGCCACTCTTTATAGTAGAGGAGATGAACTCATGGACGCTTACGGCATTCAGGCATCATGCATTTCTCTGCCTCTGTAGTTTCTGCCTTGCACATGGATCCATCAGCGGGAGTCATCTTGATCATTCTGTGTCGTCTCTTCATCCCCGTGCCACAGCTAGCACTGCATTCATCCCACTCTCCCCACTCCGTGACCAGGCAGCTGCTAGGGGCTATTCAAAATGGAGAGAGGAAATAGTTCTCTAGTAGAGCTCAGAGAAAAAAATGCTTTGGGCTGGATTTCACAAAGCCGAGTAAAATACTTACAACATTCCTCATTTACAATACATTTCTCAGTCTCTTCAGTAGGCACTTTGCACATAGAGCCATCTTCAGGGAATTGCTTTACATATCTCTCTCTAGATCGCGTTCCCATTCCACAGGAAACACTACAGGGGGACCATGTAATCCAGTCAGACATCATGCAAGTGGAACCATCTAAAATACAGAGAACCATTTCAATTGCTAATATTAACAGAATTGCTGATAAATCTGTAGCTGCCCATTTGTGTGCAGTATCACTTTTATGCTGCCTCTCACATTCTCTCCTCTCCTCTGTTGCTTATTTTACTCCTTTCCTTTATACTTCTGCGTACTGCGTGCACCGATTCAAGTGAAGTGCAGAACTGACCAGAGACAGCTTCAATTGTTATTCTTCAGCAATTATTCCTCTGTTTGCCGTAATCCAAGTCATACAGCAACCAACGGCTTTAAGAACTTTAAAGGAAAAATAAGCACTACAAGGTGGTGTTCTCCTCCCCTCTTTCCTCTTGATTGAGCACTGGAACGGGCTGCCCAGAGAGGTGGTGGAGTCTCCTTCTCTGGAGATATTCAAAACCAGCCTGGACGCGTTCCTGTGCAACCTGCTCTAGGTGACCCTGCTCTGGCAGGGGGTTGGACTAGATGATCTCCAGAGGTCCCTTCCAACCCCTACCATTCTGTGATTACCTTCATCACTGCAGCCTGGACCCATGCATGGCTGAAAATCTTGGGTATCTGGGCAGGGCACACTGAGGTCCAGCTGAGCTTTAAGCATTCTCTGCCTCATCCTCTTGCCCTTTTCACAGGTGGAAGAGCTGCAGGCTGACCATGGGGACCAGTTTGAATATATGCAGGTCTCAGGGGTATCATCTAAAAAGTAAGAAAAGGCAGTGAACATTAAAAATAGATTGTCCTCCATTTGCTTCTTGGCTGGCAATTACTTTAGATGTTAATAGGATACATTCATTCCTCCTGCACTCTATCTTCTCCGGTTTTAACCCAAAGAAAAAAAAAAGACTAATTGCCAACTTTAATTTTAAAAAAGATATTTTTATTTGAACCCCCAAAGGCTTCTCTTATTGCTTTTATAGTTATTGTCACCTTCCAGGTACACATGCAATTTCTTTGCTGTATAAGGGAAGACTAATAGTAGATACCAGAGAAGATGAAAACCTAAATCACTTTTTGGCTTTTGCTTCTGAGTCAGTTTTGTACTTTATCTAGAAATGACAGTGGAGAATGGAACAAAATATAAATTAGTACAGCACAAACTAATTTAAAATGTACCTTCTTCTTTTTCTTCTGGTGCTAGATCTGCCACAATATCATCTATGTTATCGGGTACGATATTGCATTGCTCCCCCTGCAAAGAAATTATTGTGGAGGTTGGATACAGGAAACTCATCTGTGTACGCAGCAAGAGGGGCTAAAACAGCACTTTTTTCTTTTCTAATTCTTAGGTGTACTTAATGAAAAAAAACCCAGCCCCAGTTCAACAGATGTAGTAATTACCAGAAGTAGGAGAAATAATACCTTAAAACAGTTTTAGTTCTTTTCTGCCATTATCTTTGTTGTGGGTAGGTTAAGGAGGGTACATTTCGGGGGAGAGGAAGGATTGTTTCTTTGCTCTATGGAGTATTTTGCTTGCTTGAGAGTTTTTTATATATATATATATATATATATATATATATATATAAAAATACCTTGCGTGCAATTCTCTCAATGACAACTCTGGCTACCAGCTTGATAGATCCTCCTTCTGGATCATAAAATGGGCTCTGAGGATGATCTAAGCTTGTGAGTGGTCTGATCTTCTCTTGAGGCACTGTAGGTTTGTTAGGAGACTGCAATCAAAAAGAAAAAAAATATTAAAAAGGGAACTAATAATTCATATTAATAGTACAATTCATCTGCAGAAATTAAAAACTTCTCATGAACGCTATATTGGGAAATTCCGATAGAAGATGAACTCAGTACATTCATACTTAATGGTAAGGTTTGGGTTTTTGTGTCAGGAAGCACAAATGGTTTGGGTTTTTTGTGTCAGGAAGCACTTCTCTAACACTATGGGATTCAACCCTGAAGCTGGCTTCACAATAAGATGCAAGCCTTGTTGTGTGGTTAGATAACTACATTAATAAAAAAATATATTCAACATGCCTCCAGAGCTGCACTACAACTGGAGAAATTCCTTAGCTTCTAAAGAGACCAGTCTGAATGAAAAAATCAACCAACTTCTGTCATCTAAAAATGTGCGTGGAAAGTGGAATATGTGTGGTATTTGAGGATATGACTAATCTTGCCTAACTTCAGCTGCCTATATGGTCTGTACAGACACCTGGTGTAGGTACGCTTGTCGCCTGTGGAGACCTAACCGATTCAGTAACTTGACGTAACTCATTTGGTCAAAACCAGGACTTTACCTGAGGATGATGTGAATCTCTTCCTAGACTGAGAGTGTGATGGAGACAGAGAAAATGGATGATTTTAGAGTCTCGTAGTGATGAGAAGTCCAGAGTTTCAATCCCTGCCGTAAGGAATAGTTAAGTTTTCTGTGCCAAGCAGAATAGTTGGCATTGCGTTGAAACAGTAAACTCAAGTTGATGTGGCTGCTGATGGCAGACAGATTTGTATCAAAGGGCTTGGACACCTTAATGCTTAGTTTTGAGCAAACCAAGTCCTCCATTTATTCAATACGTGAATATAATAATATCCCAGGTGAATGTAATATTATCCCATTAATAATAATGTAATTCAGACACGACGACTGACAGTAATTGTAGCTAGCATCTGTCTAAAAGAATTTTATTCACTATAAGCAAAATTTTTATTAGCGTGGTATAAAGGCATATATAGCATTACCATGGATCCAACAGCTTTCATTCTTCACTGCTTTAAGGTAAACTTTACACTTAATATATTACAAATAGTCCACATACCTCATAGGTAACGCCACTGTCTGTGCCAGCGTCCCAGGGTATTAAATCCTGAACGACTTTCTGAACCCAGCCACAGTCCTTGGTGCAGAGGTCTTCAGCGGACAGGCCCACGTTCCAGTCCGGGCTGGGGCCGAGCATGGTGAGGAAGGACATCAGGTGCCGGTGACGATCGACAGAAAACTCAGCAGAGGGAGCAGCTCTCCTGCAAATTGGCCATAGGGAGACTATTAGCAAATGAATTCGAGTTTGCTGTTAGAGGGCAATGAAACTGGTGCTTCAAACTGTGAAATACTGAACGCTGGCATGACGCTGCCTGGTATGTGGAGATGGAGCAGCAGGACAAGGAGAGAACTCCTGCTCAGCACTCCGTATTTTTAGTCTCCACGTACCATCTGAGAAACTGCTTTGATATCATTCTAGGATATTTTGAGTTTAACGGGTGAGAGAGACGTAGCAACGAAGAGCTGCAGCAGCATGCTTACGTCTTGGTTGTGTAATAGCAATGAAAAAATCTGTCACACCGCTTAGGAAAATCTGAAGTAATATAACGGAGAAATACCCTGAGGTTTTGATTGCTGGGATATTTTTGACACCGCCCCAGTCCCTCAAGATAATACAAACTCCAATGCCAAAAGTACTTGGAAGTGCTACTGTGCATGGAAAAGCACTCATTAATAGAGTCCTAGTGCTCGTATAAATGAGGAATTAATGGCCACTGCCAGCCCTAGAGAGTTCAGCCAAGACTTTTGCAGGTGTCTGCCAGAGTATGTGAAAACGCCTCTATTCATCCAGCCTTTGTCCGCCGTTCCCTTAGGAAGAAACCGTGCTGAATCACGCAGTGCTCTGCGATGCTCACGAGCAACTATCGCATTCCTATGCAAACGGAAAATAAAATCAGGCCTGAACTCTTGGTTTCTCTTCACAGATGAAAAGCTGGACCTTTTCATGGCATCTTTTTCATGAGCAACAACATGGAGTTACTTAAAGTATGATTTTGTCAATTTTGCTCTACCAAACACTGGTCTGATGTCAGTCCAAATTTTCTTCAGTTACAGGACTTGGATCAATACAGAGTCAAGCTGCGGTGGTGTTTTTTTTCAATTTTATGCCAACACGCTGCTTTATGAGCATCTAAACACCATGCTTATTTTTAATGTAAAGGGTTTTTTTTACAGTGTTATTCATCTTCCCTTTTTGGGTTAGGTAGCTGTGTATATATAATGCACATACACTGTTCTTCTCTAGTCATAAGGAGTTTATTCTTCCTATAAATGCTTGCATCCCTGTGAAAACGTGGCATTTCATTTGTGTAATTCTTCTGGCTCGTAGCACTCTCAGCACATTAGAAAAAACAGAACAGACAATGATTTGGAGTAGTTATCATGCAGTTTCAAATGTAAGACGCCTAAGTAAGTAACTCATGTTCAGAGTCCTTCTTGAGTTGCTGTAATTAAGGAAATGGGCTGATCTAAGGCACAGTTGAGAACTACCACCTAGGCACAGGGATAGGCACTGATGGGGCTTAAACAACAGAGATCTTCCGTATCTGGGTTTTTTTTGTTTGTTTTGTTTTTTTAATAAAATGACAAATTTCAAATATTTCCGGTATCCATATAAATGATTAATTTATGAAGCTGCCAGGAATGTAAATCCTTCCACGGATACTTTTACAGCACATCTGGCTCAAGTGTCCTAAGACTGGCCTATGGATCTCCCCAAAGGAAACTAGTGTAAAAAGGTACCCAAGTGCACCCTAAACCCGACCCTTTTCATATCTGTATTTTTAACATGCCCGATAAAATAGGAATGTAGATCATCTTTTTTACCTCTGCTTTCAATACAAGTATATATTGCATTGTAAGGCTTTTAAAATTGAAGAAAGTGTTCTTCTGTGACAGGTTGAGCACGTTTGGTAGTGCTCAGAGGAAAAGCCTAAAGTTTGTAACTGATGTGAACTTCCTGTAAGAGACAAACACGTCTCTCTGCCTTCCCCTACACATGTACATGCATAAACCCAGCGGTGAATACGAGCTGCAAAGCAAATCCTAAACATTAGGTAAGGTCTAGGTGACAACCCTGGGAGCCCCACAGGGCTGGGGAATCCTGCTGTTGTTGGCTGAAGCAGACGGTACTTTTCCACTGTGAGCCTGATCAGCCTGCCGTCAATTCCTGTCACGTAGTACAGAGTGAAGCGAGGTACCAGATAGTGTTCTGCATCCTAATGTTCTCCGTTTTCTTTATTTTTATTCTATTTTCTTTTTGTCAGCATGATTTGGATCCCCAGTTATAGGGACACCATACACTGGAAAGCATAAGAAAATGCTCTTTTTTTCCCTTGTTGTTTTGTGTCGTTCTGTTTTTGTGCGGTTTTGGGGGGTGTGTATGTTTATTTAAGGTTAAAAGAGCCGAAACATGATATTGCTTTACAAGTTTTTTCCCTAAGTGACAATCTAGTTGTTATCACTAGATAGGGGGTGGTGTGGTGTGTGCTAAGAAGCTCTTTGGCAAGCCAACAGAAAACTCAACTTGCTGCAAGACGTATTTTTGAGTGTTGAATCAATACTCTTGTGTTCTACTGCTACCCCCATAAAGGGTAACGGAGCACGCGTAAGTAAGGTGGTTGCGGAGAGTTACTGGGTAGAAATAGAAAAAATAGTATTTTGCAGAATAAAACTCTGAGGTTACTTTTGGTTTAATATTTGATCAGTATACAAGTAAAAGAAGTAGAAAAATGCAACCAGAGCACATACTCTTTGTCTCTAGCTCAACAAATAAGACCATGGATGGGGCTGAGTTTGTATGGTTGGAATCAATGTGAATTTTACTACTGGATGTTATGTTATTATATTCGTATAAGAAAACCATTTGCCTCATTTGCCTTCATAAAGATTTTTCCAGCAAGACAAAAGCCTATTATAGAAGGACAGATTTCACCATGAAGAGCATCTGTTTTTCCACCGTGAAGTGCCGTGTACTGCAGGGAATCTCTTGCTAGCTGTTAAACTCACCAGGTTGGCCACTAGAAGTGATTCTAGCTGTGGCAGCACAAATGCAAATAATTTTTTCAAATAAATTAAAACAGTGTATTAGATGCTTGTTATGCAGCAGAGGAGGAAAAGACAACAGCCTGAAACGTCTTCAGAAATACTGAATTTGTGCAGTGCTTCACAGTTATCCGAGTTCCGACTTCGGTTGAGGGTAAAAAATAATGTTGTGATTAAGTGGCCATATTAGAGAGAACAACAGAGCGTAAAATACTAATTGTTACGATAGCTGTTTGGAAAAAAAATTCTAATTCTGGTAGTCATATATTTTATACTGGGGAAAAAGTCTGATTGATTCCATGGGTTTAATAACTGCACGGAGCATACGGTAGTTTGAAATAACTTATACTTCTCCAGGTTTCTTCACGGAGCTGTATTAAGGTATAATTGTCCCAAGCCTATTATTAGAGTCTGGATACTACATTCATGTGATCATACCAGGATCTGATCTCGTTTCTGCTAAGGATAACGTAGTAGCCTTTTCAGATAGGACGAAAAAAGTGTAACCGCAAGTGAAGCCAGTCCAAGTCTGACGATGGCTGGAGGAGGCGGGTCGTTGAGAGCACTGCAGGCCACATTGCCACTCATTTAGTGTCAGTTCTAGGTGGTGCTGATGATATGAAAACACTATTTTTTTAAGATGATAATTTAGCAGATTACATAGATCATAAAAACTGCGTATTTTAAGGAAATAGTAAATGACTTGTCTATTATACCTCTAGTCAGCAAAAGTGACATTCTTCCTTTTTCGAGGCTTACACTAACTGCATCACAGATGCACTGTCCAGGATGAACAATCTATTTATTCATCTTTAGAATTTTTTTGCTATTGATACAAATAACATTATGAGCATGGAAACGTATTTCACACCCTTGAACTTCCAACTCTGCACCCCCTGCCTACCAGCGGCACCTACACAACATCTGCTTTAGTGAATGAACTTTAAAATCATAACATCCCGAAAAGTGCACTAGCTTCAAAGAAAAGAAATGAAGAAAATGAAGATCTAAAATGGAAAATACTACTCTCCTAGAAGTCTGCAACTAAATAGAATCAGATGCATATTTAACCAACATATTATTAAGAAAACCATTTAGGAAGCGATGCAAAAGAGTTCGGACCATTACATGGACAACAAAGTTTTATGAGCAGATACTGACACCTGAACATAAAAACAGAATTTCAGAGTTGCACAGAAGGAGGGGGAGAAGCCACCTTAAGTACTGCTTAAATGCAGTGCAGGCAAGTGTTCAACCTAATGAATAATTTAAACAAGTGCGTGTCCCAAAAGAGCCAGAGAAAGGAAAACTACAATAAAATGAACACTGAGTCAATGAAATTTGACTGACATCCATATGAAAAGTTGAAAAGCACTTTAATGCCAAGCTGCTTTTGTCTCAGCACCAAATTAGAGAAGGTGACAGTAAGAGTTTGGCTATTTTGTTTCATAATGAAAGAAAAAAGAAAGCCACAACCAATTTTTTCCATTTACCTTTTGGACTACAAAAAAGCCTGCATAACAACCACTTACTTTGCTGTACGTATTAAAATGAGAAAACCGGCTAAAAGAGATGGATATGTAATTGTATACATAACTAAGGGGTTACATCATTACCACTGATGTTAAGATTAGAACAAACGCGGTTCTAAAATATCGTTAATCTGAGTATTTTTAAAAAGCATTACAAAAGGAAGGGACTTTGTGCAGCACATCTGTAAGATGTTTTCCTATTGTCATCTAAACATACCTGGATTGCTACTTTAGATAATATTATTCATTAATATACCAGCTCTATGATTTAATACCTTCAGAGTGGGTATACCATAATGACGTGATTAACAAATATGAATAGGCTCTCCTCACTGAAAACCAATCTCAAATATCTCACATTAGGACTGCAGCTGCTGAAAACTGCTGATTTTTGTGTGCGTTCTTTGCAGGTTGTCACAAACCCGTTAGGCGTGGTTATCCCACAGGGTGCTGGCAACATTTGCTCCTATTTAGAATAACTTCATGTCGCTTCTTAGATCACTTTCCGTGCATTTACAATCAAACCATGTTTCAGGAATCCTTTTACAATATATGGCATTACTGTGTTTTTACCCAGGCCAGGCTGACTACAAAGCCAAAGGACTCCAACTGTAGGAATTCAGGAAACTTCTCTCTTCTTCACTTCTTAGGAGCGTCGGGGCTACAAATTGTCTGCCCAGAGCAGTTACAGCTGTATTTACAAAGGAAATCCTATGGGATGTTGTAAGAGCACTGTTGCTTTATATCTCCTATTCACCTGGCTGATCTACAAAGCCCTGACCGTGCCCTGTTTGTCCTGAGAAACAGTGACGAGAGATCAGTTCTTCAACCCGGCGTAAGAGCCATCACAGCCAGATTTCTGAGCTTTTCCTCTCCCATTAACGATGTCTGATAAACAGCACAGAATTATTTGAGGGACTGTTTTAGCAATGAACAGTGGTTTGCTATGAACTTAATTTATTCTGAATGTTAGATTACAGCAAATACCGCTTTTTAACAAAAATTACTGTCAGGCTATTTATTGGAATAGCTACAAAATGTAGATACTCCTTCAAATTCCTTTAAAAGGTTTTTCAATAGTATTGTTATGCATTTCAAAACCATTTATTTTGCAAGTGTCAAAAGCTCGGAATTTCATTTCACATTTCCTTGGTCCCAGGGTAATCTCTGAAGATGTCCAACATCTCACCATGTTTATTAATACGATACACATTCCATTTCATTCAGCATCTATATCCATCTAAATTACATATGCCTTTTGGTGTCTGGAGATGTGAATTAGAGTAAATGTTTAATTATCATTACATTAATAACAATGCAAAGAGAGAACAATTGGAAGTTTGAAATTTCGCATATAGATTTCTGTTCACTAGAAATTTAAATGGCAAATTGTTCCAGTTACTCAGTGAGTATTTACACAAGAACGCAGAGTTAGGATTAGTAAGTAGACATATAATTGCATGGAAATAATGCATACACGATTACTCATGAAATTATAAAGGGAAATTATTTTGGCTCAAAGAAAGACAACAGATGGTTGGGAAATAATCATAAAACAGTAACTACCAATGGGAGGAACATGTAAAGAAAACAAAAGCAAGAATCGAATGGGACGGGTAAGTTTGATTTAACTGCATGGCCATTAATTTCCATGAACAATTAGTATAAAGTTCTTGCAGTGATTGTTCTTAGTTAAATCTCTTCTGTGTTTTAATACCCGACCTTTTTCCTTGCCTAGTGACATTGGAACTTTAAATAGAAAGTAAATGGTAAGCGATAGAAAATGGAATTGCCATATGTGCTTGCTCTGACAAAAAAATGATCGATACAATTTTATTTTTTTCTTTCCCAACAAACACATATGTTCTTCCTTACTTTTTTGAGATTGAATTACGAATTTCTTAATGTGGGCATCAGACCATCTGTCAAACAATGAAGTTTCCCTAAGTCTCAATACTACACATAACACTTAATACATTAATGCCTTTTATAAGAATGATGTAGTTTTGTGATTAGGTTTCTTTAGTTCAACACTTAATAAACGTATAGAACTATAAATGCGAAGACTCAGGTAAACGCAATACTTTACGATAGCGTGTGACTTCTTGCTAGGAGAGGCAGAAATTTGCAGCCTTGTGCTCCTAGTATACAACCCAGCATTATTTAGTCCTGTTTTCTGTGAAAATTACGAGACTGTGTTCTTGTTTCATTTACATAGAGCTCTGTAGAGCCATTAAAATCGAGTAACCGAGTTGCAAGGGCAGCATATGGTGTTGCGTTTACTCATTCTTGTTAAGTTCCTAAAATATTAATAAAATGGAAATTCATATGATTAAAGCTTCTATCTTATATTAATTATCCAAATATATACACGTATTTTGAGCTCAATCACACAGAACCTCAAATTTAGATTAATTATAAAGACTAGTTAAAAATGCCATTTATTTTATGCAGATTTTTAAAGTGTGTTTTCTTCTCCTTTAAAATGTGTTTTCTTTCAGATTTACTTCAAGTAGTTCTTTTGGGTTTGGGGAAAAAATATTTCTGATTTTTGGATAAAATTTAGAATTTATATTAAATAATCTAAAAACACTAGGAAGATTTTCTGTGTTCAATGTGAAACCATAAATTTACCGTTTAGGTCCAATTCTCATGTGAAAGCTTTCATTTTGAAGTCAGAGCCTTTTAACAAAAGTGTTTTGATTAGCTCTGCTGATGCATAAACTGCTCATTCAAGATAAATTACTCCTGCATACAGCTGTCAGGAGTTTACCGACACTTCTATCAAAGTTCCAAAGTACTTAACTCAACTCATACAAGCAGGGATCGCCCCATGGTTTAGGGAAAGTGGTGGTCTTTAAGACGGCACATCAACAGTGTGGAGGAATGATATACCAAGGGATGGTGGGGTATACCGCAGGAAGTTTTCTGACCTAAAATATAGTTTACCCGTTGGCCAAACACAAAGCTGGAGCACTCAGAATTGTTTCGCAGCTCCAGAGGGATTTATGTATTTGCCTTCATGTTATCAGAAGTCACAACAGACTTTTTCCCTATATATTTTTTTTTGTATATCAGATGCATTTATGCATTACTATTTCTGATTAGACTGGGGGTTAGAATTCTTCTATTTTTGACAATATTAAACTTCACTGGATTAATCCCAGCTATCTATAAAATCATAAAAGGAGAAAATAGCTGAGCTAGACACATCAGGTTGCCATAGAAACAAGCAACTCTCTCTGGCCTTCTCATTCCTCTCATTTTGTACACAAAATCTCCAAGATTTGAAAATGCTTCCTAGTACTATACTGTCATTTTGTAGAAGGAAACTTCATTTACATCTGGATTGACAGATACTGGCTTTTAGCCCATTTTAGGATAGATAGCACAATGTGACAGTGGGAGATAGCAAGAGAGATAAAGATTTGTGGGAAAAAAAATATGCCAGAGACTTACAGAACTAAAAAGTAAAGACACAATGCTGTAATAGCACTACCAAAATAAAATGTTGCCATGCAAGTATAAAATACATACTTTATAGAACACTTTATTTGGGGGCAGTGGGAAGCAACAGAAATCTTTGCAGGCTATCATCATGTTCTATTTCTGGGATATGCGTCATCAGACTACTTAAGTTCATATGACTTTTAACAATAAGGCCCAAATAGTACATCCATGCTAGTATGCTAGTACAAGATTACGCCTGAAAAGCACAGAGCTACCAGAACATGGTATTTTCTTTTTTTTAAGGCTGTGTCTCTTTGCAGTAGTAGATACCATAGAATACCTAGAAAGTTTGGCAAGAGTTTATTGTTACTACCGCAGCTTATAAGTAAATGGATTTTTTTAAAGTCTACACCCAGAAATAATAATTATTAAAGTTACACTCCCATTCCCTTGTAAGCAGTTGTCCAGGAAACCTGAGGTTTTTAAAGACAAAGCATTTTCAACAGCACCACATAACAAATACTCGGTGAGAATGCATTTTTTCCATACAGGACTATAACAAGAGATCTCATCCAAAAAATTGAATACAGAAATCTGAACAAGATCTTTACTTTAATTGATGTGCTTGCACTTCTTCTACAGATAATGTATTTCTCCTCTGAGAACTGGCTTCTTTTTGCCTTTCCTATATTTCCTACGAAAGGTTTTACTTCAAAGAAGTTAGTTTCTAAGGAAATTGGTTGGAATTGGACCATTTCTTAGTTTTAGGACTTCAATATAAATTTTTACTCATAATTAATGCAAGGAAAGTATCACTTATTGTGGAATCACTGAAGAATAAGTATTTCACATCTACATCTGGCTATGTGTTATTTAAACTCAGGTTCTGATTACTTCTTGCAAGAGTGATACTGTTGGCCATGATAGAGTGTGCAAATGCCAATTCACACGTACTGCTTTCCTCCACTTCTTCCTGCAGTTCCACAAAAATATCTCTCTTGCAACTATTACAAATGGTTGTGCATTCCAAAAGGCTTCACTCCAAAAATGTTTCCCCCATCAGCCTGAGCTCTGCTTTCTGATTTTGTTCTCACTGCATTTCACTGGCTCCCAGTATGGCTTTTGCAAAAATTTTGTTCATCCGTTTATGCTTTACATGGCATCTCAAATAGGGTCACTTTCTAAAGAAATAATGAGCTACCAGATGTTAACAAGTGATCACAGGAATACTGAGACCTCTGTACATTCATTAAACTTGGTCAGATGTGGATGAGTTCTTCAATTCATTGATTGTCAAGTCATTTTTCCAAAAGATGGCAATACAAGACCTTCATAGTTAAACACCTATTATAACATTTTAAACATAAGTAAGACATTGTATTTTCCTCTAACTTGGCATGAAAATTTCAGTGTGAATACTTCACATGTAGTGAAATTAAACCAATGGAATGCAAGGTATTGTAATCAGTATCCTACGCGGTGAACTATAATTGATACATAATGTTTCCCACATTTTGCACTTGTTAAAAAAATGAATCCATTGGTCAAATTCACTCAGACAAGAAAATGATTGAGCATGCTATTTTCCTCTGTTCAGGCAAATCCTGAAATCACTTTCGGCTATTCTGTGCCAGCCCTGAATTGTAACGTGTGTAATGACACTGCGCAGCATCCCATACAAGTATATGGGTGTTTCAGTCGAGATCAGAGGTGCACTTCAGAGGTGAATTTCCCATTGTGCTTTGGTTCATATCCCGGAGCGATCTTGGAGTGCAGACCTGATTTCTTTCTGATCCATCTAGCCTGGAGCTTCTAACCCTGTGCTCCTGCTGCCCACAGGCAGCCACACTCCCTGTGACCAGCGTGGCGGCCACCCAAAGTCATCTCCCGTCCCCAAAATGTGACACCTCCTCAGGACTGTTTCACTCTGTGGATCCGCTCCTGTTGCGGTGTATTTCTTACGGATGTAGGGAGCTGAGATAGCTGTTCATTGTGAAGAGTTTTCACGGTTATAAATACATAGAGATTGTAATGCTTTCACCATAGAATTAAAGTAGGTTTTTAAGTTTAGACAAGACATACCTCACACAAAATCTTCAGAAAATATTCCCAGAGCACCTACTTAAGGCAAAATATAGGCCACACAATACAACATTACAACTTTTATTCTTATAAAAGCGTATCTGTACTTGGAGAGAGCCACTTAAGGATTTAAAAAATACTTTCAAGCATCTCAAAATTTAAATCAACTCATCTGTCAAGAGAAAAGCCCATCATAATTCTTCAGCAAAAAAAAATCATATATTTTCTTTTAGGATAACATAGATTCAGTGAGATGTCAAATATAACCACATTTCACTCATCCCACTTCATTACAATGGCAAGTCACTGAGAAGAAATTTGTAACTCAGACAGTTCATCAGCCTATTGCTTGTTTCAATTCTTCACGCTTTAGCTACTAGCAATTTTATATCCTTTTATTTTCAGTTGTTCATGATGACTTGTTATCAATGAGACAGGCTTGTACAAATTTAATTATTTTCTTTGCTGGAAGTTTTATTTTCCTGGATTCAGCTGTTACTGATTGAAAATCATGTTGATGTGAATTCAGTGCACTACGGGTACAGTAACGTTGCTGTTATAATGGCAATGACTGGCTTGGTTTTTATGGCCAACTCCCCAGCCATGTGTTAGCCAAGTAATGTTCACACTACTGTGGTCAAAGGGCTGTTGATGTTGTAAGCTATTAGCTGCAGTTAACACCGTAAGCTATTCTTCCTACCAAGAATCCCTAAAATGGTCATTAATGTTTGCTCCAGGCAACAATTTGACACTGTCTCAGCATGATAGTTATTTAAGTTTCATTTTTAATCAGTTATTCTTTTTGAACCGTTCACGCTATCCACTTTACTGTATAGAGACTGTACTCTCACAAATCATATTTACATAACTACTCACATGACGAAAGTCAAATGTATTAAGTTGTCCCATATGCTAAATGAATAGTTACACACCGCTGAAATTATTTGCACCTTAGCTTTGGAGTAAACCAACTAACATTAATGGCATTACCATGCACGCTGACAGAAGAATTTATCCATAGTATAGATATTAATTGATTTTTTTTTGGTAGGAAATAATCTAAAATTGAAGGACTATTGAACTTTGTGAGTAAAGACTGTGTCCTTGTGGAGCCTTACAGAACTATAATAACCCCATGTACCAGTACAGGTTGGGGCTGACCTGCTGGAGAGTGGCTCGGTGGAAAGAGACCCGGGAGTCCTGGTGGACAACAGGATGACCATGAGCCACCAATGTGCCCTCGTGGCCAAGAAGGCCAATGGCATCCTGGGGTGCATCAAGAGGAGAGTGACCAGCAGGTTGAGGGAGGTCATCCTCCCCCTCTACTTTGCCCTTGTGAGGCCGCATCTGGAGTACTGTGTCCAGTTCTGGGCTCCCCAGTTCAAGAGGGACAGGGAACTGCTGGAGAGGGTGCAGCAAAGGGTTATGAAGATGGAACACCTCTCTTATGAAGAAAGGCTGAGGGATTTGGGTCTCTTCAGTCTGGAAAAATGACGGCTGAGGGGGGACCTTATCAACACTTATAAATACTTAAGAGGGTGGGTGTCAGGAGGATGGGGCCAGGCTCTTTTCAGTGGTGCCCGGCAACAGGCCAAGAGGTAATGGGTACAAACTTGAGCATAGGAAGTTCCACCTAAACATGAGGAGGAACTTCTTTACTTTGAGGGTGGCAGAGCACTGGAACAGGCTGCCCAGAGAGGTGGTGGAGGCTCCGTCTCTGGAGACATTCAAAACCCACCTGGACGCGTTCCTGTGCAACCTGCTCTGGGTGACCCTGCTCTGGCAGGGGGGTTGGACTAGATGATCTCCAGAGGTCCCTTCCAACCCTATGGTTCTATGATTCCATGATTCTTCTGCAGTAGTGCTGCTATCAATTTTATAATGCATTCTATATAGTGATCCAATATGTAATATATTCTGCAAGGGCCATACTATTCACAATTCTGCTACTGTATTAAAGGAAAGAAAATGCCTTCCAAAAATCTATTGTAACATGAAAACACGACAGGTGTCCAAAATAGCATGGGGTTTTTTAGCACAGACTGTAAACTCCTCTGCGTGGTCCTTTCAAACCCCAGCTCCCTCAGCGCAGAGCCACCAAAGTTCCACTGTACCACAAGCGCTCTGAAGCTACCAGGTTACACCCACGGTATAACAAGTAGTGGCCCATGCAACCAACGTAAAGATAAATGCAGCATTCAACCAATTAGGAGAAAATGTCTAAGAAGTATGCAAGAAAGATGAGCATTATAAAATATAAGAAGTAGCAATAAATAATAAGCTTCCTTATTTCTATATAACCCTCTGCTGACTCTCAGGCACACTAGGTGAAATTATACATGCATGATTTATTTTTCAAATCATTAGGTGGAACAGTGTTTATAAGCAATTTGTATAATCAAATGTTAATCATATACAGGGGATAGATGATTAAAAGACTATGATGCGAGCTTTTCTTATCACTTTGGAGAAAAAAACAAATAAAATTTAAACTATGCCCATTACAGATGGTTAATTGCAGTTCAGTCTGTATTTTGCCATTTGGAATGCTAGTTAACCCCAAATACAAGTACGCGTGTTCAAACATGTCTTGTTTTTAATTCTCAGATGGGTAGTCTGAGGACTTGGTTAATTAATCAACCGAGTAATTTATTAATTTCTGATGTATATTTTTATACGTTCTGAAATATGGACAGTGCATTGCAGGGCAGGGCGGGAAAGCATTTCAGCATTCTTAATGGCACAGGAAGAGTCACGTAACTGAAAGTGAGCAACTAATCTCAGAAATTGTCACCTAGACATCACACAAAACTGTTGTGACTACATAATATTTTAAAAAAACTAAAGGTACAATTTCATTTCATATGAAATATTTTAAGTGGATGGATAGGAACTGGAACGACTGCAAAATTCAACCCCCCCGACTTCTCTATTGAAGATGATTAAAGAAAATTAGTAGGTACTTTTAAATGCATTTTAGTTTGTACGCTATGAGGAGCTTAGGGTGGTACTTGCGAATAATTCTATCAACCCTTAATAAGGTGCCCTAGGAAGACTAATTCACAGAATTAACTCACAGACGTTGTCAGGTCTCTGGTCTCTAGGGCTCTGGGCATTTCATTATTTTTTATCTAAAGCCTCTCTGTTATCAAAGCTGAAAGGTGCATTGATTTGAATCTTCCCCTCTTGGTGCCGATTAATATAGATTTAGTAGAGAACAGCATTTGGCTCTGACATTGGGATTCGGAGATACACACTGCAGACGTCTGGCTCCAGAGGAAAAGAGTGAGTGAGATTTGTGTTGGGGTTCAGTGCATAGACACGTCCATGCTGAACCAGCTGGTGGCAGCATGGGACATGGGACAAGGGAATGGAACAATCCTCTTCCTGGCACAGATCATCCCCGGGATAACGGCTCTGCTAACAGGTGGGCTAATTTTCTAATGACATGGCTAAATGGACCATATTTTGGTTTTGTGGATTTCCAAACACACACTATTGGCTGTGCTTAAGTCCTGTACATTCCGTCCCTACAGAAGTCCCTACATGAAGTGTATCATTCCCTACAGGAAGTGAACGCATTTCTGTAGGAAGGTCACTTAAGGTGCAATTATAGCATATAGTATCTGAAGGGGGCCTACAAGAAACCTGGAGAGGGACTTTTTACAAGGGCATGTAGTGATAGGACGAGGGGTAATGGCTTCAAACTAGAAGAGGGTAAATGTAGATTCGATATCAGGAAGAAATTCTTTACTGTGAGGGTGCTGAGGCACTGGAACAGGTTGCCCAGGGAAGTTGTGGGTACCCCATCCCTGTAAGTGTTCAAGACCAGGCTGGATGGGGCTTTGAGCAGCCTGGTCTAGTGGGAGGTGTCCCTGCCCATGGCAGGGGGGGTTGGAACTAGATGATCTTTAAGGTCCCTTCCAACCTAAACCATTCTATGGTTCTATACAGTCATATACAAGGTGGTTTGATTTTAGCGTGTTCAAGCAGCAGCTGATGCAAGACTTGGCAGCAAAGATGTCGGTGTGGGTTTGTGCCGAGGCCTCTGAACAGATGCTGGGGGCTAACCGGGTCCAAAGGCTGCGCAACTGCACCTTCTCTGCTCTTCTTGTTCAGACTGGCTCGGCTGGCTCAGACCCGTGCTCTGTCACACATAATTTCAGCACATACCGACCCTATCTCAAATGCCTTAAAAAATGTAGCTGGCATAAACTGCTTAATTATTTTAACCTTAATATTTATAATAATTAACTGCAGTGAACCATCTCAAAATTAAAACATGATACAAGGGAATAAGCAAGTTGTTGACACTAGCTTGGTTTTACCAAAATCAGAGGCAAAAAGTAAACAAGGAGAAACAAAAAAATCTTTTTTTTTTTTTTTTTTTTTTTCTGTCTAGTAAGATCACTGATCAAGGCCAGGAAACTACTCTATGCACCTGTTTCTTTTTCCTCCAACAGTCTCCACATTAACTCTCCAAAACAAATTACTCCAAATGTAGGCAGCACAACAAGGTACTGATTTTGAATGCAGCCTACAAATATTTTTTATATAGGTCTTATTAAAGGAAAAATGCCAGCTTTAGTTGCGGCATGCGTGCACATACATTTTATCCACACATACGCAGTTTAGAAAGAAGCAGATAATTCACATAGATGAATAGGTAAATTAATTTCTCAAATTCTCCAGATAGATAGCTATAAAGATCGATTAAATAAATCCTAAAAAAAGATTAATTCTGAAAGATTTTCAGAAAATCTTAAAAAGATTCCTCAAATAACATATTTATTTTATAGGACAACACAAAAGGAAACGTCTACTTGAAATCTTCATTCTAAAAAACGACTCCATTTATTATGAATGTAACGCAAATGTATGTAATTTTGTCCTATTTCCATCACACAGAAATTAAGCAAGTAATGGAAAATCAATTTCAACTAGATCTAAGCAAATTAGCATTTATTTTAAAAGTGTATTTCTGGGTGAACAGAAACATTTTTTCTTAAGTTGAATTCAGTAAATATCAGTCAAAAAAGGAGACAAATCTAAGTGTTTTCTCTTCAAAAATTACCTAATTCATGCATTCTGTTTTAAGTAATGTGAAGGTGTTAAAAAAAAAAAAAAAAGAAAAAAGAAAAGGCTAAAAACCTGGAAAGAGAACAAAATATTTTTGTTGGCCAGGAACAGTCTCTCTTCCAAGGCAGCCACGGAACTGAAAAAACTATCATCATTCCGTAAGTGCCACAAAATAAAGACAGAGTGATTTCTAATTAATGAGAACATGCAACTGAGCTGTACTTGTTCCACACATACCTCTTCCCCATCGTACAAAGCTGATTAACTCACTGTTTACCAAACATTTTAGAGATTAATCTCCTTCAGAGAACTCTTCTGTCTCTCCTCACTTGAGGGGAAAATCCTAGTAATTGCTTTCTTCTTCTGGCTAATAAATATTTAATCATTCCATGCAAAATAGTGAAGCTTGAGCTAGATGAACATGATATGTGACAGTAAAGGGCTCTCGCTGTGTAGGTTGCTGTTTTGAATTTCACATCCAGAGATAGACGTTACCATTCAAGTCTGGCCAGGAGGAAAGGAGAATTAAACCCAGACCTTCCAAGTTCCAGGCGAGTCTTCTCCATATTGGAGAATTTATTTCTTTACCCTTTATTTCGCTGACCATATGGGTGTGTGGCTCACTTGAAAGGTCTACCTGAAGATTTCTGTCAGATTAGGCTGTCACTGATAAAATAGGCAGGGCAATGACTAAATAATGTAAGTTAATATGATTTAGTTGTGACCTATTGCCTAACAGAGGTCCTCTCACCCTTGTGAAAATGTAGTTAGCTTTGGGAATGCTGAAAGTTGGTTGCATTTTTATGCGTTTAGTAATGTTACTAATAGCTATTTAGGTATGTAAACACTTCAGGAACGGAAAGTTTTAGAATTACGTGTTTACAGGAAATGGTTGCCTAAATGCCTGCCAATATTCTTTTGTAAATTAGCATCTCTCTTTGAACCTCACAAAACTCGCAACGTGTGAGAAGGTCAGCGGCGAAGTTCATCATGTTTACATGGATAATGTCTATGTTTCAGCTCTCTGCCATCTGACGGAACGGGTTAGGTAATATCGGTAACATTAATGTAGTTACAAATTGTTATTATTGAAGCTGTTTCCCCTGCTGAAGACTTCTTTCAAGTATGCAACTGTATATGTAACCTTGGGTAGTTTCGCACAAGGATATTTATCAGTGAGACAAAACCACATTAAGGCTGTGTGAGTTGTAAAGAGTAGAATATCAGACATAATAAAATGAGATCTTTAACAGTGAAGCGTAAGATGAGGAGAGAGAACTCTTTCATTATCTTTCAGAAGACAGTAAAGAGTTCCATTTCTGACTTAAATGGTTCTCCTTCTAAGAACATCTAAGTAATCATTCAATGACCTAAATCACAGAATCATAGAATTGTCATGGTTGGAAAGGACCTTTGAGATCATCAAGTCCAACCATGCACACACAAAAAACCCCACTACAATCTCTGCCACTAGAGCATGCCCTGAAGTGCCAAATCTAGACGTTTCTTAAACACCTCTAGGGATGGTGACTCAACCACCTCCCTGGGCAGGCTGTTCACTGCCTGACCACTGGGCACAAGGATAGCAGGAAAGTACAGTAAAGTAAAGAAAGCAAAAGGTAAAAAAATTAAGTAAAAAAAGAAGCAAAATGATAAACAAACAAATGCTGAAACTCCAAACAGATGAAATTCCCTACTCATCTGTGGCTTGGCTTTCAATTCCCAAATGCTGTAATGAAGACTCATTGGGCATAGCAAATTGAGCGTAGCAGGATCAAAACATACAAAACCATTTTTTGCTCAACTTGTGGCAGAAGAATTCTGGAAGTAAAGATTGAAAGAGCTTTCACTCAAGAACAAAGGAAGGAAAATGCAAAAGAATAAGTCAGCATTTTTTTCTCCAGCTAGTATGATCCATCAACTCAAACATATTTTTGGATCAGAGCACTTTTGCATTTCCCATCCCCTTTCTATAGAATACACTTTGTTTGATTTCTGGAACAGCCTTCTTCCTCAGTTTAGCTAGGTTATCTGTCTTCATGCTGAAAACTGTACTTGGGAGTATCCTGTCACATTTTCTGATATCCTCCTCGAAAGACAGGAAAACCAGCCTGAATATCTTTGTAGTCAGACTAAGATACCAAGGACATGTAAAACTTGAAATGGAGGCGGACTGATGGGATAATTTGTAGGGGATGATGGGGGAACCGTACTAATTTATAAACTCTTTGGAATAAATAGTTCTATTCATGTATAGTGTAAACGAATAGGCCTCCTTTTCTGCTAAGCTTCACCGTCAAGTGCTTACTGGAGTATTTTCAGGTAATCCCCAAATAAATGGGGAAGAGCTGCTTAAATGCACGAGAAAAAGAGTAAGCTCTGTGCACAGTCAGGTGGCAGAGGAAAACCACAGGACCATGACTACTCACGCAAACAACACGGGGAAATGGAAACAGGAGAGACATAAGGAAGGAGAGGATAATTTTCCAGACTTCAGATAGTTCAGAAATATAATAAAGAAAAATGCCTATCACTTCGATGTGCATTGGTTGTAACTAATAATGGACTGAGGAGGTAAAAAGGTCGGAAAGCAGTGGTGGTTTTGCACAAAAGAAAAAAATAAATGAGAGAAGAATATGAAAAGTAATGCTTGTGAATATTTCAGAAAAAAACAACATTTAATGTCAGGAACTCTCACTATGCTATTTTCTTGGATAAAATATCTTGAATTTCTGCATTGAAATACATTGTCTATAGGTTGACTTATTAAACCTAAAATAAACAAGCAAACTGGAAAAAATAATAATTAGAATACGCATGATGTGCTTCATAAAAATTACAATGATACTGCTGGAGACCCCTATCCAAACATATTCTTTCTCCTAGCTAGGGCCGCAGACTGAAATTCCACCAGGAAAGGAATGGGAAATAGGCAGTTAATTTATGCAGGGAAGTGTGGTCTTCTTGCCAGTTTTTTAGAATCTGACAGGTTTTACAACAGAAAGTTAAAGCGACTTTTTCAATTACTTTTTTTTTTCAAATTAATATTGCCTTTTTATGTATCAGGAAAAGCCAGAATTAACACATGAAAATAATTGGAAAGACACACTATCTGTACAGGTGTTTAAGAATTTATAAGGTCTGAGTGTTAAATAATGGAATACATGACATACTGGAGAGTAATTTCCATCCTATGTCTGATCCATGTTTGTATTTATCAGTGTTACGCTATATGTACATGGAAGTCCATATTCCACAGTGTTGCACAGGGATGAATGTTTTCCTGGTTTACAGGACCTACAAAAAAGTGATTAGACACAAGAATTGCCATTCACATACTTTTCCCTTTGCCTATATTAGGAAAGAGCTTTACTTATACTGGACATATTTTTGAAATGCCAGAAACTACCCAAAGAGATGTCTCTTAATGTGTGACACCTGTCCAACTATCCATTTTCAATTCCCCTCTTTTTTTTTCAGAGAGCTGAGAGCTATACGGTGAAAAGATACTCCTTGTTCTGATGTGGTATCTTGGCTTGGAGGCCCTGCCATTTTGGAAATATCAGAGATGCACCTGAAGAATTTGCTTTTTCCAACTCCCCAGCCATCACAACAAACGTGCTGTTATATAAAAGAAAGATACACGTATGATAATGCCTTTCCCTGATGGTGAGGAATCACAGAGGACATAGCGATTGTGAAAAAACAGGCAGCTGTAAAAACAGCAAGTGCCCTGACAACACTACGTGGCTTGGATTTCACCATGTTAAAAACAATCCAGCTCATGCCAAGAGGTGGAACTGACAGCTTTTCCTGTGCCCGACAGTGACTGAGGAGAAGGACTTGGGGGTGTTGGTGGATGAGAAGCTCAACATGAGCAGGCAATGTGCACTAGCAGCCCAGAAAGCCAACCGCATCCTGGGCTGCATCAAAAGAAGAGTGGCCAGCATGTCGAGGGAGGTGATTCTGCCCTTCTACTCTGCTCTAGTGGGACCCCACCTAGAGTACTGCCTCCAGCTTTGGAGTCCTCAGCACAGGAAGGACATGGACCTGTTGGAGCGGGTCCAGCGTAGGGCCATGAAGATGATGAGAGGGCTGGAGCATCTACGCTATGAGGACAGGCTGAGAGAGTTGGGGCTATTCAGCCTGGAGAAGAGAAGGCTCCACAGAGACCTTATAGGGGTCTACCAGTACCTAAAGGGGGTCTATAGGAGAGATGGGGAGGGGCTCTTTATGAGAGAGTGCAACGGCAGGACGAGGGGTAACAGTTTAAACTGAGAGGTTTAGATTCGATATCAGGAAGAAATTCTTTACTGTGAGGGTGGTGAGACACTGGCACAGGTTGCCCAGGGAAGTTGTGGATGCCCCATCCCTGGAAGTGTTCAAGGCCAGGCTGGATGGGGCTTTGAGCAACATGGTCTAGCAGGCAGTGTCCCTGCCCAGGGCAGGGGGGTTGGAACAAGATGATCTTTAAGGTCCCTTCCAACCCAAACCATTCTATGATTCTATGACTCTGTAACTGACTCTGTAACTCACATTATAGGGTGGGACTAACTGATCAGGATTTGTGCTTATTTTCTTCTGGTGGATTATCCCGGGACGCTCTTATTTAGGTAAAAATGCTTGTTGAATGAAAAAGGGGGTGTGTCACAATAGAGACATCTGGATTTAAAATAAAGGTGTAATAAACACAGCCAAAAAAAAAAAGGATGTATTTGGGGTAAGAGAACGCAAGGCAAGATTTTTAAAGGTAGTAGCTCCTGTGGAATTTGATGCATGCTATCTTTAAAAGTCTTGCCTTCCTTATCCCAAAATTCTTCTGTCGTGGCTTGATTGTTTTACAGGTGCCAGATACGCAGATTTGGATACCAGCTGTACTATCTGTATTTGCTGTATTTTATCATCCCTACTGTGAGAGGCCAACGATTTGCAGCTGAATATGGAAGTAAAATTTGACTCTGCCTGAAACACAGCTGAGAGGAAGGGAGCAATGCACTGTGCTCTTGTTTATACAAGCAAGATAAGAAAAACTACTTTCATTTGACAGCATGCTGTATACTGATACCATTACACTCAAGGAAGAACGCATTCCCTGCAGTCAGAATTTCAGCCACACAACTTGGTAATACAAAGAATAAGGCAAAGCAAAATGCTTTATTACTTTGTCTGGCACTCCTTCTCATGCTTACAACATTGCTCTTGGTTGGGCAACCATAAAACTAGTTCACAAAGATCACCCAAAACTGTGCCCTGCTTGCAACAACTCAGCAGAGTTTTTTGCATGCTGGTGCCCTGGATAAGAAACTGAATGGAGGATAATGAAGATAAGTGATAGGAAGAAAAAAGAAAAACAGTGACAAAGAGTAGGAACATACAGGAACTGAGGAGAGGAATGATAAAAGACAGTGAAGTATTAAGTCTATGGCAGGATATGGGTTCACCAGCATTATATTGTACTGGGAGATGACAATACGTTGAAGTGTATTAGCACTAATTGTAATTAACAGAAAGCATTTGAGAAAATTACTTAAGGTCATTTTATCATTTCCTGCTTAGGGCTGGCAACTTGTCCCAGCCCCTTCTGTAATTTCTTGCACCTGAACTCATGTCTGAAGCCAAAGACCTCTCCCAGGGGAGGCACTGTGTGCCACTAGATCTCCACTGAGAAGTCTCTATTTGCTTCTCCCTAGGCAGAAGAAAAGCTCCCAGTTATATTTCTCTTATCTCCGGTGTCATGAACCAAAGCCTTTTGGCATCACCATCAGATTTAGACAAAGACACTTCATGCCCTCAGTCCACACAGAGCTTGAAACATTACTTAATGAGGTACGAGTGGCCTCAGGAGTCACAGCCTCATTGACCGGTATTGACGGAGTAGAAGAAAAGCCTTTTAATGATGAATGAATCATCTCCAATGATGGATCTGTGAGAGGCGCCTGGCCAAGACCATCCTCTCACACGTTATTACAGGTGACCAGAGTGGAAACACAAGGGCTCACCAACTGCTCAAGATGAGGGCAACAATTAGCAGCTTGCCTTGCTACAGCCGCTGTAAGGAGAGGAGGCACTGCTGTCACCCTCACTGTTACGGAAAGATGGGAGAGCACCGGGCAGGCGCAGTGCCTGTCCTGGCTGGCTGGTGATTCCCTGCGTGGGCAGCGGGGCTGGTGCCCAGAGCTGTGCTGAGCCTCGGTGCCTGCCCCCATCCAGTTTCTTTTCTCTCGTTTTTCCCCTGAAAGGGCTGGGTCTGACTCAGCTGGTGCCTGCAACGAGCAAATACCCAGCCCCTAACTCTCCCCTCCATGACAGTGCCCGCCACCACCCCTGTGACTGTCCCTGCGCTCCAGCCCCAGTCGTTACTCTCGGCTACCGCGTTCACCTGGGGTGGCAGCCTGGTGTCTGCGGTGCCTCACCCCGCATTCTCCACAACAGCATGCAAATAGAGCAATACTCTTACAGCCCTCCCACAAGGTTTGCAGGCAACTGTTCCCCTCCTCCCTCTGATTTTAAGTGTAATCGCTGTAACTAACTTGGCACTGTAACTTGGATAGGGATAGCAATAAAAATCACTATATGGAATTGGGAGGCAAACTCTGAAGGGGTGAGCAGGCTGAATTTGCCAACTTTTGACAGTTTATGCCTTCATAAATTGGCTTACTAGTATTATGCGTTTCATAATTGTTGTAAAACACATTCAGGAAGGTTTTTAGGCTGCGCTTATTATGACATATTGCAATGCCACTTTGGCACCACTATCACACTGTATTATATATTAGATATATAACTAACGATCATGCAAAAGAAGGTTATTCATGACTTTTAGTCAATTCTTTATTAGTAAGATGGCTGTGTTATGCATAATAATAGACCAAATGGTTATCCTGAGGAGTCATTATCCAATACTTGCACAACTCTGATCTGAATTCCAAGAAGGACCATCCATAACAGCAAATGGGAAATTAACACCAGACATTAATGTCTATTGAAAAGTTTGTCTTCTTTTGAAGCTTAGATCATATTTTTAAAAGGAATCAAAACCAAGGACATCATGGCAAAATATGATAAAAAATTATTTAAAAAGCCAAAAATCTAACACCACTGGTAAAGTGAAGGAACATTTGTGAGGGGAACCCTCACAGAATTCAAAGCACAAATACCAAGGTTTTGATGTTACCGAAAGGTGAGAATTACCATATAAAAAAGGTAAGAATTAACCAGAAGAACATCTGGAGGATGTTGCAAAAGCATTTGCAGGCACGTCTGTGAAAGAATATGCCTAGAAAGCACCTGAAGTTGTTCACTCTCAGCTTTTTTGTGAAGCTTCTCAGTGCTGTGGTGAACTAGCTATTATGACCAGGGGCGACATACTTTAATTAGCTTTGATTCTGTTACGGAATATATTCAGTATATTTGAAAGATGATGGATTGAGACTCTGGAGCAGGAGATCCTCTCTCCATCTTTCTGTGAACAAAGTACAGACCTGCTCTCTTGTCAATGCCAAAGCCTTCCAAGCACACAGAGCAATCGATTCCTAGCAGTATTGTTCACTTTGATACAGAAACACCATACACAAATGTTGCTTTGGGAAAGTAACTGAAATTGGAAGGGTAAAATAAATGGCTTGTTTCAGTCAGAGACCTCAGTAGTAGAACACACATAGAAGCGGACAAAAGTTTCCATTTTAAAGTGTTTGGAGTGAATAGAAAGAAGGCAGCAAGGAAAAAAAAAATGCTACCCACAACTACTACATGGCAAACACTACCAAAACGAAATACTGAAAATTTCAGGGAAATAAGACCATAAATAAAGAATGCCATTACAGTCGCCAATATCATAACACCAGCCAAAAAAAAAGCCTAATCCACAATTCCTGTGCAGAGCCCACAACTCTGTCTCAGGTTAGAATATACTCAAGTGATGGACAATCCACCTCACGTTCAGGTAAGCTGCACTGAAGGTTAGTCACACTGTTAAACCCTTTTCCCATACCTTTAGTGAGAACTTCCTCATCACGGATTTCCTTAGCTTCCGTGCTACGAGGGATTTCATAGGGGTGTTTTTTTTCTAGATTAAAAAGGGATCAGCTATCAGAAATCTTTTCACTATTTAAGCTGTGCTCACCTCCTAACCTTTTTTTTTTTTTTGCAGGCAGGGAGGGGATAAACTGAATGGCTTAAGTCCTAAGCTGCTTAAGAGCTTCTAAGCCTCTTATGGTACAGGATGTTTTCTAAAAACCGAACTCTTTTGCAGCTTTTTTCTGAGTAACCTCCAAATTTTGACATACTTTCTGAAATACAGATGACAAAACCAGACACGGTGTTCCACTAACTGCTTCCCTTATACTTTTTACAGAGGAAACAGGACTCCCTGCTCCCTACAGTCTTGCAGTAAACTAATTGCCCTGCTTCTCCAAGGACTTAATTTGACTCTCAGCTAATGGGGTGACCCCTTATACTGGCTTCTCATCTTTAGTCACTTCTTGTAAGTCTCATTGATTTGGGCCTGGATAATTAGTACAAATCTTGGGCCAAGCGCAGATAAGTTATGCAGGAACCACCACCCCCAAAAGACAACCAGTAAATTCAAGAGTATCCTGAAAGAAGAGTTTTCTCCTCTTTTCTGCCAAGTCCCAGAGAGCCGAGAGTTAGGATCCTGGGAACCTATTTAGCTGTCTCACTTGGTAAAACAACTGTGGTTACACTACCATCAGGATCGTGATGCTATCACAGAGTGTTTCAGATAAGCATTTTAAAGAATTAGTCCCTTAGGAGTTTTTTGTTGGTGGATTACTGGATTGGCACAGTGCGTCGTCATAGTGCGTGACACAGGATGCTAAAGAATATTACATGTAGAATAGCACAATACATTTTTGAGCAAGCACTGAATAAATATCATTGTTCATTGAAAGCACAAACTCCACGGGATAATCCTTCTCCTGTCACAGTTAGTGAACCAAAGCACGTAAAAAATGAAGAGATGATAAAGACGAAAGAACGAGAGAAGCAACTGTTGGCAAAAAACTGCAAAAAAGATTAAAAACTCATCTATCAAAATATTTTTAGATCGTTTCTTTACAAGAGCAAATGATTATATGAGACAATGAGTTTAGAGCAGTCCATTAGCCTATGCTGAACACAAGGCTACTGAGACATACTATTCCCTACTTACTTACACGTTCAGAGGTTGCCAGGCAGGCCACTGCGCTTTTGCCTTGATGACTGTTAAAACCTCATCGCTCTGTGAAGAGACACAAAACAAGAAAGCGATTGGAACAGTTTTACAACAAGAGTAGTATGATTTACCACAAAAAGTAAGAAGTACTAGATCAAACTGTGCCTCCAAATTCTGACTATGAGAAATAGACTTTGTTCTTTTTGTTATCTGAGCACCTCGTGTCCTCAGCTGCACAGGGTTCACCAAGGAGCCTATATGAATGCAGGAGGGAAGAGCAGTTCACAGACCATGTTATTTTTACATCATGAGCTGAAAAGGAAGCTCTCAGAGTGGTGTACTGTGGTGACAGGTATAAATAAGAAGACCTCTGCCCTGGGGAAATACCCCAAACCAGTATGGCCAAACTGAGTTTGTTCTGGTGACACTATGACAGAAAGATAACTGTGCTGTATCCTGGGCTGTTAGTCCACACGTGATATTTTATTAGCAAAAAGTGTATCTTGGGCTGTTGATTCTGTGGCACTCTAATAATCCTTGTGGCCAGAAGAACTTACCAGGCTAAAGCAAGCAAAGACAGAAAAATTGCTCTTAACGCGTTACAGATCCATGGGCCAAGAGGCAGGCAAAAACTGGAGGCTGCTGCTCGAGGCAATCTAACACACCCTGTGAGCATGTATGATATATTATTTATTACCCTCATATATGTAAGGATGTAAAGAGTCCGTGGTGGATGCACTGCAATCTCCTCCAAGTAAAGCCACTGATAACACTTTCTGTTTGGTCTCCATTTACTCACATAAAAAATATAGCACCCACCTGTGGAAGCCCACAGTGTGGAAAAACATTGTACAAAGATTATTTCCTGAAGTCCGTAGGAATTCCTGCATCAGCATTTCTAAACTTTATATTGGTACAATAAACCCAGGACAAAGGCAGGAGACCATTAACAAGGCTCCGATGCCCAAAAGACATCTATCGCACTTTTTTAGAAGCATTTTCCCCATCTCCCTTAGGAATCAACCGCAGTAATGTGCCTAGAGGAAGACAAAGTTAACAACTCACTCACATGATTTCTACTGTCTCTTAAAAATATTTCCCAATTAGACTAGGAAACTCACCTCATACATTACCAGTAATTGACACTTCCAACAGAGCTGACCTTTCAGTTTAGTGATAGTAGTGCAATTTCCTGCTTGCTAGCAATCGTTCTGATACCCCAGACTAGCTCTAGTCCATATACACCCCTGTTTAAGGAAAACAATATTCACTGGTTGTTTCTACCACTCCCAATAATTTCTGACTCCCTCTTTTTTACCAAAGCAAGGTAATTAACAGAGCTGATGGGCCCTTGCTGTAACACAAAAGGTTTTCAGTCTCAGGAACACGTACGTGACATGACCTTTCCCTCAACCTGAGCGGATGGATAAGCCATTTTGAAAATCCTTTTTCAAAACACAGATGCTTGGCCAAAGCCTTTACTATATTCAATGTCCTGAGCTGAAAGTCTGCCTCTATAAATGCAAGTAAGTATAAAAAGATTTAATCAAACTCCCATACTACTAATGGAGTTGGAATAAAAAGAATTTTAGGATGAAAGGGAGCCATCAAACAGCACGCAGCAGAGCCATGCCCACCAGCAGGTCCAGGGGGCAGGCCCTGGGTGAGCAGCAGCCGGCTGAGCCGCCAGCACAACCCTCTGCCAGGCTGCCCCTGGGCTGGGCGGCTCCCAGCAGAAAGGCGCTCCATGCAGAAGAGATGCATCGCATCCAGGTTCACCTACGGCAACCTCCTTCTTACCTCCATGCCTTCGAAAGTGGCAGAGACAGCTTTCCCCTTAAAGTGATTTAAAAGGAAACCAGATGAACGAATGAAGTTAAAAGTCTGAAGTTAAAAGACATTACTTGTCTTTCTCGGTTAATGAAATTTGCCCTAATTTTTAATTTTCCTTGTTTCAGCATCCTAAGACTCTCCAGCCAGGCATATCTTCATTTACTTGCCTTGAGAACACATTTGCATTCAAAAGTATTAACTGTGTATTGTACATCCCAAAGAAAGTCTGTTATGAGCATAGATGGTTACATTTATTAAAATCATACACCGCTTATCTAATAGAAGCCAGTAATTACGTCAGTAACATCCAAATCACTCATGTCTGAAAGCATTTTAACATGTGCTATTCAAATTAAAAATGCATTCCCAAAGTGGATGAACTATGACTAATAGCTTAGTAGTAGGAGCAGAGGGAAGGAAATAAGGAACAGAGCATGGCGCATTCAGGCATCCCCAAATTTTTAAGGGAGGTGAAAAATCCGAAGCCAAGAGTTTCTTGGCCACTTCCTGAACAGTAACCAAAATCAAAAGATGCAGAATCCAGTGTTCTGTTGGGACCGGAATGAAAATACATGTTTTGTACCTAGAGCTTCTTGGCAATTACACAGGATTAAGCTGCAACTTGAATTAAATCACTGTTATTCTAGACTGATATTCTAATTATGCAGTCATCTCTACCATGCAGATTTGTAGTATTTCTAATTTAAAAAAGATGTAGCACCTGCACTGTTATTAATGGCAGTGTATATGTACTTCTACGTGCCCTCAGACAGACAGATACCTGAGTAGATACTTTGTACACTAAAGAGTTTTCTCTGACAAGTGTTTATGTCAAGAAGATGAAAACCTGGAAAACAATGCAGTAAATTCTGCCTGCTGCCTCCTTGGGTCTGTGAGGCTGTTGCCATGTGAGGTCTTGGCTGCCAGGCTTCGCGCCCGCCTGGGGAACCCAGCTCCACCGGCCACTCTGGTGCCACCAGCCTGCATCTCTCCAGCCTCCTGCAGGGAGCAGGCTCGGGGAGCTCCTCCAGAAAACCTTCCTCTGCCTCCAGCCTCTCCAGCTGGCCTCCGCACTTTTAAGGGAATGTGACAAACTTAAAAAGCCCAGGCAAACAGATGTTATCCACCACACAAACTCACAGCCTTGTAACCAACCTACAGATAGAGAGCAACCTATAGAAAAGATACAGGACTTGGATTTGCTCACCAATCACGTTAGCTAAAATTTATTGGCAGATGGCAGAAACTGAGAGGATATGAAATGCCTGAAGAGAAACCCAGAAATTAATAATATACAACTAGTTGATATAACCCAACTGCCTTGAATAACCCAATTGCACAGGCTTTACAGTAGAGGCATAAAACCACATAATTTAATTTTTATGAATTTTAGTTAATATTTTCTTAGGGCTTGCTGTATTACATTTGTACTCATTTTTCTCTCCTTTTCATATTCCCAAAGTTTTGCCTTGATTTTTGAAGTAAACAAACTCTCAAATTCACATCAAAATATGGCAAAAAAACCCGGGATGTTTCACTGTTGTATGTTGCAAGTTGTTTTATCATTTACGTATTTGGCGGGGAAGCAATGATTCCCAAGGATTGAAACTGTTAGATTTTGAAAAAGAAAACTAGGTAATTTGCACAATGACGGAGCGTCAAAATGTTACAATGGCGGTCACCCCCGGCACAACGCACCCACGTGCAAGCAGGTCCTCGTGGCAGCAACCCACCCTGCTCCTCCGCAACTTCCCCGCACCTGTGTCCCCGTGCCTCCACTGCCATGAGAACGTGCTACCACTGATGCAGCATCTCTGCTACTCCTATGAGTAGGAAGTCATGATTTAATAATTACGTTAGCATGAGCTCTCAGGAGTCTTCATCCATCTGAGGAGAGTGGTTAGGCATAATCACTTACGAAATTTGGCATAAAACCTTTGTGGAGACTCATGAATATCGATTTCTTAAATTTCAGTTATTAGTTCAATTTCATGATTTCAGTTTCCAGTTGAAATAGAATGACCCTGTCTCTACATACTTAAAGCTTGCTCAAAAAGCCAGGTGGAGCCAAAGTGTTTCCTAGATTAATTTCGATATTTTTTGGATTGTGGCCTAAATTAAAACATGCAAGAATAGAAAACAATTCTCTTTTTCTCCAGATATGCTTTCTACTTTTGTGCTTCAAGCCGGGGTCGGGTGGTTGACTCAACAGCAGTTCCCTATGAAAGTACTGTCCTCCAGAAAGTCCTAATAGCATGATTTTCAAAAGTTGATAATGTCATTATAATACAGACAGCCTTACTGACATTCTGAAGTTGGTAAAAATTAATCATTTTCTTTACATCCCGTTGTTCCTGCAATGTACAAATGAAGGCGTAGGCAGAATAAAGTCATTAAATGCCAACAAATAGAACCCCTGGTATGAAACCAGTGCTAAATTAGATCGTTCCTCAGTGCACTTTACAAAAGATTAAAAACATTTCCTCATCTGCAAGAACAGAAAGTGGGACATAGCTCAAAAAAGCAGCATTGAAGATAGAATTTGATTTGAAGTCCTTCTCAACCAAGGGGATTTAAAACAGCTTGTTTAAAGGGTAACATCCATTAAAATGCAATGAAAGCTTTCAGCTAAAGTTTAAAGTATCATCTGAATACCTTTAGAATAAAAGGGAGATTAGTAGGATCTGAAAAGCCATGTGTAAACTATTTCATGTGCTTCTGCTGCTTTTTGGTAGCCAACGTGATTAGCACCTTTTCTGTACTGGAAGTTATTTTTGTGAGTAATTTTTATTACTATTTTTATTTTATGCATGCCAAATAACGTTAGAAAACATTACCGTGCAGATCACTTAGCACTTTGTAATAATAATTTGATTCAGTTCAGCTAAACAAATGACAGTGTATTTATTATCTGACATCAAAATCAGAGTCAGATTCAATGAACTGTGGGAATGGAAAACACCTGTTTTGAGCCAGAGCTTAATTTCACTCATTTCACACTGCCACTGCTTGGCATTCATTCGATTGTTTGAGAACAGAGAATACTTAATTCCTTCCACAACACTCATCCGCGTAATATCTGAATGCCTTTCTATCCACAGTGGATTTATTTTCACAAGATTCTTAGAAAGTCGAAAAAGCAACATTATCTTCAATTCTCAGATGATGAATCGAATGTCTTCTGGAAATGGACCTGAATATCTGAGCTTTAAGATCATCCTCTCCCTCATGAAATAATTTTTTATCGAAGGAGAAAGAGATAAGGTGAGAATGAAAAAGTATAATGCACAGCATGTCTTCTGCAGGGAATCAAATGCTATGAAAATGAGAATGATATAGTGCTTTGGGGGCATAGCTGGGTGCTCTTAAAAGCTGATCAGTCTTCTATGATGAGTATAAATAGACCTTATTCCACCCCGACACTATGCAGACACACAGAAATCACTTCAGGATGTGAAAGGTGTGCATTCAGCATCCCTGACTTCAGTGCATGAAAATAGTTTCAGGCTAACAGAAGTCTTCAAAACCTCGAATTTCGGCTCCTTGTTGCTACATACACCATATTTAGAGACAATGCAAACATCTGCTTGCGTGCCGTGAGCAGCCGGGTAACCTACAAGGAAACCCGAAGACTCGGCACCGAAGCCAAGAGGATGCTATAGTTATTCCTCTTGTGGGCTTAAGTACCTCACTCATTAATAAAAGGACTTGTTTACCTGGGACTGATCGCATGAAGCTCCCTTCTGAAAGCAGACACAGAATCACAAGAGTGACAGGGGTTGGAAGGGACCTCTGGAGATCACCTAGTCCAACCCCCTGCCAGAGCAAGTTCAGCTAGAGCAGGTTGCACAGGACACCTTTCTTCTAAACTAGGAATTGTGACAGTGTTTGCTACAGCGCTCTGCTAGTGTTTATACCTATACATAGGTACAATCTCTTACCCAGGGGCTTACGTTTACAACTGTCTTGCAACTGTCCCTGCTGCTGGGTGAAAGACTATCTAGATCGAATTGCTATCTAGTCCACTGATGAAACTACCACAGCTTGTGTGCTGGTTTTGGCTGGGATACAGTTAATTTTCTTCATAGTAGCTAGTATGGGTCTGTTTTGGATTTGTGCTGAAAACAGTATTAATAATGCAGGGATGTTTTAGTTATTGCTGAGCAGTGCTTACACAGAGCCAAGGCCATTTCTGCTCCTCACACCACCCCTCCAATGAGTAGGCTGGGAGGGCACAAGAAGTTGGGGGTGACACAGCCGGGACAGCTGACCCCAACTGACCAAAGGGACATTCCATACCATATGACGTCATGCTCAGTATATAAAGCTGGGGGGAGGAGAAGTCAGGTGGCACATTCAGAGTTATGGCGTTAGTCTTCCCAAGTAACCAGTACACGTGATGGAGCCCTGCTTTCCTGGAGATGGCTGAAGACCTGCCTGGTGATGGGAAGCAGTGAATGAATTCCTTGCTTCACTTTCCTTGCATGAACGGCTTTTGCTTTACTTATTAAACTGCCTTTGTCTCAACCCACGAGTTTTATCACTTTCACTCTTCTGAATCTCTTCCTCATCCAACCAGGGGGGTGAGCGAGCGGCTGAGTGGGGCTTAGTCGCTGGCTGGGGTTAAACCACGAAAGCCTGAAAAAGGCTTCAATTTTGGGGCTAGAGTGCAAGACTCATGGTTAGGCTATTTGCTGGAAAAGGAGGAGTTCTGAGCTCTGGACTATGATTTTTTTTATCTAATAGCTACTTAACGATAGAAAGATGTTATCAGGTAAGAAGGAAGTGACTGTAATTTTAAAATTTACTAATTTCTGTAATAAATTTACTTATTTAGTACTTCTGTACTAAATTTTTAGTACTTCTGTACTCAATTTACTAATTTTCTGTACTAAAATTCTAATTAAGTTATGAGTGAGGTGTACCTTCTTTGATGTCATAGGATCGTTATGATTCAACAGCATAGCCTTCAGTAGAAGTTGAATTGCGTAATATTCATTTATGAAGAATTCAACCGCAGCCAGAATATTCAGTACAAGACCAGAGTAAAAAGAAAAAAAAAAAAGGATTCTTTTACCCAAATACAAACGCACACTTTCTCCCCTGGCTGAGAGAAAAATAAAGACCAATTTTGTCTTTAAAGTAGTAACTAACACAGAATAACTGGTTCATTAATGCTGAACACATTGTGGACTTACATGGATAGCAGTTGAGATATGGCATGTTTTCTCCTGGTTGATAAAATCTGTAGACGTCTTGCCTAACTCAGTTTTACAGACGCATTTGAATAAAAAGCGGACACTGATGCAGGCACGTTACTGAAATGTGTAAAAAATTTAAAAGAAAAAGGAAGTAGTTTTCTGCTCGGTGGCAATAAAGTATTTCTGGGATAAAAGGAGCTACATACTTTTTTGCTTTATTTGCTCTGGCGCTCATCTTCATGTAAACATACACATTGGCTCTACAGCAACTGTGCATGGGATCTCCTGTAACGCTCAGTGAATGGGCAGGTTTCATTAACTCCATAAGCAATCTGCCTGCTTTGAGTCTGACCGGGTTTCTGAGGATTTCTTGTTTACGTGGAGCATGTCAGAAGTTCCCCATAGCTCTTAACACGGTCCTTCCAAAACCTTACTTGCGTGGCTCCTATCGTGAGCTGGTAATACATCATGCAATACATCTATTTTCCTGCGGGTGCAGCCAAAGAGGTTGCTGAAGTTGCCCCAAGCCTCAGTGCTGAGATACAGCTCTTTTTAACACACAGAGACTTTTTGATGAAAGAATGTGCAGAAGTTGTTATCTTCCAGTTCATAAAAAAAGATCATTTTTTAAAAGGTTACGATTTCAGTCACAAATTACTTCTTTTGGAAGGGGAAAAAAAAGCCCATAATTAAACATAAAGACTTATCTCTACCATTTGATGACAGATAAATTTTGTTTAATTCTATGACTGATTTAGATTCAGATTATACTCAAAGCCAGTTGCACAGATTTAGGGTTACTTTGAACAACAGCAAAAGTACATTTCAGTCAATGGAATTATACCAGGATTGTGTTTGCCCATTTTATTTTGACTTCTCTATGTTTATGATAGTGATTTTGTGGCAGCTGAGAAAACCACGCATATTACAAGATATATAAATATGCCTGAATGGAATGCATTGTTTGATCATAGCGCATACAAATTCAACATTTCCCTGTATAAATAGTAATTTCTTTAATTAAAAAGTCTTGTTTTCTTCAAAAATAGGCTATGACATTTCAGAGAATATAAAATCTGTGTTTTTCAGTTCACTAAATATGAAAGTCTGGGGGAATTTCCAGGCTTTTAATAGAATCCACTCCATTACAAAAGCACAATTTTGAGGCTGAGACAGATAAAGAGAAATTGTTGGGGTGCAACTGAAGACAAATGGAAGGAAAGATGAGCGTTTAAATCCAATCCTGAATTGTTACGGTCTGAACAGGTCCTGTTTCAGGAGAGCAAGTAACCCAGTGCTTCAGACATTCCCAGCTTAATCGCTGTGCTGTAAAGGAAAGCTTTCCTAAACTGGATACTTAGCAATTTTATATTCCCTTTCTTCAAAGAAAAACCACTGTGTTAGACAATCAGGCTGCGAATTTTCCCAAACTGCAGATATTGTCCATATTTTCCAGAAAACACAGAAATATGTGTTCAAACTACAATTTCAGGATGGTGACTGCACAGAGGCTAGCTGACAATGCACATTTAAAAAAAAGCTTTTTAGCGATTATAATTCTTGATTTTGTTAAAAATTACTGGGATGGGATGCAAAAAGAAGTATGCTCATTGTTACTCTTACTCTATATCCCAAAAGCACTGATTTACTTTGCGTTAACAACCTTCTGCATTACCTGTCCCACAGGGTTTTCTTTCAATGAAGCGGTTGTTTCAGGAGGGGAATGTGGGCTGAAATTAATAACAGAACTGTTGCTAACGGCAACAGTGAAAATCATATGCTTCATTTTATTTCCATTAAGGTGCAGTTACATAATCTAGGGTGTCCCAAAAAAGCAATAATTCATTTTTGCATAGAATAAAGCTTAGCAGTGTGTGTTAATGAGCCCTAGGTATGCTCTGAGTATTTGAGCTCTCGTTTTCTGGGGCTGAGCAGATTCTGCAGGAAAAGAGTCTCCCTTGTGAACCCACTTCTTGATTTTGCTTCATTCTACACAGAATGTTTAGGACTACAGAAACATTTTGGGAACCCTAAATTACTTTGCCAAAACTAGGGAAAGATCTTTTTACTACTCTTAGGAATGGCTCCTTCTTAAAGTGGGGGATTCGACTAGATTTTGAAGCTGACCGTAAGTGGGGTAACTCCCACCCTCTGCTTAACAGGTTTATCCAATACATACCTTTTTGCCTTCCTTCTGTCTTAACTTATCCAATTTCATCAATTCTTTCGACTAAACTAGCCTTTAAACCTGTACCTAAGTGCTATAAACCTACTGTTATTTTAAACTCACAAATGTTTGGGAAACAGTGAGAAACCAGAAAAGAAACAGGGGGAAAAAAACCCACATCGAAACCCAATCCAACACACCGAGGCATTCTGTGTATAGTAAAGCAGATGTATGCAACTGAAAGGCAACCTGCAAGCAGCAGGAGATAATGATAAAAGTGTTTCAAAGCACTAGGTTCACTCATCAGATTCATATTCAGGTAACTACAGCATTTTTTGCTCAGGCTCCTTCAGAACAGTCAGGGACGAAAGCACTGAGGCAGGTTCTTGGGCATGCTATGAATAAGGGAGTTTCAACCGCTTAACTATCAGCCGGAAACCTCAGCAGAAGGCCGAGCCACAGCCCAGAGAATGGGGACAGAGAACGATTCTGTCTTCTGGCAAATGCCGGCAGCACGACTCCAGGTATCAGGATTATTCATCCCGCTGCTTCTCTCAAACATGAGCCAACGTAGTAGCTTGAATGGAGGAAAAATAATTATTCAGATAATAGAAAGTGCTTTTAAATAAGGCCAGTAAATTAGTTCAGGAGGAGAGCTTTCTGACCTTTGACAGAATTTTGACAAATCAACGTCAGAGTTTTTTTTCATTCAGAATGTACAGTATAAATATTCTAAATGTGCTTTAACTGCTGTACAGAGGCAATCGCAACAGCTTCATTTCCCTTCAGTAAAGATGTTGTGCCTAAGCCCCCCTTTACCATTCCTTCCAAAAAAACCCCAACAATCCCACCAAAAAACTGAATGAAAAATGTAGCCTTTAAACAAATTAAGGAATTGAGGATCCTATCATGAATTATATTTTCTGTAATCTGGAAAGGAGAATTCTTTTAAAGGAAGCAATTTCACATCTCTTTGTTCCCCCATACACTTTCCGGCATTGCCGTGACAAACGGGTTGCTGCCCTTGTGGACCATTTCTCTGGCACTGTGTAGTCTCATGGTTTATGCTTTGACGTTAACCTGTCTCAGAATTTAATGACCAAAACACACTTGTCTCCGATTTTGTATAAAGTCATCTCAATCTCTGACAGGACTTATGAGAGCAGGCTTTTAAGAGGAATGGCAGAGATTTCTCCGTTCAAGGAGTGGAGATGTTGCCATTTTTCCCATCAGGGGCTGCCTTTTCCCCCTCCTTTCCTTGCAACTCCCTTCCCTTTGAAGAACAGCTCAGTCGACACTGTGTGACTCAAAGGACAATCTACAGAGTCCTCCATGGATAGCGGCTCCAGTCTGATATCCCGGATTCTGCTTGTCTACTTTAATTTTGCCTCATCTTTGCTTCTGCACTCCCGTAAGTCAGGACAGACAGACAGAGAAGGCAACAGACTGCACCACCCGTCCTGATGGCTATACTTCACACGTGCCATTGAGCACAATTAATATTATAACAGGAATTATATAAGACTTACATCTTTAAAAACAGCAGGGGCTACTATTAGAGTGACACCTGCTATTGATGTAATTAACGTAACAGGGAAGAGCCAGTAATTCCACTGGTTTTGTTTCTAGTTGCATAGTTGGAACAGCAAAAACAGAACAGAGAAATAAGAATTAAACCGTGTAGCCACAATGCCGTATGTCACCCTATAGCAATCAGAGATAAATGGGTGATGTTGTCTCTATAATAACCCAGACATGAAGAAACGTGTTTGTCTTAAGAGCTGCTCTTAAGTACTCTGGAAAATCCCTAGGACATCAAATTGCCAAACGTAGCATTCATGCAGTTATTTTATGATCAGAATAGTTCTAAATTAAGGAACATATACAGAGGTTTGCACTCTAAAGGAAGGTATTCACCATATCGCACTGTACTTGCTTGCCACAATATTAATTCTAAAAGTAAGAAAATAGTGAGAAACAATCACTGCAGTGAGGTCAGGATAAATGTAAGTATTTTCATTTTAGCTGCAAAATACCGCTAATGGTAAGGACACACCTCAAAGCTGTGTACCTAAGTGTACTGCTAAAAATGCTTGTTGTGATGTACATCTCTTGCTATTTCCCATGGCTGTTTTGAAATTGTATGAACACTGACCTATTTATATGCTTATCTCCAAAGCTTACGTGCTGAAGTTAGGTTCAAATTTTAGAGTTTAGCTGTTAGTCGTGTTATCATGAAATGACACAATGCATCATTATGCCATGGAACGGGCGTTTTGAATATTCCATGACATGTTCAGACCCAAAAAAAGCACACTTCTCATTCCAGTAGTAAAGCACACACGACTGTGGTGATCATCTCATTTGTATTCCTTTAGGCATCTAATAAACTGTTTCATTTCTACTAACCCCGTAATCAGAATTGTGCAGTATTAGAATTGTGCTCAATTCTTTTAAATCAGGCATATTGTGTAAAGATATTTACTTTCCTCCGTGCTTTTTCGTTTTCTGTCCCTCGAGTCCCCTCTCCCACCAGACTCCTGCTGGGGAATTTCCAGCAGAACACTGAACTCAAACATCACTCATTCATTTGTACAGAAGTAGCAGGCCAGACTGGTCCTCACTGAAGTCCTAATTCCAGGTGTTAAGCCACTTTATTAAAATTATTTACTAGCCCTTAAAATAAAATTAGGTTGTTTTCTTTTTACTAATCTCTAAAGAGATTAGAACTGCTCCGTTATTGCAGGGCAAACTTCCAAAGTGGTTAATAATCAGAGCAGCAAAGCATGGTAAATGCCACGTCTTGTTACGAAGCCAGTGCTAGGACCCTATTCACTGGAGTAACTTTAAAGATATACGTCATCCTTCGGCTAATCAGGATGAATGTTTTTAGCGTTCGTGCTCCTAATGCAAAAGTGTGCAAAATTCCCAGGGTTGTTCCATCTTGCCTTCTCCTGCCACTGCAATTGTACACGGAAAGAAACTGATGGAAATGTTTGCTTACGGCAGAACTCCTGAGTTCTTGCACCGCAGTAACTACTGAAAGACTACTAAATATGCAATTACTCTGGCATTCTCTAAAGTCAATTAATAGCACTTTGTATTTTCGTGGCACCTTGCCTCAAGGAATTTAAAAATGCTTTTAAACAATAATTAAGTTCTAGAGATCTCTTGCAAATCATTTGCACCACCACACAGACACAGAAACCACGGCAAAGTTAGCAGACCCAATAAACCACTGACAGTTCAGGTAGGTTTTTTCCAAGCACGTTCACTGACTTCCAGCACTACGATGATACAACAACATGCCTTGCAAGAAATAAGACTGACAATCATACCACCGTCTGTAACTCTGAAGAAGGACCACATGCTAACCCACAATTTAAGGCGGAGACACCAAGCCTCCTTTACAACTTTGAATGACTTGGTGATCCACCTTCTGATAATCTAAGTAATTGCATACATATACAGCACCGTCTACAATCTGGACTGTCAATTTGAATTTTTGGTAAAAACGTTAACTAACCCAGCAATCGTGCTCAGGTTGTCTGTGACATACATTAACTACATTAACTTTGTATTAACTAACAAACAGATAAAGTTAATCCATGGGTCAAACCGCATCCTTCACAAAACCAAAACCCAAGTAAAACCAACCTCAACGGCATGCTATAAACCAGGCCCTTAGCAGGCATGCAGTTGGCTTTGAAGAACAAATTTGTGTCTTTCCCATATGCACATGACTATAACGGGCTTAGAAACAAGGACATATGTCTAAGGAAGACAGATGAGAACTTTGAACAATTTCTTTCCCGCAATACCATCTACAAAACTGGAAGCTTGTTATATCTCATCCTGTTCCGGAATCACTGCATTATAATCTATGCTTGAAAAAAAGTGTATCACTGCTCAAAAAAAAATTCTCTCAAACTGCTAAATTCAGTCTGATCCGTCTCTACCCCAGTCAGAATGCAAATGACCTTTGCCACTTCATCCACTCGTGACAATTGTAATGTCAAAATTAAGTTTTCTGTGCACCAACAGACTTAATACAGTGCTACTTGCTGTGCCCAAAACCAAACAGAAGTCACAACATTTCACAGAAGCTATGCAAATGAAATAAAAAAGAAAATACATTATGCCCTAGAAAGACATCACACTGTCAAGAAAAAGGGATATCCGACCTCCAGTAAGATATATTCTGATGGTCAGGAAAACCTACAAAATATTTTCAAGGCCTGGGAACTAAGAGCCAGTACTCTCTGCTTAGGAACATTCCTGCTGTCTCACGTGGTCTGTCTCCTCCCCACCACCCAGCTGTATAATTACATAGTCAATATTCAAACTTCAGAATTACCTTAAATTTTGAGCATTATCTCTTCCTGTAAACTTTCCTCCTTATCAAACGTTTGTGAAAACTCTGTGAACAAAACCCAGTGCTGCTGAGCTGAGGTTTAATGCTATTAACCACCCAGCTTCAATGACTCCAAAACGTTCTGCTCATTTTCTAGGTGAAAACAAAACTCTTTCTCACACAAGGACCTGAAAAGATCCCAACTGCTCAAAGGCTTACACCTCACCAATTATTCATTTTCTGAGTCAGAGCTGCTCTATACAAAAGGCAAGAACATTTCCAAGTGCAGATACTCACAAATAATGTTACTTTGTTCTCAAATAACTGAATCATACCAAAGTTATGACTGTTTTTGAAGGAAAGTAACTACTTACTATACGCATGGCCAACTGAATCTGAATTTAACACTGTATAAGATATGATCAGTTTATTGAAGTAATTAAGGTTGGTTTTTTCCCACCTGTTTTACATATAGTTCTGTGTACCTTACCCAGATACAGAGACTTCTGAACTGTTCTGAATACCCCTCTCTCTTGCTGATCAGGAATACAGTCCTGATTGTATCGGCCTTTCTCAAAGACTGTTCTCTTAATCACTGCTTCCTACGGCTCCACAAAAACTTACAAAAAACCTTAAACATTCACAGTGTCTTTTTTTCTGCTTTCAGGTCCACATTTCTACTGATTTGTTCTGCACATTTCTTCTACAATAAATCATCCAGAACTATTGGTCCCATGTGGCTGCATGCCTTTCATTTTTGTGAACTAAAATCCAACGATCTTATTGACTGCAGCTGCTTTTAAATACACTTTGGTGTCAGCAGTGATTTACTTTTTAATTATATTATTTTATTTTAGATGAGTGGTCCTATTGTTTTCTTAACAGCTGCTTTAAAGGCAGTGCTCAAATAAATGAAACCTCAGCATTTGAGCAAGGAAAACAAGTTAATTCACAATTCCTCAGAAAAGAATTTCCTACAATAACATTCTTGATGAAAATATCGCCACACTTCCCGAATCTTTTACATTTTAGCATGATGATTAAGGGGGTCGTTTACTTGAAGTATGTTCTAGCTGAGCATTCTTGGGAGATTCCTGATAAAAAAAAACAGCAGGGACAGTACAAAGATAAGATTATTCCTGTCTCTCTTCCAAAAGCCTCAGAGACTCTTTTACTGGTTTTCTATTTCAGCTGCAGAGACAAGTTCTGAATCCAAGGCTCACCAAAATTATAGACTAGGGATTTCGTCTTAGTAGAAGGTCTAATTTTGTCCGCTGATATGTGTATGTAATTTCTGCTGTCTGCAGGAACACATTTATGCTGTATACGGGGCAATATTGAGTGTATAGGTAAGCTGGTATTTCTCCAGGGAGAGATTATAATGAGTAAACCCAAAAACATTACCGTCCATTCCAGAAACATACTCTCTGCAATCGAAATGTTAGGCAAGAAAACGTTTGTGAATGTGGAAGGAGTGAGTTTGTCCATGTTCTGTTGAGTTGATTTTAACTAATATTTCTTGAAAAAAAGTCCTGGGAAGGCAGGATATATGTTGTTTCTTTGACACAGGCATGAAGCATCAGATATTGAAAATATTTATGTAATCTCATCAAATATTCGATGCACTTTCATTACACTGGAAGATTATGACCACAAATTATAAACATGTCCACTGGTTTCGGATAAGGCAATTACTCTCAATTTCTATACTACTGGCTGCTATTAATCTGGCTGAATGAAGCACAGGGAACTGTACTTTTCTGTAACGATATTTTTCTATAGGACATGTGGAATAGAAAAGTAGCCATTATTGGCCCACAGTTCCTTCTGATTCTATGTAGCTGCCAAAAAAATCCACCCCAGTGCAGTGCCAGGCTAACTTCATAGTGGGGTGTGATTTTTTTTCCTATTATTTTCCAGTTACCTTTATTCTTTTGAAGGTCTTTTTCTGTCCCTTGCAGCAATCATCTTCAAAAGAACAGAGAGGAGGGGAGAAATGGAAGGAGCAGATGTTTTAGGCTAATGAGCAAACAACAACAAAGTAGTTGCCATGGGGGTCGGTCTTAACATTACTTTGAATCTCTGTTCCGGTACTGAATTCAGTACTAGAAATATGTTTGGTTGCTGAAAAATATGGAACAATTGGTGGAGAACATTTTTCAAGGAGCAGTTTACAACCCTTATCCTCCTACGCAACTGAACTCTGAAGGAGCAGGTCCAGGAAGAAGCCAAAGTGGCAAGTCCTGCGAGACCACCCCAAGAGCACACTAACAACCAGTGTCTCCATTTACCCATTAATCAGACACAACTCTGGTTGGAACCGAGTTGTGACAGTCACCTCCTTACTCTTCTGCAGATGCTCAAACTCTAGATGCCCTCTTGCACTCCTTGTAGCCATGCTCAGAACAGCAATGATCTGGTTTTAAATGTTTTCCTGACTGCTTTCAGAGAGCACATGGCTATGGACTGAAAGTAGAAAAAAGCCACAGATAAATGCTAAACATGTAGTCGAATCAATTTCGGGTCTAAATTCTTCCTTTTGGAGATAAATATTTATCTGCTGAAACTGAAAGCTTTACAAGCACTTCTGAGGATAGAATGTAACTTCTGTTATTAAAAACAAGAGGTTAAGCATTTGTTCCTACTGTGATCTCTTGCTCATGTTGGGGCAGGGAGCTCTTACGGTATTCATTAGCTCTGCGTGTTTTGGTTTTTTCGTCTGTTTGCTTACCTAGGCAAAGAAGGCAAGTTACATTTGGGAAGTCCATCATTCTGCAGCCCACAGAAGGCTTCATGAATGCACAGTGCCAGCATTGCAGAAGCTATGCCCTCTACGTACTACTAAATTCCATTATCTTCACTACAACATTAGCTCTGGTGTGCCACAGAAACCTCCAGGGCCTAGAAATTACTTATGCATTAATTACCTGGAGCATAATCATTAAGAAAATAAATTTAAACATCACAATTTCACTTTCTATTTCATTAACATTCTGGAAAAAACAGAACATTCAGCAAGTTTTCATGTCCACGCGCAAATTTTTTATGCCAGAACAACACATTGAAGGTGAAAAACGAGCTTTGTGGGGATTTCAGGGAATAACGAATTTCAGTCACATGGATTTCCACTGAGCACCGTAATACCTGGTCCTATGAAGTGAGACAAACTCACCAACAAAATGTCATGTGTTTTTTGTTAGTAATGACACAAAGTCAAAGACAGGAGCCGCCTCTGTGTTTAGAAAGTACCTGGAACATTTGGGGCTCTAAGCCTAATAGAATAAAATGGATGTGTTCAGCAGCTCAGGGTGTTTGCAGCTTTTGGGTCTTTAGATGGTCAGATGCCAGATGATAGTCATTCACGTATTTCAAGTGCAAAGAACCACCTGGGCAGTTGCATGAAATTTAGTTATATTTGCAATCATCATGGTTAAAAGAGCTATGACAGATTCTTCAAAATCGTATCCTCTTCTATCTATGCTACAAATCTTTCTTGATGTTCTGAACAGATTCTGGAACTATTCCGCCTTAATTCATTTGGAGAGGAAAAAAAAGAAAAAGGAAACAAGACTCAGAGAAGTATTAAGGTTATTGCTGACATTTGTTTCAGATAATTTTAAAGGGAGGGAAATAGTCGATCCATTTATCTGAAAGCAAAACCTGTGAAATATATTGCTAAGGGTTTCCGTGAGTCAAAAGGACCATTCCAGAAAGAGACTGGAAAAAAGGCATAATAATCTTCAGCCTCACATCTGGAGAGCCAGTTGCAGTCGGACACGATGTCAGTTTCTACCAAAGATGGAGAAATCTATTAATATAACTTCCACGTCTCACAGAAGACAATTCTCCGAAGAGACATCTAACCGGAACACACTGTTATATCTATTCAGAAATTTATGTTTGTTTGTATTTTAACCTAAGGCCCCTTGGATGAATCTGCACTCTCTTGAGAAGCAAGAGGCCTATCTTGCTTGTAGAACCCCTGATATTTAGTGTGTTTTTCCAAAAACTTGGGCTTTTATTCCAGGCTGTGAAATTGAAAAGCTTTACAAGGAATCTGGCCTTGGAAAATCTAGTTCTTAAAATCACAAGCTATTGTTATTACTAAGGTATGATTGAAGAAATTCCGAGACACTTACTAGCTTGCAGAGCTGGAAGATGGGATTTTCCAATTTAGTAAGAGATAGCTTTCCTTAAAATAACTTCAGTGAAAATAATCAATTGCTTATTCATCTTTGAAGCATAATTTCTTCCGAAATACATTATAACTTAAGGACTTACTGTTAAACAAAATGCCTAAAATAATTCTCCTACACTTCATTATACTGATTTCTGTCTGTATCAGCATGCAGCTGATGTCTGGGTGTCTGTCGAACAATCTCTTCTCCACACTGTCAACTGATCAGTTAGCATGAAACTGGTTAATACTTTTTCCAGTCTTTTCTTATCCACACGTTTCTTCCTTAACGTCTGCCTGATGGGCGATCCATATTTTATCTCATGGCAGTAGAGGACTTACTCTCATCAATGTACGTAGGATTTGAGACAACTAATTCAGTAAGAGCTTATACATCAAAATGTTTGACATTTCTATGCTGTTTTATAAGTGAGGGTCCCAGCACAATAAAGAATATAATAGTGTTATCTGGTAAGAGTTATTCATTTATTCATTATACACACATATCCGTAGGCAAAGTTCTTGTCATAAAGTTCTCATTGTCTGATGAATGGAGAACTGACTCTTGAATTACAGCTAATCTTGTGCAGACTAATGTAGAATATAGTACTTCTCATACATTGCCCTAAAAAGAAAATAATGATGCCAATAGCCTGAGAAATTATTTTAAAAGAACCAGATCTCTATTTATTGAAATAATAGGGCTGGCCTTTAGTAGCATTTAAAACTTAGCATTACTGTTATAATTCTGCTACTTTATATATAAAACATAAAATCAGCTTTTCAAGAATACATTTCAACCTGCAGTTGAAGTGCTGTAATTTCTTACATGCATTTAGCCAATATACTATGTAGCTTAAATACATAATTTTATCACACAGCAATTATGGCATGTGAGTGATTTTATTATTTTGTTTGTATAAATAGGATTCTGAAACCCTCTGATTACACATAAATGGTGGTAATTTAAACAAGAATGAACAGAGAATGGTTTCTTTTCTACTGTACCTCCTGTAAGTGTAGCATAAATGTCTTCATTCAAGTATTTGCCTTTCTTATTTAATGTAGTAAGTTTTTGTTACAAACTGAACTTTAGTAAGCGATTACTCCTTTTACCATGGGAACATGGAAAACAAAAGTTTGGACACAGCATGCATGAAAACTGGAAGACCTAGTCAATGAATGGTACGTATGAATTTTAAAGAAACAAAAGAAAGATACTAATTCAATAACTGCATTAATTTAGGGAACATCAAAATGATTTGCTACTACAAGCTATAGAGATGCAGCTTGTGTATGTACACTTAAAATCCGCCAGTCCTAATCTAGTTTCTAACATATCCTAAACCCACAGATAATCTGTGCATGAAATAGAAGTGCAAAGATGTATTCAAACTAGGCGCAAGACTGATAACTGATGCTTAAAAATAGAATCTTATCTCTCTTGATAGCATTTTTCTGGGATGACAGACAAAGACTGGGGAACGCCTACGTCAGTGAGAACATGCCACCAGCGATTCAACCCACCGACAGTCCTGACCCATCTATGGTTGGGCTTTCATGATGCTCAGGCTCAAATACCTTCCCAGTGCTCCCAGTGAGTGCCAGCGTTACTGACTGAGCTGTGAGAACGAAAAAGGAAGACAAAGAAGAAAGATTCCTATGCAATGACACTAATTGCATAAATGAGAAGCAAAGGCTAAAATCAATATTCCAGTGCTTCAAGGCAGGGTAAGAACGTAAGTTTACAGGGTGCAGATTTCTCTCTATTGCTGATCAAGGACAACTGAAATATGGTTTTCCAGAAGTGGATTTGAGCTGGGAGGCTTGTATAAAAGCAAGACCTGTAGTGGTTATCAAAACAATAATTGTTAGCTGAAATTAACCCTGCTAAATTACACTACCTTCATCTGTGGAGCCTCATTTCAAGCAGTCATATCAGCAGCCCCTTCAGATTTGAGTATGTCCTGTGATGCAGAATAAAATGTGACTTCTTGCGTTTCGTTTTAGATGTTTTCAACAGTATTAAAAATGCTGCCTGCTACCTTGTCTCAGCTAATAAGTATCACAAAACATGATGAAAGCACACCAGTGTTGATTCGTTACCACGATGGTATTTGGTGGGTCTATAGTGACCTGTTGTATGCCCGTTGGAAGAACCAGCAAGTCTTTTTATTAATGAACACAGTCACATCATAAGCACTAAAATCACTGCTTTATCCTATGATGCTGCAGTGATTAACATTAATTAATTTTCACACACAGTATGGGAGAAACAGTAGTGCAACTTCATCTTCCTGTTTCAGTGTTACCTCTTCTTGGCTACTGGTTCATGTGCAGTTTTATCTTGCTACTCCCCATATATTTTCAACATGCTGTTATCTTTTGAGTTGATAGTTGCCTAGGGCATGGATTATCTCTGTCTTACATGCCTATAAAAATATAACACATCTATGCCTAGAGGCGCTGGTCAGGTTTTTAAGGTACTACTGCAGCAGCAAAAATCAATAATACTTGGTATAGCAGAAATGAATGAAGGTTGTTATACGTGAAACCATTTAGGAATTAATAGCTTTGTAGGTATGGCAACAGAGTTCCTTCCCAATGCCCTTCCCTTGTCTTTGTTATTGTCCAAAAGGATTTACACTGAGGGATAGCTGATGTTTTCTCTCCGTAGGATAAATTAGTTTGTGCAGATCTCCGTTGCCATAGCTAGGCTAGTTTAAAGCTAGCTTGGGTATTTCTGTACTGTGCTAAAATTACTGAACCACGGGGTAGGCACACACAGATCTAAGTTTCATTTCACAGTACTCATCTTTGGGGGGTGCTTTGTCCCTGTCTATCTCGTTAAACTCCTGTTGGTTTGGAGTCATCTCAGGTCATTGCACGCTGACCATGGTGCGTCCAAAGCCACTACGCTTTCAGAGGAAACATCTCCATGTGCCTTATTCCCACACATTCCTTACAGTTACTGGTCAGCGGTATGATACGTGGTTAGAAGGACTTTCAGCCCATCTAATCCATCAAAGCAGTGATTGCTGTTAAATACCACAACTGTGACTGGCGGAAAGGACGAGCCATTTGCACAATAAACACAAGATTTTGCCATCTCATCTAAAGCCACAACCGCATGCTGCTGTCAGGAAGGAACAAGTTCTCATCCCAGGATAAGGAACACGTAGAGAAACGAGGAGAAAAAGAAAGAAGGGGGAAGAAGAGATGGTATTCTGATTAAGGCAGTATGTTAAAGCACAACGTTAAAGCAATATGCTATATGTTGTCCTTTTGTTAGGGCAACCTATTATACCTTCTAAGTGGTATTCATCGCTGAACAGGATGTCTGTTCTGAACTGTGCAAGACACTATGTAAATCAAGGCTTAATATTACAGCTGGATGGCAATTTTTCAGTGAAACAATACTAATTTGCTGAAGTAGAACGCGATTGCAGAAATACATATTTGTTTTGATGAAAACAAAGTTTGTGCAGCTTTCTGCTGGACATACGCTTGGCCTCCCACCTAGCAAGCTGCTTGGGAGCCTGGGATCTCGTTTAATTTGCTCATGACCGGTACTTAAAAGTCTTGCAAATCCAGGAGCACACTGCATATGTTTCTAAAGGGGACTCAGCTTTTTGCTTGAGCCATGACTTTCAGGATTTTTTTGGCCGCCTGCCACGGAGTTGAAATGAGGCCGATTCCCCCCGCCGCAGCTCCAGGTTTCCAAGCTGCCTGCTATGTGTGCTGCCTGTTGGCCGCGGCAGCTGCCCAGACGAGCAAGCTGGAGAATCGCAGGCTTCTCGCAACGCTGGGAGCCTTGCCTGAATTTCAGGCTCTTTCATTACCCTGGCCAATTTTCTGAGAGTTGAAGACAGCCAGCACTGTCTCACTTTTGGAAAACAAACACAAATGAAAAAAACCCAACACAAAACAGCCAAACAGAACTAGAAAAAATATTCCAAGTTCATTGGAAAAGCAAATATTGTGCTACCGAACTGCTATGAACAGCTTATGTGGCTGTCTTAGGCTGCACGTTTATTTTAGGCCACTCTTTGAGTTCAGTCACTATTTTGATCGCCCGCAGATGTCAGAGTGAGTCGGACTCTTTGGCTGGATGACGTGAAATACTTGAGATGCTGAAAATGCTTCATACTTTTTATAAAATCATGTATGAGTACTTAGGAACGTCCCTCTTAACAACACTACCATGCCTCTATATTTCCATAGCCTATTACTGTTGATTATGAGATTAAAATGCAGAAAGAGCTTTTATCGAGAAGAAAAAGAAGTTCTGTTCCATCCTTAAGCAAATTAGCATCCTAAACTGGATTTCTAATTACATTTTAAAGAGAAATAGCTGTTATTAAGCCACTAGATATTTTGGCTTAAAATGGACAAAAAAGTAGGCAATAGTCTCATTTAAAACGGGAATGCAAAAGAGATGTGGGAGGTTGGATTATCATCTACATCACGCATGACTGAAAAGTAATCTCAAATTCTGTCTCCTTCTACATCTAAACCCCATCCTGCGGAGAGACGCTGTTAGAAAGAGGTGCAAGAAGAACATGTGAGGGTGGTCTTGTTTTGGATCCCCTGTGGGCTTTTTGAGAAGCATGGGGGCCTACCCTGCATGAAGAGTGCAACCTGCCGACAAACCCCTGGAAAAACTTCATGTGTATATTCCTAAGTGACACCAACTTACCTGAGCCAACCAAATTTCTGACAGTGGTTTTTGAGTATCCCCTACTTGTCAAATGGAGTTCAATTGTTCTTGTCTTCTGCTAGTGTAAAATAATACTTTCAGTGCTTAAATCCACTTATTTAATTTTCTTAATGTAAGTTTGTAGTAATGGGGAGTTTATGTACACCTAATTAAAATTATTTGTATGGTCAGCTTATACATACACATATGGAAGCCTATCCAAAAATCTGGCCCTTCGAGTACATACTAGTTAAATAAAAAGATATGTGAGCTGCACTTGGGAACACAGATTTCCTATGGGTAAAAAACTTACTGAAAACAGCATTTCACAATTTTCATTTTGGAAAAGATCATAATGCATCACTCTGCTATGAAAGAATAAGACATTTCTACCCCACCAGCCCAAACACTGTGGTTTGTCAAGTTTAGGTGCAAAACTATCTCAAGAGTAAAAATCAGGTTGAATGCTGAATAGAAAATGAGTTACACTCATAGACTCTTAACAAATGTGTACATGCTTACAGATGCGTTTTGTTGACAGTCTTTAAATATTTAATTCCCCCATTTGAGTCAAAATCATTCCGCTCTCTGAAGAAAGAGAAAAATCTCAGCTTGCAACTCTTCCAGTCTGAGGAAAAAGAATTGAACTCTCCAACTCAATACTCCCTTACTTTGACCTTTCGTAAATCCACTAAAAATTCCATTTTTCACAGCTGGTCATTCACCGAGTAACGTAACACAACCTCCTTGTTGCTCTCCACTCTGACTTATTAGATTGTACACTGCTTATGAAAATGAACATTGATTCTTGCTGTGCACTTTGCTTATAAACATGCTCTCACTGCTAAGCCTACTGTACCTGTCATTCCTGCGTATACTAGTTTATAACGTTTCAAATGGATTCAGTGAAGACGTGGCTGTAAATGGGTAACCGTGAGTGCTGTTCATACGTGGAGATATTCACAAATGAGATGCACGTGCTTGAACTGAACTGTCAATTAAAACATCTTGGATGCTTTTCCCTTGGCAAAGAGTTATGCTCAGTAACATGTTTATAAACAGATTTACATAGCTTTTAATATTCTATTTTTCCCAGACGACGCAGTAAACATTAAAATAAATTAGTGATGAGCCATACATATAAACAAAATAAACTCGCAATTAAAAAAAGAAGTAGAAAAACAAACATAATAAAAAAAAAAAACAATGGAGCGGAAAAAATAAACCATCAGCCATATGCTGCCTTAGAATATACCAGATTCATTGGCAGTTTCTGTGACTTTGCAGAAGTCATCTGACCGTACCCCAGTGGAGGGGCATTTAGGCCACCAGCCTGAGCCCTGGCAAATCTGAGACTGCAAGAGAGCCAATATCCCCCAAAGTCCCCTTTCCCACATTTATTCTCATTTCTGCGTTGAATGCGCTTTGCCTGCACATTCAGAATAACCCCTAAAACGAAACACTGAAAGAGCTGGAAGTTTTTGAGGTTGATTTGAATTTTATTCAACCTAAAATAGCTTTTATGGGGTTTTTAATATTATTTTAGTAATTTCTTCATTTCTGGACATTTTTCTTCAGAACCGCCAGTGACCCCAAAATTCAGTTATTGCTAGGTTTAAGTACATTAGCCACTTAGCCATAATGATGATTGCTACAGTGTTTATTATATTGTCACATTATGTTATATTAGATTGTTATGTTACAGTCCCTTAATGTTTGTTACAGCATTTACAAACACCACGATGAACTAAGGTTCCTTTTCAACAGTCAAAGTACTGAAGGAAGACGCTGTGCGTTAATGAGTAGCTCTACTTGAGAGAGATACCTCCTCCAGACAACACTGTGAAAACCGTCTAAAACGAAGTGATGGCAAAAATTTAGGTGGCCTTTGCAGAAAAGTTGACTGATGTAAGAGGTTTTTCCCCCCTTATTCTGTTCTGCAGGTAGCACCATACTATTTGTTAAAATCTAGGCATTCCTATACTCTCATAAGCCCCCACCTGGGTCTTTTCCATTCTAAAGGTGCCAGAGCTCTTTAAGCAACTTCAAGGAGTGAACAGGTTTGACAGTTTTTGCCTGAAGTTATGCTTATCTCTCAGGTCTTTTTAAGTAACAAACACTCCCATTGATCCACCTCAGAGACACTGAATAGACGGTGTAATTGCCCTTGGGGATTTTGATGCCTCTTTTTTTTTTTTTCTTTTTAAATTGTACTGACCTATAGAGTATATTCTAGCTACAACAAGATGAGCACGATATTTTCAAGGAGCAGATGGGTCAAGGTGCATTCTTATCTCATATGATGAGATCCCAGAAGAACGCAAAGCCTGTATGTGCTTTTGTATGCAAGACAGCTATTTGCAGGAGGAACTTCTTCATGGACCTCTTCTCAAATCAGCTACTGAATATATCTATAATGTACATTCAAAGAATAATACCTATCTTCTCTACAGCATACTTCTGAAAGTGCCCTCCTTGGTTCCTTAAGCCAGAGGAGGACACAAGTGAGTTTGAAATAGCTCTCTTACAAACGTAAACTATGCTCACGTACAACCACCTTCCCCCTTTCTGGGAACTAAGGAGTATTTTCCTTTATAAACTGCACCCATGGTTGTGTCAAATGTCTCTGTTCTTGGCATAAGCCATAAAACAGAATATTCTCTTTATGATACTCTGGAGAGCATGAGATGAAAGTGGAAGAATAAAACCAAACCAAAATATCCCTCCAAAAGTCTTCTATGAGGAAATCAAAGTCTCTCACCTGATATGCTTTCAGTGTGATAACTGCTTTCATGTGTGTAAATACTCATATCCTTGATATGAGTTCTGAGGTACTAGCAACCTAAGACACTATGAAAAATAGGGCAGTCAAGATCAAACCGATAATGTTTTAGTGAAGGAAAATGTAGTTGAGAGTTAATTCTGAAACTGAGCTATAGAAATCATTTCTGTGTCAGAACGTGACCTTACTCAAACTATAGCACTCTTTATAGAGGTACTTAAATGCTTTACTCCCATCGCAACTAGTTTCTAAAAAGCAAGGATAATTGTTTTCTATCTTGTAGAAATCTTTTGTATGCAAGTAATCTAAGGATATTACATGCTTGGAAACTGTAATCCTGAGAATTCAGAACATCAATGAATGGCACATTCCTGCTCTCACACAGTTGGCAGGACCGGGTGGTACACCACATGGGTGTGCTGCCATTCAGGAGGACCCTAACAAGGGCGGAGAGATGGGCCTTATGTAGTTCAGCAAAGGGAAATGAGAAGTCCTGCACCTGGGGAGAAATAACCCCATGCACCAGAACAGGCTGTGTGGGCTGACTGGCTGGAAAGTTGTTCTGCAGAAAAGGCCCTGAGGGTCCTGACGAACACCAAGTTCGCCATGGCCCAGAAACACATCCTTGTGGCAAAGACAGCAAACAGCCTCCAGGGCTGCATTAGACAGAGCATTGCCAGCAAGTTAAGGGAGATGACCCTTCCCCTCTCCTCAGCACTGGTGAGACACTCCTGCGGTTGTGTGTCCAGTTCTGGGCTCCCCAGTACAAGAGAGATATGGACACAGCTGAGTGGATCCAGTGAAGGTCACAAAAGTGACTAAGGGATTGGAGCATCTGTCATGTGAGGGGAGGCTGAGAGAGCTGGGACTGTTCAGCCCGGAGAAGAGAAGGCTCAAGGAGGTCAAAGACAGAGTCAGAGTCTTCTCATGATGCCCAGTGACAGCAGAAGAGGTAATGAACACAAACAGGGGATTCCATTTAAAAATACGAAAGGGTTTTCTGGGTTTTTTTGTTTGTTTCCCTGCAAGCGTGGCAAAATACTGGCACCACTTGCCTAGAAAGGCCGTGGAGTCTCTCTTTGGACACTCTTAAAACCTGACCGGACACATCCCTGAGCAATCTGCTTTGACTGGGGGTTGGGCTAGATGATCTCCAAGGTCCCTTTCAACCTCAACAATTCTGTGATTCTCCCATGACTCTCACTGAAGAGCCCTCTCTGTGCTTGTACTTCATGTCCTCTATGATCCTTATGGGTACCCTCCAATTCAAGATATTCTATGATTCTATGATCCTGTAGGTGACCTGTTTCTATATATTGACACAAGAAGAAATAATGGAAAACATTTCTCAGAAATCCAGCAAATCTCATCCAGTTGTATTCAAAAGTTGAATATAGACTTGTGCTGATGAAAACCAGAGGACACTCAAAGGCTTTAAATTCCCACGTCAGCAACACAATTAATTTTCTTGTCAAAGATGGAAAAAGTGCTATCAACACAGCTGAAAAAAAGGTTACAGACAGAGCTGTTGTCTTATGCTCATAATTAAATATTTCATTTACAGTTATTACCAAATGTTAACTAGAATATGTTTCTGTCAGCCTTCTCTAGTATTCCATTTAGTATGCAAAACATTTCATCCACAAAAATCTATCGCCATTCTATTGAAGATAATGTTTTGCCTCATATATGATTGAAAAATCATTCTCCTTGTATTTTTTTTTTAACTCTAATGTTTCTGAATTTCTTTTCCCACAGGGTATGGATATGCAGAATGAACACAAAGCACAAGTAGCTTGATTATTATTTACAATATGGTTACAATAAGGCATCTTTATACTTCCGTGACAGTACAGAGATCTTCATTTGATCTCAATAACAATGCACTGAGGAACTTGCACACAACAATCTACTTTAACTTGGCTGACAGGTTGAGAATATTTTTGATATATTGAAGATCTGTGAATGAACTTTGTCTCCCTGGTTTTTCACACCACCCAAATATAACAACTGGCTTGAAAAATCAGTCCAGTGTATCTCTTTTCTTAATTATCTTTGGCCAGAATTAACTGTTGTTGTAACTACAGGTAAAGGTTTGCACAGAAAAATGCATGCCTTTTTAACATGGTAAACTTCAGACCCACAATGGTCCTCACTGGAATGAATTCCAGAAAGTCCAAGAATGACTACTGTCAGCTGGCTTCTATCTGATTTTATTTACATTAAGAAAACCAAAAGATTAAATATTTCTAGCCAACCAAAGTAAATTACATAGAAATTTGTCAATTTTGTGGCTCTCTGAATAAGACATGAATTGTAGGTACCCCAGAACAGATATTTCAATTCATTTGAATTTAACAAAAAAAAAAAATACAGGCTTTGTTTTATAGTCAGAGGTTTGAGATGACATTTTGTTGCGGTTACCTACGAGTTTTTATTTCAATGTAATATATATTGGATCTTGTATAAAAATTACAAGTAGAAGAGTATTAATTATGCCTAACAAATTACATCTCTAATAGGCCAGAAAACTCATCAAAATGAAACTAGAACTGAATGGCCCTGGACCCAGGTCAGTAAAATGTTTGGAATTTTTCATTTTACTTCAGTAAAGTCTCTTATTACTCCTCATAAAACTCTGCTTGAAATGTGAAGTTTAATGTGAATGAATATCCAATATAGGACGTTGTAGAGAGGTTGGTGCTGGTCTCTTCTCACAGGTAGTTAGTGATAGAACAAAAGGGAATGGGTTCAAGCTGCAGCAGGGTAGGTTTAGGCTGGACATTAGGAAAAAATTCTTCACAGAAAGAGTGGTCAGACACTGGAATAGGCTGCCCAGGGAGGTGGTTGAGTCACCATCCCTGAATGTGTTTAAGACTTGTTTAGATGTGGTGTTGGGGGATATGGTGTAGGGAAGAACTTTGTAGAGTGGGGTTGATGGTTGGACTCGATGATCCCAAGGATCTTTTCCAACCTGAATGATTCTATGATTCTACAATATATATCTCAGAAAAGCCTTATCTTAGATTTCAAAATCAAAGAGCTATAAAGTACAATACTGTACTGACACAGAGTAATGTAAAAAAAGTACTTCCAATTGGGACCACAGCTGCAATAGCCAAAATAAATGCATATATAGGTGAAATTCATATTCAGTTTTCATGTAGCCAGATGTGTTTAAAGGCCACTGTCAGAACGTCCTGTACATTTACATGTCCACTAATAGAGTGGAGATGGCAAAGCATGTGGTCACGGCAACACGTGCTTAAAGACTAGCTCAGATTGTGAATCTCCAGATAATGGAACATTATTTGAATCTCAGTTGAACCCATAAAAAAAAAAATTCTAGTACTGCATCCACCCTTTAGGAATGTCCTATGTCAACGAAAATCTACTGACAATATTGAGGCACTGAGTAGAGACATGGTGTAGGTGTCCCCTCAGTGATGGGAAGTCCTAAAAGAGAATTTAGACAGTTGTTTTGAGTATATTGCCCAAAATATCTTAGCAGACCTAGCAGATTTCTTCTGAGAAATGATAAATATCCTGTTAAAATTCCTATTAGTTTGTTTTCACGTACTTTTATCATGGCTAATAGAAAGTAGATAATTTAAAAAAATATAGCAAACGGGGAGCCACTTCCACCCATTTCACCAGAGTGATACTAATAAACTTCTTAAGTATAAACACATCGTTTATATTCATTAATCTGTATGCCAGATGGTGGTTTTTAAGTTGTTACACAACTTAATGATTATAGAGTACCAATAGTTAATACATATTTTTACTTTAAAACTTTTCTTTTTTTCCCAAATACGCAGTCATTTTCTCTACAGGCTTTACAATGTTTCCTTAGATGAGGTACCTAGGTATTCTCCATTCTTTCATTACAGAAGACCTGAGAACTCTACACAAGGTCTTTGGCTGTCAAAGGAAAATGACAAGTTTTTACAACGGACCATTCATACTATGATTAGCTGTTCTAGATTCTGCTCACAGTTTAAAAACTTCTTCTAGAAAACATGACAACTAATACCTTTGACATAAGTAAAAAGCATTCTGACTTAAAAGAAACTATGAAAACTCAGAAACTAGTGCAATCTGTAGGGTTTTTTGCGTTGGTTCCTTTGTTTTGTCATACTATTCTATATTCAATCTTTACCTACACCTTAACAATGAAGTATTGATGCATGTGGACAGAAAAAAAATAAAATCCATGCTATCGATTTACCTGCAGACAAAATACATTTATCACGAATGTTCTGCCAGTAGGTGACTATAAGACAACAATAAGCAGATATAAAAGATTTTTCTTTTGGTAGTGAACTCCATCTCCACCGTAGACTGATGGTGGTAGACACTGAGTTTTTCTAAGCCATCAACAAGCCGGAGAACACGAAAAGGTGGCATCATTTTTCTAATACACTGTACATCATCAGACTGGACTTGGCGGCACCATTAAGAGTGAAGAAATAAATAACTCCCCAGTGCCAAGGTAGTCTTTGTAGTCACAGAAAGCAGAACAGAAAAGACAATGAGATTTCACATTGTGCATACTTGACTATTTAAAAATGAGTTGACATCAGCAGCTCATTTTAGCCTAACTTGTGAATAGGTACAATTCCTGATAGTTGCCCATTTGGCTTATGTTGAGTTGGGACCCATGAGCTTAAGTATTCTGAGGACATGACTAGCTTCAGTAGCCTTACTTCCTCTCAGTAACTAACAATTACACATTTTTATAGACAGTAATAGGTTTTGACTTGAAAAGAAGAAGATATGATGAACTTGTGAGAACCTTGATCTTGGTGCTTGACTTTCCCTCTGTTTTCTTGATAAAGGGCATTTCTTTCAACAAATACAAGTTCACACAGCTTTGCCTGCTTTATGTCGACACCGTGCCAGGAATTGGTTAAAGGGTAAACCTCTACTGCTCATCACCCAGCGTCTCCCGCTGTTCACTGGGAGCTCATATGTAGTCTAAAGAGACTGACGTACTACAGAAATACTACATTCATGGGACAGGTCAACAGGTCACAGTCAGGGTGGAGGCTGTTAACGGACAGGTTGACTCTACGCTTAATGTTTAGAAGTACCAAGCAGTTGCAGCTCCTGTTCAAGTCAAAGATAGACATTTTTATTAAAAAATTAATGAGGCAAAAGATCAGTTAATGTTGTAATTATCTCTGTCCTGTTTTCTCAGAGTGTGTATATGTGTCTTAATGATTTAACAGCAGAGACAGCACAGGTGGCCCTGGAGCAGGGGGACAGGGGTGACTGTGGCCATTACTCCAGAGAAATCAGAGTTGTGAGAGAAAGAAATGTGTGGTTAGGAAAAAAAGAGAGAGAATCTGGAAAGCCAGTGGGGTAAAAAGGGATATAAAGCCTCCTTCCAACTGAATTGGCAGAAAGTCAAGGCCTGTCAAAGCAATAACTGCAGTAAAACTGAAATTGTCAGGCACTGTTAGTCACTGTGTTCATATGCTAGTGCTACTGGAAGCATTTAAAGGAGGTGTCAACCACTGCTATTTAAAAATACAACCCCTGCTCTACCCACCCCCCAGCCCACCCCAACCACAACACAATTTAAAAAAAAATAAGTCATGCCACTCTATTTGCACTTTTGTCCTGTGGCTGTCAAGCAGAGTTAGCAAGGAGACTGCTCAGGTTCTCTTTTGTGAAAGAGATGCAGAACGATGCTCCTCTGGCATGATTAGATACACACTGGAGATGGGGATACTGAAGAAAGGAAAGCATTAAAGGAATATATCCATTATTTTGTAGGTGGATACCTAAAATATTTTTTAGATCATTCTTATTTTCTAGCTTTTCTCATACTGGCTAATTTATTTCTAAGGTATAGTATTCTTCCTAAACACCCCGTGACCTCACCGATGAAGACAGTTCTGAAATATGTATGAGAAAATAAAACAAATTTTGAGATGCCACCCATGCTTGGAGCTACCACTTATTGAGGACCACATCCTACAAACTCTACTTCGGAGTCAGTACAAAACACGTACTATGTGTCGTCACTGAAATATTTATCTAGCTAATAAAGTAGGGATAATGGTACCTTCCTAACAACAAGGGACTATGGAAATTCATTAAAAAACCCGTACGAGAGATACTTGAATACTATAATGGTAAGCACTTTAAAAGATTATAAATAAGAAGTAGTGTCTTTGATCACATTAGTATTCAAATTAATAAAGAAAAATTATGTATTCTCAAGCCCAATACTACAAAAGAATGCGTACTTGCTGACTCAGATAGATTTCCTCCTTCTCCCAGAATTTCAAAACATATCAGGAAATCATCAGCCGAGGAGTCATATTTAGAGGGTACCATAAGAATAGGTCCTCAGCACACATTTATGTATAACTCTAGCACTAATTTGGAAAAAAAAAATATATGGAACCCTTCCTAAAAAACGTTCACATGATGCAAAATCTGGCAACATGTTGCAGGAAGTTAAGAACAGATCAACTGTACTGCACAGATCACTTGGTAAGTTAGATTCATTCACTGCACAGGTTTATAAATACATTTAAATAGAATACCCAAAGTTTCAGAACAAAGCACACAGAACATCTAATCAAAGGAACAGGATCTTAGAAAACAAAATTCTGGAAATGGCTTAGGAAACTGCGGCTAATCAAGTAAGATGAACCATGAAGACTACTAATTCAGGTTTTTGTGTATCATCAGGTAAATAACACGTAGGAGAAGGGAAATTACAGTATTTGTCACCACATTATGTGGATGAATAATGTGGTGATGAATACATCTGTGGATGTACTGGCTTCCACACACAGAAAAAAAAAATCAAAACAACAAAAACAAAGCGAGCGGGAGAGGGAGAAAAGGTTTTTTAAAAATGCAAAAATATCCAGATATGGAAAACCAGACTTTAAATAAGAGACTTAGGACATTTGATTTATTAAAATTCTTTACCGACATGTTAAGGAATTACTTGATTCCTATCTTTTAAACCATAACTGTGAAAATACTTCAGATAGTAGCTAGTTCTCAAACCTGGTATGCAAAAAAAAAGCACAACCCAAATAGTTGAAGTTAGAAACCCCAAGTATTATCTGTGCCACTCTGAAACAACCTCTCCACCTCTATCCTTTGTCAATAAATGAGAAATATAACTTTCTCACTCGCACTCCTTCAGATTGTGAGTAGTCTTATGAATCAACCAAGGAACTTCTCAGTAAAAGTTATGACAAAGAGTAAGAGGATATTTCAGGGAATGCCAGAAACATTGATGAATTTAAGTCATCAATTTTTTAATTAGGAACTAAGACATGATGGTGCATGAATTATGATGACATCCATCTCATTTGGGACTAGCTAGCTACAAATAAAAAAGCACGACAGAACATTTTTTGATAATAATAAACTACGAAAGATAGATACTAGCACACGATTTGCTTACAGGATGATATTTAAAACAGCTGCAAAGAGCGAGATGGTCTCTGCTGTGCATCGTTCAGCAGAGTAAATTTAAAAAAACAATCTGTGAGGCAAGGTATGAGAGAGGTCATGTAAATATTTAAAAGTATGGATGTGAGAGCTCCTTTAAGGCAGTAACTTTTCCAAAGAAATGGCTACCAAAGCTGACACTGCCTTTTGACAAAAAAGTAGGCTCATTCAATCAACGGGATTTATAATAGACTCAAAGATAAAGCAAAATTTTCAGGAACAGGAGCAATGAAACACATATGTAAAGGAACTGAATATTAGAAGGTAGAAAGGACATAGAAAAATAGTCTTTTAAAGCTTCTGTAAGGAGCTACTTAGATGACTTAGTGGGCATTCTGCAGGTTTTTCCTTTCGTCTGCAAAGGGAATAAACCATTTGACTGGGTATTTCTCCCCTCGCCAAAACTGACCAGATGTCAGAGATGCCAGTATCCTTTTCACAAAAAATTCAGAGTTCAATGCCATCTGCTATTTTAAGCACTTCAGGTGTTTGAGCATTTTTCTTTCCCACATCACTCCATTTTTACATCCCACTGTGTCTACTTACATGACTAATGTGAGCAAAGCTTAAGGCACAGAACTGACGTGACATGAATTTAGGCATGTTCGTCAGCAGAGGAGAATCAACTAACTCTTTCAAAAAGAAGCAAATAAAGTGGGAGAATCCCACTCCAAACCGCCATCCTGCAAGGCTTGAGGGGAAGATGGACATAAAGTTTTGTGGGAGCATATTAGCACAGTAATCATATCCTAAGCCCTTCAACTCCGATCAGTGGATGGAGACCACCTTCTCTAAGAATTAATGGGCATAAAACAAAGCTCATGGTGTTCAGGTTCAAAACTGACAGAAAGAAGTAATGGGTCACCTGAAGCACATTAAACATGCGTGGCTACTATCACAGGACATCATAGGACCCACTAAACTGTTAAAGGGGAGACAGGACACGTTTATGGAGACGGAATTAATGGGGGAAAACTAACTAATGAGAAACCATACTTAGCCTGGGAAGTCGTTGAGCTGAAAATACTTGGAGGCTGTCAGAGTATTAGAAGGAGGAATCACAGCTGTGGTCAGTCCTCCTGCGGCACCGGGGGCTCTGACTGCTCCTTGCCATGCAGGCCGAACCTATGGCTGGGGAGGGGACAATGGGGACGCTGCCACAGGTGGACTTTTGGTCTCACCCAGTGGAGCTGTCTTGATGTGCTCTGACCCCCCAGGCTGCGGTCCGTCACTGTCACCACTCTCAACTCGACTTTTCCACTGTTTTGTAACCCAATGAGTCTCCTGGATGCTGACTCCAAGAATGGTCCTTCACCAAGCATTGCTAAACTCAGTCTTTTCAGTAGAAATGACACGATGAAACATGCGTATTTTGCAAGTAAATAGGGTGGGGGTTTTTTTAAGGGCAGCTTCAGCACACACATTATGGCACAGGCAATATATGGACAAAAATACGAACACAGAAGGTTCCCAAACACCTTGCACATCATTAAAATGTCAGAGAACTCTACTGTGGAAAGCAAGGCAGAATGTTTTTTAATTAAGTATCTTGCACATATTTCTCCATGCTTCCTCCTAAAACTATCTCCTGGAGAGGCTGAACTAAACTTTTCTTTCACTCAAGGTTTTGCACACACATGAATGAGAGCAGAACTTGTTTGCTTTGTTCTTTTTATTTCTATATCTGCCCAGCGTCCAACATTTATGCCTGATTCTTACACACATCAGATATTCAGTGATGTTGCAATAAGGCATGTTTTAAAAGAAATATGCATTTTTGAATTTAAAAGCAAAGAAATTACTGCAGTTGTTCATGGATGATGTACCTTATCTAACAGCATCTTTGAAAGTGAAAACCATCTAATTGCTCTGCTCTCTCCCAGCGCAATTTACACTGTACCCTGTGTTTCCATGGGTGAAATGCAAGAATTGCCCTCTCCAATAAAATAGATTTATTCTCTGATTTCAGAATCCTTTTAAAAGACAATACCTATTCGAAAAAATCATGTAACCATAAGAATACAGTGAAATGAAAGCAGCTGGCTATACTACTACACCATGGTGTTTTTTTTTCTTGGACAACAGTTAACTAAATTAATTACCTCACTGTTGAGTTAATTAGGTAATATTAGTACATAAACACCCCAATTAATTATCCTAAGCTAATAAAAAGACAACTGCCATCAAAAGTGTTTGACACAACCGTATACGCTGAATGTAAATTTTCCCATTTGCTTCCCAATCCAATTTTAATTAAAACATTATAAATATAAGTCATTCTCATAAATTAGTTTTATAGCATCACAAGCTAATCACTCCAGAAAAATAAATGAAGAGACAATAATCCCTTGCATAATTATGGTGCCAGTTAGAAAGAATGATTTTAATAAATAGCTCATCAATTTCAGAATTTTAAAGTAAAACGTTCACCAACCAAACGAATGTACCTGCCCAAAAATTGCCCAAAAATGAGCCCAAAAAGAAAATATAGAAGAAAATATATGAAGAAAACATTTTTTTCATCAGCCTCATAACTCCCCATTTTGGCAACTTCTATGCTGTTTTCCCAGCAACCATTTTTATAGCATTAGCTATAAATGAAGACAAATGTTATCAATGAAGACACATCTTGATTGCTGTCATCTCTTTCTGGGCTCCTTGATACTATCTAGTATTTTGTTTTACTGTTTTAAAAGTGAAGATTCAGTTTTAGTACTATCAAGTGTTCTTATTTAAGAGCAATGTGATTTATAAGAGGAAAATCAACAGGATTAGGCCAATACTAGTCAGTATTCAGGACGAAATATACCAGCTAAAAGCTTATAAAATGGATAAGAGCTGATACAAAAAGCTTGATAAAAGCTCATAAAGTGGGTTTTAATGCTTTGGCTTTTTCCAATGCATTTGGAAAGAAAAAGAGTAATTTTCTGAAAGTCGTAAGTTCACAGCCAAACGCATTAAACACTCCTCTTTCTTTGAGGAAAATATTTTGAAAGTTTGCAAAAAAAGCAAGACAATTTTTCTTAAGATCCTATGTGGACAGGTATACTAATTTCTTCAGCATACCTGTGTACCCACCACTTAAAGAATTACACAAAAAAAAACCCAAACCAAAACATGGAAGAATTACAGTATGAACTGGGGAAAACAGACCTATCAGAAAATACATTCAAAGTAACATTTGGAACTTCCTGCCATTTCTGCTAGCACCAGGAAAATATTAATCATGTTCAGCAAACATGTTTTCAAGATTTTCATCGGGAGTTTTCATTTAATTTAATTATCTAAATGAACAAGCTATTGTTTGCATTTTAAAGAAAAATTAAATTAAAACAATTAAATTACTTCTTTTTAGCCTTTTGAAAGAACAAAATACAATCCTTCTTGACCTTATGTTCCTTATTTCTGCCCTTGTCTCCTCAAACACTATTTCTCTGATTCAAGAAGCTTAAGTCTATTTAAAAGGCCAGACGCGGTCTCTGGTTGCCAATGATATCAACAAAAACTTGGATTTAATTTTTCGCCAGTATCGCTGCACTTTTCAACTTGTGACCTAGTTCTGCATTTCTCATACAATCAAATCTTTAGAGAAATAATTCTGGACTATGCATATTTAAGTCACCAGAACACAAATTCCTAAATTTTTAGACTCCTCTCTGGCTCTAAGTTTGGCCTGGAAGTTTTATTCAGCTTTTAAAGAGTATGGCCCCGTGAGCAAATTGCAATATATCCGTTGTTCTCAGATCCCCAAATCTTAGTTTGAAACCTTATCACAAGTCCATCTTCATGTGCATGATTTCAGCAAGTATATTGTTTGCACATTAAGAATCTGAGGACGGGCAAATATACCCAGTAAGAATATCTGTAAAACATCACGCTCACATTGGTACACCAAAAACAATAAACAAGGGAGTTATATGTCTCAGAGTTTACTCAGGTCAGCGTCATGCCTATTTATTGTCCTATGGACATAAGGAGGTGAGCCACTTACATACTAAACAAAGCAAGTTCTGTCATCTCTTGATTAAGCCAACAATATCCCAAATTTTGGTTATATATTGTAAAAAAATTAGCTGACATTTGACCCAACTGTATCTGAAAAGTGTGTAAATAATAAATCTTCTCCCCAAGTATGCCTTTTTTTACTATCTTCATTAATTTGCTTGAAGATAAATTCCAAACAAGTAACTTTTTGAAAGTAACTTTTAAGCAAACGGATGACATGCAGACCAAAATTACCATGTCCCAGTCTTTCCAGTGATTATCTGTCAAATCTCAAAAACATGGTCTGGCACGAAGACCTGTATTTGAGTTTTACAGAGAGATGCCGAGCCAGTGACACGGTAAGATTTTGGAATGTGAATTTTTTTCTCTTTCCAGTTATTAAAGGGCTAAGAACGAAGAATTATCTGCTCCAAATTTTCCTTCCAAACACTGTTTTATGATCCCAAGTAGTTTTAACTCTCTAAAGGGGCTTTTGCTTCTTCATCTTTTCAAAAGAGGGAGAGAACAAAAGAGAGAAAAGGAAGGAATGGAAGGAGAGGAGGAAAGAAAAGCTGCTGCCCTCGCAGAAAGAGCGTCTCAAAAAGAGATAGGTGTTCTTAATTTCTAGGTCTCCAAAGAGCAGGAAAAAAATAAGATTAAGACCCAAATGAACACCCACGCTCACATGACTTGGTTAAGCATCGTTCTTCCTTGTAGAACGGAAGCAAAGAAAGGAGAACAAAAATCCCAAAGCTTCCTACATAGGTGGAAGGAAAACATCATCTGCTGCCTTCAAAGGTTCGGAGATCCAGAACGGAGGGGCATGATCCTAGTAGAGGGCTGCAGGCATGCACGTGTGGCAGGACTTACCCGTCTCCTCTGCGTCTCAGACATGTCTCCGGGGAGCAGGGAGGATGCTGTTCTAGAGGAGATCGCCTCTTCAAAATAACCTAACACTGAAGGCATGAGTGGCCACTGTACAACAGGGGACAAGCACATTTCTCCCTGTCTGGACTTCACTGCACAGAAATCAGGCATGACCTTGGTCTAATTTACACAGATAAACTTGTTCAACAAAGTCAAAATGGTTATGAATCCTGTTAAGTTTTCTGCAGAAGTATTTCTTTCTAGTAACAGATTTCTTATTTTCTGGCTTTATTTCCCATAAGCTTACTTCTTTGCTGTTTTTCTACATTCACTTTGGTTTAACTTTATGTAAACCTGTTTAGACTCATAATGTATAAAGCTGTACATGTGAGTGCCCTGAATACTGAGCCGCATAGCCGGGGTGGGAAAGTAGAAGGAATAAAAAGTATATGTTTATTTATCAGTACTTAAGCACAACCAAACGGACTGTATCACATCATTATTCTGATAGGATTTGCCATGGACCACTGCCATGTTTCCTTATGCAACACGACAGTAAGGGAGAAATATAGACTGTTTTCAAACTGCAGACGGTGCGCCCCGATTTTATTCTGAGCTTATATCATTAAAAAAAATGTAGCAGGAGATAAAGATCCCCAGTGTGTGGCAGTACCAGACTTAGTGGCATGTCACTACCACTCACTTTCACCGTGATTATCTCAAACAGGCAGAGATGGGGAGCCAACCTGGGAATCCGTTTTCACTGAGCAGATATCAGTACAACATCTGCCCCATCATGTATTTATGAAAATCTCCCTGCTGTTCCAGCCATCACTTGAGCATGAAATAGCTGAGTTCCAATAAGTTAGAATTTCTGGCATAACTGATGCTACAGTAAAAAAATTCTGCAGAAACTTGGTAAAGATTATTCTAGCATAGAGGAAGCGAGCAAAATGAGTAGCTTTTTTTGGTGCTACTTCTAACATATCTTAAATATTCCCAGTAGTATATCTGAGAAATCTAAAAACTATTTCTTAAATGATTTTATGTTTTCTAGATACACACAAGTCCTGTATATATTTTTCAAAAAATCCCACACTTTCACTTAAGTAATTCAAAGTTTAAATCAAGACTGCTGTCCTATTTAATCACTGGCAAGAAAGGAAAGAAGCACCTAAAATACTTTTCCTTGCCAGATCTCCTTAGGTTGTTATCACCCCGAAACTCAATTCTGATAGTTTATGTATCCCCCCTATTTACCAGGCAGCAAGAATGCACTGGGCATTTCCAACTGAAGAGATTCAATTAGTAGGGACTACAACGTATACTTTTTGTCTTAACGCTTGGTTTTATACAACTTATACAACTAAAACAAACTAAAATATTAGTCAGACTTCTAAACTACAACTGCTGAGTAGTGCCAAGCAGAAAACATTGTTTTTTTATTAGCATTCTTCTTTCTAAACACACGAGGTCTACAGGGATTCAAATTGATCTTTTTCTTCAAGAAAGATGACTTTCCTCAGAAAACACATTTATTTATTTTTTGAACTAAAAATCATCTGCTGAACTTGATAACACTGGATGTAATAGTTTGATTGCCTTAATCCTCTAAGAAATTCAGACCAAATACAAGCATGCTCAATAGTTTTGACCAGAAAACGTAAAGAAGGAGCAGAGGGTCCCACTCTCAGCTGTTTCCAGGGGCCAAATGTCCAACACGACTGCGGCCAGCTGCAGTCCCAGCGACATCCTGGCTCCTCCTTTGACCCTCCTGGAGCATCTCAGGAATGGCCGAGATCCAGCAAGAGCAAAGACCTGCTTTCCTCTCTGGCACGGTTTTCTGCCAAGCCTTGAACAAGTCGCTACCCTCCTGAAACAGGCTCATTCACCTGCATCATGTCTGCCTTGATACCCCTGGCCCCACCAAGACACATTAGCTCTTTGACAAGGAAGATATTTGAAAAATTGTATCTGAGGAGGAACTGGGAACTATAAACCCTTACCAAGAACATAGACAGGATTGGAAGGAGTCCTCCTCTTTACATAAGAAGTGTGTTTGGGCTCATTTGGGTCTGTGCCAAAAAACAAATCCCATCTTTCTGGCAGAGTTGATTCCTGTCTTTATGAAAGCAGTGGTACGGCTGTCCCCAGCAGATGCCTAAGCACAAAGCCTCTGGAGTCACCCTCAAGCTCTCGCCTGATTCAATGAAAGGAGCAGCACTGCAGCAGGACATCGATGGATATCTCCTCCGATAGCTCACACATCCTGACAAACGGGACAGTTTCCTCACAAGTGGAAATGACTGGTTTAATGTTTCTGACTATTACAAACAGTGAGTTCGTGGACTTGCAAGAAAGTCCACAAATGTTGCTTATCCAATCTGGCAAATAAAGCCCTAAGAATATCCAGTGTCTGAAAGCAGAAGCCGGACTAATCCAACTCTGAATCGAGATGCAAATTTCTACCAGGAATGCTATTAAACGTGAGAATTACTTATCTCTTATCTGGCAGTTTTGTTGGGACTTGAAGTATTTAGAGTGCGATTATATATAGTTCAAAAATGTTGTATACTTAAATTGAGGGTTTGGTAAAATTCTATGGGCTGTGCAGACAGATATCAAACTGGAAAATAGTTTTGCATTATTAATGTTGCGTTATTTAGTCAAGTTATTTGACATGGTAGAAACTGTGCTGTGAAGGGCTTCTTCTTGTTAGACAAGAACAACAGATGTGGAACTAGAGCCACCTACTCCACTGGTAGATTATTTCAGCTGTATTTATTCCACGTATTCAGAACTCCCTTGCATCAAACCTTCTGTTGCCATCCATGTGCCAAAAAGCTCTAAGCCTTTTGCTCTACTGAGCTTCGGAAAAAACAGAGGCAGAATTTTGACTCCAAAAACTGTTCATTATACAGATCCAATTTACTGACATTTCTACACCTAAATATAAAACACATTCACCAGCTATTATTATATCATATTAATTACATTACATGCATTACATTACATGTTAGTTTTTTGCATGTGAAAGACGGGGACCTTCCAGTCCTAAAGTTCGACTCTCACTGTTCCTCTCCCACTAAGTCCATTCTCAGAGGATGGCCAGCTGAGCTGGGGATTTTGTGTTTCTCTTATGTAATCCAGCTTTTCCATCTTAACAACTTTAGAATACTCTCTCCCTTTAGAATATTCTCTCCCTTAAAAAGAAGAGAATAACGTATCACCTGCATCTCTACAAACATTGGCATCTTCTCTGAGATGCTACCACAGGCATTAGTTGTAAAGCTGGGGGGATGACTCAGGAACTTGAGGATACAAAACTTGTTTCTCAAATAGCTGTCATCTCCCACTTGACGATGCAGCTTTTCCCAGCACTGCTGCCTTGGCTGAATTCCAGCTGGAACTATGCCTATCAGTGGCATTTTCTCTTCTATTCCAGTTTCCTGAGATATCCGTCACCCTAATAGCAGTTTTTTTCATTTAATTAGAGGTCATGTGTTGCAGTATTTTGTGTAACTTCTGTACACGTTACACACATAATTTGTATACTCTATATGGAAATTAAATTTTATGGCAAAACATATCATTATGATAATTTAATACAGACAAATCTAAAAATTTTATAGAAAGTAAATCTCCCTACATGATAGCTTGCACATATTTGCACGGCCATCTCACCACAAACAGGCGGCAAACGCTTGGCATGCGGGCAGCAAATATCTACCTCATTCCCGTTTCTACACTTCATTCTGCAACGGCAATGGTGTTTCTCTCCTTGGAAAAGAAGAACACAAACATGTAGAACATCTGGATGTTTACTGGGATGAAAGAGGCAGTGGTTTCAAATTGTTCACTAAGTGAATGTTATGCCAGAAATACTTTGACAGGTCCCCTTGAAACATCACTTCAATTATATATGCCTCTGCTCTCAAAAACTACACCGTAAACCTTAGACAGCTACACTCAGTGCGCCTGGTTCCCTGTGGCGCATGTAGGCCAATTTTCTGATTGAACAATTAAGAGTGCGTTTCGCTCATCATTTCTGTTCTTTCAGTCAAAGTGATCTTAGGAGACCAGTATATCTGTTTCTTATTAACAGGAACATTTGCAAACTTCTTGTTAGATACTGAGGGCAGACAAACCAACAACGGGTTTAGACCAGTGAAATCAGGGCCATAATTTGGAAAAAATCAGACTGCCCGGTGTCAGGGCTAGCCTTATTTAGTACAGGAGAATATAAGTGTTAAAGACTGCACACAAATTGCAGGTAAAGCAAATGGGAAAAAAGGCCTTTTGTTTACAGTGAACACATACTAAATATAGAAATCACTGAACGAGAATGAGTCCAGAACTCCACAGGCCCGTATTTCAGAACACAACTGCATTTTAAAGGAAAATTTCTTTCATAAAACCTCACACAGCAGATGGGCGGCAAACTCAAAAGACTGAAAACTACCAGTGTATCCGTGAAACCTACTTGCTATAGCCATATATTATTTGAACTATGAATTTCTGATGCTTCTCTATACCTTAACTATCTTTTAAGACAAGATATATCTTTTAAGACAGATATATTTCCTATACTTGCAGCTGTGGTTACCGAGTATGGCACGGTATTTCTAAACTCTCTTTCCTCACACTTTAGACTGTTTCTGAAGTCCCTTTAAATTTTCCACTGAAATCCAGCAACTTTTTCTCACAACGTACACTGCAAGTGTAGTATATAGGGCTTTACAAAGCCTGCTTCCAGAATACACGCGGAATGGATTCACTACCAATAGAGACAATTAAGACTTACACAAGGAAAACCGAAATCTTCAGCAGTGAACCTTTCTCCAAAGGCTGCAACAGCTGCTTTGAGGAATAGGTTAGCACAAGCACTCTTCAGGTAAGGAACTCCACTGACTAAGTACAGTGACAATATTCATTATAGCACAAGTGTCTAAAAATGAATATAAATAATGCTAGATGTGATCCTTCCCTGAGGCAGTTTTGGCTGTTCATTGAAATGGGCTCAACATTAGGTCATTTATATCGCATAGTTTAGGACCTAAAAATTTGAGGCAGCGGAGGGAGGGGGAGCCAATTCAGCAGTCATTTCTTCCTAATCAGAAGCTTTTGCTCCTGTCTTCAAGAAAGGGTCATTTGAGTCCTGGTCCATTTACTCAGCGGTGAGGCAGGTACTAGTAGTTCTCCTACATGTTTGTCAAGAAATAACAGGTCCCAGATTAATAAACCACAAATATGGTTATGGAAAGTTCTGTCAGCAGGCCCTAATGGAACATTTGCAAATGAACAGTAAATTCTGGGAATTAGTAATGGGACATAATGCAGTCTTCTGCTTAGGGATGTTATTTTGGTGTATGTTTTTATCTTGCTACCCATGCATATTTGATCAAGGTGCAAATACAGGCATTTTCAGTCTACATATGAAATATTGCCATAGTCTGTAATGGTCCTAAGCACAACAGCGTCGTTTTGACACCTATGAATCGTTTTTTGGTCCCCTCCCTCCACTGCACACAAGTGCTCTGCCAGTGTTTTTTGGTTTTGAGTTTCCCTCACCCCTGTTTTAGTTCCTTTTGGACCACTCCTTAGCAAAGGCATCTGTTCTGTTCCTACTAAAAACTTGGAGAGGAGAACTGTCAAGGTCTCATCTTTCCTCCCCCTTGGTACTATTTTTACCCTTCCTGTATGTGCAACCTGCTGGAGGGAAGCTGGGCCCTTCCCTCTGACTCTCCTTACCAGCCCCGTTGCATCCTCCTCTGCCACAAAAGACAGCTGATATTTGTTTGTCATCTATTAAGCCGCCCCACAAAGCAGAAGTGGGAAGAACCAAGGCTGTACTGCGCACTCATCAGGCGTTCTTGTGGCAGAGAATGGTCTTTATCCTCCCTCTACCATAGTCTCAAAGTTGAAGTGTTATCTCCTGCCTTCCCTCTCTAAAATCAGTGCATTGTTTACAGACAGGTGAAGAAGCCTCTTATAGGAAATAAAAAAGCTGGGAAAAAAAAATAATCCCAAATTTTCACAGTAGCCATTTTTGAGGGCTGCCTATAATTACACCCACACATATTTTTCCATAGAAACAATACTGTAGCTGCTAAAAGAAGTTATGCGATCATAAATATAGGGGAAATGACATGTGGGCTCAGAGACAAGCGGAAAGGGGTTTATAAATTCAGGCAGAAGAGCAGAGATAAGTCATAAACCAGACCATGAAATGGATAAGACTGCTTATGGATTGGCTGCTAATGGACTGCAACAAATCTAGAGAAATTGATAAGGAAAACCTACCCACGTAAAATGAAGAATATCTATGTAGACCACCCATTTGGGTGAGCTAATTACCAATGTAATTTTGTTAATTGGTACCAATTCTTTTACAGCACTGCCGTAAAAACAAAATGCTATTTTTACATGTAGAGAATCTGCCAACTATCCTCTTTCTACCTGATTAAAGACTACATACAGCTTACTGAAAATCACTTGAAGGAATTTAAAAGCAGAATAATAACAAAACTGCTAGAGGGAAGAACAGGAGAAAGTCTGCTGTAAACATAAGAATATAATGGAAAGAGAGCACAAGAAATCATGTAAAACTACTTTCACCTCGTTCTTGGAAAGTCGTGCATGGCATAAAGCTAGTAATGGTAGCGACAGGAACAAAAGAATGAACCTTTTATGATCTTTCATTAAGACAGAGAAAAAAGCATTTGTTCTATCTGCTATTACAGAAACCTTATCTATGCATATGCAAAGCAGCATTTCAAATTGCTGTACTTCAACAAGCAACCAAAATCTATTCACATGGTCAGTTTGTCGCCATTATGCCTCAGCACCACTTGGGGTTGTAACTCAGAGGCAAGCTCGTCTGTTTTAAATACTAACCTGAGTGAAACAAGAAAATTAGATATTTGGGAACCACGAGATTCTTTTTGAGGAATTCATTGGAAATGCCAAGATAAACATTTTGTGATATTCACTGCGTACCAACACTTGGAATTTAAACAACCAGGTTTCTGAGTACAGTACAGTTGCTCCACTTCATAACGCAAAAGGCAAACGTCCAGATTCTCCATCCACTTTGCTAGTTTGTGATCTCCCAGGATCTATTCTCAGGTAAATAAGATTTCTGAGTCCAATTTTTTTTTCCTCACACTGTCCTTTCTCTTTCAAAGACAGGCCTAAAGAGTTACTACAGCTCAGGAGTATTTTCTTTAGAGATGTTGCAGAAAATGGGGAGAAGAGAACCGATAAATTGCTGAATTAATACTTTTCCTCCTGGCATGCTTTCGGGTTTGTGGGAGAGAAAGTCTAAAGAAATTTGGCGAGGTTGGTTATACTTCTTTCTCTCTGTTGGTATTGGAAGTGAACTTAACCCTCACTCCCTGTTCCTCTGCCAGAAACAACTTCCTACTACCAGGACTGTCACAGGAAAAGAGGAAATCAGCCAGGTCCTCGCTGGGGTCTCTGATGCAGGTATGACTGAGGTGATGTTCTGGCCTACCACCAAGAAAGGGTGAAATTATTTGGGAAAAAGTGGCAGAATAGAGCAGATACATTAGGAAGAAGTCGGGGAATCATACTAGACCCAGAAGTTATATATTTCCCCAATTTCTGTAACTTGTTTGAATTCCCTATCTAAATTTTATGTAGTAATTTGGCTGCTATCTTTTGTCTAATTAGAACTAAATGCAGACTGTACTTTAACTCTACTAATTCCCTTACTGTCGTTATCTCAAGTTTGCAGAGGTATTCAGTAACGTCTACCCTGGTGCCCTTTACACAAGGTTCATTTCTTTTCCAAGTAATAATACAGGCTGAGGATTCAAGGGGTGATTTAGTTAGAGCTAAACAAGAACGACTTGAATTAAAAGAGAGGGAAGAGGCTTCTTAATTTGCACTGTAATTTTTTTTTCTTCCTTTTGTGTTATCATTGCTTTTCCATCTCTCCTTTAATAAGATGTCTCTCCCTCCTCCCCGGTATCTATCTACTTGCAAGGACCTTTGCATCTCTCTTTTCTTGTCCTTCTATTTTTAGTGCACATCTGTTCCTGTTCTGACCTCAATTCTCTCTCATCTGGGGCTTCATTTTTCTATGTCTCCCTACTGCCAGATCTCCGTACAGCTTTCAGATCCCTGCTTTCTAGCAGATCCATAATCGTTCTGTGGGTGGTCAGTGCCTGAGTTCCCTCCCTTGCCGTGCTGACTGCTAGGAGAAGGCAGCTCTCCAGGAAGCCCCTGCTCAGCTGCGCCACCTCCTTCACCCAGCTCCTTGCTTCCAAACAATGCCCGTGGGGACGAGCTACAAAGGTTGTAACTTGCTCTCTAGTTTCTCCCCGCGCTTCTTTTACATTTTTCTAACACCTTAAAATCTTCCCCAACAACTGCAAATTAAACTTGTTGGCCTTTACAGACGTGACAATAAGTGCCACTTTAGTTCATTTCATGGGCTGTATTTCTATTTTCTTTAGATCGGTAATTATGAAATTTGTTTTTTGCCACCTCATTTCTTCCTTCTTGTGTCACATCTTCATTCACTGGTATAGCTACCAGTTTCATTATTTTCATTATTCCATTCTCTCTTTTGCTATGTTTTCCTTTTCTCCCTTTCAGGTTTCTTTTTTTCTGGTACGCGTACAGTTACCATTTTTGCTACCCCTCAGCTTCCTGCCACCATCTTCTTTGGAGACCTCAGCCTGAGAGTCACCACATCAGATCAACTGGGGAGCATTAAACAGCTGCTGCTTACAGGGTGGGCTCTGGATCCGGGAAGCGGCTGGCTGCTCCAGCTGACTGCTTCCCTGCTCCTGAGGCGACAGGGATGCTCCAGGCCAACACCCGTGTCAGACTCCACATCCAAACCCCTCCTGGCAGCAGAACTAGGAGCATGAAGAAGGAGATGGAGGAGGGTCTACTGCTTTTCTCTCAGCCATAGGAACATGTTTGTAGAGAAAAGTGTTTGTCCTCATCCCCTCAGGTGCATCTACTAATGCACCCAGAGCTGCTCTAAATCACAGGAGCACCAGCGTAAGCGCTGGCGGATGCCAACAGGCCATGATGCCTCCTAGCACTTGGCCCTACCAGCACACTCCAGGGACTGTGAGTATGGCAGACAAAGCCCTTTGCCTCCTCTCCTTGCCACTGCTGAGACCCCTAGTGCTGTTGCCCAATGTGTGAAAAAAGACTAAAAAAGAAAAGTGTCATGTTTGTGCAAACATCAGCTAACATAAGTATTTTCCCTGTTTAGCTGATGTGTGCTATACTTTTGTTCCAGTCAAGTATCTGTGCGCTTTCAGTGTTATAAAACAGTGCTGTTCTTACAGAATATATTAACATTTAAATGAGACACTCAGGATAATATTTTTTAAAACTTAATTTTTAAAAAATACTCTATGCTAGATGCATGTTATCCAAAGGCCACACGCGCTTTTAGCAAATTCAGATTAGATAGCGAACATGTCAATGCTAGAAATGTCTACTTCTAATCGCATGTAATATTGTGGGAAAGAGATATGTGCACTGCAAACAGTGCTCACCTGAAACGTTAATCCCTTCTGCTTTTCCTCCCTCTTAGAGCACAAAGAGAATTTCATTAACATCGTTAGTGTCTCTCCAAAATTCAATTCGAACACAAAGTACGCTATCAAAGGCTTGAACATCAGACAGAAAAGTAATTTGGGATGACTGAGCTATCTCTACAAACACATTAATTTAACTCTAATGGGTCCATATGAAGAACGATACCGAATGCAGTTAAAAGGATTTTACCTGCCATTAAGAGAGATTAATAAAGTTATTAGGAATTTTATTTAACCTTAAAGCTGTCTTGCAATTGTTGAGTATGATTGTGGAATTTGATAAATGTAGTAAATCACACAGTATCTTGTGAGTAGACTTGTGCGTGACATTTTTCTCTTCAGTGATCTTTTCTCAGTGAAGAAAGTTTTCTCTCCGTCTCACAGAGACAGAATCTTTCAGGATCTGCAAATTTTCAGGTTCTCTCAAATTTCATGCAAAGAGTGTAATTTACAAGCTTTGCATTCTTTTCTCTCTCTTTTTTTTTTTGTTAAGAAAATTCTATACATTAGATTTCAAGCTACCCTGATGGCATTTCCCATCAAAGTCATTTCTTTGCTGCAGTATTCTGCATATCTATGTTGCAGACATAGAGGGCAGACCAGGGCTGGTGTGTCGTTTCAGTAAATGCAGGATGGTAATCAGCTAAATCATAAAGAAGAAGAAAAGGAACATAAATAGCTGTTTCTTTCAAAATTCCCTTTATGGATTGGAATAAAGCAGACCCTCCCACATTCAGCACAGTAAATGAATAGCTCACTATCGCCCATCAACTTTCCTGTTTTTATATAGTTGCTCTATTCTGAGCACATTAAAGCAATGTTGATAAGAGTAAAACGGTTTATTTTTTTAGTTTAGATTTCAAAGAAATGTTCTTAAGAAGGAAGGTATGTCTAAGGAGCAGTGCCTTATCACAGCATTCTTATTAGCATTTCTTCAAAGATACCTTCTACTTGGTCCCAGCTACAAAGACATAATCTGCATTTGAATACAGATACTCAAAATGAAGTTGAAAATTGTCAGTCTTATGGAAAAGATGGACATAAGCCAGAAAACTGAACTGTAGCAAAAGGAAAAAGATAGTAAGTGTGCACAGATAAGCAGCTCTTGTGTCTCAGATATGAAATCAGAAAAAGAAAAAAACTGCCTACGCTTCAGAAGCTTTATGCTGATCACAAAAAACAAATGCAAATTTCACCAATTACCCCTAGTGCTAATGCCAAAACGGTCCCTTACTTCATGAAACTATTGAGTCTTTCAGTGGCTCTAAGACACTGAAAAAATTTTTAAAAAAAACCCACAAAACCGAAATACAGGTTTTAATATATCCAGACCTGTGTGCTGAGAACCTGTTCCTTCACAAAAAATATGTAACAAATCCAGAAAGGACAATTATGCAGTCTCTATGAGCCAATTTCTCTTCATAAATACAGGCAATTAGAGTTCAAATCTCAGTATCCTATTTTATTCTACACAGTTTGGTTGTGTCAAATGTGTATATAAAAATAAATATTAATCACAGCTTTTGAAATAATGGTTTAGAATAGGACAGAGAGGGTCATGACAGTGAATTCCACAGCCAAAACTACACTGATTAAACATTACTTCTTATCCATTTTGTATTTTAAATCTTTTAATTTAATCTGTTATTTATATATTCTGAGAAAAAAAGTAAGTAGGGACTCTTGAATAACATTTATATACTATTCTTTATTTTATACTCCACACAGAAAAAGCATTTAAGAGGCAATTAAGGCCAAGAGACCCTAACAGTAGCTGAAGGATAAAAAAAAGGACTATAAGAAACTAATTGCTGCCAAAATAGATTGTAAAAAAAAAATAAAAAAATCAGGACCTTCAGTGCTCAGTGCTACAGTTAAATTTAAAAGAAACTGAAGTTTTGGCAGAGTTCCGGTTTCCCTTTCAGACACATCAAGGTGTAATATAGTAAAGTCAACTGATTTTTTTGACCTTATTCAGCCCAAAGTACAGGGATGTTTCACTTGTTGCCTATAGCTTGTCCAGAAAGCAAACTCACTCATTTACTCCTGAAAGACTTGTAAAAACTGTGCTTCAGTGATTTCTTTTTCCGCACTATGTGGCTGTGTAACTGCCTGTGATATTTTTTGAACAGACACCCAAATTAACAGTTTTGTTTTATATGACATTTTGATACTGTATTATTATCCACCGTACAAAATAGTAGAATGTATCTTAATATCTTAGCCCTCGCTTTTGACCATCTGTCATGTCATGGAGCTGTATACAAGTCAAATGCTTTCTTAGGTGTTTCCTATGAATTTGAAGCCATAAAATATTCACCAGTAGTTCAAATTTCTTCTCTTAATGTTACCGTTCAGATTTTTATATGGTACCTATTGTGAAACTTTGCCTCAGACATAACACCCCTGACTGCCGTCTGTCTGTCTGGATCTCTCATAGTGCTGATGCTTCCGTGTTGCAGTCAACTGAGGTGGGTTTTCACTACAAAAATGTAGCGTTTGCGTAAGCCCCATGACTTACTCTTAACACTACTTGGGGGCTTTCTCACAAATTACTCAGTAAGAGTAAACTGATTAACTAGTCAAATTAACAACAGAAAAAAGGTGTTACATTATGTATAAACATGACTATTTCAGTGTTTATCTTCCAGAAAGATAAATGATTTCAATGACAGCTCATACCATTTTGTTAGCATCCCTGTGGCTTCATTCGTAACCTTCCTCAGTTATAAACGACTATACTCAGGCATGATGACTTATTGAAATTTAGACATATTGATGAAGTCTAATCTCTTCGGGACATAATACTTAATATACTATGGCTTAAAATACTTCCAAAGAATACAAGTCAGACAGCGATCTTCATCTGCCTCTAGTGAAAAATCAATGCAGAAATTTGGTTCCCTCACTGTTTAACTGCCTAATAATATTCAGAGATTTATTTTACAGAAACATATATTTACCTTTTTTTTCCAATGTGGTTTACTTGTTTGTAAAATTCCCTTTTTAGCCGCTCTAATTTGTTGCACATTTCATTTGCCTCCATTAACATTTCCATGAACAGACATTCTCTTTTCTTTTCCTTTTTTAAAGATTTCATTTTGGTTCCCTTAAACTCCTTAAGAACTGCATGTCGTTATCTAGTCAATTTTGTCTTCCTGGCCTTGCTCTTCCTTTCTGTCAGGGGTAAACTCAGTTCTTGTCAAAACAAAACATCAGAGTTCAAACGTATGTTTTAAAATAACTTTGGAAGAAAACATTTCAGATAGAGCAGGAAAAAATTAGATGTTACAACCAAGTTTTCCAAATCTTATCTGTTGAAACATTAGCAGGAATTTAGTGAAGGATTCTAAATAGCTGTAAATAGAATCTGCCACTGTAAGTTAAAGTATCATTTATGTCTGATCTTGAAACAATAACTGAGCATGTTCATGACTGTCATGGTTTGGGCTGGGCTGGCCAATGACAAGACAACAGATGCTCTCCCCCACCGCTCGCTCCAAGGAGAGGAAGAAGACAGATAAAGAGATTTATGAGTTTAGAAAAAACTAAACTACTTTAATGAAATATAAATACTAAAATAAAAAAAAAGAAATAATGAAATAAATACAATATATACAAATATACACAAAACCGTCTCAAGCTCCCAGGGAGACATCACTGGCAGGCACTGGGGAAGTTCCAGACTGGACTCAGCAACAAATGGGAACTAGAACACACTGACTGGGATCAAAAGGCAGATGAGCTGACAGGGTCCTCCTCAGACATCAGTCATTGAAGAAAGAGAGCCACTGGAGAAGCAGTCCACTGAAAAAGAGCCATTGAGAAGAACCCAGCCTCTCAACCCACCTCAGCTTTTATACTGAGCATGGCAGATGGGATGGAATAACCAGTTTGTGTCACGGGACCTGTCCCCTCCTCCCCACAGGTGCAACCCCTCCATGGGGTAAACACCCAAGTCAGCTGACCCTGGTGGCCACAGCAACAGGTGTGAGCAAGAGCCTCTCTCACTGAACAGAAGGTTGGCTCTGCTTCACCCCAAACCAGGACAATGACTTACCAGGGCTGATTTACTAATACCGTTGAGCATTGCAGTCTTTTTAGATGTATTTTTTTCAGGAGAGTTGGAGAAACCTACCCACATTTCTAAAAGTCCATCAGCGATTAATCACTAAAGTAACTACCAAGAAATGCAGTGGGCTCCCCATGTCTTGTCTCCAAGGTAAGGCTGGACTTCTTCCCAGAAGATCAGATGTAGTTCAAAGAGAAACTGTGTTTTAGTCAAGCAGAAGATACTGATCTCAGTGTAAAAGTGGGTGAATGTAGTGACCTACATAGTGGAAGGATCTATTGATCCCACAAGTCACAACTCTACCACGAATCTATTATGGAATATGGACAGGTATTTTTCCCCTTCTATTGGTCAGTTCTTTATAGGGAGCCCCATTCTCATTCTATGATTATCACTCAAAATTGCCATGTAATTGCCAAGTTTGCTCAGGTAAGGTTGATAATATTGTCCTTGTTAGCACACAGCTGCTACAGAAGATGTACGTTTCCTGATTCTTCCTATAAATAATGAAATCTTTAAAGATACCTCCCTTGGAGTAAGCTAATAAGACCCTTTTTTGGTTTGGTTTTTTGTTGTTTTTTTTTTTAGAAAAAGGTATATAGATTTTTAACAGATGCTAGTTGCTCACTCCTAAGTACCTGCTTAATTTCTAATTACAATGCTGGTAGAAGTCTCCTAGATTTAGATTGCAAAATTTAGACTGATGGACTTTTAACTTTTTAAATTTTGAAAGGAGCAACATAAGCCAAGAACAAATTAAAAATATCCCCACTGGTGCAACAGAGAGCAGAACATTTGAACAAATTTACGCATAGCAGGAAGCAAGCTCTCTTAAACCTTATTGGGAATCAGGCATTGTTTATATCCCTGATTTTCTAACTGTAATGCTTATGCACACATTCACACATCATTACACACTACTCAACGTTAAAAAAAAAAAAGCTCATCATAAAACTCAGCCCAATAAGCTTATCAAATTCACACTTTAGTCTGCAACAGTTAAATATGAATGGGTCAGATTTACTTCGAATAGCACAGAATTTCGCAAACCCCCCAAGCCCAAACCAAAAATGATGACTTCATCTATCTGGAGACCAGAAATTCAATGACTGAGAAATTCTTGCTTATGACTCTGGATCATTTATAAAGATATGTTGTTGTAATAATTAATTATCTTTGTCATATACCACCAGCTTACACTTTCTTCTTTGAAAGAGGCTGGGTTTATTTCAAGAGATCTTAATTCAAAATATGTAACTCTGAACGTGCTCACGCGGTAATAGACTTCATGACGAATAAAGAAACACATGTAGTGAGGTTTTATTAAGGGGGAAGGCATGCAGGCAGCATAATCTTAAAATAGCTCTGGTAAGAGAAGCAGCATCACTAGTAAAGTTCTTAGCCTCTAACAGTGCTGCAAGAACCGAACGATTAGTCTGCTTATTGCAAGTCATTAATGTTATCTTAATATTTGTATTATTGCTTTTTATGTGCTGCAGGGACAAATGATAATGATAATACAAAAGATTTGTCACGACAAACTGTAACTGTCATCACTTCTTCGTCCTTGTATGCTGAGACTTACGAACTCCATCAAACTTTGTGCAGCGTCTGCTCTACACGGTTACAGAAAAACAAGAATAAAGAACAAAGCAAAAAGCCACAATTTATCTCACGACTTTTCCTTTTGTGGCTTAATATAATAGTTACCATGCTACCTTGTCAAGCTGGAGATAAATGGAACAGTTGGAAGCTAAAGCCTAAAACAGTTTCAAGCCTGGCTGTGCTTACACATTAAGAAATGACTGGAAGCAGCCACAGCTCAAGGAGAACCGAGTGCTTTGAGAAAGGCTATTATTCCAGAAAAACAGTACATTCTCCAGCTATTCTTTCTTTCTTTTGTTTTTGTTTTTTTTTTTTCTCCTGTTGTTGAAACGTTACCATCAGTTGGCACCCTTCCTGCTTCCCCGTCTGCCAACATTTCAGTAAAACATTGACCATTCTGAAGAGAAAGGTGAAAAAAACCCATCAGGTTCAAACAGAAAGTTGTATAAAAGTTCACGCATGATTCAATCTCCTGCAGGGCTTTTTAGTCTATAGCATAAGTCTCTAAATGTAACAGAGAGGAAAAACTGTGTAGGAAAATGAGTCCTAAAATTTGAAGAGGGCATTTTACCCGTTATTCACACACAGCAGTACCTAACCTGCTGCCTTCAATATGGGTAAAGGCCAGACGCTTTCAAAATAAGCAACAGGGAAAACTTGAGTACTACAGGAATACAAAAATCTTTTAAAATTGTAGTGCCTAGCAATATTATAATTTTAACTCCAAAGTTTTTAATGTCCCATATTTTATAATTCTAAATGGAGAAGAATCGAATATACTTGGGTTTGTAAGAGAATAGCGCTTCAACATTACAAGAGTCACCCCGCTCGACTCTTAAACTTACAACCGGACTGCAACACAGTCGGTCCAGCCCACACATCAAGCAGACTTGAGCCGGGCATTTCTGCAGCGTATCAAGGAATCCTTCTCCAAACAGGCAGGAAAGACCTCTTCAGCCCCGTGCAGAAGGGGCTCCAAACTGCAGCACCTTGTCCCAAACCCAAGACCCTCACAGCCTCCGTGCCGTTCAGCCTTTATCTGCCCCTCTCTCGCTGAGCAGACTGACATAGCCCCACGGGCAGTGCTGCTGGCACAGCCTAGAGGTGGGAGACAGCTTCTTGGAGGATGCTGAAGAACACGTTGAGCCTGTGCTCCTGGTCAGAAACAGTCACAGGTTCCAGTCTAGCGGAAGGATGAGTACTCCAACAAAAGGGAAAATAAAATTTGCAATCTCAGATCCTCTTTGTATGTAAACTTAAGACAAAAATCCCAAAGCAAAAACCCCTTTAAATTGGAAAAAAAGTAAAACCAGAATATTTTAGAAACAGGAAGCATCATAATCAGAAATGACAGAAAATGCTCTGATTTTCAGTGACGATGTTGCTAAAATATTGTCTTTACTCGGCAAGTACTTTGCAGCTCTCCCACTCAACTTCCTATGTCTACAATGCAATATATTTACAGATTGTAATAGTTTTTAATGATTTCCAAAAGAACTGGGGCAGTAGGTGTTAATATTGATCCAAAATTTTAAATCATAAGCAGGTGGCAGAGGAAAGGAATGAAGGGAATTGATTTTCTTTTGTGCGGAAATTAACAGCTGGTAGGTAAACTTGGAGCTGCTAGTAAGATAATTTATTTAAAAAAAAAGTTTGCAGAACAGTAGGAGATTCTAGACTGTTCTTTTATTTTCAGGCAATAAAAGCCTTTACTGTGCCACCTTTGGCTATTGGAAATCGCAGAATTGTTTTAAAACCAAGTAAAAGCTAATTGGTGGGCTTTTTTTTTTTTGGCATCTGTCCTGTTAAGTTATAAAACACATTCAAACTGCAGTATTAAATGTTTATATAGGTGTTCGCTTGTCTGTTAGGTGGCTATATACTGCCACAATGCAGAAAAGTTAAAAAAGAATATTAAAAGCTCTAAGAAAGAAGTCATAACATTTTTCTCAGATGACACAAGATAATTTAATACCTTAAGAGCTTTCCTCACAGAAAAGCTGTAGCCTTCCATTTTCGTGATCTGTCTTGTACTTTCTTATAAAGAAAGAAAAACACTCTAACTGTAAATTTCCTCAATCTGTCCTTTCCTCTTTAAAATATGAATTAATCCTGTGGAGACGCCTGTTATCTAATGGTACTGTACAGGGCATCAGAAACATCTCTCCAAACTTAGGTATCTTAGCAATGTGCTGAAAATTAGGCAGAAAGAATATGGACCCAATTAGGAGAAATTTATCTCTGTTCTTCAGTAATGCAGAAAACATCATCTAGCTTTGATTATGTCCTTCAGAATTCTGAGAGCCTTAAAAAAACCTCCCTCACCCTTAACATTTCCCCTCTACAGTCTGAAGAAATGCATTAAACACGGACGTGATTACAAAGCCACTTTTCTGAGCTGCGCTGAGAGCATTTAAAGCTTAGTTTTCAAGTTATGTGAAATGTCTTCCTTCTCACAGCACAAAGTCTACAATCCATTTTCTTTTTCCAAACCACCTATTAAATGAATGTTCTTAAAACCAGAGGCTAATGCTAAACGAGCGTAATACGGCCAGTCGCTATGCAAGATAGCTCCACGCCGCCGCTGTAGTTGTTTGCAGTATCAGCCCTAACGAGAAGCTGCCAATCTGGTCAAAAGGCAGCTGTTTCGAAAACTCCTCAAGGATAAGACCACTTCTGGTTTGACCAAAGTTTTTGGCTTGTGGCTTTAGAGGGAAAAGTTCAATTGAATACTTCAGTGCACGAATAGCTACGACAGTTAGAGCTATTCTCGTGTAACGATACTTGGTTTTCCAGTTTTAACTGTAGTAAAGCAAGGCATACATCTGCAGAGGACCTTTAGCCTCTTCTGAACTGCTGTATACTGTCAAAATTAAGTCAACTAATTAAAACACTTTAAAAGAACAACACTTTAAGTAATTCCCACATAAGCATACTTACATATGTAAGACCTGCTGCTTGCCTGAACGTATACAATTTCCGAAAAAGGGAAGATACACAGTGCTACTTGCAGTTGTATGTGCAATAAGAGAAAAACAAAAAGAAAAAAATACTATTTTAAAGACTCTATGAATGACTGCCACATTCCTTATGAAGAATTACTTTAAGCTGTCAGTATTAGATCACTGGCTTATCTCCTTGGAACAGCTGCACACTTTTTGGGTGAGTATCAGGGGCTGGTGCATTGCCAGAGATGCTCACGTTGCTCTCAGGTGCGTAAACCGACTCCTGCCCCAGGTACATGGGAAGAGCGCACACCGTTAGCGTGGAGGCACCTGGGAGAGGAAACTTCCACCCAAGCAGAGCTGCTGGACATTAACTCATGCGGACAAGCTCCTTAGTTCTGCAAAACAGCGGTTTTGTAGTCTTGCCTCATTGACAGGTACTGCAGGCATTCACACATTTCATGTGACACTAATTAAAGGACCGTTCTCCCTGGTTCGCCAGTATTTCACTTCTGTGCTGCTGAGCATCCCCATGTTGAGACTTTATTTCTCTGACTAATTTTAGGCACGCGGGCAACTTTTCCTGTAATTAGGCAAGAGACATATGGCTGTTAGACTGTACCTGTCACAAGTTGCCATGTCGATTTTGAAAAGATATCAGCTGAATTCTGCAGGGAGCGTTCACTGGATCTCCTGCAGCGCTCGTGCTTATTGTGTGCTTGCCACAGTGCCGAGGACATGTGCGCAGCGTGTCAGATCACATTAACAGACTGCTGTCCATCCACCTCCCAGCAGAGCCGGGCCCGACTCCATCTGGGGAGAACCAGCTGCTGCTCACGGCAGCGCTTTGAGATACAGCAGTTTGTGCTCTCCCAGGCCCCTGCAGCTGGCCCTGCGGTGCGGCACAGACATTATTCCCTATCTAACCCAAAAGCTGGGCTTAAAACCGGCCACCTCCGGTTTGCGCCAGACCCTAGTTTCACCCAGTTTCAGAATGGAAAAGTTGAAACCAGACAGACGCAAGAAGGTGGTCTAAAATGCCTGCCCTATTCACTCACTCCCCTTTTTCTTTGAATTCTTTGATCCCAAGGCAGAAAGGATGGTAAATTCAAAAAGACATATCTGGCATGAAAGAATCTAGAGGATAACATTAATATTTCTGTAGATAATCTCAGATAAATCATAGTCTCTGCTACTTATCTGAGATCTGCTTGATAGATCTAATAGGATGATTTTTACTCTTAATGCGTATCTGTTTCTAGACAGGGAATGTGATTACCCAACCTTGGATTTCCACTGTAAAATTAAACTTGCTTTCCCATATGGCAGTAATTGCAGTGCAGGATCTCAGTAGGCGTATAAAACAGAAAGTACGAGAAAGATATATAGCAGAAGTAAACTGTGCCAATTCTGAAAACAATTTTATGCAAATTGAAAGCTAAACCCAGCATTTTTAACTAAACACAGCATAAGTGTATTTTTTAGGCTTGGGAATCAAAATAGATTTGGGTATTTAGTTTAGGTCTATAGGTATATAGACCAATTATCTCATTGCTTATTTTAAGAAAACGAGGTGTAACACAGGTTCAAAATAATGCAAAATTATGCAAATCTTAATAAATGTTAAAGGGAACATCCCTAACTTTGTGAAGATATTGGATATTACAATAGTATTTTCTGCATTCCTTAATTTGAATCTTTGTCACTAACAGTGAATCAATACGGCGGGGCTCAAAGGGCACTGGAAAGATTGTTAAACAAGTTGGGGGGGGGAGGGATTACTGCAGTTGATTTTCCTCTTTTGAAGACGTTATGTAAAGAAATAGAAGAGCAGTTCAGAGAGTACTTATTATTGAATCTAGAACGATCAAAAAGTTAAGGTTTTACTAGTAAACACTATGGGCTACATGAGCCAACATAACTTTTTTATGTGTAGTTATGATGAGAAATTTTTATATATATAAAAGAGGTCCGTTTTTCATTTGCAGTTCTACTGGGTGTGTTCGCAGAGGCATTTGTGCAATAAACTACTTTTTATTGCTTCTCCTTGCGGTTAACACTGCAAAGCTACTTTAGAAAATGAGATAGATTTTACTCTATCTCACATATCATCAGTGCAATTCTTAGTAAAGTCTGCTACTGCCGATGTTTTGCACGTATGACACTAAGTGACGGTGCTGAATAAGCCTCAATTGAAATTGATTTTTTGGGCTTGGTTCAAGTTTTCAAAGCTAGAAGTTTAGAAAACTGTGTGTGTGCATGTGTTTCAAGATAGGTGTAAATGTATTTGCTAATAAAAGAAGTGAGCCTGCTATACAACCTGCTTAGTTTTTTTTATCCAGTTTCATTAACAAGTGTTTAATTTCTTCAGAGGTAAAGAAGAAATTTCAGAATTCTATTTTGATAATATTTTTCCATACTGTGTCTCTCTATTGTATTCCATAAATCTCTGAAAAATAATTCTGCATCCAAAATGATAGTCATAATCACAGAACATTGGGGAAAGAAAACCACCACACTTTTTTTTTTCCCCTCTAAATCTTATTGTATAGGACTTAAAGATTTAGTACTCCTTTAACTCAGCCTGTTGTCTACCACAGGAAGTTTTCGCATTATTCCAAAATACTTTCAAAACCTTACTAAATCACTATTAGTTTGCTGATGTTTCCTCTACCAATTGCAACGTGTTCCACTGAAAACACGAATCAGGAAGTCTGCCAGAGACATGAGATACTGCTCAGAAATGAGATACTGTTTCTTACATCAGTAAAATCGGTCCACAAGTAGATTCCGACATTCGATTCATTAACATAATTTCTTAGTAAATACTGTATTGCTTTCTTTTTCCCCTTAAGGATGGCCGGCGTAGAGACTTATCACCTCAATAACACTACTTAACTTTAAAAAATGCTTTGTTTTATAAGATCAGAACCGATTTTCTCTAACCCTAAAAACATGGCTGTAGGAAAAGCATAATTTAAAGGAGGATACTTCTGAATTAAAAAGAGATAAAAGATTACTACAAATTTTCTCCTGCTTGTTTAAATCTTTCCAGTATTGGAAAAAATGATCAGTAAAGCACCACGTTTTTAATTCTTTACAGTATAAACTATTTCAGCTGTTGCATGAAACTTGTTGCTAAGAGCTAGGAGTTCTCCATCCAAACATTATATAAATACAACTTCATGTGCTATGAAGTAAGACAGTAGTAAATCACAGTGTCTCCACATTTGTAATTAGGAAGCCATAAATCCCAAACAAACGAGAGGTTATTTGCTTCTCATATATGTATGTGTATGTTCATATAGACACAGATGTGTTTCTGCTGTGCTGTAAGAAAACCCTGCAGCACACTGAAATCTGCCTCCATGGGGGAGCCACAACGGTCCGTTTGTTGTAACAGTCTTCGTTTATTTAGGGACCAGAGAAATTCTTCTCCGGCTCTGAGAGTACTGCCTGGTTTCAGTAAGCTCATTTTATATTGCCATTGTTAAATTCATTTATTGAAGTAGCTCCAGGCTCTACATGTAGAACCTCCTCCCTCCCAGCCCCCCCACAAAGATAAAAACAAATACTAAATAAGTACAAGTGCACAGCAAGAATGAGATGTACTTGAAAATAATAGCTATCTAGGCGAGCAACTATGTAAAATATTAGCAAACCAGCATGTGGCCCTGACAAGGGAAAATATCTAAATTCTCTCCCCTTCCCTTCCTCATTTTTTATTGTTCTTTCAGAGGAATGAAGCAAACTGAGTCAATCACCGCATTTGTTTACAATTAGGAAAGGCCTTAGTTTAACTGAGAGCTCAGGGAAGTCTCAAGCACAGGACAGATCACTCATGAATTTGGTGGTGCGTCAGGAAAAGCTGTATTTATCAGCCTGGCACCTTCTTGAGGAAACTTTAAAAAAAAAAAAAAAAAAGGAAAAAAGCAATAAATGTAAACAGCTTTGCAAAGTGAATTCTGAGATCTCAAGGAATCCCATTTTGACTTGATACATTCCTATAAAAGATACTGTATTTCCATCTTCCTAATAACTTTATCTACAATACTTTAGGCAATGCAAACATCACACATAAATTGTTTACAGTGTTCTGCAAATCATTTAAGGAATTATATAAAGGAGTAACATATATCAAATTAGCTTGTAAAACAAAAGCATATATAAGATAAATGCAACAGCAATGAAGAAAAATAAGCCTATTAGTACCGTACTCAGTAGTAATATCCCATTTAGAAGTACTTTAATTAATGCCAGTCCTTGAATACTTGTGGTAACTGCAACAAAGGAACAGATTATTACGAGGTGCCAATGTTTTTCACCCTAAGTAAATCCTCACATGATTATTTACGATGCTTTAATTGTCTGTGAGGAGAAAACACTGCTTTTGTTTTTACTACACCCTTAATTTGTTCATGCCTTTCCAAGCATTATTGCAACAGCAATGCTGGTAATGCTTCAGCCTTGAGAAAAGCAGAACTGCTGCGGCTCACTTACCAGAACTGAGTGCTGTACCAGCCAGAGTAGGTGATGAACAGCAGTCAGATATGAAAGAGAGCCAGGCTGCACAAAACATCCCAAGGGCAAAAGATCAGACAGAAAAATTCTCCCTGCCTTCTTCCTTCAAAAATAAAGCTTTTATTCTCCGTGCTGAAGCAATTAAGAAGTGTTTTTTTACAAATAGCTTTTTCCATCTCTTTGTGACTGGTACTCTGCATACTTAACTCCTAACAACATAAATTCCCTCCAATCTCTCACGGTCCTATTTCCTAAACATGGCTCTACAATCAAGTTAGCAACAAGCTTTCTTCACAGTAAGTAGAAAATCCGCTTTGATAAACTGTGTTGTGCATCAGTTTAATTTTCACTTTGCATGAGCAAATATTCATTTCCAACACGCGCCCTGCTCGTTTCATCATGCTTCCTCCATAGTAAAGTTTACATTGATGGCTACACATTTGCATCTTTCATAAGCCAAGCTCTAGTACTAAGCAGCAATTTAACCAGAAAATGCATAATTCAACAGCTCCCCAAACTTCCTTGTTCACAACCACAGTACATATGTTTCTGCTTCAATTCAACACCACGAGGATCTTTGATAGACAAGTGTGTTACTCCTGCAAACTTAAGATACACACACAGATTTTTTTAGATGTTTTCAGCACTCACTTTTCTTAGGATGTTGGTATTTGTGCGATATGTTCTTACCACCTGCAGTTCTGAATTCCCAGCTACCCTTACACTGAATCAACATTGAAACAATCTTCATACCAAGCTTGTCTGTCCCCAGTACTAGAAGCTGTGTTACGTGGAAGAAGGATCTGCTTGAACAACTCGATTCACCTAAAAATGCACCCCCATCTCTATCCCAAGAGGGAAAGCTCAAAATTCAGTCTGCCATTACCAATGGTGCACCTGGAAGAAACTGGTTAGCGCAGAGGAGCAGTGGAGGAGAGGCAGGCAGCTGAGGCAGCAATCTCCTTTGAGCCCATGGCTGCTAGGACCCATTTTCCCCACTGTGTTCCCCTCCAAATAACGCCTGTAGTGGGGGAACAAGAAAGGAAAATATCCCATGACTCCCTCTGAAAGGCATCGGTGTCAATTCCATCTCTCAGCACCTCTGCTTCTGGCTTTTACACTCCTGGCCCTTTCTGCACCCACCACCCTGGTGTGTCTCTGTCCCTGTTGCAGCCACCAGCTCTCCAGAAGCCCACTCCCCATGGGACACACTGCAAGGCTGCTCCTTTTCCTCTCTGAGAGCTGCCCGGAGAGAGGACTTCTGGGCTGCATCCCAGCATTCGGTGGGCAGCGCATATATTACACTTTGTCACGCCGACTGGAGGGGTTTGAGTTGGTGGACGGAGTTAATGACACAGTATATAATTCTCTTAGGTTGAAAAATGAAAATAGGAAATGAGGGAAACTCTTCAGAGTCTCAGTGAAAACTGGGAGGTGAGGGAAGGTATCTTGATTCTTTCAGATGCCCAGCTTATCAACATGTCAGAAGTAGCGTGGTAATGAAATTCAAATTCCTGAAACAAGATCAGCCACTGGAATAAACACCAGCTGTAAGAAATGGAACCAATGCTCTGAGGATTTCCTGTGTTTAACAGAATGGTCTACAACTACTCTTCTACATACTCATCTGCTCATTAAACATCGAGTGGAACAGTATTCAGTACATCCAATTCTGCCAAGCCACCCAGACAAAACTCAGACTATTTCCACGAGATCACAGGTCAAGTCTATAATATTTTTCTTTTATTCTTTTCAGGAGACAGAGATTATATAAAATCCATCTATTCTGTTAGCACTGTCAGACCTCTGCAATACACAGGTGCTTGATGTATGGTATTAGCTTTCCAGAGGTTTTGATACCCTGTCATTCCAATAAGCTATTGAGATTGAAAAGTGAATTGAGAAGAGAGGAGGAAAATGCCTCGACTCCTCTGACAGGCAAGAAGAATTTCACAAATGCTCTCTTCCCCCCAAGGTATCACCAGATAAGCATGAGCTCTATTCCCATTCAGCTGGCACTTGCTCTGTAATACTGCTGGCTGTCACAGGAATGAAGATGTGCTACCTTCTTCAGAATGGCACAAGAAAATTCGACAAATCATAAAGGGTCATCAAGAAAATCTGCATTAACCTCTAACTGTAGAACACTGCTTCTGTAGCTGGAGGTGAAACCCTCAAGTTAGTGCAAAAAAACGGATTTGGACAGAACTACAGCAGCATGTAGCACTTTCAAAGAGTTTCAGATCTGGGTATTTGTGCGCAGTGATTATACCTAGTGGACTAGATGTCACTGGGAAACTTTGTTTCCTTGTGAAGCTGCGCTGTTTCATTTGAATGTTTTGAACTACACGATTTGCTCATTTAAAGTCGTGGAGGACTGTTCCGCATAGGCTGCCCTATTTAAAAAGAATGAGTGAACAGATACTTTCAAAGCTCGTATGAAGATGGAAGCAGCAACTGGTCATCTCTAACTACAGCTACCAAGCAAGAGTTTCGGGTGGGCAGATCCACACACAAAACCACACACAGAAGAAAGCCCAATGGGCCTCTGAGCAGAGCGAGCTCCGCAGCATGGCTCGCTGCAGTGCCATCGGCAACCTGGCATGGGGTACCTCAGATTTAGCCCTGCCTTCGGAAATGGGCAGACCTCAAAGAACCTGTCACACAGAAACATTAGGTTTTCTTTCTTTATTGGGATTCCTGGTTAATTTACGCCCTCAAGGTTTGGGCTTGAGCAGAAACTCATCACGACTGAATAAAACCACAAAAAGTTTTCCACCCACAAGGATAAAACATAAGATTTTGCTTTATACTTTTATATTTTTGATGCAAGAGGAGTAGAGGAACACAGGCAGCAATAGGCAATGTTCCCTAGATCCACTTTACACAGGATTTCAAGGTGGCACGTTTTACTGTATATCCACCCATTGTCGTCTTTGGTTTTCAACTTCTCTAGGTACAGATGAAACTCCACCTACTGACTCGTCCACATTCCTCTGCATTCCTTGTGTGAGCTGCTGCATGCCGCAAGCAGAGCTCTCCTAAAATCTCCTAAATAAATCAGGGTAGGGACAGGGAAATATGGATGCTCTCTATCAGAGCTGATTTTAGAGACCAACCACCAGAAAAAAATTACTTGTTGAAGAAAAGGTAAAGAAGAGTGGACTGTAAATTCAGATCATATAAAGCTGCAGAGCAGGTCAAACCATGTGTGGGCAGGCTGACCTCCTGCTCATAGCTCTGCTCAGAGTCCTTGTGAATCAACCTTCTCCTTTTGTAAATGGTGAATTAATTTTTCTGTTCAACTCTACTGATTTTCCTCTACTCCTGGCAGGTGTAAACTGTGGGCTAGGAGGTTACATCTACCTAAGTAATTGGTATTATATACCATTTTGGTCCCATTTGCTCTCTTTCTTTATGTTTCCTCTAAGGTAATCCTCATTAGGCACTCGTGCTGGATCTGCCTCCCTCCTAACCCTGAGTGGAGCATTAGCAATCTCCTCGCTGAGCCGCGGTAGGAAGAGAGGTGGTGTGCTCAGGAGCAGATAGGAGGATTACGGGGAATGAAAATTAATTGCCAAGATTTTGGGATGCTGAATTGACTGAGATGAGAACAGACTAGGGAAGAGGTCTGGGAATCTCGCAGAATGAGCTATCAGACTCTCGGCAGTGCAGAAGCCTCTAAAATGCCGTGCAGGGAAACCGTATTTTCATTATTATGCAGGGTTTAAAATTTCTTTGTTCTGTCAAAACGTGTTAGGCACATTTGAGCTGCTCTCCGCCACTGCTGCCATTTTTCTTCATGGAAATTCAGAGCAGCTTCCTTGGTGATAATACACAACGATAGGACACAGTAGAAAAATAACCGTTCGGTTAAGATACCTCTGATGGGATAAAGCTCTTCAACTAAGCTTCCTGCACTCAGGCTCAAGAAAAAACTTCTTTACCTCAAGGATTAGAGCTATCATTCACTGAAAGGAAGCTGTTGAAGAATCAGACATTGTTGAACAATTCATAAAACTCTCCTTGGTATGATCCAAAAATGTACTTTTCACCTAGTTATCAACAGACCTATTTGGTTACTGAGCTGGGTCTTTTTTTAAAAAATAGAAAACTGTCCCTTTATTAAAATTGAAAGACTGGTAATTCTTTGAATAAAACAGTAAAATTAAAAGGTTTTGTCCTTATGAGCATGTCTTTTTGCTGCATTATAATAAGTGTGTAAGTTTGCTTTGATGTGTTTTTAATTATTTAAAAACTGCAATAGCATAGCAAGATGAAGTCGACTAGAATGGCAGATCTACCACTGCAAGATTCTCCTCTCTCAATCGCATCATTTTCATTTTCCCTTTTCATTAAACTCTTCATGATATTTAAAAATATTACATTCAATTTGAAGAATACTGAAAATGTGCTCTTCGGTTATTTTTGCTTCAGCCCTGAAATAATTTGTCACGAATACTAACATAAAACACCAGCTTTACAACAGATTGCAAATTCAGAACTAAGCAGCTTTGCTATTAGAAATTCAGTTGCTCATTGTATTAGGCACAGGGTTTGTCTTATGTTTGTAAAATTTTATCATAATTTCCTTCTTTAGAATATTTGAAGAAATCCATTTCTAGGTTGCCTACTATTTATCCTCTGACAGATGCTATAAAATTTCATTGATTCCATGTTTATTATTTGGTAATAACAGCCCAGTTAAGTCATTTCATTGTAAAAATGTAATTAATTCTAGTTAATCAAATGGGTTTAAATTCTTATGAATTACCACACCAAATATGTGACATCTTCAAGTTTTCCACCTAAATACATTCTTTTATTGGAAAGCCTGACCTATCAGTAGCACTGAACTATATTATTTTCCTAATATTTGTTTAAGGTTATTTTACACATAGTATTTTTTCTGATCACTGGATTCTTTAGCCTGTAATAATTGTTCCAAACCCAAAATCATTAGCAGTTTTTTCCTCCCAGCTCACTGCAATTAAAGCTTTATATTTTATTCAGTTGATGAATTCTATGGACTGATGTTTTTAGAACTATAATTTGGTTAAACCTTAATAGAGTTTTGATTTTTTTTTAACAATTATTTAATTGACTCGATTGATTAATGACAAATGAAGAAACATAAGATTACATGCAGCAAGAAGCCAGGACAGAAATGACAATTTTGCATGCTACATTCGCAAAAGAAAGAAGAAATCCTATAAGGATTCCTACTATGCCTAATCTGACATTGTGACTTCTACATTGGTTTGACTACTTCTTGACGTGAAAATAAGAACTCATATGGCTGCAATAATACCATATATGACCGCGTTAAGATCTTCAATGAATCAATCTGCGTGATTTCTATGGTCACCACCTTACAGAAGAGAAACAAAACCAGGGAACTAAATTATTTGTCCACAATATAAAGTAGAGAAGGTAAACTTGAGTTTCTAACTTAGTTTGGCTCCCCCATGTACTCTTCCACGCCTCCAGTGTGTCAGATTCTCCTTGACTTTTCAGATCTACTGTTCAGACCTGTTCAAACAGACTGTTCGAAAGAAACTAAGACAGACAGAAAGAAAGGCTACAAATATTTATTTCCCTAAGTGGTTTTGCAGGAAACCTGGAAAAACGTTTGTAGTATGATGAATGCACTGAACATCAGTCTTGCAGTCCACAGAACTCAACAGAAAGACAAGTAATTTTTGACACTCGGATATTAATCCTATTGGAGTCATTCAAATAAAAAAAATATTAGACTAGAATACAAAAAGTACCAATAAGCATTTTGGAAAAGTATATATACACAAATAACCTGCAAGGCAAAGAAGAATTAAAGGTAGTTGATAGTCTTATTACATGAAGACTGCACTCTCTCTCCTAGAGAAACGTGATGACTCCTACCTTCAGCAAAGCATTCATAGAAAAATCCCCTTTATTCTGGTAGATAAGACAGCATGCTTTTATAGTCTTAGATAAAATTAAGCCTGGTGTTATTGCCATATATGTGTGTGTGTGTGCATGTGTGTGTATATATATAATGGGATGCATGCCAAAGGAAGAATTGTGAAGAGTACTAAACGATAGGGCTTTTGTCAATTATTTCATAAAGAATTAAAGATTCAGTGTGATATAGAACTGGAATAATTCGTATAAAACACAATAGATAAAAACAGGAACAAGACAGTTAATATTCCTGTTAACATCGGGATAGGCAAAAGAATGAAGAAGAAAACAGTATTTGTTAAAGGACAGAATGTGAAAATGACTAGGAATGATACAGACCTTATGGATATTAAATGCTGCACTGAGAAACCTGGTACTTGACTGTGCCATGGACTCTCTAGGGCATGACTAGGCTATGAAATAACTATTTTAAAACAAAGTTTTAAAGCCTGTACAAGGTGATGACAATATGAAAATTAAATATTTTATACACATTCTCAAAGAATCCCTGGTTCGAATGATGCCAACAAGTATAGGAGGACAAGATTTTTGGGTTTTTGTTTGATCATAAATGAAAAGGAAAAGACCCAATCCCAGAGCGATGTAATTTTAGGCATACTTAGCATACAGAATAGAAGACAAGTTCAAAAAGGCCAAGTGCGAGGTCCTACACTTGGGTCGGGACAACCCGCATTATCAACACAGGCTGGGGGATGATGTGATAGAGGGCAGCCCTGCGGAAAAGGAATTGGGGGTACTCGTGGATGAAAAGCTGGACATGAGCCAACAATGTGCGCTTGCGACCCAGAAGGCCAATCACATCCTGGGCTGCATCAAAAAAGCATGGCCAGCAGGTCGAGAGAGGTGATTCTGCCCCTCTACTCTACTCTCTTGAGACCCCATCTAGGGTACTGCAACCAGCTCTGGGGCCCCTAACATAAGGACATGGACCTATTATAACAAGTCCAGCGTAGGGCCACGAAGATGACCAGAGGGCTGGAGCACCTATCCTATGAAGACAGGCTGAGAGAGTTGGGGTTGTTCAGCCTGGAGAAGAGAAGGCTCCGGGGAGACCTTATAGCCCCTTCCAGCACCTGAAGGGGGCCTACAAGAAAGCTGGGGAGGGGCTGTTTGCAAGGGCATGTAGCGATAGGACGAGGGGCGATGGTTTTAAACTAGAGCAGGGCAGATTTAGATTAGACATTAGGAAGAAGTTCTTTACAATGAGGGTGGTGAGACACTGGAACAGGTTGCCCAGAGAGGTGGTGGAGGCCCCATCCCTGGAGACATTCAAGGCCAGGCTTGATGAGGCTCTGAGCTACCTGATCTAGTTGAAGATGTCCCTGCTTACTGCAGGGGGGTTGGACTAGATGGCCTTTAAAGGTCCCTTCCAACCCAACACATTCTATGATTCTAAGAGTAGTGAACCTAAGGATCTACCATTAACTTTAATGACAAAGAAAGGTAAATTAAGAAAGCTGAGAAAATGAGATTATTGTACAGACATTAAAAGGTCTAATTTTAATTACCATCAACATTTTAAATTTAACCACCAAAGCAAATCCTGGGCTATTTTAAATCAGCACTACTTCAGTAACTACAGTAAAGTTATATTTTTGCACTGATAGAAAATATGAGCCTAAACTCAACCATCTAGAGGACAGCACAATATAGGCACTGGAAGAAGTTAAATCTTGACAAATAATTCTGATATATCCGAGAATTACAAGATGACCTGAACGTGCTGACTAAAGAAATTGAAAGCTCTAACCTAAAGCAGAGGAAACACACCAAAATGCTGAGCTATGACATTCAGTGTCCGTAATTTTGCCCCTCTGCATTGTTGGAGATAAATAGCAACGTTCCATAATTCTTCAGAAGGTACAAGGAAAACCGGAAAACTTTTGTTGGTGTACAAACTGATGCATGGACAATTACTGAGATCAGATGCTCACTAATCTGCTGTATTTGTTTTGAGGCAGTTGAGAAATCCGTATGTCAATCTAACAGGCTATCTGCTGTAAACCTGACAATTCTCGTTTAGCGAGATGGTAATGATCTGAAGCAGGTCTGCCCTTCACCAAATTTTAAGTATTTTCTGGAAAGAGATTCTAGTGTTCTTACCTGGATAAATCTGAGACACCTTCAGTTGGGAGAAGAGTTGAGTTTAGCTCAGTCACACTTAGCAAAAACACGGATTCTTTGATGGGTATTCATCCTGAGCTGACAGACCTCTGACTGCTCCCCAACGCAGAGTACACCACCAAGGACACGGTCCATCCACTACGTTGGTGAAAGCTACAGTCAGAGACAGTCTCACAATAAGGTACTCTTAAATGGCTGTATTCTCGCAATGTTCACAGCCCGGCGCGAAGGAAGGGCCAGGCTGGATGGGGCTTTGAACAACCAATTGTAGCGGGAGGTGTCCCTGTGCACGGCAGGGGGGGTTGGAGCTAGATGATCTTTAAGGTCCCTTCCAACCTAAACCATTCTATGAAGCTGTGCAGGAAGGGCGTCAGTACTGCCATTTCTGTATTTTAGCACAGATCAAAATGAGATTCTACCTTCATTTGTACAGAAAAGTGAGAGCAGTGGAAGATGCTCACATTGCTCAAGCTCTGCCTAGGAACGTGAAGTGAAAAAGCAGAAATCTCTCACTAGCACTTAAGGAGAGTTTTTTACATTGTTCTGATAGGAAATACTAGCATAGTCAGTGTCTGGACATGACTACAGCAAGAAGGAGAGTTTCAAGTTTGCTTAGTTGCTCTGTGCTCAGCACAGAGAGCCTGAAAGGGAGCGTCTGTCTGTGTCGTGCCTCCCTGCTCTTCTCTTGGAGGAAGATATTCATCTGCATCTTTCCCCCCTAACCTTCTGACAATTTTCCCCAGTTATCTTCTTCTAACACAATGATGCTCGGTTTCAGTTTCTACCCCTTGTTCGGGTTTGCTCGGTAGTTTTCAGATCTATAGCTGGCAGATGAGCAGCACAATCACATAAACTTCAGTTTCTTAGGAAACCAACCTAAAAATGACTATCTGTGCTTTTCATATATTTCAACCACACTGTTATCGTTCAAGATTCATATTAAAGAAGCATAAAAACATGTGGCTAAAAGAAAAGCAAGCGTGTAAGCCCTCTGAGAAGCTGAGATCTCATTTATGTTCACATGCCCTAGCTTCTGTAATTTATATATGCAAAACACAGTGGCATACATGCTGCAGAGAATACAAAATTCAACAAATACAAGGAAGCGGCCATAGTGCACTGGAGATATATATAATATTGGAGCCAGCAGGAGGCAAGCTGCTTTCTAGTGATATTTTACCTTAAAATACTTTGTGATGAATGCAGGGATCAGTCTTGGGTTTAACAACTGGAAAGGTAGTTGCTGGGATATGTCACCACCAAAGAGCAGTTCATGATCGCTCTTTCAGTTCTGTGCCTCTCCAGGGCACAACAGAAACCCCGCTTTAATGTCCAGGTAATCTCCACCGGGGAGTTCCCAGCCTGAACTGCAGGAGGAGGAACGGTGACCGAGCCAGTACCATATCTGATCCCACACCGAGAAGAACTTAACAACGCCTATGAGCTGCTGGTATGGTTGTCAGTGTCAGATGCTAAGTCACTACCAAGAGGCAGGATCTTGCAGAAGCAGAAGCCGGCACTGACTGCAGCATTGCGCTACATTCAAGGTGCAGCAAAGCTCTGTAAATACTGAGTGCCAGCAACAATAAATGGCATTTGTCTCATAAAAACACACTCATGCTCAGCGCCTTCTGTAACACAGCACCTGGCCAGGGAAATATATTTACTACTCATCACAGAAAAGTGACTCTTAAAATTGAAACTTTTAAAGTTTAAAACCTCATGGTTTTGTGGTTTATTTATTTTTTTTCTTTTCTCCTGCCTAAAAGTATATTACTCTAGTAGAACTGTATACTTAAGGGACAACGCTAATTTGTTTTGAAGTATACAAAGCAATAAATAGGTTTGTAAGTTAGTGAAATGATGAAAGCAGGGTTAACATATTTGACAACCATAATGAAAAATCTATTTATTCCAAGTAATTATATTCCAAACCATTAACATTATTCCTGCTATATAAGATCAGATAAAAATAGACAGAAAAATCTACAAAGATGAAAGATAGTAAAGGGATTATAATAAAGGTGTCATATTCCTAAATTGCATGGTGCAATGAAATTCCGTGGCTGGTCTGCACAGTATTTATAGATGCACATTAGGTGGTCAACAACTTCCACAGCTACCTCACCTGTATTCAAACATTTTTGTTTTACATGAAATCCTAAAACTTGCCTGCTAAACATCTGGGTATGAGTTTTATACTCCCATTAGAAAATCAAGTTAGATATAACAAACATCAGATTATAAATTGTTTGACTGAAATAAGTATTTTTTCATTTCCTTTCACAATATACCACTAGTTTACACTTGTCCTTAAAAAAACCCATGTAAAATAAAAGTGATCTTTTTTCTTATGAGATATACTCCAATGTTGAGCACTTACATTTCACTTCATAGTCAACAGCTATGTTTTGATTTCCTGAAATATAGAGTCAATAACAGAAAAACAAAGTACAGCATTAATTCTAGCTGTAACAGCAGAAAAGGATAAAGTAAAAATCCTGACAACTCCTTCTGAAATACAAAATGTAGCTCTTGAGGAAAACAAAAGGCAACATTCCCTGAACAGTGCTGATAATACTCCTGTTCAAGCTACAATACGTGAATTTCAAGTACTATCAAGCAGCAAATTCCTGTCTAAAATACTATTTCCTATGGCTACTTTTTTTTTTTTTTTTTTTTTTACTACCTTAATGCATTTAAACGGATTTTGCTAAGTCAGGAAGACCTACTTACCACCAAGAGGTTTATTTTACTGTGCTAGGTTTTTTCTTGTAACTGCCCCTTTTTTTCCACTTTTTCATAAAATTAATAGATATTAAGGTTTACCTAAGACATTACTTCAATCTTGCTACCATTACTATCACCCGTGAATCGAGAGAGAAGCATGACCTGTCCGTTGCACAATTGTCTCCGGCAAATTATTGTACTTACTTCATTTCCCACCATGCAAACATGCCATCAGCACAAAAGCTGACACACACAAACAGCTCCACCTGGAAAACCAGCGTGGCCCTTACGTGTGCAAATGCCTTAAGGCAGCATCATACATTTCAAATTCCTCCATACATGATCCTGATACACCCAAAGCCCTACAAGACTTGCCTATTTGTGATGGGCTGACCCTGGCTGCGCACCAGGCGCCCACCAAAGCCGCTCTATCGCTCCTCTCCTCAGCTGGACGGGGGAGAGAAAATGTAACGAAAGGCTCGTGGGTCGAGATAAGGACAGGGAGAGCACTCAGCAATTATCGTCATGGGCAAAACAGACTCGACTCGGGGAAATTAAATTAACTTTTTGCCAATCAAATCAGAGTAGGGTAATGAGAAATAAAAACAAATCTTAAAACACCTTCCCCCCACCCCTCCCTTCTTCCCAGGCTCAACTTCACTCCCAATTTTCTACGTCCTCCCCTCGCACGACACAGAGGGACAGGGAACGGGGGTTGCAGTCAGTTCATCACACGTTGTCTCTGCCGCTCCTTCCTCCTCACCCTCTTCCCCTGCTCCAGCGTGGGCTCCCTCCCACGGGAGACAGTCCTTCATGAACTGCTCCAGTGTGGGTCCTTCCCATTGGGTGCAGTCCTTCAGAAACAGCCTGCTCCCGCATGGGTCCCCCACGGGGTCACAAGTCCTGCCAGCAAACCTGCTGCAGCGTGGGGTCCTCTCTCCATGGCACCACCTGTCCTGCCAGCACGGGCTCTCCGCTGGGTCACAGCCTCCTTCAGCCATCCGCCTGCTCTGGCCTGGGATCCTCCACGGGCTGCAGGTGGATGTCTGCTCCACTATGGACCTCCATGAACTGCAGGGAGACAGCCTGCCTCACCACGGTCTTCACCAGGGGCTGCAGGGGAATCTCTGCCCTGGAACCTGGAGCACCTCCTCCCCCTCCTTCTTCACAGATCTTGGTATCAGCTGCTGTTACACAGCAGGTTTTTTTCCCCCTTCTTAAATATGCTGTCCCAGAGGCGCTGCCACCGTTGCTGGGAGCTCGGCCTTGGCCACTGGTAGATCCGTCCCAGAGCCGGCTGGCATTGGCTCTATCAGACATGGGGGAAGCTTCTAGCAGTTTCTCACAGAAGCCACCCCTGTAGCCCCCCTTCTATCAAAACCTTGCCACACAAACTAAATACACTATTAAAACTTGTTATTTAGCTATTTTAGCCATGGAACAAAAGTTATGCTGGAGATTAATAATGCAAAATACTGCATTTCAGCATAAACAATGTACCTCCATTGCTGCATCAAGGCAGGCTTTAATTTTTGATAATGCGGGATTTGACTCAGAAGAAACAGGTGATTAAACTTCAGTCTCATTTATCATTATTTTTACATACAAAATAATAATAAAGGTTTCAAAGAGAAGGTGGCTAAAGCAAAATCTAAAGGAAAGACTGGAGGTATAGACAATATAAATACCTTAACTTCACATTTAGGGTATTTTTATGGTTCAGACTTTTTCCTGAGAAACACGTTAGGAAAAACATTCAACAGCAATTAGGTCCCCAGATTTATGTATGTTTAGAAGTTCCCTGTCAAGGAGGATGATAAGGTATTTGGAGTACAAACAGGTTCCAGCAGCTAGACAGAATGGGGACGGATAGAGGCATGAAAATTTGCTGAAGCCTTTTAAAATTAAGTAATTCCTCACCCAGTACTATTAAAGTCACTGCTGTTAGTCTGCATTGTCAGCAAACACCTTAATGACTCAGAAGGTTGCAGCCAAGCTACTTTAACTCTAAAGGCGCCATTAAGCCTATTAAATTTATTTCCACTTTATTGACATAATTTTTGCATTTGAAAGCAGGTACCAATGGAGTTAAATCACTCAAATGTTATTAACATTGAAACAAAAGTCTAATTTCACAGGAAGCCTTAGGTTCTGAGGCTCAAAGTCAGTGCTAGCATGGAGGTGTATATGCACTCATACCCTTCCATGGAAAATAAAATGCTTTTCTGGCTGTAATGTCAGATGACACAGATCTGAAAACCGGTTGACATGTTGTGCTTACAGCTCCATACGCTCAGGTCCCCGTAGTGATCAGAGCTGTACATGCTGTGTGGCAGCAGTCAACCAAGGATATATCTGCATAACTACTACACACATTTTCCTCTGATGCTGAGAAAAGCAGGGCTTAGCATCGGCCTCATGTACTCGGTTGACAACGGGCAGCAAGAGTGGCCCAGCAACAAGGTCAACACAAAAGCTAAAAAACCCAGTGATGGTGGAGAAAACACATACAGAAAATTTCACTGTGCAACAATTGCAGCTAAGCACAGTAACAATCTTTCAACCCAAGAAATTAAAAAAAAACCCAAAAAACAAACAAACAAACCCAAAACCAAAATGATATAAATGTTGGAAGAAAATTTTTTAATTTTGACTCAAAATCTGCAGGAATCATCAGGGCTGAAACACTCTCATAGGAAATTCACACAAAAATCTATTGACATTTTCAAAGATCTTAATCTAAAATTCTAGCTGTCACGGTAGAAGTTGTTTCTTTTCGGAAACAAAAGAAAAACATTTGACTAACTAAGTTTCTCTTGTGTTGATGAGACTCTTTGCACTCTGTTTTCTCCTGGGTTTCAAATTGTGATTTGGAAAGAATGTGTGCACTGGGAAAAGAAGGGAAGAACGGCTTCCAAGGTAAGAGAAAAATTATCTTCTGTTAGCTTTGATTTGGGAACATCAACACTGTTGTCAGAGGCTGATCTTCTGTAATTCAGGATATTTGCTGGGGGGAATCCTGCCTATCAAGACTCAAAATGAGTTCCCTCTGCAAAGATGGGAAATACGCTCTTTACCAGTATCATTTTGTTTTTCGTTAATGTGACATAATTCTAGTAGTATGTTTCTTCAACAGAAACAGATTTGTCCTTAACTGTCTTCCCTCATCTGTCAGAGGGAGTTCATCGTCCTCAATAGAGATTTTGTTCTAGTAGCTAAATTGTTTTGGTTCCTCTTCTACCTCATATTAACTGTTTGGATTCCCAATGTTGGTGATGCAGGGTGGGCGTGACGTTTTTCGTTCATATTCTTTGTGTTGCCCATTTCAGTGTAAGAAATAGATTTTCTAATCCCATCATAACAAAAATGTCAATCTAGGAATAAAATAAGAACCATTTTCAATCATCGAATTTCAAATTTTTAAAATAAAACCTTTACGTTGTTCTTAATTTGAAGTGGGTTTTTGTTTGTTTGAAATCCATTAGTGTATGTATGACTTTGCCACACAGTAGCGATGCCACGTTTTCAGATGATCCTTTGGTAACCACATAATGTACAATGTAACAGCAAAACCATTAAAAAAACCCACCAAAAAAAAACCAACGTAATTTACCAAAATAAAATCTTCTGAATAACCTATGACAAATTACTTTAAGAATTTTTCTGCACATAAAATTGCAGAATTTTAAGATTTTGCTCAAATTCTTTAAAAATCACAGATTTTGTTTCTTTTAACAAAACTGCTCACTTTGCACTGCAAATCTCCACTGAAAGTACTGGAGAGAAGTTATGAAACAATATGACTTTGTAGATCTGAAGTCAGGAGATGAAAAAAAAAATACTGCAGGATGCACACCTTTATAATTTCTTCAAATTAAATAGCACCATATTTGCATAACTCCAGCAGGGCAGTCATAGCTCAATTCAACTATATTCTTTTAAATTTTTTCTCTCCAGAAAGCAACGACATTTGAAAAGGAAGAAGGAGAAGACTGACTGAGTGTACAAGGAAGATGGGAAAACAAAACCAAGAGAAAAAAACCAAATCAACGAGATACAAAAAAACCCCAAACCAAACCAACCAACCAAAGCAAAATTCACTCCTTTGAAGGGCATCAAGAAGGAGGAAGAGAAGAGACAAGTAAGGCAGAGATGGAGTAACAAGTGCCCAGGGCAGGAGCTAAGGCCTCCAGCCAAGGAGTCTGGGCTTTTACTGGCTTTTACTCTGCACGCTCAAATTCTCAGCGGCAGCCTTAGATAGCAAGCAATAGAGTAATTTTCTGTTCCACCAAAGACTTCCCACACACCCTCTTGACAAACCACTTTATCTGTGCCCAATTCTTCACATATACGCTGGGGATAAGAGCATGTCCTAGCTTTCAAGATGTGTCATAAGATAAAAGAGACTGTGAGCTGTGTCATCTTCAGATGACAGCAGTAGAAGTGGTCATCAAATAAATTCTGCAGGTAATATATGGATATTAAAACAAACTAAGCAATTAAGGAGACAGGCTTGAATTCCTCTCTCCTGTGACCAAGTCCTAAGTAATTACAATGGGAGCAAGAGCAGAACTATACCAAAGAGCTATGGTGTGCTGTGATGCAAATAAAACAATTAGGAATCAAGGAATTAATAAAGACTTCATTTGTGTCAGATCTGAAATATCTAACCAATATAACTCGCTTTAATTTGACATTTCTTCCTAGGGCATATGACAGAAATTTAATTAAATCAATACATTTCTCCTCAATGTTAACTATTCCCCTTTTTTTCATGTCTATACTTGCTTCTTGACCATTATTAAACTCAGTAACTCAATTCAAGTAAATGTGAAAAATTAAAAGAAATGAGTATAAATAGCCAATTATGTACAACGGATTTTTTTTTCTTTGTTTAAATAACATTTTTTTTATTTTAGAGGACAAAACTTTAACAGCTCCAACTTCTAGAGCTATATATTAAGAAGGAGGATATTAGGAAATAAGTAATTATGAAAATAATCTACAAATGGATGACTAATTCATTGAAAGTTTTCTGAGAAATACTTTGTCTTGTTTGCAAAATTTACAGGTACCATTTGTGAAACTGTATATAAGATGACTTGAAGTGCTACCAGGCGAATGTTTTGATGGATATATTAGAAACTTTCTCTGAATTCAGACAAGCATTTATAATCCTACATGACTATGAAAGTGTTTATGGGAAAATGTATCTTAAAAGACTTATTTTTTGATAATTACACCTGAAGAGAGAAACGTTTAAATTTACTGAGAGGGCTAGCGTACTCTTTTTTGGTTTTTTGTACTCAATGAAAGCGTACTTATGAGTCAACACCCAAATGCCCACATCCACAAAACTCCCAGCAATGCACCATGATTCTTATTCTAAGATCTTGCTCTGTATAAACTGAGTCCCCAGAAAAGGGAAAAGAAAGGGAACAGCAGCTCTATTCTTTATTTGTAAGAGAATGAAATAAGATGGGCTCCTTCCTGCTGCACTAGGGGAAATTATAAAACATCCTTGGAAAGAGAAAAAAAAATATGGAGCATTAAGCATCCACCCTCACAAGTGCAAATGTACAGATGAAAAAGAAGGAGTTTCCCTTCTACCAGCAACCAGAACCAAAACCGAGGTAGAAAAATTCATCATCAGTGCTTTGATCAGACAGACTGTTGGATTAAGTTCTTGTAGGACCACTGGTTGCAGTTCTTCAGGTTGGAGATATTGCTGTTTTCTAATCGTTTTATCTCTCAATTCATTTTAATTCAGCTATAACCAGCTTCTGATAAGAATCTCCCCCAGGTATTAGTCTATGCTTTAATGTGAAAAGGCTCAACCTACCTATTCCTTAGCAACCGGTTTACCCCGCGTATGAAGCAGCACTATTTCTAGCATCAAAACTGATTGCAGTGATCTGTGTCGTTCCTGATGAGAACTTATGATTTTTTTTTTGTCATTTGCAAAATAACTTTTTGCCAGCTTTGCATTTCTCAAGTGCAACATAAAGAATGCTTTTTTCCCCCTGTATTTTTCCACCCAGCCTGATGAGCCTTTTTGCTTAAAAAATTTGCATTTGCTATTGAATCCTAAATCTAACTAAAACAAGTATAAAAGGCATTCTTGAAAAAATAGTCTGATGCATTCTTCACCATTTAAATAGATCAGTTGAACCACGCCACCTCAATAAGAACAGGATTAAGAGACTAGCCAGGCTGAATTATGCTTTTAACTTTAAAAGTGATCGTTGTGTTTACCTCCAGAGAGCATTCTGAGATAAACGGCTGCTATTAAAGTGATGATCTCATCAACACACGGCAGCCTTTCTCTTCTCATATGCTGTGAAGAAAATAGAATTATCCCACTGCTTGGAACCCATCTTATTTTCTCATGCCTCACAAACTGAGAGAAATGAAGGCAGTATGATCAAGTCTTAGCTATCGTATGAAGAACAGGTCAAATTCCTATCCCACGCTTGCAGAAGGGCAAAATTGTTAAAAGAATTCTAATTAATTCCTACAGAATCTCATATTTCTCCTCAAATGATGACCAAACGATTTGCCTTTTACCTTAGAAACATTCAAATGGTCCAATCCTTTCTATCTGTCCTTCACTGTCAGCCTCCTCCTACATGGGGTTGCGGTCTTAAGAGTAACACCACGAACGTCCCCTTTCTCGAAAATCAAAAGCACTTTACAATACTTTACAAGTGCTTTACAAAAGCATATACAATATTAACTGTCACAACATACACATGTTCTGCCTACCATTACAGTCAATTCACAGACTGTCTGTCTGTCACGGGTATCAGAAGAGAGACTGAAGTGCCCAGTATTACGGGATGCGATAGCACTACCAGAGCCAAGGAATCCCGACTGTTAGTTTTCTGCCTTAGACAGTCATCAAGCCACTTTCTGTGACCTAATAAAAAAAAAGGTAACAAAATATATTTTATATTCCCTATCCTATTGTACTAATTAATATTCTCACTAGCTCTTAAGCATCAAGTTCCCGTGTAAATTAGGCTTTGAATATAGCTCTTCCAGCATCACCTTCTAACTAAAGAGGTTTTTTTTCAAGCAACCCTGAAAGTCACATAGAGTCAAAATCACTATTTAAAGGTACTGACCAAAGAAAAGACCCTTTCACTTAGCTTTTATTTTAAACTGGAACACAATATTCCTCTTTCACAATTCAGTTTAGAGATAACGCACAATGGAGGGACATTAACATAAAAATATGTACTGATGGAGATTATGAAGAATTTCTACATAACAACCAGGAAAAGCTTTACAAATATGTTTGTCCTTCAATTGGTCCACAAGTTAAATTCTCAGTTTAGTCAAATATGTCATATATAAATCACTGATTTATAACATACGCAAGGCACTTAACCACTCCACACTAATAAAAACTCTCTATTCAACTTGTCTGAGCATAGGAAGTTTCTTATGTTAAATACTTTTAAAGCGCTCTGAAGCCATTAGATGAACCTTCTGTGAATAGAAAATATTCCTGGACATCACTGTGGGAAAAGAATTCTTGTCTTAATGATGACATTGAGAAATTATGTCATCAGTTAAGCAAAATGTATTAAAAAAATTATAAGCCAGTCCTTCCCCTTGCATTTTTATGTTTCACCAACATGTACTAATTTAATCTATTCTCCTAACACCATAATGAGAAAAGAGAGTACCAATAACCTCTAGACATAAGTGACTACGGCAAGGAAAAAGCAATGTCGAGCACCGTGGTGACTCAGTCAGGTGCAAGGCTACTGCCTTATCCCACACTAGCCATCATTCTTTTCCCTTTAACTTTCTGTATTTTTAGCTCTTTCTTCTAAATCCTTTAAAACAACTTGGGTCTCCACTAGGTCTAACGGAAAAGTAGCAAGCTCATCTAAGAGGAAAACAACAGGTAGCAATCAGGCCTACTGTCTAGCTCATATATCCACAAAAATTTATGTTACTACATGCCAGCCACAGAAGATTTAGAGAAACAAAAAGATCTTTGGCCATAAACATTCAGATGACAAGGCCATCGCTCCTCTCAATCATCCTTATTCCAGGGATTTTTCTCTTCGGTTGAAGCCTGACTGTGGGTGCTTCAAGCACAAAGGCAGCACTGTCTTAGGTGGACAAGGCCCAACCTCTTCCGCAACCGACAAATAAAATTTTACAGGATCACAAAGCTCTAATGTTTTCTGTAAAGACCAAGATATTTTTCCTGCTTTATCAAACAGATAGCAGACCTGTGACATATAGATACAAAAAGAAATTAATTTAACTGTTATTTGTTGGGTTTTTTTATATTGCCATTTTTATTCCTCTCTAAAGTCACCAGCACATGGGAAAGGTTAGGGGTTTTAGTTAATAACTGGACAGTCAAAACACATTAAGAGTATATAGGAATTTGTATAATTTAGTTGTAAATTTAACAATGCCTCACAGTATTTTTTTTCAGCATACACTAGCCAAAACAACGCTAGAATTGAAACAAAGCCTGGTCTTCTTGAAACAGATGTTGAAAAGACATGAAGGCAGAAATAAAAACTGACAAGGGACTTACAAGCTAGTTTATTATACCTTCCACAGAAAAAAAAAAAAAAAGAGGGTGACAATTTTTCTCATATAACATTATGGATGAATAAATGGCCTGCAACTGAATTCCTTCACTTAATTTGAACTGCTATTTAAAGAAAAGAATATACACCCTATAAACTCTGGAAAGTCCTAAAATTAAGTACAGAAGAATTGACCAAATACAATCTGGGAGAGGTTGAAACACAGGTGCTCTTTAAGAGAAGCCTGGAAAACAATTTCAGAAAAAGTTGATATAAATTTACTAAAACGCTTTTTAGTGCAATTGCAGGAAGATTAGAAGGAAAGATGAGGTGAAAAGTAAAGGCAAGACTGAACATGAAAGAACTAATTTCCTCTACTTTGCACAATAAATACATAAGAAATGGAAGTGCTATTGCACTGCATATGGGCTGGCAGAAAACATTTACAGATAAGTGTCAAAGGATCAAATTATCTTGATTATTTATTGTTAATTTAATTCCAGCACTTGTCTCCGATGGAGCTCCACTGAGACGATCAAGGGTACTTACTGCAGCTCTGTCAGAGCCTTTGGTTAGGAGGGGAGGCAGGGGCACAGCGACAGGCTTAGGTCAGGTAGGCGTAATTGCCCAGTGCTGCCAAAAGAAGAGCCGGTCACTGACAGCGGGACCCACTCAAGGAGTCCAGCAGGGAGCGAGAAAAAGGGCTTCCAGGACACTGAAGGTGACACTGGAGGAGCATCTTCTGAGTAAACTGCCCTCGTCTAAAGATTATTCTACACCACTGCCAAGAGTGACACATATCCAATCATGCTGCTAAGTGGAGCACAAGTAATCAACTAATTACCCGCTTTACATAATAAGTGAGGGACGTGTCAGTAAGAATGTTTTCACCCAAGGAAAAAAGATGAAAAGAAGAAATAACGTTTCCTATAAGCATCACAGGGGCTGTGTTCCCAATCAAATGACAAGGCACACCAAACTTCAGAGCAATGTGTCAAAACACCGAGTCAAGTAGAGAAGAACATCTCCTTCCCTGCCTGGAGAAGGCAGCAGTGCTGAGATCAGATCAACACCTCAACTGAGGTGCTCATATGGGTAGCTGACCCAGGCCTGGAGATCCGAGAGCACTCAGGAAGGTATCTGCAGCTAACAAAAGCACTACTGAAAGAAAGTGCTGGCTTTGATGCCAAAGAGTTGTTACCTTAAAGGCTAAGTTTCTGATTTAAAATGAAAGCCTTCATCTAACTAAGCAAACACAAACTTGGTATTAAAATAAGGTATCTTACAACATCTACTGACTACAATTGCAGCTTGTAAAACCAAAATGACCATTTTCTCTAATCTTTCCACGAACTCTTTAATAAAAACTAGTTCTTTTAAACCAAATGATATATCATGTCATTTTGCTGTTTCCTGTAAACAAAATCATAGCATGCCATTATAGCACACTGGACTTCTTGGAAAAAGGGCTTTTCCCTTGGAAGACCTTAAGTGTTACAGAAATTAACAACATCATTAAAAAAACCTAATAACATAAACTAGAATATCTCGAAGCTTTTCATTACGATTCTGAATGACAGCCAAATCTTAAATGATTTCAATAATATCAGGGCAGTCAGAAAAATTATGCAGAACCAAAGCACTGATGGAGAGATCTTGCTATCAGTAACAATCAAAACTACTGAATATTGATGCTTCTCCAGTTGTCTGTGAACACTGCGACTTTGGAGCCATGACAGCACGAATAATGAACTAATTAATAAAATAAATCTGACTGCAATAGCTCCTGATAAAATTAATCAGTCATTAATACCATATTTCTTCTGCAAAGTTTATCTAGTTTGGTGGATAGTAAACACGACCATTACTGGCAAGAACAGCTTTGCAGTTATGCTGCTGCGTATATTTTATGTATTTTAAATCTGTTAGTACTCAATCATAAAATAGAACAGAAGTGTCCTCTGTGTTCCCTGATGTCCTTTGAAAATCACTTTCATCATTTGAAACATTATTTTTTTGCCCCTTAGAAGAAAAGAGCAGTGGAGAAAAGCAATGAGGGACTACAGTGAATAAGGGAAACACACACCGTTCTGCAAACCGAAATTTGTAAGAATAAAATTTTGGGTTTGTTTCATGCTTGAACATCTCTTTGCAAATGCAATTTATGCTTGCACACTGAAAATCGGATTATTTCATATCTTTACAAACTCATGTTTCTCCACTGTTATTTGAATAAGAAATATATATAGAATATAATCTTTGACATTTTAATTAAAACCTATTAGAACATCTATAGCAAGTGATAGACTACAAATCGTCTCCCTAATTTTAACCTGTGTTGCAACTGTGTCATGAATTCAGATAACCGTGGATAAAAATCTTTCACAGCTAAGAGCATGAGCTGAGCAAAAAATTCTGGGGCTGACACCTAATTAAGATAGACTTCCCCCTGATGAAGAAAGTTCTTCATCTATTAGTGTGTGTTACAGTGGTTCAGGGCTATATTTAAAAGGCCATTAAAAATGTACCTGAAGGCAAAGTTAATCTTTATATTTGACAGATAATAGCAGCTTTTTTGCACTAAGTAGTGAAGTGAATATTTTATTTCTTTATGATCTAATGACCATTCTGTTTAATCTTAATGGAGTAAAGACGAACAAGAAAATATGCTTAGGGGATATACTAATACATCAATTACGGGGAGCAGGAAAGTACTTTAAAAAAGTAGCAGTAATCTATTGTAAATGAAGATCTCAATAAGCACTCCTAGCCACAGGGAGAGCTAGAAAAGATGCATTAAAAATCTATTCAGATTCTGCTCATTATAGATATGTTCTTCTCAGCTCTTAAGTAATGCAGCAATCACGTAATTAACTTTCGAAAAGGGAAGCATTTAAAACAAGTGTGTATCTATGGAACACAGCAGGCTTTCCTTATTTTGTTCAGTGAAAATGAATTTGTCCATCTATTTTCCTTAACATTGTTGCAGAAGTGCTGAGGCTGAGTGGCATTTCTTCTGAAGGTATTGGGAAAGTATAAGCGCAATTCCACAAATAAAACAGACACAAATTTTTGGTCAAAGGATCAAGATAAGTAAAGAAAGACACATAAATAAACTCTGCTCTTCCTTAACTACAAACAGACTATCTATCCCATAGAAAGCAGGCACTTGTTTCCCCAGGAATTTCACTCTGAATGCAGATCTGAATTTTATGTAGGAAGGCTTTTTCTTTTTCAAGAATTTTGATTCTGATTTAGAACTCTGTCCTGCGAGGTGACATGAGATGACACACCCCAAAAGATCTGTATGCCCCAAACCCACACAATAACTCCAAGAAGAAAGTTTACAGAATTTTCCCACTGAAATCACTGGTTCTACAACCAGTAAAGTTCCCCGGCTGTGAAGATGTGAAGGACTGATTCAAGTCCCATTAAAGTAACGAGGAGCCTTTCAATTGAATCTAAGGAGCGTTGATACTATATGCCATAATTTCAAGGCAAGATGTCTCTACTCAGTAAGTCTCAGGACCCTAGATCCAGCACTCTGGATTCTAAGCTAAAATGCAAGAACGCCACCTCTCCAGAACAACAGTTTCCACCTGGGGAGTCAATGCAGCATAAATATTGTCTGTTAAACTGAAACCATTCCTTACATCCCAAAGTTGCCCCAGGCAGGTAAGTCCCAAGCGTGAAAAGATGCACTGATTTTCACATAGACACGCTTCTGATCGAATTAAGAAACAGGAATATCATTGATATTATATGAATAATCAAGGAGTAGCCTGCCTTTCACATTCTTAACCTTGCTGACCTGATGTCAGGTCATTCAGGATGAACTGAGTATATTCGCCTACAGACACTCATGTGCACACATACAAGATATAAGTAGCAATGTGTAAAAATGTCCCCTTCAAAAGGACACCTACAGAAACTCAGGTCGTGGGTTTTCTGAATTCATGTCATTGCTCATGTCTGATCAAACCCATTCTGAACATCACAGACAGCTTTGGGGCAACACCATGGTACTGGCAGCAAAAGCGCTGAAGCTCTGTTTGTGACAGAGCTCGCTAAAACCTAGGTGGGGACACAGGGCTGACAATGACAGCAGCCGCCAAACGGGCACTAGGTATTGATGCAGTGAAACACAAGAGTCTTCTGCATTGCAAGTTATATAAATTAAATCAATTAAAGATTCTTAAATAAATACCGTTAGGTTATATTCTAGCATTTAACGCTTCTGTAGTAAAAGTGATGAAGGTTGTCTGTTCTTTCCTAAGTCTCTCTTCCCCCTTTGTCTATGAACATACACGAAAAGGACAGAGCGAAACAGAGAGAGGGAGAAAAAGCACAGCAGAACTGCACGTGTGCACTAATTGTGCCCTATCTTTTGTGTAAAAACAAAAAACAAACAAAGGGGCTGGGCTCTTTTCAGTGGTGCCCGGGGACAGGACAGGGGGTAATGGGCACAAACTTGAACATGGGAAGTTCCACCTAAACATGAGGAGGAACTTCTTTCCTGTGAGGGTGGCAGAGCACTGGAACAGGCTGCCCCAGAGAGGTGGTGGAGTCTCCGTCTCTGGAGACATTCAAAACCCGCCTGGACGCGTTCCTGTGCAACCTGCTCTAGGTGACCCTGCTCTGGCAGGGGGTTGGACTAGATGATCTCCAGAGGGCCCTTCCAACCCCTACCATTCTGTGATTCTGTGTTAAAAAAAAAAAAACAAAACAAAAAACACCACCAGAAAATATCCAAAGTGGCAGTTGAGAGATAATTTACTGACAGCTTTTATATCTTATGAATAGGTGTTTACTGTGGGTATTTCTTTGCCTATATAACTCAAATGAAACATTTTTATTTGATAATGACCTTAATTTTTAAACCTTAATTTTTAAATTTTTAAACCTTAATTTCAGGGGGTGATTATTAAAGTGAATTTATACGGGATGTAGAAAAATTGCATTCCCATTTGCAAAATGGAAAGAAAAAGATTCTGTACTACACTTCTTAGAAGATCCGTGTGTGGGATTCAAACTCCTATACTTAAAAAGAAATCATGTATTTTCAATTTGCCATCAACTCAAGCTGTTTCATGAGTATTACAGCACAAAATCTTGTCATATAGCTTAAAGAACTTAAGATTTCACTTATTCGCAGTGCTGTAGCTTTTTTTAAGCCAAGGAGAAATGAAGAGATAGCAACAGACCTTGGTTGCAAATTATTTTTAATAACTTCTGGATGCCTTTCTCATTGTAAAGATTGGGGGGATGCATGCATCTATGCATCTTGTGTTTTAAGGAAACAATGGTACAACTATTCATGGCTGTATGTTAGCCAATGACAGCTTAGCCCCGTGATAACACTTCTCAAGAGGAAAAGCTAGTGATGCTCAAGCAGAGTTTAGACGGTGGATATCTCGTTACACACGTATGGCAGCTAGCCACAGACTTTTGATGTCATTTAGAAGGATAAGAAAATTATTATCAACAGCCTTCTCACATCTAAACATTAAACTAAATATATATTATACATCCACATATGTTTTTGTACATTTTTATACACACACATTCCTTTGTATATATTTCTTTAAAACTAATGATGACAAAGACCTATTTATTCCTTTCTTTTTTACTTTAAAAGCACAAAAGTCACATAGTGAAGCTTGCAGCAGTATGCACTATATGCGGTTACAGAAAACTGCTTTTAGAGACCTATTCTCAGCTGTAAAAGGAACGAAAGCAAAAAAATCGTACATGTAACAAACTGAGTTCTGAAAATTGTTTTGAGAAACTGAAGCTGTGACGATGTTGATGTTTTGTAGCACGAATGTAAGAAACAAGAAAAAGCCCACTGAAAAGAGTCCATAGGTATTAATCAGTATTGTATTAGGTTCATACATGCCTAGATACATTTACAAAATTTTAGCTAGAATGTACATTGCTCATGTTAGAAATACAAAGGTTTGTCTTCAACCTCCTGCAGAGCCCCAAAGCACAGCTACTTCCTCTTGGCAACTTGAACATAAATAATAAACCATCGTTTTGTAGACCCCAACTTTCACATCTACAAAGCCAGACGCAGATTACATTCACCATAGGTAAAAAAAATGAACAAAGTTATAACTTCTTCCTCTGGGAGCAAAAATACCGACCATCCATTTCCTCTCTCTTCGTTCCCCTTACCCTCATATTAAGAATCCTCTCTCAAATTGAAAAAAGTAGGTATCGTTAATAGATAAATAGAGAGGCCATTTTAAAGAGATCTGTTTTCTAAGTTGATATTTATTCTTAAATGAGGTATTTTTCAAGAATTGAATGCATTAAAAGTATTGAAAGCATTCAAAAAGTCAGTTATAAAAGAAGGGGAGGGGGCAAAAATCAGCACATCCTCAACATCTAAAATAGCATTACCAACTTCCAGGGAATAGAGCACAGACAATAATTTTAAGATGCATTCCATTTCTGTAAATAAAGTAATTTCTCCAGTCATTTAGCTCATTTTTGTCCTTTCCGAAAACTGACTAGTACTGTATAAAACAAAATATGATAAGAGGAACAAACTGACTTGTCCAAATTAAATGACTTACTGTATAGGTAAGGTATATGGTATTTAGGCACCTCCTAGACTACTCCAGGTACAGTGCTGGCCACTTTTCATTCATAAAGAAGAAAATAAGCATTTGAGGTACTCGGTGTTTATCCTGGCAAAGCATCAACTTAGGTGTTGTTGTACAGATTACTATCTCACATAAATTTCCAAACTATTCTTCGAAAACAAATTTTCTGTAGACTATCTTTAGTTATCAATATACCTACTTTTAAGCCCAATATTTTATACCATTTGCTACAATATTGTCATCAAATATCAGCGATTGTCAATGCAGGGAATGAATACTCCACTCTGTTCTTGATTGTTTCCTTTCTAATAACTTCTGTATAGCTTTTTTCCACAGAATGTTCTTGCAATAGCAGAATACGGCCCACGATGTAAGTAATCATATGTATTTGAAGATATCACTGACTGAAGGAAGAATCTAATGAATGAGTTGAGCCATGATTAAAGGAGGGAGCTGACTGGCAGAGAATCCAATAACATCTTTTTAAAAGGAATCCAGAGAGTTTGTAACCGGCAACAAATGACAATACCAGACATTTTCATTTGAGCCCTGTGCTAACTCTTGAATCCGTTTCAGGTCACAGCATATATTACAGTTTCTAAATTCTTTCATATGCCATTTTATGTCAATGTTTGACTGGTGAACTTCAAAGAAACATACAGCCTGCAAGTATGTCATTCTTTCCCGAGCTAAAGACTAGTCAACAGCATTAACCTTCCCCCCTGCTCTAAAAATAAGCAGCCCTGCTTCTGTTTCTGACTGACGTAAACTACAGCACATTAGAATGCTTTCAGATTCAGACTGGAAAAGCAATCTAAGAAAACTAAGTTAAAAGCTGAAATAAAGACTGATGAATATCCTCCCTATTCAGTGCCTTGGGCCACTTGATTGATTACATATTAATACATACATAACATAATACCTGAATATGCCTATCCATCGCACATTAAATGCAACAAATAGATTCTGCAATCAGTATCTGTGATCTAGATATTTAATTGAGAGGAGCTGTCTTAGAAAATAATACAGACTGAGTAACATTCATACACTTGCATCCATATTTGGTTTCAGAAATAGGTATGATATTTGTGCATGGTATTTTTCTGAGCGTTCTGCTGGAATTTAGGTGGAAATAAGCACTTGATATCATCACAGTAAGAGAGTTCTGAAGTGAGGTTCATAAACAAACAAACAAAAAACACCCTAAAAAGCTAATGCCAAAATGATGGACTTGGCATTGAGGGGGTTTTTCCTTAGTTTTTGTTTAATTTGAAAATTCATCTGAATAATTAAGCATTTGCAAGTCAAACGAGCTAGTAGGACTCTTCAGCTTCAGCTGTTATGTCATGCTGTTCCTTTGAACAATATTTACAATGCAAGAAGAGAGAAAACAGGGGAAGATCCTGTGGTTCCTGACAAATGCTGCTAATGAGAGTTCAGGCACTTCTTCAGCATTTGCTGCACCTCTTTAATAGGCAGCTGAATGCCACTGGCTATGCAGCCACTGCATTTTAATCACAGGTTAAGCCACTGCAGACGAAAGTAGTCAGAGAGAAGTCAACTCTTCCCTAATTTAATTTTTAGTGGTACTCTGACCCTTAAAAACCAGACTTTACAAAAGTCAACAGGAGTTTAGGCAATGTCTCCAGGGGAGGGGAGGCCCAAGCATCTGCTTCATTTGCCCATCAAACAATTTGACATTATTGGTGTTAGCTCTTCTACAGTTTGTGTTATTTAACATTCTGCTTGTGTTGCTGTAGGACAGTTCCTGAGTGCCTTAGGGTCGCTCCTCAAATGCTTCTGTTGTGTCTTGTTAGGATTTAGAGCTGCCATTCCAGACCGGAGTGGTTGCAAGTGATAAGACTGATTTCTCAGACCAAAGCCTGGTGTTAGGACGGCTGGACTGCTGTCAGATGGAGTTTGTCCCTCAGTATTAGCAACACAAGAAGAATCAATGCGTCTGAAATGTTCATGCTTTAAAAATATGACACTGGTAGACTGAAAGAAAATAATTTGAAAGTCATTTCATCGCATCTTTCCACTGGATATATCTGCTACAGGACAGTAATAATTTTGTGACAGCAGAACAGCATGATAAAATCTAACTGCAGGAAATGAAAAGGCAAGATATTTTAAAAGACTTTAAAATTAGCAAATAATGGCTAGCAATCCAACCATATTGTCTTGAACAGACAACACTTCCTAGTGACTTTTATGTCTGTGTACTGGAGAGCTAAAATTATTGCATATTGTCCAAATGAATGAATCTCCTAGAAGCAGAAGCAACTGTTTTCCTCCTCTAGCATTGCTTTACTGCAATGCAGGAAGTTATCAAAGAGGCAGAGAAAATCTTTATAAGCTTTGATGGGCCTCTCAGCTATTATAGATATTTTAAAAAGGTTAGAATTTTTATTGGTCCCATTTCTACAAGATTGAGCATCAGAATTCACTGAGGAAAGACCAGTCTTTTGAGTTAAACCCAATTTTTTTTCTTGAAGGGTCTGTCTTCTACTAAAAGAATTCTACCTTGTTTGAAGGATTTCTTTTCAAAGAGAACCTGATTATTGGATTTTACTGAAAAGTTGTATTTCTGGTTTATACTAGAAATGGAGGGTCTGTGATAATTGGAAGAAAATAATCAGCAAGTCAAATTAAGGTAAATGAAAGGGAAATGAGCGGTTGAACTAACTGTTAAAATCTTAACTCGTTGTTTGTTTATGCAAATTGTTTCATATCAATAACTGAGTAATTATTCAGAGGGTAAAACTTCAAAGACAATTTAGAGGTGTGAAAGTTAGAGGTGTGAAACCTCTGGAATTCATTAAGCAAGACGAGAGCTTGCAACCTGGAGTTTTACAAAACAAGCTGCTCCTTGAGAAGGGCAGCAGGGTCCCTAAGACTGACAGGATATCACTCCTTAAAATTATTTGTCTTTTAGAATGGAAACGTTCGACTGGAGGCCACTTTCACTGGAGGGAAATTCCACATTTCTGAGGCTGGAGATCGGTTTGTGGGCAGAGCACAGGCCAGGTGCTCAGTGTAGGCAGGGAGAAGTGCTTTTGATGCTCCATTTGCAGGACACGGCTACATGCACTGTGCACAAGTCCACATGAGATTAACTTGTACGAATCGTAGAATGGTTACAGTTGGAAGGGATCTTAAAGATCATCTAGTTCCAACCCCCCTGCCATGGGCAGGGACACCTCCCACTAGAACTGGTTGCTCAAAGCCCCATCCAGCCTGGCTTTGAACACTTGCAAGGAATAGGGCAGCCACAACCTCCCTGGGCAACCTGTTCCAGTGTCTCACCACCCTTACAGTAAAGAATTCCTTCCTAATACCTAATCTAAATCCCCCCTCTTTCAGTTTCAAACTGTTACGCCTCGTCCTCTCACTACGCTCCCTCATAAGGAGTCCCTCCCCATCTTTCCTGTAGCCCCCTTTAGGTACTGGAAGGGGCTATAAGGTCTCCCTGGAGCCTTCTCTTCTCCAGGCTGAACAATGTTCTAAAAGGAGTCTGTTCAGTGCTGACAATTTCTAAAAGCATCTTCTAATTTTAAGTAGATGAAGAAATGTCCTGCAATGCAGCATATACCCCAGTATGTTGAGACAGAATTTTTGTAACAATAGCAAAAGCTTGTCGTCTTCTCTATGGCATGTCTGCACCTGTCATGTTAGATCGCAAAGGCTGTTTCTTGCAAGGGAAATACCAACAACCACAGAACAAAACTACAGTGGTTTAAGTTTCTAGATCACGAGTGCAAAAATTCTCTGATTTTTCCAGATCTTTAACAGCAGAAAGGACCTTCATTCTTCTATGACAATAAGGGACCTGGCCTAGCTCTGCACATAACTCATACAAGTGGGTCAAAGATGTACCACAAATTCAAATGAGCAATGGTAACCAGAATGTTTCACTAGGATTTACAGCTCTACTGACAAACAGAGTGAGTTTCCAGTAATTTTACAACATTTTCCTGTTCTTGTTACTAAACCTGGCAAAAATCAACTTGACAAAACTTGAAAAAGCAGTGCTAACCAAGCGACTATTTTGCTAAAGTTTTGACCCAAGGCTAAATACAATTTCAAAATGATATTTTGCCTGGTGTTCTAAATCAGGGCAATTACCACAATCATAAAAAGGACATTTTGCACAAAATGTTTTCAATATCTGCCAGCTCTCACAATTCTCCAAATAGAAGAACCACACATGGAGTAACTGTGGCATAAGGACTGTGCTTTAATGACTAAGAGTTTATCCATAGCGCGATGATATTTTCAGAGTACTCAAATAAGCACAAATTTTCCTATTCATTTTTATTGGCCGACTGCATGAACTATTAAAAGCATGTTGAATCTTTCAGGTTTTGGACCAGAAAATAATACATCACTTAATATTTATTCATCAGAGCTTGATTTTGTAAAAGAGTGATTAACTTCAGTGGCTTTTAGACTAACTGAAGGTGCTTTGTACCAGTCCGAATTAGTAAAAATGATAATTATTTTCCAGTATGTACAGAGACTATTTTCACCAACAAAAGAACAGTTTTTCTCACTGAAATGGAAACAAAACTTTTATTAAAATAAAGACATGACTTTTTTTTTTTTTTTTTACCTACGTAGTTGAATGTTTCTTTTCTTTTTGGTATCTCAAAGCAAACATTCCACATGCTTAGTTATTTTTAAAGCCCAAACATGATTACTTAACAGTTGCACAAGCAATCAAAACTTGCGCAATGTAATTCCAGTTAGATAGTACAGTAACTACTGAAACCAAATACTAGCTTACTGATGGGAACATACAGTGACTATGTTGTTTATATAAGCCTACAGAAATAAAACTCACTGAATAAATTTAAATTTGTGGTTTTCCACCCTGTCTTCAGAAGAATAAGGATATGTAGCAACACAATTTATACACTGTTCTGTCAGAAGAAAGTTGATTTTCTCTTTCAGGCTTTCCTTTTAAAGTGAAGTGACCTCTAAGTACCTGCCTTATAAGTCACTAGTAAGATATAAAAGAAAATTAAATATTATTTTTGAAGTGGTGGAGTTTTTTTTAAATATTTCAATAGTTGTCAAGAAAAAAGGCACCCTTTAAACATGTATCTTTTCAAAATGAATGCTGTACTTTGACCTACATTGGTATCATGCTCACAGCAATTAATCCCATGGCCACAAAGAGCAAAATGGCACAGGATGCAACATCAGCTTTATTTCTTATTAGAGAAGCATGTCTTTATTATTATCAAATACTTAAAAAAAAGACGCAATTGGGATGAACAGGTTCTGTTTGTTTGGGTTTTTTAAACAAAGCACCACAAACTGTGAATCATCCTAATTACAGTTTCCAACAGAAGTTTATTAAAAGATGGAAGCCACCCTAGAAGAGGTGTTCTGAACCCTTTTGCATGAGTTATTTACTGGTAGATAAAGCTTCCCTTTATGATATAAATAGACAACAATTTCTTTTTGGCAGAAATTTAGCATAGTAAACAGGCATTTCAAAACTTCTAAATTACCACATGCCAGTTTTTAAATTATTATACAAGGCCTATCTTCCAAAAAGGAAAGGATGGAAAATCTACCACTTAACATTTTCAAAAAGCATAAGTAGTACTATAATTCACAATAGAGGTGTATGCACACAGCAATAGAGGAGTCTAACTGAGCAAACAAAAGTCTAAACACGAATTTGCAATTAAGCAGCTTGATCTGTCCAGAATAAGATTAAATACCATGTTAAAAACATGCGGTCAGGCTGTAACTAAAGCCGAAAGCATGCTGGGACGGTGTTACTACCTCACTGTTAGACCAAGTCCAAAACCCACTGAAAATTTCTGTGAGCTTTGCATAGAAACCTAACAGGCTTTTGGTCTATTTATATGAATAGTGACTGTACTTTTCATATTAGACTTTGTGGCCACGGTAATATTTCCCAAGCATTCCTGTCTTTTCAACAGAGAGACTGGTGCCTCTGAAAAGTGGCCGGGAACAAAAATTCTCCCTGGGGAGGGAGGAGGAAGGGCGCCCTGTGGGTACGTTGATGCCATTCGCTGAAGGTTTGGCTAAGCAAAGGTAGACATTCCAGTTGGCCAATTTCTTCTGGTTTCCATGAGTAACAATAGTAGCAGAAATACCAATAATAATAGGTGGCAAAAGAATCTAAGATCCTATATATGTTTTAATCTCTACCTGCAAAGAAGGCCAAGCCATCGTGTTTTCACTGATTTTTTTAGCTACTTTAAACAATCACAGACTAAACTACTTCTGCAGCAACAACTTCCAAGTGCAAAGTAGCCTTATTCTCAAACATTCTCAGGAGTGTCATGGTCTCCAAAGCTCAGAGTGTTCAGGGAGAATTTTTAGCTGTTCTATCAATCACAGGTACAACTCAGTTGAACCTCCCTGGTCGGTCAGTTAATTTTAACTTCTATAAGTACACGATAACAGATAATTCAACAATCAAAATTTTGAGCTTCTTTCAGTAAACATGATAATAATTTGCCTAGCACTATAACAAAAAGTAATCAATATACTGCAGATTCCTCTTTGTAATTCAGGTGATTTACCAGCTTCGGTCAGAGAAATATGATGACCCCATTTTTCGATGGAAGAACACAGCGCTGTGTTACAAAACAGATAATGAAATGGTAACTATTCAACTGAAATACTGAAATTACATTTCTTCAAAAGAAAAAAAAAAATCAATCAATCAGGATCAATCCAACAATGAAATGACTTTAATGCTGACTCTCTTTTCTTTTGTATTACATGGATATATTTAAAAACATCCAAACCAGAACTATTTTCTAAAGATAAATGTTTGGATAGAGTCTTAACAATGACCTATTCTAATCTGTAGAAAGTTTCGGGTATTTCAGGTTTCATCTTCAATTAAGAAATTGTCTTCACGTTAATTACCATGTGTCAAAAAATTTACAAGCATCTTACTGGAAAGCAGAACTTGCTCTTCTCAAGGTCTGCAGGCATAGGCAACTCTAATCGAGGCCACTGAAGGCAACGGAAGAAGTCATTCCACTTACTGACATTTCAGAGCGCATTAAACCAAACCTGTAAGAATGTCATCTATGTGTCTATAGGGAATAAGCAGAGAGTACAAACTGCATTTCCTGGCAATAGCGCCAAGGTACAGAATATTACTTATCTCGGTTTAAAAAAAAAAAAAAGGGTGGCAAAATTACTTGGTATTTATCTTCAAATAATTAAGCAAAACCAAATGAGTTATCTTAAGGTGTGAGACATTTAAATCAAAGAGGAATGACTATGTCTCTATTTTAATCTTGTTTCATCTGCCTAGGATATGACGCTTAGCATTACACTTTATTCTTTTTGATTCACGTTTTAACCATCTCATTCGTTTGTTTAAACAGAGTATCTCAATACGGATGCAGAATTCACCTTTCGAATTCTGTATTTGTTTCTGTCCAGGCAGTTTATCAAATAATAGGTTCTGTACGAATCAGAATTTCTGAAAACAAAGTGAAAGAGTGAATATATTTCAGAAATACGTGAGGTCAGTGAACATTCTTCTGCTCACATAATTCCTTTTCCATCCTCTGTTTGTTCATTTATAACCCCTGAAGTATAACGCATGAATTATCCTATTGTACACATCAACCACTTGACAGATTGTTTTACTAAAACTCTTATGTGCTGTGGCTTTCCTTCCAGGCTGCCAGGAAAAGTTTAACAAAAAGGCTGATTAGTTCCTTTAAGTTCTTCCAGATAAACAAACTACAAAGCAAGTTTACAGTACCCAGGACCATCCATGCAAAAATATCACACAGGCTCTTTACAGTAACAACACAAATCAGAGCATTGGAAGGTGCTCAGTCAAGAAGAAAAGCTGATGATGATTCAGCAGTCTGTCAAACGGGGAGCAGAAATGTTCACGCTTGAGAATCTTTAGTTAATGACACATAATTGTTAGGACACTTCTTAACAAAGCTCTGTTTAAAGAAAGCCTTTTTTTTCTTTGTCTCATACACGGATGGTAAATTTTTAGTAATAATTCATAAAAATCATTAATTCTTTTTCTTTTCTTAATAAAACCTTAAATAATGTCAATGACCCAGATGCTGGTTACATAAATACGTGTCCATGTATCGACCTAAGAAACTGCACACAAAACACAGCAGAAACACAGCAGATTTCCAAACCCAAGTCTGCCCATGAAAGAAGCGCGTTACCTGCTGGGGCTACGGCTGCACAGAGGTCTGGCTCCAGGCACCAGAAATAAGCACAGGAATTGCCTCTCTTGTGTTTTCAGAAAGCTCAAAAGCCACTTGGGAGAGTGATTTTAATGAATTGCATCCTCCCACCACCCCCACAACAGCAGGCTGGGGGAGTGACAGATAGGGGAAATAAAGGCAGAATAAGAAATGGCAAAGAGGGACATGGATCCTGCGGTACATTGCGAGGCGTGGGGAAGGAAACAATGCTACCAGATTGTAATTGATATTTCAAGGGAGAACGTGCAATAAAAAAACCCAAAAACTAAAAGCCTGAATGAAATATTGGCAAATTAGCTCCTGGCAACACTAGCTCTGCTGTCTTTGTTGCAGAACTTTACCTCACTACCTCTCAAAAATATAAGCGCAGCTTAAACTCAAGTTTAATGCAAAGAAACCAAAAGTCAATTAAACTCAATGGAAATGTTATGGTATTTGTTGATACGCTGCCTTGTTCTAGGTAATATCCAGTTATAACACCCGTTCGTTGCTCGGATTAGACTGAACCAGGAGAACGAGGGGAATTATGGCAGGTTTGATGCAATCAGACAGGCCTGATGTTGAAATGAAATGTGACATTCATTAATTTCACATGCGATTTCAGCAGCCCATGATATTGTAGCCAGTTGGCTATTTTATGTACTCCAAAAGTCACAATCACCTCTGATTTGAATCCAGAGTATAAATGCATCTCCTTTTTGCAAATACATGGCACATAATGACAAAGAACACAGAATTTGGAAAGCAGAGAGTCATGTTTTTCACTCTTTTCCATATTCCCTTCAAATTCACTGCCTCTTCCACCAGTGCTTGGTACGACCTTTCACAAGTGCACCTCTGCTTGTGCTCCATCCCTGCTCTCCCCATGCCCTCGCTGCCTCCGGACCAGACCTCATCTTTGTGTAGTTACAATTCAGATGCCCCAGACCCTTATTTATAAAGTATTTGTGAAGACTGTGTAAAGAAATTCTCTCTTTTTTAGTACAAAGATACTAATTAAGCTGATTTTCTTTATTTCATGTGGACTACTCACGAAAAACTTGATTTCCCAAGTAAGCAGCAAAAATGATGAATTATATGTGGTATATGGAATACTCTGTTATAATTTTAATCTATCTGGGTTTATATAGTATTACTAGGATAAAACTAGCTACTTTTCAGTAAAGATGCAAAGGCAAGTTCTCCAGGATCAAGGCCTACTTTCTATTCCCAGGTATGGCAAAGGTTTATTATAGGATAAAAAGAGTAACATACCCACCATCACATTTCCCCCAATATTCATCCTGGTTTTCCCTTTCTTATTCCCTACATATCCATTTAAAATATTAAATTATAAGCTGGTTTTATTCTATTTTTCTTGGGTTTGCGAGTTTTTTGTCAAACCCACCAGCTGTTCTTGTACCGTGATTATATACACTTCAACATCACAAAACAGCAAATGAAATTCAGTATGTAAAGCCTTTTGCTATACAAGTTTTCTTGTGGGCAAAACAGTCTTTGAGGTGGTTCTACACTGTCTGTATAAATATAATTGAATCTTTTTTTGTACGTCTCTATATAATTCTATATATAATCTAAGTGTTATCTAGGAGGCCTCGAAATACTGTCTCTTTAACACACAGCAGTTAACAAAAACGAATACGATTAATCAACAATGTCATCTTAAATACTGCTTTTAGTTTTGCTGACTTCATATTCAGACGTATCAAATATAGGAAATATCCACACAAATGTAGCGAAAATGATTGTGGGTATAGAGGGTTTCTTACATATGTTCAAAAATTAAGGAATAGTTTATTTTCTCTGAAAAACAAACCATTAAGGAAAGCATGCTTGTGATACATGAGTAATGATTAATAGGGAAAGGCATTTTTGCTCATTACTGAAGTGTAAAGTACTGTTTTCCATTTTCACAATATTTATTTTGATTTTTTTTTTGTTAAAATTCAAACCTTAGGAAAAGAACAGGCACTGAATGATTGAAACACAAGTAATTCTATAAAATTCCAGCTGTTTTGAAATCTTTAAGTCTCAGCACATTTGGCAGAAGCAGAAAGTGTCCCAGGAATACATTACAAATATCGCTTATCAATTAAATATTAAGTCACCCCTCTCACGGCATGCTAAAGGCTGGCACATCAAAGCAGGCACATGAAATGCCGAAACAAGCCCTTTGGCTCCCATTTTGCTGATGCCTGCGGTGTGTCCCTGCAATTCAATCCGACTATTCCGCCTCGGTCTAGGCCTCCTCCTCACCTGTATCACTTTATCAATCCAGGGAGAAAGTCAGGACGGCGGAATCAGACAGAGACTCCCGTAAACCAGATCTGTCGTTAACTTTTCTGCCTTTAACTTTTCTTACTGAACTGTATGTATAGCTCTGTTCTATGTTATAATATGGACATTCTTGCTGTCTCATAACTGAGTTCAGTTTCCAGTGAGTGGAATTTTGTGGAGGTAGATGTCCTAATAATAATCATCGTGTCCTGGTATATTTTATTTGGTTGTTTGTTACTTGATGTAACAAAATGAAAATCATCTATAAACTATTTAAAAGATTGATTTCCGTTCAGCTGCATCTATCCCCTGTATGATGATACACTGTAAAGGCTCTTTTGCCCTTAAACCATAATCCTCATTCATGAAATTTTATTAGTGCAGTTGTGTAAAGCTTTCCTGCTCAGCAACAAAAATCACCTCACTCCCCTGTAAGAGCATTTCTAACTCGAATGAATCTGCAGAAAATTGCAAATATGGTGCTTACCAGAAAAAAAAACCCAACCCCAAACTACAATATATTGTAAACTAAAAATCACGACTTCAAAAAGGAATAAGGCGTACTACTTGCTGTCTTCACGGTATTCTTTTAACAAACTCTGTCTTCGCAATTAAGCCTGGAGATATGAATTTTACTTTTCTATCTCTGATTCATGCCTTGCATGACACATAGATTTCCTAAGTTCAGAATACTGCAACTAACTTGTCCTTTCACAGACAAAAAGTTTTGCCAGGGCAAGAATGAGCCTAGAAAGATAAGCGGATCTCCTAATCTGTTTAATTGAAAATTAGCCAGCAAAATGACATTCACAGACATTGTCAATGACAAATCAGTCACAGGCTGAGGTAGGATGCTTTTTTTAAAGTATGCACTGAATTACACCTACTTGCTGTCGAATTTCTTCTTCCATCTTTACTGGGGACCCCAACTCTGCGACTTGTTTGACACCTTCACTTGCATATCCTCCATACTCCCAAAGGATGTAGTTCTTCGAGTGAGAACTACCGATGATCGCAGACCAGTGGTTGGTGCGTCCTTTCAGGGGGAAAAAAAAACCACCAAACAACAACATCAACCATCAAGACAGCCTCAAAGCATAATTCCTCATTTTTTATTAAAGTGAAAGGTTTCAAGTGCGCAGTATTCACCAGTACCAAGCTTTTGCAGGTGTTGCACGCTGTCAGTTCTCACTGACATCTTTACACCATATCTTAACAGTTATAAGAAAAAGCCAGTGAACTACAGAAATAGACCATGAAGGGCCAGAAATTACTGGATATAACAACACTGGCAGAAATGGTGGGAAAGATTGTTTTTCAGCTAATCAAGCAGTCTCCTCAAACAGATAGGCTTAGTATACTTTTTCTTCACCAAAGACTTCACTTCTTTGGGAAGTTTAAGAATACTTTAATTTTAGGTTTCCGTGTAAAATATTTTTGAGGATGAAACCTGCAAGGGGAGACTTCAGTGGTCACACAAAGATTAAACAGCAATTAAAGTCCTTTACTGAGAGATACTGGTTTCTAACAGTCCACTAGGTTTGTGTTTGAGTGGTGACAGCAGACTACCAGCAAAAAAGGTAGATATAAGCGTGATTACACTATCATTAAATGTTACGGATTTTCATTTATAGCTTTGTGCCCAAACATTATCAGGCACAGAGCTATGAAGGGCTCACAGCCAGAAGCCTCCACTAGCAGCTTCCCGCTGAAACAGAGGTGAAACATTTGCTTTCTATGGGCAAATGGTGTCCAGCGCTTCTTCCAGGAAACTTCTGAAATACTGGTAAAGAACTGCTTTTATTGGCACTGGCATAGCTGGTTTTTCGCTTCTGCATACTTTTTACATGTACCATGTCTCCTTCCCCCACCCTCACCCCAACCATTAGCAGGGGTTCCCTTTAATTTAGTAAGGGAGCGAAGAAGTGAATTTTGGTGCTTCTGTATTCACTGAGTTTGCTTGCTCAATTTTCTTACAGTCTAAGAGTTGTAGAGCTAGGCAAAAGGATTCCTGTTTCTCATCTTGCTGAATGGAAAAAGAAAAAAAAAATGTAAAAGTTTAACGAAGAAATGTTAGAGAAGTCTGGATAAAATTGAAAAGAGAATTGAGCAGAAATAAGGAGTCACAGAAGTCCCACAGTACTGGAAATAAAAATGAATTCACTAAAGTGTCAAATAACACTCTGCAAAGTTATGGGCTTAAAGGAAAGGGATGAGAAAATTAGCTGCTCACATAAGCAGACAGTCTTGTAACAGTGCAAAGACTGTAAGAGATGAGGGAGACAGAATGATGGAATGAGACAATATTTAACATTTTTCTTAGCAATGCAAAAGGTAGAGAGCAGCAGTAGAACCAGCTGAAAACTAGAATGAATGAAAAATGAATAATGAAGTAAACAAAAGGAACGCAAATTTAAGATGTGAAAGGTGGGACAACAAAATTGAAGAAGACAGCGCAGAGAACTGAATGGATAAAGTCAGATGCAGGGACCTAATCACAGGAGAACAGAAAATAGATTAGAAATAAAAAATGAACTCCAATGGTAGGGGTAAAAAGCTAGAAAAGTGTAGCAAGCAGAACAGACAGATGAGGGAGAGGGCCTAGCAGCACAGCAGAAAAAGCCTCCATAGTTTCCCTAGTGCTAAACTTGGACCAAAATACACCCACTGAGCTCTGAAGGCTTGATGTTTTCAGAGTCCATTAAAGCTAAATACTACTTGAGCCCAAATGGAGAAAAACCAAAACTAAACCTCCTCCCCACCCAGGTAACAGCTGAAGAGACTACAGTGTCCGAAGACGGCTTCTTGATTTTAGGTCTAGTAACTGTTCCTTAAATATACACTGGCACCTTGTCAAACCACAGAGATACTGTCATTCAGCTCCAGCAATGGGACCGCCAGTTTTGCCCATTCTTTCTTCCTAGCTCACAGGTCTAACTATGTCACGAGTCAGAGAGGGCAGCTTTCCCTGAAACACAGTAAGTGACGCTGAAACTCATTGAAAGAGAAAGTTCCACGTAGTCCCTACAAAAGAAAAGCGTATCACTACAGAGAGGAACCAGAGTGCCTTTAAGTCTTTAGTAAAATGGTTAATCAATTGTTCCATGTGCTCCAAAGCTTCTCACGCTCCCTGCCCTAAACAGATGAAGAACCTCTGATGTCTTTGCAAGCAGAGCCCAGCCTTTTCCACTAAACACCACTTCCTAAAGATACTGGCTCTGCAGAGAAAGCAGCTGGCCCACCTACTTGCCCAAATGAGCCGTTCGAAGTATACTGCATCTACCCCAAACCTTTTACAAAACGTGTGCAACATTTGCAAATGTTTCACTCCTCACCTTGAACATCACAATCTTGATGAGAACGAAGATACAACTCCGTGCAGTTTCTTAAGCCTTTTCCTCTAAACGTCAAAGAAACTTCTCTACGTGAAATAATCTGAGCAGTACAAGGCCAGAACTAGTTTGCATCGCCAGTCCAATGTCACTATCCAATACTTACGACGGCAAACAGAATACTGACAGCTTTCCAATGGTGTTATTTCCCTTCCTTTTTGTATGAGTAGTTTCTCAATTTATTCACTTATACGTGTATTTTTGCATAAAGACCAAGTGTCATCACAACATGAGAATGTATCCTCTGACATATTTTGCATATGTGCCATATCAAATCACAATGGAGGGCCTATATAATTCTGTTCTCATATACGGGTGATACACAGACACAACAGATGCTTTTAAGCCACAGGGCATATGTAAGCACAAATCTTTCTGACTGGCAAAATGTGATAAGAAATTTAATAGTTCCCCTCGTGCCAGATTTAATAACAAATGAAATACTCAGCCTCCAGTAGCCCTATTATCAGGAGTTGTGATAACTTGCGAAAATTACCTGAAAAGCATGCTCACTTTTTTTAATCCCTGGTTTGCAAATCAGTTTAATTTTTTTTTTTAATTTTTTTTTTTTCAGTCTGTCTGAGATCCATGAAAGCAACATTGTTTTAAGAATTAGTTTTTGAAGGCTTTCTACAGCCGTGGTACACCTCTCTCCATTCACTCCACAGTGGGCACGCTCACAACACCAATGTGCTGCAGCGGTTTCACTCTAAGCAATGCTTTATACAGTAGGCACACCTGATAACTCCTAAACAGACGATACATTTTTAAATTTAACGGAACAGACGTATTTTAAGTGCACTGGTATAATAAATGTAAAATTATTCATAATCCATGGAATCTGCGAAAGCCTCAAAATAGTTCCGCAGGATTAAAAGTTTTGCACTGTAACTTCCAGAAACATTTCTGTGTAATAAATACTTTATTTGGCAAAAGTAGTTCTTTGGAGAAAAGCTAAGCAACAGAGTACATATTACTTCAGGATTTTTAAAGCAAATCAGAAGATAAATTAAAGAAAAAATGCAAAATATAAGTTTTATGGTCTGCTTTCTATTTCAGCCATACTGATGGTATAAGAGTATTTTTTCTGTGATGGCTTGGCAAATAATTAGTGATTCACCACAGTCCATCATAAATAGCATTTTATTTTAATGTAATTACTGCACAAGTGCAACACTTTAAGGAATAATGTCAATGACTAGCTTTCATTTTTAACATCACTACATCTGGATGAGATCTTCTCAACTTTCAGAAGTTTCAATGTAAAATCTTATCCATTGTTATTTCTGGGCTTAACCATGCTAGTATTGCATGGTTATCTTTTCACTTTTCCATGTTTTTAAGTGAAACATTAATATAATTCACCGCTTTGTAACTGGGGAGAGATAGCAGCCTACAGAGTCCGCTATATTGT